>NC_031994.1:46206813-46274322 GCF_001879085.1 Nicotiana attenuata | reverse complement strand
TCGAACTGGGACTCAGGCTAAGTGCCTTCGCCATCGAAGATTAACAGTTCGACCTCGCTCGAACTGGGACTCAGGCTATGTGCCTTCGCCATCGAAGATTAACAATTCGAGTGGGACTCAGGCTAAGTGCCTTCGCCATCAAAGTTTGACAGTTCGACCTCGTTCGAACTGGGACTCAGGCTATGTGCCTTCGCCATCAAAGTTTGACAGTTCGACCTCGTTCGAACTGGGACTCAGGCTGTGCCTTCGTCATCGAAGATTAACATTTCGACCTCACTCGAACTGGGACTCAGGCTAAGTGCCTTCGCCATCAAAGATTAAGAGTTCGACCTCGCTCGAACTGGGACTNNCTCATCCCGAAGAGCCGCCATATGACTTGGAGAAAGAACTTGGCAATAAATTTGTACCGCCAATTCATCCCATATGGTGATGGAATAATTTGGGAGCCTTTCTAACCAATCCAACGCTTTACCCCGAAGAGAAAACGGGAAAAGCCTCAATCTCAATGCATCCTCTGATACGTTTGTTTGTTTGCTGCCCCAACATGTATCTACGAACCCCTTCAAGTGATTGTATGCATTTTGATCGGAGGCGCCCGTAAAATATCCTCGTTGCTCGAGCAAGGTCAACATGACATTTGTGATTTGAAAGTTCCCCGCCCGGATTCGGGGAGGAACGATTGCACTCGCATACCCTTGATTAGGGAGAACTCTTGGGACTACTCTTGGCGGTGGCGGAGGAGGTTCTGGAATAGGATTGTTGACATTGGCTTGACGGCCTCTACGTAGAGCTCGAGGTACGGGAAGCTCATCATGATCAATATCTTCTACCTCCTCCCCCGCCATGGCATTGCCAATAGGGTCATTAGCATTTAAAGCCATAG
Source organism: Nicotiana attenuata (assembly GCF_001879085.1). NCBI lineage: Eukaryota > Viridiplantae > Streptophyta > Magnoliopsida > Solanales > Solanaceae > Nicotiana > Nicotiana attenuata. Next base: position 46,273,439 of record NC_031994.1, on the reverse strand, counting down.
TACCTGAATGATCGACACAAACAAAATTAGTAAACAAGAAGGAAAGAGAAGCAAAACACAAAATGAAATAACAGATAGTCAACACCGTAAGCTCCCCGGCAACGGTGCCAAAAAGTTAATCGCTGCCAACTCGACACTACACCAAGGTAGAAAGAGCGGGTCGCAATAGCTTTTACCCTAATAGTGGTCGGGATCGATTTCCACGGGGAGCTAGTAGTGGAGTTGGATTTTCTGTCTAGTCTAGAGATGCGTTTGTGCTCCTAATGTCACTTCAAACATTCTTGGTTTTTGATTTTATAACTACTATGATAAAACTAATGATTAACGCTAAATTATGCTACTAAAATATTGCAAAGTTGTATCTAATGGGAAGGAAGGCACTAGGGTCGTGGCATTTCCTAGGTGGCTAATTGACGGGTAGATGTTACTAACGATAAATTGACGTATTTGGAGCTTATGCTATAACCGTTGCACAATTGTACCCACTCTCACACCTCTGGGTAGAGAGAGTGATTTTGCCCATTTAACTCTCTCGAGACCAATTGGGTAGGCCAATTAGATCAAGCAACTAGGGTTCAAGTAGGGTAATTACTCTCTCGAGATTTAACCCGTTAATTGGGACTATCATTTCTTATGAGTCCATCCCAATTCCTTATTGGGTCAATTTTGGGGTCATAAACTCTCTTTCTCAAGAAGAGTCAAACCCACAAAGCTTGAATCAGTGTTTGCAACCACCAATTCTTAAATAAAACCATAAAATCAACCCAAATAGCAAACACCCATAATCAATCTAACCCTAGATGGCAACACCCATTAATTACCCACACTAGGGCTGAGCCACAACCTAGCTAATGGGTTTAGCTACTCATGCTAGATATAGAAATTGAAGAAATAGATGAAGAACTAAGCATATTAATTGATTACTAAGAAGAAACTACAATAATCTATCGTTAATGAAGAGCAAAAGTGCCGAAAATGGCTACAAAAGCGAGTCTCACGAGCGCAGCTAAGTCTGGAATATATCAGATAACCTAAAAATGGTAAAATGTCCTATTTATACTAGGCTGGAAAAACTGGACAAAAATACCCCTACGGGGTCAGTGCGGGCCGCACAAAATGGACCGCGGCCGCACTGGCTCTTGGACTTCAATTTTATGCTTCTCTGAACTTGAGGACCGCGGACCGCGTGAAAGTGCACCGCGGTCGTGGTGGAAGTTGGAGCGGCTGCACAAAAAAGCGCGGGCCGCATTGCTTGGAATAGGCAAAATGTGAGCTCTCTGAATCTCTGCTCCGCGGACCGCACAAAAGAGTAGCGCGGCCGCGGAGCCTGACCGCAGACCGCGTGAATCGTACCGCGCCCGCATTCACCTTTGCGCGGTCCACACTAGTTTCTCTTTTCCTCACTTTACTTAGTCTTTGACACTTGAGTAGGTTTCACTCCTTTTTGAGCCGATCTTTGACATTCTTCGCTTTGTCGATCAAACCTGCAATCAAGCACAACTTGTGAGCATTTTGGGACTATTTTGTAGCAATTTATAACCAAAGAATAGGAAGTAGGGGCATAAAACATGTAAAAATCCCGACTTATCAACTCCCCCAAACTTAAACCTTTGCTTGTCCTCAAGCAAACAAAATAAGACCCACCCCTTAAAGGACAATCCAAGTAATTCCAGCTATCCTAAAGTAACCTCAACAAGCATCAATTGGGACTAACCATTGCCCTCAAATGGATCATTAACAACATTCAAACCTTGAAAACTGTGGATCAAGTGTGACACAGAGCATCAAGAATTGACTCATTACATCAAAGAACTCTCCCAATTACTTTGGTCGCTGTGGATCCCCAAACTCATACATCCTCAACTCTGCCTAAGCAAACCTCACCTTTTAGAGTATACGCACACAAACCGAGGTTAATGGGAGTTCACTCGTCTCTCTCAAGGAAAGGTCTCAAGTCCGGCTCTAGGTACCATATGCTTGACCCTCATGTAAGTATCCACTAATGCGAGTGTCATCCAACTCAAGATCATATAGGGCTTTCGTGGAGTTAATGTGAAGGCTTTTGGGTAAGGGTAGGATATGTTTTTGTTCAAGTGGGTTCAATCTTCCCTTAAGCACTTCTTTTGATTCTTTAGCACAATTAACTTGGCTCTTTGAGTCATTGCACCTCTTCCAAGGGGTTAGACAGACACTTCGTCACTCTTTCTTACGCAATTCAAAACATTTCTCCTTTTTCTACTTTTTCCACACCTTTTTCACTTTTGTTTTTCTTTGAATCCCTTTTTGTTCTTTTTCATATTGGGCTTTCTTTTTGTCCTTTTCTTTTCTTCCTTTTTCAGTGCCTTCCTTTTCTTTTTCTTTTGTACCTTTTACCCCTTTTTTGTTTATTTTCTTGTCTCTCCCCCTAAACTTAGACTTTGCTATTACTCAAGGGAATATGTGGGTGCCAAGAGAGGGTAGAATTTAGAACGGGTATAGGCTTGTAGCATTGGTTCTTGAAAGAAGAAGGTTTAAGGCTCAAAAGGGTTAGCTAGGGATTATCTCATAGGTAGGCTATGGAATTGTTCAACTTATCATTTGGATCAAGGAGAGCCTATAATCACTTCTCGAGTCGAACTTCACTCAAAATTTCGCCTCAACAAATATTCAGGGCAAGTTCTAGACCATTGGCTCGGGACTAGGACTCATAATTCAATTTCTCACCACACACACTCAATGATTGCTTAAGACATAGAGTCGAGGGCCCACAACAACCTTAGATATGATTGAGCACACAATAGTCCCAAAAGACCACATGATGTTTGTTTGGTTAACNTGTTCTAACTTATTTTTCACTGCATCAACACAATCCCTACAACATCTCACAACCAATTAGCTCAAAAATCCTAAACTATAAAGAAAATCAAAGAGAAAGAAAAAGATATGGGTTGTCTCCCAAGATGCGCCTGATTTAACGTCGCGGCACGACGCGGGTTACCAACACATCATTTGAAATGTACCATAGCAACCACGTGGCTATCATCAATTTTCCCAAGATAATGCTTCACACGATTTCCATTGACTCTGAATATTTCACCATTGTTGCTCCTTAGATCAAGAGCACCAAATGGGGTCACGAACACAACTTCAAATGGCCCACTCCACTTTGATTTGAGCTTTCCCGGAAACAGACGTAACCGGAAGTTGAAAAGAAGAACCATATCACCAACTTTGAATTCCTTTTCCCGAGCATATTTGTCGTGAAGATACTTCATCTTTTCCTTATACAAGGACGAGCTGGAGTAGGCATGAAATCTAAACTCATCAAGCTCATTAAGTTGCTCAACACGGAGATTCGCTGCAACATCCCATTCCAAGTTCAAGTTTCTCAAGGCCCACATAGCTTTGTGCTCCAATTCCACCGGAAGATGGCAAGCTTTCCCAAACACCAACCGGTACGGGGACATACCAATTGGGGTCTTGTAAGTCGTCCGGTACGCCCATAAGGCATCATCCAACTTTTTCGACCAATCGGTCCTATTAGCATTGACCGTCTTGGACAAGATACTCTTTATTTCTCGGTTGGAGACTTCCACTTGACCACTAGCTTGAGGATGATAGGGGGTGGTCACTTTGTGATTTACTCCATACTTGGCAAACAATGAGTCGAAAGCCTTGTTGTAAAAGTGAGACCCCCCATCACTAATGATAGCACGAGGGGTGCCAAACCTTGTGAAGATACTCTTTTTCAAGAATGCCACATCACTCCGGGCTTCATTTTTGGGTAAATCCACGGCTTCAACCCACTTTGAGACATAGTCCACCGCCACCGCCACGTCTTCTCTTGGTCCTCTGGGGCAATTAAGATTTGATTGTAGCCCGAGTACCCATCCAAAAAATAATAGAATGCTCGCCCCGCAAGACGATCAAGAATTTGATCAAGGAATGGCAAGGGAAAATGATCCTTGCGGGTCACCTTGTTGAGTCCATACAAACTCTCCACCCGGTAATGGTTCGAGTGGGAATAATATCATTGTTGTCATTGGTCACCACCGTCATCCCTCCTTTCTTTGGCACACATTGGACCGGAGAAGTCCATGAGCTATCGGATATTGGATACACCACACCCGCATCAAGCCACTTGATCACTTCTTTCTTCACCACCTCTTGCATTGCTTCATTTAGCCTCCTTTGATGTTCTAGGGAAGGCCATGCATCATCCTCCAAGATAATTTTATGCACGCAAAATGCGGGGCTTATTCCCCGAATGTCCGCCAGAGTCCATCCTATTGCCCTTTTTCGCCTTTGAAGCACCTCAAAAGTGGCCTCAACCTACAAGTTAGTAAGGCAAGAAGAAAGAATAACTGGAAGAGTTGAATTAGAGCCCAAAAATTCATACCTGAGGTGTGGAGGAAGTGGCTTCAACTCCAACACCGGTGGCTCCTCAATTGATGGTTTTGTTGGTGGAGTTTTCCGATTTTCAAGATCCAAAGACGTCTTTCTCGGCTCATAGGAATAAGAGCCCATCCCATGTAATGCATTGACACACTCCACTCTGCTTGCATCATCATCGACATCAAGATTTAACAGCACGAACTCAAGGGGATCCTCCACGTTGATCATGGCACTCGTGTCATCCACAATCACAGCTGTGACTATGTCCACAAATGAGCACACCTCGGTGCTATTGGGCTGCTTCATGGATTCGAAAACATGGAAAACCACCTTTTCATCTCCACTCGGAAAGTTAGCTCACCCGCTTCAACATCAACCAATGCCTTCCCCATTGCTAGGAAAGGTCTCCCAAGAATAATAGGGACTTCAAAGTACACTTCACAATCCTATATGACAAAGTCGGCCGAAAATATGAATTTGTCCACCCGGACAAGTACGTCATCAATTATACCCAAAGGCCGCTTCATCGACCAGTCCGCCATTTGAAGTCTCATTGAGGTTGGCCTAGGTTGCCCAATTCCCAAAGTCTTGAAGACTGAATAAGGCATCAAATTAATGCTAGCCACCAAGTCACAAAGGGCCTTAGAAAACTCCGCACTACCCATAGTGCAAGGAATAGTAAAAGCTCCAGGGTCTTCCAGTTTTGGGGCCATAGAATGCACTATCGCACTGACTTGGTGAGTCATCTTTATTGTTTCACAATCCATGGAATGCTTCTTTGTGACCAAATCCTTCATGAACTTTGCATAGCCCGGCATTTGTTCAAGTGCCTCCACCAAAGGCACATTGATTGTAAGGCTTTTCGTCAAATCTATGAATTTTTTGAATTGATTGTCACTCTTTTGCTTTGCTAACCGCTGAGGATAAGGTGGAGGTGGTCTAGGCAAAGGTGCCTTGTCTTTTGGCACCACTGGCTCCGGCATGTCAATTATGTGCTCCCTAGACGGGATAACGGCCTCTTGAGTTTCCAACTCGGTCTCATCAATATCTATCCTCACCTCATTGTTCACATTTGGTTCAACCATATCTTCAACAATCAAAGGGCCCACATCTTCTTGGAACCCAACATTATCATCCACAACTTGATTTTCTTTCGAGGCATGCACATCACCGCCTCTCCCACTTCTTGTTGTAACCGCCATCACATGATTGTTACCTCCCTTCAGGTTCACTACCGTATCACTTGGTAGAGCACCCTTAGGTCGAATATTCAACGATTGAGAGTTTTGGCCTAATTGCACCTCCAAATTCCGAATAGAGGTATTTTGGGAAGCCAATTGAGCATCGGAGTCTTGGTTCTTCTTCATCATTTGGTCGAACATCATTTCTATTCTTCCCATATCACTACCCGAAGAACTAGACCCTTGAGATTGAAACGGAGGCGGATGGTTCGGTTGTTGATACATCGGGGGCCTTTGAAAACCTTGCCCCCAGTTGCCTTGATTTCCATTGTTATTCCACCCGCCTTGACCATTGTTGTTATTCCAATTATTATTGTTCCCGTTCCAATTGCCTTGATTGTTACCTTGGTTACCCCTATTGTTGTTTTGATTGTTGTTGTTCCAATTGCCACCTCCTTGTTGTTGGTTGTTAGTATTCCAATTACCGCCGCCTTGGTGATTGCCCCAATTTCCTTGGGGGCGCCATTGTTGATTCCCTTGATTTCCTCTATTCCCTTGGTAGTTATTGACATATTGACATTCCTCGCTTTGATCATCATAGCACTCATTCAAATAACCACCACCATCATTGTTGTTATCAAATTGCTCACAATTACCTTGAGGTTGTTGTTGCCCTCTTTGCCTCCTTTTTAACATAGAAACACCTTCCATAGCGTTGATTTGGCGCGGGTTTTGGACTTGTTGCAATTGCGCCTTCGCCAATTGATTCATAGTTGTTGTAAGCTCGGCAATAGCTTGGCCATGATCGTTCAATTCCTTGAGCAAATGGATGACCGTGGGGTCACCTTGGGGCACATTTGCTCGGCTTTGCCATGCCGAAGAGGTGTCGGCCATTTCATCAAGTACATCACATGCCTCTTGGTAAGAAAGTTTCATAAAGTTCCCTCCGGCCAACTGGCTCACAATGCACTGATTCGTGGTGTTGATGCCCCGATAAAAAGTTTGTTGTATCATCGCCTCGGTCATGTCGTTATTAGGGCACTCCATCACCATTGTTCTATATCTTTCCCATATCTCGTGCAAAGGTTCCGTTGGCATTTGCTTGAAAGCTAGAATCTCATCCCGAAGAGCCGCCATATGACTTGGAGAAAAGAGCTCGGCAATAAATTTGTCCGCCAATTCATCCCATGTGGTGATATAATGATTGGGGAGCCTTTCTAACCAATCCAACGCTTTATCCCGAAGAGAAAACGGGAAAAGCCTCAATCTCAATGCATCCTCTGACACGTTTGTTTGCTTGCTGCCCCAGCATGTATCTACGAACCCCTTCAAGTGCTTGTATGCATTTTGATCGGAGGCGCCCGTAAAATATCCTCGTTGCTCGAGCAAGGTCAAATGACATTTGTGATTTGAAAGTTCCCCGCCCGGATTCGGGGAGGAACGATGGCACTCACATTCCCTTGATTAGGGAGAACTCTTGGGACTACTCTTGGCGGTGGCGGAGGAGGGTCTGGAATAGGATTGTTGTCATTGGCTTGACGGCCTCTACGTGGAGCTGGAGGTACGGGAAGCTCATCATGATCAATATCTTCTACCTCCTCCCCCGCCATGGCATTGCCAATAGGGTCATTAGCATTTAAAGCCATAGTACCTGAATGTTCGACACAAACAAAATTAGTAAACAAGAAGGAAAGAGAAGCAAAACACAAAACAAACTAAACAGATAGTCAACACCGTAAGCTCCCCGACAACGGCGCCAAAAAGTTAATCGCTGCCAACTCGACACTACACCAAGGTAGGAAGAGCGGGTCGCAATAGCTTTTACCCGAATAGTGGTCGGGATTGATTTCCACAGGGAGCTAGTAGTGGAGTTGGATTTTCTGTCTAGTCTAGAGATGCGTTTGTGCTCCTAATATCACTTCAAACATTCTTGGTTTTTGATTTTATAACTACTATGATAAAACTAATGATTAACGCTAAATTATGCTACTAAAATATTGCAAAGTTGTATCTAATGGGAAGGAAGGCACTAGGGTCGTGGCATTTCCTAGGTGGCTAATTGACGAGTAGATGTTACTAAGGATAAATTGACGTATTTGGAGATTATGCTATAACCATTGCACAATTGTACCCACTCTCACACCTCTCGGTAGAGAGAGTGATTTTGCCCAATTGACTCTCTCGAGACCAATTGGGTAGGCCAACTAGATCAAGCAACTAGGGTTCAAGTAGGGTGATTACTCTCTCGAGATTCAACCCGTTAATTGGGACTATCATTTCTCATAAGTCCATCCCAATTCCTTGTTGGGTCAATTTTGGGGTCATAAACTCTGTTTCTCAAGAAGAGTCAAACCCACAAAGCTTGAATCAGTGTTTGCAACCACCAATTCTTAAATAAAAACATAAAATCAACCCAAATAGCAAACACCCACAATCAATCTAACCCTAGATGGCAACACCCATCAATTACCCACACTAGGGTTGAGCCACAACCCTAGCTAATGGGTTTAGCTACTCATGCTAGATACATAAATTGAAGAAATAGATGATGAACTAAGCATATTAATTGATTACTAAGAAGAAACTACAATAATCTATCGTTAATGAAGAGCAAAAGTGCCGAAAATGGCTACAAAAGTGAGTCTCACGAGCGCAGCTAAGTCTGGAATATATCAGGTAACCTAAAAATGGTAAAATGTCCTATTTATACTAGGCTGGAAAAACTGGACAAAAACACCCCTGTGGGGTTAGTGCAGGCCGCACAAAATGGACCGCGGCCGCACTGGCTCTTGGACTTCAATTTATGCTTCTCTGAACTTGAGGACCGCGGATCGCGTGAAAATGCACCTTGGCCGCGATGGAAGTTGGCGCAGCCGCTCAAAAATGAGCGCGGGCCGCATTGCTTGGAATTGGCAAAATGTGAGCTCTCTGAATCTCTGCTCCGCGGACAGCACAAAAGAGTAGCGCGGCCACGGAGCCTGACCGCAGACCGCGTGAATCGTACCGCGCCCGCATTTCCTCCAGCTTGAAAATGCCAACTCTCTGAACCTCCTAGTGCGGCCGCATTCACCTTCGCGCGGTCCGCAGTAGGTTCTCTTTTCCTCAGTTTACTTAGTCTTTGACACTTTAGCGGGTTTCACTCCTTTTTGAGCCGATCTTCACATTCGTCGCTTTGTCGATCAAACCTGCAATCAAGCACAACTTGTGAGCATTTTGGGACTATTTTGTAGAAATTTATAACCAAAGCATAGGCAAGTAAGGGCATAAAACATGTTAAAATCCCGACTTATCAGCTACCACGAACAGAGGCAGCTACGACCGGAACGCAGGTACGTCTTCAAATCCAGCTCTCGTCAATATCAGCAACTTCAGCAACCAACATTTGCATGCAAGGCGCAGAAGTGTAGTGTGAGTACAACCGATCCCATGTACTCAATAAGTAACAAACCTAACCTTAGGTTGAAAGCAGTGACGAGCTAGAACTAAGGTCGGGTCCAACACCAATATCCGACAACAGTTCATAACAACGTAAAGCAAGTAATAAAAGAAGTGATTCAGAGATGAAATGCTCAGGTTATTCATAGTTTCCCAAAAAAAATAGTTCTGCTTTTCAATTACATCGGTGAAAACCCAAATCCTTTACCGAAATTGTCGAAAATATGAGTAAGTTTGAAAACATCAATTTTTCCCAATAATCCTTTCAACAATAAATAAAATATTCCATTTTTTTTCCAGGTAGCCAGTGTAACATATATCACCATGCCCATATGTCAACATGTGTGAGAAGTCATGAATGACGTGATACCGTACAACATGAGGAATAAACACATCTCTATGCATGTATGTCATATGTGCATGTCAATTCCATGTTCCTCAGTGATGAACTCATGTACTCACACTCTCAGAATACTCAATCCACTGCCTCACATTTTTCACTCATCATGCTCAACCACTCAGTACTGTATATGGTCAATTCGGCCTAGGGAAGATCCATCCCGGAATATATACATCAACTGACCATCAGTCACTCAGTACTGAGTAGGGCCAAATCCAGCCCGTGGGGAAGATCCATCCCCAGGTATATAAATGCTTCGGACAAGATCCTTGTCCAGGGAAGATCCATCCATTAATATAATTAACCGCGTTCACTAGGGGTGTGTGCAGACTCCGGATGGGCTCCTTCAGCCCAAGATTATATCAAGCCAATCGTGGCACAAATCAATATAACCTGCTGCGGCATGCAACCCGATCCCATAATAAATCAATATAACATTCTGCGACATGCAGCCTGATCCTATAATATCACTCACACTCACGACCCCGGCCTCACTCAGTCATCAGTCTCTCTAGTCACTCGGGCTCACAATGCCATGAAACTAGCCCAAAATGATGATATGATGTGTCAATAAATGGTAACAGAGATTGAGATATTGTATTCATATGAATGCGTATGACTGAGTATGTAATGCAATGAAAGCAAATAACTCAATAGCAGAAATGACCTCAGTAGGTCCCGACAGGATAAGCATGTATCTTAGACATGGTTTCTAACATGGATCACAACTTAATAGCTCAAGAACGTAGAAATTTCATGGTTACAGGTAAGATTAGGTAACTACACAATACCACGAAAATAACGGAGTTACAATTTACACGGTGCACGCCCACCCGCCATCACCTAGAATGTGCGTCACCTCAACACCAATCGTCTAACATGTAATTCGGGGTTTCATACCCTCAACACCAAGTTTAGAAGTGTTACTTACCTCGAACGAGCAAATTCCACTACCGAGCAAGAGAAGCGATGCTCCAAAAATGCCATCCCGTGCGTTCTGACCTCCCAACGGCTCAAAACTAGCCAAAAGTAACTCAAATACATCAAATAATGTTGAAGGAAACCAACCCATCGATAAATGTTGAATTTTTAATCAAAAGCCCAAAATCATCCAAAAATTCCAACTCGGGCCCGCACCTCGGAACCCGACAAAACTCATAAAATCCGACAACACATTCAATTACGAGTCCAACCACACTAGTTTCACTCAAATCTGACTCCGAATTGATGTTCAAAACTCAAAAATTCACATTATGAAACTTTAGGCTAACCCCCCCCCCCCCCAATTTCTCTTTAAAATTCATCAACCAATTGCCAAAAATGAAGATATGTTCATGGAATAAGATTGAAACCAAGTGTAGAATACTTACTCCAATCCTTGTGATGAAAATTGGCCCAAAAATCGCCTCAATCCAAGTCCCACATCTCAAATTATGATAAAGAACCAAAACCTCGATTTATAGCATTCTGCCCAACATTTTCGCATTTGGGAACCAATTTCCACTTCTGCGGACAGTCACATGCGGCCAAATCTTCTCTTCTACGAACAAACCAACTCAGCAGTCATCGCTTCTATGGAAAATAACTTCGCACCTGCGCGCACGCAGGTGCAATTCTACCATCGCACCTGCGCCAAACCTCGCTCCTGCGCTCCACCCGCTTCCGCGTTTCCTCAAGTGTGGTCCATTTCTCGCATCTACGGAGACCTTCTCCCAGTTCCTCTTCTGCTCCTGCGACTCTTCTACTGCTTTTGTGGCTCCGCACCTGCGCCAATAACTCGCAGGTGCGGTCACACCAAAATTAGCAGCAACCAGCCATGAAAACATGAAGAAAAATGATCTGAAATCAATCCGAAACACGCCCGAGCCACTCAGGACCCCGTCCAAGTATACCAACAAGTCCAATAACATAACACGGACCTACTCGAGGCCTAAAATCATGCATAACAACATCAAAATGACTAATCACACCTCAATTCAAACTTGATGAACTTTGAACTTTTCAACTTCCATAACTCGTGCCGATACATAGAAAACCAACCCGGAATGAATCCAAATTTTGCACACAAGTCCCAAATGATATAACAAAGCTATTCCAATTCCCGGAACCACAATCCGGACCCGTTATATACAAAGTCAACTCTCGATCAACTTGTGAACTTTCCAAACCTTTAAATTTCCAATTGTCACCAATTTGTCCTGAAACCTTCTAGAAACATCCAAATGCAAATCGGGGCATACACCCGAGTCCAAAATCACCATCCAGACCTAACAGAATCATCAACAATCCGTTCCAGGGTCAAATTTACAAAATGTCAAACTTGGTCAACTCTTTCAACTTAAAGCTTCAACAATGAAATTCATTCTTCCAAATCGATTCCGAATAACCTAAAAACCAAAACCCACGATTCACATAAGTCATAACACATCATACAGAGCTACTCATACTTGTACACTACCGAGCGAAGTGCAAATGCTCAAAACGGCCGGTCGGGTCGTTACATCCTCCCCTACTTAAACATACGTTCGCCCTCTAACGTGCCAAGAGTTGTACCCAAAGCCATCAAACTGCCGTATAACCTTACCATGCACATACCCGGGGGTGATCCCACGTCAACCCAATCCATATAAGCCTGATGACACAACCTAATTGAAGATCCTTAATTCAACCTTAGCCCAAAAACCTTAGAACCTAATTTCCAACATCCGGAATTTCTTATGAGACCTGAATCTCGTATCTACACACTGTATAAGTCTGAACAAGCTGCATCAAGCCATAACCATAACCCAAGATACAATCACCGGTTATACCACATAACTGAAATACCTATAGCAAGATTTCCGATCACAGTAGCTGCTCAAAACCACCCAACACCAGTAACAAACCTCATGTCAAACAAAACCTCATTTTAAAGCCTTTGTACACTACCGATGATGAAAGAAACACGCAGAAACACATATCCACTTATCAGACCAACAAATCATGGAACTTTCCCTCCTTCAACAAGAACTATAGCCAATTTCTAAGCTGGCTTCCGATATTATCCTACATACATGCTATAATCAAATCTGATAGTATCCATTCTAGGTCGAATGACCTCATCTCAACCAACACAACCACTCTAGTGACATGCCATATCAATAAAACCTAAAGCCACAACCCGTGAAATCCGTGCACCAATAAGCAACAATCCGAATGTACTTAATCACAAAAAATGACTCAAACGAGAGAATCATCCCGCAATTTCAACAAGTACCAACACAACCGAAATGCTATGAACCCATCATACCTAGTAGAACAAGACACACGAATCTAACACAAAGGATCATATCATAACATAACCTCGCTGCAATGCGTGACCCCATCCAAACACTGGTCTATATGAAGTACCTCAGCCACCATGCTCAAAATCAATAACCACGCGTAATTCGACATCAAGTACCCAATGTGCATGACCATAATCACGGAGAGACAAATAACGCAATACCACAATCCGAAAAGAACATAACCAATGTGCAATTCGACACCCTAGTACCCATCTCGCTCAAAGTACGCTATAAGACTCAAATAGAACCGCACCATATGTGCATCTAACCAACGAATCACAACCCCTCGTGGCATAGAAAGGTAACTCATAGACCATATCAGAACGCGAATAAATTCAACTTTAACTGAATGGCACATCCTTCAATAATAGTCGTACGGAGTCAACCAATCCGACCTCGTGAAGAATACAAATGCTCATTGGGCCTACCAATGGATCCCAAATCAACTCAGGTCACCCAAAAATAGATAAATAACCCTCCGAAAGTCCCCAATGACTGAATCATAACACATATTATCATCTGGCTAGCTTTGGTCACAACTTCACAGTCCACAACCACGAAACAATCTACTCCTGAGAACTCCCAGTCTTGAAATCCATAGAACATACGAATCACCATATCTGATCCCAACTCCACCGCGCGAATGTCTAACACATCTCTCATTCACGATCATCCCATGAGGGATATTTCTCTAATTCTTTCTTGCCACATGACAATATTTAAAAATCAGCAGTCGATCAACCAGGCGAGCACCATAATACAAATGAATCATCCGTAAGTCAAAATACAATGCGCCTTCCGAAATGCGCACCCTTCTCAAGCAATACCAAGTAGTTATAACCTTCATCTAAACATCGTAAACCGTCCATGCTGTCTAAGAATTCATGACCTTCCCTTTAAAAACTGAACCGTGACCTTGCACATGCAATTCTCCATCCCACACAACACACCGCATCAATCATGCCATCATATGAAAAGTACAAGAATCTCATAATCAACTCTGAGTCACAAGCAAAATACACACCCAATCAGTCAGAAACCTTCCATTTGATCTCATCTAGGAGAGGATCCTAATATGCAACCTGCTACTCACGTCGGTAGGAAATATCCATCTCAAACTGTAGTAGAAACCATCGAGAACTCTTTAAAGCCCATTTGCACATAATCAAGCCGACATAACTGAATCTCTCTAACTCAATCAAGCCACGCAGATCGGCAAACCCAAGAGTATTACCACAAACACCTGTAGAGACTCACCACATCACAAGTACCCAAAGAATCGATCGTAGCCATTACCATGCTGGTCTAACATATTACCAAGATGTCCTAATTCTCCGAGTTCCTTCCAAGTTACCCTCAAGTTGACATTTCTCCTTGCCAGATGTAACGACCCGACCGATCGTTTTGAGAATTTGCACTTCGCTCGATAGTTTGGGGACACAAGTAGATCCGTATGATGTATTAGGACTTGTGTGCAAACTTTGAGTTCATTTCGAGTTGATTTGACATGTTTCGGCGCGAGATTTTGGAAGTCGAAAGTTCATTAAGTTTGATTTGAGGTGTGTTTCGTCGTTGCGATGTTGTTATGCGTGATTTAAGGCCTCGAGTAGGTCCGTATTTTGTTATGGGACTTGTTGGTATGTTCGTAAGGGGTCCCGAGGGGCTCGGGTGAGTTTCTGATAGGCTTGGGTTGTGTTGTGCTCATTTTTCTTATGTTTCGATGTCATTTCTTCAAGCATAAATGGTACCACATTAAACAAATGGGCCCCGATTTCTGTTTTGATTGAAGCTTTAGATCTATATCCTAATTAAAGAGTCGTAGCAAAAGGAATCGTCAAATTTGGACATCGTATAAGGATTTTATGGTCATTTTACTAAGAATTGGGCTGCTAGATTTTTCAGATTATTTACGAAATTGCCACTGACTTCGTATTTAAAAATCTGCACTATTTTCAAATATTGAAACCAACATTTCTCCTTCATTATAAGGTCAAATGGAGTGATTCAAAAGCCTAACTTGATTGAAATTTCACAAGGAATCTATTGGAGGCATCAAAAGCGAGTTATGGAATCGTTTGGCACACAAAACGAGGCAGAACAGCTGTCAGAAATACTTAATATCGAAATTTGTTCATTTGGTCATATTTTGAGTTTGCGAGCTTGGATTTGGACAACTTTTGGAGGTGATTTTCACTATATGAATTGGGGTAAGTGTCTTATACTCGATTTTGGTTATATTTCATAAATCCATCTTTTTTAGGCATTTGATTGATGATTTCAAAGTTAAATTTGAGTGTTTTGCCTAAAATTTCAAAAAGTGAATTTTTTAGTTTTGAATATCGATTCGGAGTCAGATTTGAGTGAAACTAGTATGGTTGGACTCGCAATTGAATGGGTGTTCGGGTTTTGTAAATTTTGTCGAGTTCCGAGGTGCAGGCCCAGGGAGTTGACTTTTGTTCACTTTTTGCAAATTGTATAAAGATCATAGCTTTGTTAATTGAAATTATTTTCTCTTGCATTGTTAGATGTATTTAAGTCTTCTTTGGCTAGATTGGGCCGAGCGATGGTGAATTGGTAAAGGAAATGCTAAATTGAGTATTGAGTTGGCCGAATTGAGGTAAGTATCTTGCCTAACCTTGTGTGGGGGATTTGCCCTTAGGATTTGAGTCTTCTATGTTGATTGTAGTTCGTGTACGCGAGTTGACGAGTGCGTGCTCGGACTTAGTTGTGGAAAGTTGGCCTTTTAGGGTTCTTAGGTCCTCATATTCATTGAGTATGAAGTTCTTCATGATATGACTGAGTTTACTATTTACTAGTTTCACCTCTACATGCTTAATTGGAATTAATTGCTTTACGATTTACTCTTATTGCATATTTGACTCTTACTTGACCTAGCTGAAAATTTTTACCTCTCCTATTGTCATGCTATCTTTTCATAACTGCCTATCTTTATCTGAAATTATTATTATCTCATCCTATAATTATTTAGTCTTAGTTGAGGTTGTGATTATCTTTCCGCCGCTTATCCTTAATTGAATTGTTGAATAACCTTCGTAATTGCTCAACCTTACAAGGAGTTAGATATCCTATATTTCAGTTGACATAGCATTATTTGGAATTATTTGACTCGTGTTAGCTTCCTTGTTGTTGAATTGTATAATGTGGGATCGTTGCTACATTTTAGTTTTTCCCTTGTTAAGTTGTTCTCTTTATGCCTAACATTCTTTATTGTGGTTATTCCTTGTGAACGGGTTCTACCGTTTCTATGTGATTTAAAGTTCTTGAGTTGATTTACTTGTCGTACTTTGTATTATTGTCATTTTTGTTGTTGTACTTGTTGTGGTAATGCACGAGATTTCTACCGTGCTATAGTTGTTATCTCTGTTGGTTTCACTGCATATTTACTTTGGGGCAACGGAACGGTATTCTGGGAGATCGCCCTGCATATTTACTCTGGGACTACGAAACGGTATTTTGGGAGATTCCCCTGCATATTTACTTTGGGACTACGAAACGGTATTCCGGGAGATTCCCCTGCAAACATTCTACGTGTTGTCCGTTCTTTTTGTTATGCTTACTAACTGGTATGAACTATGTTAGGAAACTTGCACAAGCATACACGTAGCTAAGCACCCTTATCGGATAAGAGGTTTTTCTTGATATTGTTGGGCATAGATGCACACACTTGTTTACTTGCCTTCTATGTGAGAATGGCTCTATTTGGCATGTGAGTCGTCAATGCAGTTATGAGGTGTGATGAGCGCACAGGATGCCAAGTGCTAGGGTTTCAGGTATTAAGTCCCGTGAGTTGTAATTCATTGGAGGTTCGATACTTCGTGAAGGTTGTTCACTAAAATCAAATGTGACAGTTGTCGTAGTTGCTGAGTTATTATTTGTCCTGGCTGTATCTGTGGTTTCGGATTTAGGTTGTGTTTCTGCTAACTCTTCTATGTTATTATTATGGTATCCCGCTGATACTTGTCATTTTCATTCTTTAATTGTAATTATTGTATTGTTAGTCATATTGCGTAGTTTTCATGTAGAAATCATGCACTGTTGTTCCTATACTTATACTTGTTCAAGTTATTAGACCAGTAGGTGTTTTGACTGTTCCTCGCTACTCCACCGAGGTTAGTCTTGATACTTACTGGGCACAGCTGTGGGGTGCTCATTCTACACTTCTGTACATTTTTTGTATAGATCCAGGTATTGGATCGCTAGTAGCTGTGCGGACCGTTGTTGTGGAGGCTCAAGGTAAACTTGCTGCTGCGTTCGCAGACTTCGGAGTCACCTTCTTATTTTGTATTTACACTGTTCACTCTTATTTCGAGACAGGTGTATATTAGAGGTATTCTAGCAAACTCTGTAGAGCTTATGACTTGTACTACCGATTTTGGAAAATTGTAAGTTTTTTTTTTGTAAAGATTTCTATATCGAGACTGTTAGATTTTCTTTATTATTGTTGTTGTTCAGTAAATGTTAGGCTTACCTAGTCTTTAAGACTAGGTGCCATCACGATACCCAACGGAGGGGAAATTGGGTCGTGACACCAGAACACCACGATCCTTACCCAAAGCTCACCACAAGAGATGCTAGAATAAAATCACACTGCCCTAAGGCCCATAAGCCGTTGCATTTCCTCTTAAGCACCCCAAAAGTGCCACAATCGAGACACCCACTCTGAAGAGACCTTCTATGAATCTAAAGTCGTTTCCTTTACCTTCTTGATACTGAAATGTAGAATCCATATGACAGAAATACCATGAGTCTCGACACCACCCAATGTAAATCTCATGTTCTAGCCATATACAAATCCGGAAAACTCTCAATTGCTACATATAAATCTTGAACCATTAGAACCTTCTCGAAGGTCTCCCACTCTGCTCAAATCTCAAATGCACCGCCCAAACGGGCCGAACAACCGGTGCCCCATTAGCACGGCAATACCCAAAGAAGTAACCCCACCTTAATGCAACCCAGAAAATTCCTACTCCATGCACACTACATCCTTCACGAATAACCACTCAATCATTCCATGATTCTCATATACTCATAAAGTGTAATACAACCCGTATCCTGAAATTCCCTTACTCGAGTCATCCTTGATCTCAACCTCTGTAAGTCATAAATAATCCACAAGTATACCTCAAACCGAAACCATTACAACACATTATCGTGCAATCAACTTGTCGATAGCAGGCTCCTCCACTTGGCTCAAAGCCACGGAATAAAATATCTGATAACTTACAATAACCATACCCCATTACTGCTACATATACCGCAGTGAGATTCAAATCATTTGCAAATCTCGCATTCTCCCTTATAACAGTTAAGCCAACTCCCATAAGCGATCCAAACTCAAATTGCAACACATATAATTCACTGGTAAAAGTGGACTCTCTACAAAGCAACATCGGGATTGTCACGACTCAAATTTCCCTCCGTTGGGTATCGTGATGGCACCTAGTCTTAGGGACTAGGTAAGCCTAACATTAACCGAAATAACAATAATTTCTAACTAACATCGAACAATTTCAAAACAGAGTTTTTTATTACAAATTTACAAATCCCAAAATCGGTAGTACAGGTCATAAGCTCTACAGAGTTTGCTAGAAAACTCCAAAATACAACTATTCAGAAATAAGGATAAATAGTGCAATACAAAAACTAGAAGGTGACTCCGAAGCCTGCGAATGCGGCAACATGTTTACCTCGAGTCTCCACAGCAACAATTCACACAGTTACTAATGATCAATACCTAGATCTGCACAAAAATATGCATAAGTGTGGTATGAGTACACCACAGTGGTACCCAGCAAGTATCAAGACTAACCTCGATTGAGTAGTGACGAGGAACAGTCAACACACCTACTGTACTAAAATCTGAACGAATATAGGTGTAGGAACAACATATTACGATTTCTATATAAGGACTACACATAATGGCAATGACAATAATACGGTAATTACAGTAAGAAAAAGAAACAACAACTAACAGCGGAACACCATAATAATAACATAGTAGTATAGTGGAACACAGTTTGAAATCTGGTGAACACAGATAGAGAAAAGGCAAGTAATAACTCAACAAACACAACCGCTTTCACACCAGGCTCCAGTCAATAACCATTCACGAGGTACCGAACCTCACAATATTCACATTTCACGGGTCCCAATTTCGAAACCCTAAACACTTGGCATCATGTGCCCTCTTTACCAATTTAATACTCAACAATATCAAGGTCCATCCTCTTATAGGATAAGAATGATTAACTACGTGTATGCTTGTGCAAGTATTCTAACATAGTTCATGCCCGCTAGTAAGTATAGAGAAAATGTACAGCACGTAAAGTGTTTTCCTAAAAAATTGAACTCACACGGGTAAGTGCACCACTACATAAATATCAACAACAAGAATGCCCCTAGGCCATCACAAGTCATCACAAATCAATACCTGACATATTCCACCTTGTCTCGCCACGTGTGCAATAATAAGTAAATTCCCACCTTGTCTCGCCACACGTGCATAGTAATGTTCCTACCTTGTCTCGCCACATGCGCATCCCACATATATATCCTGCCTTGTCACGCCGCATGTGCAAATATCAAAAGTAACAATAGCATGACTGAAACCTCGTGCAACCCAATAACAACAACTGCACGGCAGAAACATCGTGCATCACAATAACAACCGCACGGCAGAAACCTCGTGCATCACAACAACAAGTACGACAACAACAATGACAATAAAGTGCCCGGGTATGGCAAGTAAATCAACTCAAGAACTTTCGACCAAAAAGAAACGGTAGAACTAGTTCAAAAGGAATAACCACAATAGAGAATATCAGGCGTAATAAGAACAACACAACAAGGGAGAAAATAATATGTAACCACGATCCCACAATATATAGTTCAACTACAAAGGAGCTAACACGAGTCAAATAATTCCAAATAAGGACCTGTCAACCAAGATATAGGATATCTAAACTTTTTTTAAGGTTGGCAATTACGAAGAAGATACAGCAAATTCAATTAAGGATAAACGACGGAAAGATAATCAAAACCTCAATTAAGACTAAACAATTACAGGTTGAGATAATAATAATTTCAAATAAGATAAGCAGTTATGAAAAGATAGCATGATGATAGAATAGGTAAAATCTTCAGTTAAGTCAAATAAGAGTCAAATAGGCAATAAGAGTGAATAATAAAATAATTAATTCCAATTAAAGCATGTAGAGATCAAACTAGTAAATAGGAAATGCAATCATATCAAGACAATTTCGTACTCAGTGAATATAAGGACCTAAGAACCCTAAAAGGAAAACTTTCCACAAATAAGTCCGAGCACGTACTCGTCACCTTGCATACACGGAGTACAATTAGCATAGAAAACTCAAATCCAAAGAGGTAATTTCTCCACACGAAGTTAGGAAAGATACTTACCTCAAAGAAGACAGACTGATACTCTAAAATGAACTCGTCAGCTGAAATAACCTCCGGACGGTCCAAATCTAGCAAAAATAACTTCAAAGCATAAATAAAACTCATAAGAAACTATTCCGGATCATAAAGCCTCAATCTTTACCAAAATCTAAAAATCGACCCAAAAGTCGACCCCTGGGCCCGCACCTTGGGACCCGACAAATTTCATAAAACCCGAACACCCATTCCGATACGAGTTCAACCATACTAAAATTGTCAAATTCTGATACCAATTCCCCGTCAAATCATGATTTTTCATATGAAACTTTTCTTCAAAAATCCTCATTTTCCTCAACTCAAAACACAAATTAAATGATAAAAAATCATGGAATATAATAAATTCTAGGTGAAGAACACTTACCCAATCGAGTTGCTAGGAAAACAAGAATCGCTCAAAACCGAGCTCTACAAATCAATATATGATAAAAATGACCTAACCTTCGATTTGGAAGATATATTCTGCTGCCCAGGTATTTGAACATCGCGATCGCGGAACAAGTAGTGTGACCGCGAAGAAGAAAAATAGCAACTGGAAAAATGTATTGCGCGATCACGAACGGAACAGTGCGATCACGAAGAGGGAAAAATGCTGAGGTCAGGTACTGCACTATGCGACCGCATGAGTACGCATCGATCGCGAAAGGGGAAGGGGAAAATCACCAGCTGTTACAACCGAGCTATGCGAACGCGGGCAATGAAGTGCGAACACAGAGAAGGTAGAAGCACGCGTACACAATCGCGGACAGGACTACACGAATGCAATGAAGGAATGGTCAGCCTACCAAACAAGCATTCGCGATTGCGGCTTCAGCTACGTGATCGCATAGAAGGGGACACCAGATATCATCACAATTATACCAAACAATGAGAAAATGGCCCGTAGCCCATCCGAACTCACCCGAGGACCCCGGGACCCCGTCTAAGCACACCAACAAGTTCCATAACCTAACACGGACTCGCTCAAGGCCTCAAATCACATAAAATAACGTCAAAACTATGAAATGCACGAAGAATCGAACTTGTGAACTTTCAAATCTTCCAACTTCTAAAAGTCGCGCCGAAACCTATCAAATCAACCCGTAATGACGTCAAATTTTGTAGACAAGTCCCAAATGATATAATGGAGTTTTTCAAACTCTCGGAATCACATCCTAACCTCGATGTCACCAAAGTAAACTATTGGTCAATCTTTTTCCATCATCCAAACTTCAACTTTTCCAACTTTCGCCGAAATGCTTCAAATTAACCTATGGACCTCCAAATTCAAATCTAGACGCGCGCCTAAGTCCAAAATCACCATACAAAGCTGTAGAAATCATCCAAAACCTGTTCCGAAGCCGTTTACAAAAAAGTCAAATTCTGGTCAACTCTTACCGCTTAAGCTTCCAAAACTAGAATCCTTCATCTAATTTGACTCTGAATCATCCGGTAACTGAACCCGACCACGCACGCAAGTCATAACACACAATACAAAGTTTCTTAAGACCTTATGCCGCCTAATAGGCCTTTAATTCTCAAAACAACCGGCTGGGTCGTTATAGGGATCGCGCAACCTCAGGACCCCCGCAGGAGATAACCCACATGCTTTGCCTCAAATTGACATCTCTCTATACCCTTCCACAGTTACACTACTACGCAATCACATAATCTTCCCGATTATGAACTTATCAACTAGACATGAGAATCTAATTTGTTCCACAATTAAATAACATGAAAGGTCCTTCAAGACACCCATAACTCGAGATTATACGTCACATCAAGATAGAAATCAAGCACCCAATAGTCCTTTTTACATCTCAAGAAAACTCTTCTCGTCATATTCAATCCATCTGTACACATCCCACAATCACATCATACTCATTATATAGCCATCCAACAACAAATTTCACTAATAGGGACACTACCGGACATATAAGTCTAAAAGCACGTTCTCACGTAACCAAAATCCCAGTGTTCAAGCTACAGTCAAAACCTGGCCTCAAGTCCTCCAGACTGGACCATCATCAGCACACAAAAATCACATCTCACACCTTATCCATAGAATCGCAAGTCGTTGATGCACAGCCGATACCAAGCGCTCACATGCGCATACGAATGCATGGAAGGATTTCAAAGAGTTATCTTTCAAGCTGAATCAATTCCGCACGAATAAGAAATAAAGATGGGAAGTATATCCTAAATGTCTCGTAGCCTCTCGAAGATAGGTATGGACATCATCATACCGATCCGCAAGACTCTACTAGACACTTGCTCATGACTTGTAGAACCTATGAACCTAGAGCTCTGATACCAACTTGTCACGATCCAAAATCCAACTAGTCGTGATGGCACCTAACCCAACCTGCTAGGTAAGCCAATTAACAACTATCCAATTCAATGAAGTTTAGTAAGGAAAATAAGTAAAAGAAAATACCTGAATCTTATACATTTCCCAAGGACGGGTAGTACAAATCATGAGCTTCTATGATTAGAATTTACAAAGCTGGTATGAAATAAATACATCATCCTTTTAAAACGTACATAAACAAATTTTTATGAATATATGTCTACCATGAACAAAAGGCAGCCACAACCGGAATGCAGGTACGTCTTCAAATCTAGCTCCCGTTGATCTCAGCGACGTCATCACCCAACATCTGCACGCAAGGTGCAGAAGTGTAGAATAAGTACAACCGACCCCATGTACTCAATAAGTGTCACACCTCCTTTTTCCAGAGGGGGGATATGGGATATGGAGTTTTTCCAATTAAAGTGACAATATTCCAAATGGGATTATTTATTTAATCAGAATCGACACTTGGGATAATTTATGGTGTCCCAAGTCACCAGTATATTTTAAATCCCAAATCGAGGAAAATTGACTCTGTTTTAAAGGTCTGCGAAACCAGAAGACCGAGTAAGGAATTATGTTAACTTGGGAGAAGGTGTTAGGCATTCACGAGTTCTGTGGTTTTAACACGGTCGCTTTAATCATACCTGGCTTAACTAATTGTTTTAATTATTTTTAAACCTATGTGCGCTTACCCCTTTTGGCACGACCCATTTCCACAATAGGTCGTGATGGCGCCCAACACCATTGCCGGGCAAGCCGACGCGGAATTTTAAATAAGTTCTTCTTTTTACCTTTTTGCCAATTAGTTTCAGAAATCTCTTAAATTAAGGTTAAAAACAAGTAATGACCATTAAGGTACCCAAAATAATTATACAATTCCCGAGAGAATAATCTACTAAAGTGTGTGCCAAGACCTGGTGTCACAAGTTACGGGCAACTAGTAGAATATACAAAAGTACAATCCTATCCTACTGTCCGAAATGGAATAGACAGCAAAAAAATAAATAAGAGAAACTCCATCAAGCTACTGAACGACACAGGAGGGGAGCAGCTCACCGTGGAAGTCTCGGGATAGGCTCAGTGATACGCACCAGACTGATAGCTAGATGTACCTGCCCCAGACCCTGTACAATTAAGTACAGAAGCGTAGTATGAGTACATAAACAATATGTACCCAGTAAGTATCTTGTCTAATCTCGAAGAAGTAGAGACTTAGAAGTCGACTTGACACTTACTAGGGTCAAAATAATATGAGATATAAATTACATTGTGCATGGATAACAGTAATCAAATAGTAGTGTGTAGCAAGAACTAACAGGTTCTCTCCTAAGTAACGTCACCACTATAAACTTCATTTTAGGACAATTAATCATCTAAATCATAGAAATTCTGTATAAAACAGGCGCAAATAGTGCTGAGGTCGTACGGCCCGATCCAACATAAAGAAAATCCTGCACTGCCGAGGGTCGAGCGGCACGAACCAT
Organism: Nicotiana attenuata; assembly: GCF_001879085.1. Classification (NCBI taxonomy): domain Eukaryota; kingdom Viridiplantae; phylum Streptophyta; class Magnoliopsida; order Solanales; family Solanaceae; genus Nicotiana; species Nicotiana attenuata. Next base: position 46,249,422 of record NC_031994.1, on the reverse strand, counting down.
AGATGCATCTATTACCCCGCTCGCGAATCAACCATGCGACGCGGTAACATGTATTTAAACATATCAACAGACAGACAATGACATATAACTGGAGAGAAATTACTCAATACATTATTATCTTCCCTTTTTAAACACCAAGAATGGTCATGTTCCTCTTAATTAATCTCATTTATTATAATCACCACGGTTAAACAATCCAAATTAAGCATAGAGTTGCAATGATACCACATAAAGCATGCTTTTGAGTCCTAAACTAGCCGGACTTAGCACAATAGTAGCTACGCACGGACTCTCGTCACCTAGTGCGTACGTAGCCCCCGCATTTAATAACAAATTATTAGATTACATCACCTATGCGGACAATTCCCTCTTACAAGGTTAGATATGAACTCACCTCGCTCCAATGTGCACTTCCAATACCAAGAATGAGCCCGAACCCTCAAATTGGAGCCGAACGATTCAAAACTAGATAAACGAGGTAGGAACTAGTCAATATAAGCTTACAAGATCATATTCTAACTATGTAAGCAATTTCCCACCCATAAACACAATTTTCCTAAAATTTGACCCCGGACCCACGTGCTCGGATTCCTAAATTGTTCAAGGGAAGTTGTTCTTCATAACCCAAGGATCAATAATATATGATTTCTAATTAATTTCATAACAAATTTCATGGTCAACTTCAACTCTTGTCAAAACCCTAGGTTTTTGCTCTAACCTCATGATTTCACCTTAATACTAGTGTTTAATCTACCTAAGACGTAAGTATTAAACTAGAAATAGGTAGAACAAACTTACCTCAAGATGCTAGGTGAAGATCTTCTCCCAAAAGCTCTAAAATCGCCCAATGGAGGAGTGAAAAATGGCAAAAATGGACTTAGAACCCGTAATGAATGAACTCACTACTTCAGCGATTTCCTCATCTGCGGTCCCGCATCTGCGAGGAAATGGCCGCATCTGCGATCGTTGGCCAAAAGGGCTGGGGCTTCTTCTGCGACCTTGGAGTCGCTTCTGTTGTTTGGCATGGCCTTCCCTGGGCCGCATCTGCGATATATGGACCGCATCTGCGGTCTCGCACCTGCGGTCCACCAACCATAGGTGCGGTTATGACAGAAGCAACAGCTTCAGCACTTCTCAAAATTTTCCACTTCACTCGAGCCTCGCCCGATTGACGCTCGGGGCTCCCGGGCCCCGCCCGAACATACCGATAAGTCTAAAATCATGAAACGGACCTACTCGAACCTTCGAAACGCCCGAAACAACGCTAATCTAAGAACCACCCCCTATAACCAATTGAATCAAACTTATGAACTTTAAGTTCTTAATTTTCCTCTAACGGGCCAAAACGCCCTTAAACTACGCGGATTGACACCAAATTTTGCGGGCAAGTCTTAAATGTTATATTGGACCTGTACTGGGCTTCGGAACCAACATACGAGCCCGATACCAACGTGATAAATTATTAATTAGTTTCTTTAAATCCATAGAATTTCAGGTTAATAATTTCTAATAAAAATTCATTACTCCAGCTAGGGACCTCGGAATTCGATTCCAAGCATACGCCCAGGTCCCATATTTTCCTGCGGACCCTCCGGAACCATCAAAACACGAATCCGGGCCTGTTTGCCCAAAATGTTGACCAAAGTCAAACTTAGCCTTTTAAGAAAATCCTAAGGAGTTAAATGTGCATATTTCAATCCAAGCTCTTCCAAATCCCGAACCAACCATCCCCGCATGTCATAAATTAATTAAAGTAAGCACGAAGAGTTTATTTGGGGGAAACGGGGTTCTAAAAAGGCAAATGACTGGTCGGGTCGTTACATCCTCCACCTCTTAAACAAACGTTCGTCCTCGAACGGGCATAGGAATGTAGCTGAAGTGCTGAATAAATAGGGGTATCTGCTCCGCATGTCCTCCTCGGACTCCCAGGTCGGCTCCTCGACCGGTTGGCCGCTCCACTGGACCCTCACTGCAGAAATCCTCTTGGACCTCAGCTGGTGATCCTGTCTATCAATGATGGCAACTGGCTCCTCCTCATAACCCAAACTCTCATCCAGTTGAATAGTACTGAAGTCTAACACATGGGATAGGTCGGGATGATACTTCCGAAGCATCGATACATGAAAAACCGGATGAACTCCCGATAAGCTGGGGGTAAAGCAAGCTCCTAGGCAACCTCCCCAACTCGTCTCAACACTTCAAAGGGGCTAATAAACATTGGGCTCAACTTGCCCTTCTTCCCAAACCTCATAATAACCTTCATTGGCGAGACTTTCAAGAGAACCTTCTCTCCAACCATGAATGATACGGCACGCGCCTTCTTATCCACATAACTCTTCTGTCTGGACTGAGTCGTGTGAAGCCTTTCCTGAATCAACTTCACCTTTTCCAAGGCATCTTGCACCAAATCTGTACCGTATAACTTAGCCTCACCCGACTCAAACCACCCGATAGGAGAACGACACTGCCGACCGTACAAAGCCTCAAATGGGGCTATCTCAATGCTGGACTGATAGTTGTTGTTGTACGCAAAGTCCGCCAAGGGCAAGAACTGGTCCCACTGCCCCCCAAAGTCAATCACACAGGCTCTAAGAATATCCTCCAGAATCTGAATCGTCCGCTCGAACTGTCCATCAGTTTGAGGATGGAATGCTGTGCTAAGCTCTACGCGGGTCCCCAACTCACTCTGAACAGCTCTCCAGAAATGGGAAGTGAATTGAGGGCCTCTGTCTGATATAATGGAGACAGGCACACCGTGCAACCGGACTATCACCCGAATGTAAATCTAAGCATACCTCTCTACTGTATAAGTAGTCGCTATTGGAATAAAGTGGGCCGACTTGGTCAACCTATCAACAATGACCCATACTGAGTCAAACTTCCGCAAGGTTCGTGGCAACCCAACTACGAAATCCATGGTAATGCGCTCCCACTTCCACTCTGGTATAGGCTTCTGCTGAAGTAGGACACCCGGCCTCTGATGTTCATACTTGACCTGCTGGAAATTCAAACACCTAGCCACATACTCCACTAAGTCTTTCTTCATCCTCCGCCACCAATAATGCTGCCTCAAGTCACGATACATCTTCGTAGCTCCCGGGTGGATGGAATACCGCGAACTGTGTGCCTCCTCTAGTATCCTCTCCCTCAGACGTCGACATTAGGAACACATAGACGACCTTGGAGTCGCAAAACACCATCTTCGCCAATAGAAACCTCCTTGGCACCTCCCTGAAGCACCGTCTCTCTGAGAACCGCCAGATATGGATCATCGAACTGTCGGGCCTTTATCTCCCCCAATAATGAAGACTGAGCAACCATACACGCAAGAACCCGGTTGGGCTCCTAAATGTCCAACCTTACTATTCTGTTATCCAAGGACTGAATGTCCTAAGCTAGTGGCCTCTCCTCTGCTTAAATGAATGTCAAGATACCCATACTCTCTACCTTTTTGCTTAAGGCATCCGCGACCATGTTCGCTTGCCCGGATGATAAAGAATGGTGATGTCATAATCCTTCAGTAACTCAAGCCACCTGCGCTGCCTCAAACTACGATCCATATGATTGAACAAATGCTGCAAGCTGCGATGATCAGCATAAACCTTGCATGACGCCCCATACAGGTAGTGCCTCCATATCTTAAGAGCATGAACAATCGCCTCCAACTCCAGATCATGCACAGGATAATTTTTCTCATGAATCTTCAGCTGAAGGGAGGCATATGCAATAACTCGCCCCTCCCGCATCAATACACAACACAAACCAACGCGCGAAGTGTCACAATATACCGTATACATCCCTGAACCAGAAGGCAACACAAGAACTAGTGCTGTAGTCAAGGCTGTCTTGAGCTTCTGGAAGCTCGCCTCATAATCATCGGACCAATGGAAAGGAGCACCCTTCTGGGTCAATCTAGTTAGAGGTGATGCAATAGATGAAAAGCCCTGCACGAATCGCCTGTAATAACCTACTAACCCCAGGAAACTCCTGATCTCGGTCACTGAAGTAGGGCGTGGCCAACTCTGAACTGCCTCAATCTTCTTGGGATCCACCTTAATACCTTCTCCTGACACAATATGTCCCAAGAATGACACTGACTCTAGCCAATACTCACACTTGGAGAACTTAGCATATAGCTTCTGCTCTCGCAAGGTCTGAAGCACTACTCTCAGATGCTGCTCGTGCTCCCCCAGGCTACATGAGTATATAAAGATGTCGTCAATGAAGATGATGACGAATGAATCAATATAAGGCATGAACACCCTGTTCATCAAGTCCATGAATGTCACCGGTGCATTAGTCAAGCCGAAGGACATCACCAGAAACTCATAATGGCCATATCTAGTCCGGAATGCAGTCTTCGGGACATCCGAGTCCCGAATCTTTAACTGATGGTAACCGACCTCAAATCGATCTTAGAGAACACCCTAGCACCGCGCAAATTGGTCGAACAAATCATCAATACGGGGCAACGGATACTTGTTCTTGATGGTGACTTTGTTCAATTTGGCGGTAATCAATGCACATCCGCATAGTCCCATCCTTCTTCTTCACAAATAACACCGGTGCACCCCAAGGCGATACACTGGGTCTAACAAACCCTTTTACTAACAACTCCTCGAGCTGCTCCTTCAAGTCCTTCAACTCCTTCGGGGCCATGCGGTACGGTGTAATCGATATGGGCTGGGTGCCTGGAACCAAATCAATATAAAAATCAATATCACGATCCGGTGGCATGCCAGGAAGATCAGAAGGAAACACATCGGCAAATTCCCAAACCACTGGAACTGAATCAATCGTTGGTGACTCTACGGTGGTGTCCCGAACATAAGCCAAGTACGCCAAACACCCCTTCTCGACCATTTGCCGAGCCTTCAGGAAAGAGATAACCCGGTTAGGTGTATCAACTGTGGAACCCTTCCACTCCAACTCTGGCAACCCTGGCATCGCTAAAGTAACAGTCTTGGCATGGCAATCTAGAACGGCGTGATATGGAGATAACTAATCCATGCCCAGGATGATCTCAAAGTCGATCATATCAAGCAACAGGAGATCTGCTCTAGTCTCAAAACCACAGAATGTAACTACACAGGACCGGTAGATCCGGTCTATGACCACGAAATCGCCCACAGGAATGGACACATGAATAAGAGTGCCTAAAGGTGCAGGAGGAATAACCAGGAAACGAGCAAACAGAGATGATACATATGAATAGGTGGACCCTGGATCAAACAATACCGAAGCATCTCTACCGCAGACGGAAATAATACCCGTGATGACGGCTTCTGAGGCCAATGCATCTGGCCTGGCTGGAAGAGCATAGAATCTGGTTGGAGCGCCGCAGGCTGGCCTCCGCCTGACTGAGTAGTAGCTGACTGACCTTTCCTTGTCTGGCCTCCACCTGTAGGACGGCCCCTACCGGTCTGCCCTCCACCTCTAGGTGGCGGGGCAGCTGGTTTTGATACCATAGGCTGTTGACCCTGCTCTACTGCCTTGCCCCTAAGTCTGGGACAGGTCCTCTTTAAGTGACCCGGATCTCCACACTCGTAGCAGCCCCTCGGTGCCATAACCTGCTGCCCTGAAGTCTGAGCCTGCTGACTCGAATATCCACCAGAAGGACCCTGAATGGCTGGTGGGCGATAAGAACTCTCTGGCATGGCACTGAAGTAAGCACTAGGAGAACCCTGATGACCAGAATACCCGCCGGAAAAACCCTGACTAGGTGGTGGACTGTAAGAACCCTCCGGCATCACACGGAAATAAGGTCTCGCTGGAGCACCTCGGGGAAGTGGTGGTGCTGAATACGGAGGCCTGCTGGACTGACCCCTCCCCGTGTGCCCCCTACCCCTGGCTGGGCCCCTCTGAACTCTCTAGAGAATCGGGCCCTCTTGTCCTGCTGAAACTGCTCTATACTCCTCTCCCAATAACCCTCGATCCTGCGAGCAATCTCCACTACTAACTGATACTCAGTACACATCTCTACCTCTCGGGCCATGCTAGCTCGAATACCGGGGTGCAACCCTGCAACAAACCTCCACACTCTCTCTGCATCTGTGGGAAGTATCTTGGAAGTCCTATACAACTCAGAAAATCTCGCCTCATAGTCGGTCACGGACATCTGACCCTGCTTAAGATGCTCAAACTGATACTGCAGCTCTTCCCTCTCAGGGGGTGGGATATACCTGTCCAAGAATAGCTGTGTGAACTAACCCCAAGTGAGGGGAGGAGAGCCTGCTGGCCTGCTAATAGTATAGGACTGCCACCATCTGCAGGCCCTGCCCTCCAGCTGAAAAGTAGTGAAGTCAACTCCATGCATCTCCAATATCCTCATGTTGTGCAGTCTGTCCCTGCACCTATCAATAAAATCCTGAGCATCCTCATGATGCTCACCCCCGAAGATAGGAGGGTGAAGTCTAGTCCATCTATCCAATAACTTCTACGGGTCACCATCCGCAGCTGGCCTGGGCTCGGGCACCACTACAGCGACTGGCTGAGCCCCATCTGTGGGTAGAGCACCCGGAGTCTGATACACTGTAGTTGCGTGCCCAAGAGCCTGAGCAGTAGGGGTCTGTGCTCCCCCTCCTGCCTGTGATGTAGCTGGATCTGCTGGAAATAGACCAGCCTAAGTCATAGTGTCCATGAACCGCAACATACGGCCCATGACCTCCTGGAAGCCCGGTGTTGTCATAAAATCCGCCGGGGTGGGCTCGACTGCGGGCACCTCGCCCTGCTCCTCAATAATAGGGTCTCCCGCAGAACTGCTGGTGGTGCTACTGGGATAGCTCTAGGACGCCCTCGTCCCCTACCTCGGGCCGGTGCCCACCCCCGGCCTCTCCCTCGGCCTCTAGTAGCGGGGGAAGCAGCCCCTCCCGGGTCCGGAAGATCAGTCGTGNAATAAGAGAAACTCCATCAAGCTACTGAACGACACAGGAGGGGAGCAGCTCACCGTGGAAGTCTCGGGATAGGCTCAGTGATACGCACCAGACTGATAGCCAGATGTACCTGCCTCAGACCCTGTACAATTAAGTACAGAAGCGTAGTATGAGTACATAAACAATATGTACCCAGTAAGTATCTTATCTTATCTCGAAGAAGTAGAGAGGAGAAGTCGACTTGACACTTACTAGGGTCAAAATAATATGAGATATAAATTACATTGTGCATGGATAACAGTAATCAAATAGCAGTGTGTAGCAAGAACTAACACGTTCTCTCCTAAGTAACGTCACCACTATAAACTTCATTTCAGGACAATTAATCATCTAAATCATAGAAATTCTGTATAAAACAGGCGCAAATAGTGCCGAGGTCGTACGACCCGATCCAACATAAAGAAAATCGTGCACTGCCGAGGGTCGAGCGGCACGAACCATAGATGCATCTATTAACCCGCTCGTGAATCAACCATGCGACGCGGTAACATGTATTTAAACATATCAACAGATAGACAATGACATATAAGTGGAGAGAAATTACTCAATACATTATTATCTTCCCTTTTTAAACACCAAGAATGGTCATGTTCCTCTTAATTAATCTCATTTATTATAATCACCACGGTTAAACAATCCAAATTAAGCATAGAGTTGCAATGATACCACATAAAGCATGCTTTTGGGTCCTAAACTACCCGGACTTAGCACAATAGTAGCTACGCACGGACTCTCGTCACCTAGTGCGTACGTAGCTCCCGCATTTAATAACAAATTATTAGATTACATCATCTATGGGGACAATTCCCTCTTACAATGTTAGATAGGAGACTCACCTCGCTCCAATGTGCACTTCCAATACCAAGAATGAGCCCGAACCCTCAAATTGGAGCCGAACGATTCAAAACTAGATAAACGAGGTAGGAACTAGTCAATAAAAGCTTACAAGATCATATTCTAACTATTTAAGAAATTTCCCACCCTTAAACACAATTTTCCTAAAATCTGACCCCGGGCCCACGTGCCCGGATTCCTAAATTGTTCGAGGGAAATTGTTCTTCATAACCCAAGGATCAATAATATATGATTTCTAATTCATTTCATAACAAATTTCGTGGTCAAATTCAACTCTTGTCAAAACCTTAGGTTTTTTCTCTAACCTCATGATTTTACCTTAATAATAGTGTTTAATCTACCTAAGACATAAGCATTAAACTAGAAATAGGTAGAACAAACTTACCTCAAGATGCTAGGTGAAGGTCTTCTCCCAAAAGCTCTAAAATCGCCCAATGGAGGAGTGAAAAATGGCCAAAATGGACTTAGAACCCGTAATAAATGAACTCACTGCTTCAGCGATTTCCGAATCTGCGGTCAGGGGACCGCATCTGCGATTGTTGGCCAAAAGGGCTGGGGCCGCTTTTGCGGCCTTGGAGCCGCTTCTGCGGTTCGAGAGCCGCTCTTGCAGTTCGAGAGCCGCTCCTGCGGTTTGTCCTGGCCTTCCCCGGGCCGCATCTGCGATAGATGGACCGCACCTGTGGTCTCGCACCTGCGGTCCACCAACTGCAGGTGCGGTTATGATAGAAGCAGTAGCTTTAGCACTTCTCAAAATTTTCCACTTCACTCGAGCCTCGTCCGATTGACGCTCAGGGCTCCCAGGCCCCGCCCGAACATACCGAGAAGTCTGAAATCACGAAACGGACCTACTCGAACCTTCGGTACGTCCGAAACATTGCTAAATCTAAGAATCACCCCCTAAAACCAATTGAATCAAACTTATGAACTTCAAGTTCTTAATTTTCCTTTAACGGGCCAAAACGCCCTTAAACTACGCGGATTGACACCAAATTTTGCGCGAAAGTCTTAAATGTTATATTGGACCTGTACTGGGCTTCGGAACCAACATACGAGCCCGATACCAACGTGATCAATCATTAATTAGTTTCTTAAATCCATAGAATTTCAGTTTAACAATTTCTAATAAAAATTCATTACTCGGGCTAGGGACCTCGAAATTTGATTCCGGGCATACGCCCAGGTCCTACATTTTCCCGTGGACCCTCCGGAACCGTCAAAACACGAATCCGGGCTCGTTTGCTCAAATTGTTGACCAAAGTCAAACTTAGCCTTTTAAGAAAATCCTAAGGAGTCAAATGTGCATATTTCAATCCAAACTCTTCCAAATCCCGAACCAACCATCCCCGCAGGTCATAAATTAATTAAAGCAAGCACGAAGAGTTTATTTGGGGGAAACGCGGTTCTAAAAAGGCAAACGACCGGTCGGGTCGTTACACCTTTAACCTCTTTTAATTGCTTGATTATTTGTAATTAAGGGGTTATCTTTAAACGAGTCACGAATACGTGTACTCATTTTGTTTGGCGCGTCAAGAATTATGTCACGCGTACGTGTCCACAATTAATCACGCTTTATTAATATTAAGAAAGTTCGTCCGAAGTTACGGGAACGCATACTTTGGTTTATTTTTAGGAGTCATAATCATGTCACGCAGACGTGTACACAATTACGATAATTTTATTAACTAAAAGCGTGCCTGAAGCTACTAACGTGTTTATGAATATTATAAAATTATTTACGGACTAATTAAAGAGGGCAACTATATAATATTAACAGGCCTAGCATGCTCCTAGCGGTTCAATTAATTAAAAGAGCAATAAAAATATTCAAATTCACTTTTAACTTTCAATCCAATCCCATGGGGAAATACTTTTCAATATCAGTTTCTTCCAATGTGAACACTTGATTAAGCATGAATTTAATGACAATAGACATTTTGTGTAGATTAGCGCACTACTGAACATTCAAATCACCTAATAAATAATTATAACATGCAACTAAAATTCATCCTAGCCAATAAATCATCCAAACACAGAATAAACCTACCAACAAGGCAAAGGGAGTAAACAAAGACTAAAACACAACAAAAACAGGGGAATGAAGCATCAACTCAACCATTCAACAAAATCAGAACAACAGCACATTAATAAAATAATGAAAGCATAATATTAAGCAAAAATAGTAGAAGAAAGGAAGAAATATACCTCAAATGAATCAAACTTTGATAGTTCTGAAACTTAACAATGGATGGAACCTCGGACGGAACCTCAGATTTCGCAAAAAAAAAATTGAACTTCAAATGGGTTTAACAAAGGCAGAAACGGACTATTTGGAATGTTTTCATTGCCGCTGATTTTGGCTGAAATAGTGGTGTCTTCAGCTGCGATTAATGGAGCTCGCCGGAATAGAGTTTCTAGAAAAAATTCGACTAGCAAATAAGGTCAACGAACAATGACGCTACTGCCACGGTTACATCGGCTACTTCTAAAACCCGACTCAGAAGCAAAAAACAACAAACCCCAGAAATTTGAAATTTTGCAGCAACATGGACGATAAACAGGAAGCGGTTCATGACGGTTGCCGGCGTTCATGGTTGTTGCCGGCGTCCATGGCTGTTACCGGCGTCCATGGAGGAAGAGAAGGGTGCTGAAGGTTGTTCTCTCTTAGATTGAGAGAGATGGGTGGGTCCGATTTTTTTGTGTGTGGAAACGGCTGCTCTAGGTCTAGAGAATTAGGGTTGTCTAGGGATTCTTCTAGAAAACATCTGATGGGCCTAAGGTATTGGGCTTGGGATTATGGGCTAAGGTCCGAATTGGGCCAAATTTTGGCAAAAATCTTAATTTTTTTCTACAAATAATGTAAAATCTATACTATGAAATACATAACTAACTCTAATTAATTAAAATAAATAATATTATATTGTGAAACTATTTTTTGGCATTTTTCAAGATTATATAAAAATAAAAATAGATAAAAATAGGTGAAAATAGTATTATTACATTATGTACTAATTAACCTTAAATTAACTAGACTTGAAACTATTTTTGTATTTTCGATTTTTTTAAAATACTAAATAACAATTAAAATAGTATATTAGAATCCTAGAAAAATTCAAATACTCAAATAAATATATAAAGTATGCGAAACTGCTAATATAGCTTGAAGACGTGGCGGGTCAAAAATTACATGTCTACAGCTGCCCCTCTTTGACTGGAAACACGAAGAGTTTTCAGACAAAGAACGACGAGACAGGTTTTTTGACCCGACCCTTATTTAGAGAGATCAAAAACCAAAATAAAAGAGAATGTGACCGAGCCCTGGTATCTGAGCTGCCTACATATCCTTGGCTATAAAGGAATCAAGCCACGTGTAGTTCAAAAGTAGGAACAGTGATAGGGTATACCGAGGTGGAGAGTCGAGTGAAGTGTCGTCGAGGTTCGGTCCGCGGTTCCTCCCGTTACATCAAAATAAAAGGAAAAATTACAGCAAAAATAAAAGAAAAACACAAGATCCTATCTACTATTTGTCTTGAATCTCCACTTGCTCCTTCAACATGAAACTGAAAATTCACCCCATTCTTCAAGTGGGCATCCTGCTGACTTGAATTTGAAGAAAACTGGAAGTTGACCCTGTTCTTCAGCCGGGCATCCTGCTGCTTGCACTTGAAATAAAACTTGAACTTGGAGCAGACTTGAGCTTGAAAACCTTGTTCCTCAGGCGGCTCGTGCTACTTCTGATTTGAATTAAAAATTGCCCCTATTCTCCAGGCGGGATCCTGCTGTCTTTGACTTAAATCTTGAAAACTGAAAGTTGACCCTGTTCTTCAGGCAATCTCCTACTATCTTTGACGTGAATCTTGAAAACTGGAGGTTGACCCTGTTCTTCAGGCGGGCTCCTGATGCCTCTGACTCAAACATGAAAACTGAAAGTTAACCCTGCTCTTCAGGCGTGATCCTCCTACTTGATTTTGACTTGAATATTGAAAACTGAAAGTTGGCCCTGTTCTTCAAGCGGGCTCCTGATGCCTCTGACTTGAACTTGAAAACTGAAAGTTAACCCTGTTCTTTAGGCGAGATTCTCCTGATGCCTCTTGAACTTGAAATTGAAACCCGAACACTGACCCTGTTCTTCAGGTAGGCTCTTGATGCCTCTGACTTGAACTTGTAAACTGAAAGTTGACCCTGTTCTTCAGGCGGGATTCTCCTGATGCTTCTCTAACTTGAAATTGAAAGTTGACCCCGTTCTTCAGGCGGGTTCCTGGTGCTTCTTTGACTTGGACCTAAAATCGATTTCTAAAATGTTGCCCCTCGTTCTCCAGGTGGGTGCCTGCAATCAAAAACAACAAAACAAACAAAATTTTCTGCTCCAATTTGCACTAGGAGGATTAGTGAGTTGTTAGCAAAACTGTAAATCACCTATGCTATTGATGAAGGGTGCAATGATGAGGGTAAAACTAAAAACTCGACTAGGATGTGTGTCTCTTATGAGATTGAGCTTAATAAAACTATAAACTGGGCTTGATTAAACTAAAAACTTGACCGTATTCTCCAGGCTAGACCCTGAACTAAAGGAAAACAAAGATTAACACCTTAAGAAAACTAAAATTGACCCTGTTCTACAGGCGGGACCCCTGAACTTAAGAAAACTAAAGATTAACAACTTAAGGAAACTAAAAACTAACCCTATTTTCCAGGCGGGATACCTGAACTAAAGAAAAACTAAGACTAACAACTTAAGGGAACTAAAAACTGATCATATTCTCCAGGAGGGATCCCTAAACTCAAGGAAAACTAAAGACTAACCACTTAAGAAAATTAAAAATGACCCTATTCTCCAGGCGGGGCTCCTAAACTTAAGGAAAGCTAAAGATTAAAAACTTAAGAAAACTAAAATTGACCCTATTCTCCAGGCGGGACCTTTGAACTTAAGGAAAAGATTAATAATTTAAGGAAACTACAACTAGCCCTATTCTCCAGGCGGGACCCCTGAACTTAAGGAATGCTAAAAACTCTTCTGACTAAGGAGAATTCCTAGGAGGTACAGTTCTTCTCAACTAAGAAAAATGCCTAGGAGGTAATGGTCATCTCAACTAGGGGAATATGTGGGAGGTAAAAACCTTCTCAACTAGGGGAATGCCTAGCAAGTAAAAACCTTCTCGAACAGCCTTTGTGCTGACAAAATTTGGGCACGACACTTGAAAAATTCAAGCTTCCAAGCTTTGATTTGGACATAGTCTTCGTCCCTGTTTCAAACAAAGAAAACTTGTGACTTTAAAAATGGTGTTTGGTTTGTGGCCTTGACTTTGAGGGAGATTTCTCCTTCACTTGCCATGATAACTTTGATTTTAACTTGAAAGACCTTGCTTGTTTATTGACTAACCACTTTCTCTGTCACCCTCATCAAAGAAAATACCTTTGATCCGCTCAAACCCAATATTCTCTATCTGTTGCATTGTGCTCATGAATTAACATATACCGAACCTTTGTATTTCACATGAATCCCAAAGCACGTCAATTGCCACCCACTTAGTGCGCATACTACTCTTTCCTGACTTATGCCACTTTGACGTGCTAGCCAGACTCCGCTTTTGTGCAATTGGAAAGCTGGTAGCAGATTTTGAAGTCATTTTTTACTTGTTCTAACAAAACAGACTCAAGAGGACTTAAACAAAGCAAGAAGAACAAAGTTAAGGGGACAACAGAAAGAGATGACATCCAACAAGAAAATCACCAAGCAGAAACTTATCAGATGTGGATACCAACTCTAATGACCGTGACATGCATTTTGGATTAAGTGGCCTAATCTGTCAAGCAAATCTAATGTTCAACTCTTGTTGTATCTCTAAGCTGTGAAACTGGGCTTCAATGCTCCGATTATCCTATCTGAATCACGGTCCTTATTCGACTTGTAGAGACCGAAGGGTTTTCACCATCAAGCTTCTCTCATTTTGTTCTTTCTCTCAACTCACCGTCGCCTCATGGTGCCTATGAAGGTTTTCACCAATAAGACTCTCTCATTTTGTTCGTTTATTCTTATTTCCTCTGATTATACATATGACAAAGCATTAACCATGGTAAAATTATCATATGCTATTGGCATTGCTAATTCAGCATTCTCAAAGATTATTTGGAAGGTCTTTTTTGGACCGTAATGTGGCTTTGACAGGGTCGAAAAAAAAGGACATCATAAAGGCTCAAAATAACTAAGATAGCAAGGTTAATTTATTTACAACTTTTGGAATCCATTTTAAATCTTTACGCCAATTTCTAAAATAAGAGAATTTGATTCTTGTTTTTTTTTTTGAGATGGATTTTCTAAGAAGGACTGCCCCACTCTCGACTTCGTGGGATTATGAAAAAATTTATTTGGTGCGACCGAACCTTAAGGCTGCCTACGTATCTTCTGGTGACAGGAATCAGGTCGAACGTTGTTCAAAAATAATTCTTGTTTTATTTTTTGTTGCTCTTTTTCTTTTCTTTCTTTTTTTCCTTTTTTTCTTTTTTTCTTTTTATCTCTTTTTTTTCTTTTTGATTTTTTTTTGTTTGGAATGAACTTTCTAAAACAAACCTATGGGGACATGAATATTTTTTTATGACTCTAACTTAGTTCCAAAAGAGGGGAGGTTAAAGAAATCAGCACAGGCTCAAAAGGGTACCGAAGGGTATAAAGTGTTTGGGTAGCTGAAAGAGGAGCATTTCTTTTGCAGTATCGGCATTGATATCACAGATATGCCTTCCACCTTTCTTTAGTGCCTTGTCAAGTACAGAGCTCTTGTTGGGTGATTTCTTCTTCAAAATGGATGTGCTCCGTCAGTTTGGAGCAAACTCCCTTGGCTTTATGTTGTAACTTGAGATGCACTTGAACTCAAAGTTGCTTGCTTCAAATTGTCTGGGACGCACTCTCTTGTAAAAAAATTCTCCCCAGTTTCACACAATTCGGGCTTTAAATGACCTCAAAATATCCAAATCTTTACTTATTTCCCTCAAATAACCCTGACATCTTCAAAACTTGTTCATTGTTTCATGATTAGACTAACTTTCAAGACCAGGCTGAGAATTCCACGTGCATGTCATGCCACTAGATTCACCATTAAAAGAACTATAAAAGAAAAATAGAACTAAAGAAATACAGACTAGAAATAACAAAAACCAGGAGATTGCATTAAACAGACGGTGAAAGGGTTCGAACACCAAAACAAGCAAACTAAACTGGGGTTACAACACTGGAAAAATCCTAGATAACACTAACGAGTTACTACGACTAAACGAACTAGGCAAAATAAAAGGATAGAAGGGTTTGAGTCACAAGACAATATCTAGATTACAACCCTGAAATAAACTGGACAACAGAAATGATAAAAAAATTAAACCACAAAGACTCCTCCCTGGCTAGCCAAGAAAGGAGCATCTTTCCAATCACCAAGCTCAACATCTTAGCCACTGAGTTCCGCATCAACAGTACTAGGACCTTCACAAGTCTCCATCACATTGACCTTAGCAAATTGCTTTTGGGTCCCTTTTGCTAGCTCGTTCTTAAGATTAACTTCCGGAACCGAGACTAATAGCACTGAAAGCTTTACGACAAGTGGCCCTCCGAGGATCTCAGAAGAGTTCTCGTATTCCTTTTCAACACAAATCATACCCACCATATGCGTCTCATTATGAACAGGCAATGGACTTTGGCTAGTGTCTACTGCATCCAGATTTTGCACGACAATGTCACCTGCATCAATAAGCTTCTGAACTGCTTTTTTCAGATGCCAACACTTTTTTATGTTGTGACCCGGGGCATTAGAGAAATATGCACACCTTTGAGAATGATAAAAAATCTTTGGAAGAGTGTTCGGCATTTTTATCTGAACCGGCTTCAACATGTCCAATTGCCTCAACCTTTGGAACAAACTGGCATATGATTCTCCAATGGGAGTGAAAGTCTTTTCCTTTGCTGTTTCCTTTTCATTTTGTACTCTGGCCTCGGTTGGAACCTTTTGCGGGTAGGTAGTTGATATTCTTGAGGGGGAGGGTAAGACATTTGTGGAGGCGGTGTAGGCCATTGCGGGTCTTGTAGGTGTGGAGCATATGGCGGTGAATTTTGGGTAGAGCACTGGGAAAGTGGTGTGTGACTTTGGGGGTATTGTGGAGAGAAGTAGCATGGGGGAGGATTATCTGGAGTACGAGGATATTCATGGGGTCGATGTCGAGGCTGAAAGCGTTGAGCAGGAATGCCCACTGGATCTTGTCGTTGGCAGGGCCGTACAACAACATTCTTTTCTGTTTCTCTTTCTTCCCCCAAACTTACTGAGATGTTTTGAATGTCTTCTGTAGTATCTTTCAATGCAGAATAACTCATGATTTTGCCTGACTTGATTTCGTCTTCTACCATCTCCCCCATTTTTACCACATCATTGAAAGGCTTACCCAAAGCTGGGATCAAATGACTGAAGTAGGTCGATCCCTGTGCTTGTAGGAAAAGCTCAACCATTTCTTCTTCACCAATCGGGGGACTGACCCGAGCAGCTTGTTCCCTCCATCTGATCCCAAACTCCCTAAAACTTTCCTCGGGTTTATTTTCCATCTTAGATAGGGAGGAGCGGTCTGGGATAATGTCTAGATTGTACTGAAAGTGTCGAACAAAATCTTGAGCCATGTCATACCATGCATGCCACTTATTGACATCTTGACGAGTATACCATTCGAAGGCTGCCCTCGTTAAGCTCTCACTGAAATACGCCATCAACAAATTATCTTTCCTACCAACACTTCTCATTTCACTGCAATAACCCCTCAGATGGGCTACTGGATCTCCACGCCCATCATACAAGTTAAACTTTGGCATTTAAAACCCCGTGGGCGGATGAACATCAGGGAACATTCATAAGTCATTGTAAGACATGCTAATCTGATTTCCCATCCCTTGCATGTTCTTTAAGGACTGTTCTATACCTTTCAGCTTCCTGGATACCTCATCGCGCCCTTCTTTTCCTGTGAACTTTTTATTTTCAAAATGAGGCTCATTTCGAGGGCTATGATTGTATGAGTTAGGGACCTTGTGGGCAACCTCTGAGGGGTAATATTGGGCATCATGATTTTTAAGTGGGTGTTCATTGTTGGATCTATGAAGGAAAGATTGTTGAGAAGTTGTGATCGTGGGGATAGTGGATATGGCAGGAGGGCAATTTTTGGGAAAGGTAGTTGGAGGACGAGTGATGGAGCTACTAGGGAGGTTGGGAAAGTTGTAATAAGCAGGAAAATCTGGAGAGTATGGGGGATCATCTGGCACTATGATCGGAGTTTGGGTAAGGGTAGCATCTAGGAAGCTAGGTGGTGGTGGGGGTGGTGCCTTCCCAGTCATCCAAGCCCGATACATGTCCGCCATGTGTTGTCTTAACATCCTTACCTCTTCAACCAACCCAGTGTCCTGTTCAACCAATTGCTTTCCGGCACCAGTATCAACCCACTCAATTTCGATGTCGTCTGCCATTGCCGTTCGACTTTATGTTGTAGGGAAGGGTTACCAGTTTAAGAATCACAAACCAACCACCCTTCTGCAGTAATGAAGATAACAAAGAGGAACAAAATGAAGTCATCATGTTAGCGTTAGGGCATTTAACATAAGATAATCTCACATTATGTGCAATGCACCTAGTCACAGTTATCGGTTCTAAAATGACTTCGAGGGTACGAAGGTCATATGGCATCATTCCAGTTTCACTCTTCTTGCCCCTTTTCCTCTTCATTTTTTCTCTTTTACACTCCTTGTTTTTTTCATTTTCTTTCCTCCTCCTTTTCTTTTTTCTTATCGCTCTTTTCTTCCTCTCATTTCTCACGTCCTACAACTTCATTCTCTTTTTTTCTCTTTTTTTTGTTGCTTTTTTTTTGCTTTTTTTTTATTTAATGATGATTCGATCGAACCCTGTGTAGGTTACCTACGTATCATGTCCCTCATGAATCGGATCAAGCGTAGTTCTGGAAATGTAATAAACTAAAACAAAATCTTTTGGATTTTCATTTATAAATTTTTTGGTTTTCAAATACATCATAGGAAGTACGATAATGAGAGACACGACAAACTCAACTATACTACTACGACAAACTCTGACACCAACTAAAAGAACCAGTACTACTGGACACTACTATAATGTACAAGACAACATAAAAAAAACAAACTCAAAACATAAAAAAATCTCCTTAAGCAGCTCCTGAATACAGTGATCCTGACTGGATGGTCCTGGGGCGTCTATCTTGCTCAAGCTCTGGTAAGTAGATTCACACATGTATGAGAAAACTAAGACCAAATAGAGTTAAAAACATAGAATATTCTGTGAGACAATAACACTCCCTATTGGACACATGCAAGACATGATTGTGGCTATTTTTTTAAAATTAACCTACGTGGCTTATTAGCGCAAACTCATCAAAGGTGACCTCATAGACATGGAAATACCTCACCAAAGCTTATGTGGATTCAAACTCCCAATAATCATGGCCCTAAATTAATTTGCAAAAATGACCCATTTTGCAAGAATGGCCGATGTGGCCAGAAGTGGCTAAAGATGTAAAATCAAAAAAGGACGTACCTTAAAGTAATATGACACCTAGTTGTGGACTCCAGATTCTAAGACATGGGTCATTGAACCACTTTTGCGCAAATGACCCCATTTTTGTAAGAATGGCCGATGTGGCCAAAAATGGGTAGACATGCAAGATTTGGCTAAGACCCCGCGAAGCCAATAACCTAAGACTCACTAGGAAGACCGGAACCTATGTGGGCTGCCTACGTGTCCCGCCTCGAAACACGAGAATCAGGTATGCGAAGTTCGGGAGGATTGGATACGGGTGAGAATAATGAAAAAACAACCGATTTGGAGAAAATATTTTTTTTCTTTTTTTTTTTTTAAAAAATGATGGGAAAGTGCAAAATCTTTTTGGAATTTTTCATATTTTCTTTTTTTGGTCTTATTCTTAAAAAAATGTGAAAGAAAAACATAACAGGGCCCTACTTGCTTCATTTTTACACTTTGCCCTCTTTTCTTTCTCATTTACCCTCAACCATCATTGGTCCACCAAATTACCCTTTTAACCCATGAAGAATGGAAAATGTAGCACATAAGATGCATCAGGATGGTCTTTTATTTTTGGGTACACCTGCTCTAGACGAACCCAACCGCTATGTTGAGTCCCCAAAGTCAAATGCACATGATGCAAACAAACGTGCCTACTAGGGATTCGGCATGAGGTTATGTCATTCTAGGTTGAAACCTAAGGGTGTGTTCTGGACATGGCTTACCCGAGGGGACAGCTCGAGCAGAGGTGGGGGCAACGTACCGGGAGCACGAAAGTCTACCCGGCCTAGTTACTGACCCAGCCTCGTTCTATTTGGTATGACTTCTACAGAAAAGTGGGCCACGCGTACGTGTGCACCATATTTTTAGAAGACTCGGAAGGGAGGCACAAGAAGACATTTTAATACAGTTCAAATAATATCAAAGCGTTAAATAAACGGCAATTAGCACATTAGGTCCACAAAATACAGTAATATCAACAATTAATAAAGCAAAGTAAAAATCACATTAACAAGCTCCAATTCTTGAACCCTAGTCTGCGAAACCAGAGATTCTGGGTTCGCTCCCCAGCAGAGTCGCCAGAGTTGTCACACCTCCTTTTTCTCGAGGGGGGATATGGGATAGGGAGTTTTTCCAATTAAAGTGACAATATTCAAAATGGGATTATTTATTTAATCAAAGTCGCCACTTGGGATAATTTATGGTGTCCCAAGTCACCGGTTTATTTTAAATACCAAATCGAGGAAAATTGACTCTGTTTTAAAGGTCTGCGAAGGTTTAAGGAATTCCGTTAACCTGGGAGAAGGTGTTAGGCATTCCCTAGTTCCGTGGTTTTAACACGATCGGTTTAATAATACATGGCTTAACTAATCGTTTTAATTATTTTTAAACCTATGTGCTTACCCCTTTAACCGCTTTTAATTGCTTGATTATTCGTAATTAAGGGGTTATCTTTAAACGAGTCACACGTACGTGTACTCATTTCGTTTGGCTCGTCAAGAATTATGCCACGCGTACGTGTCTATAATTAATCACGCTTTATTAATATTAAAAAATTTCGGCCGAAGTTGCGCGAACGCATACTTTGGTTTATTTTTAGGAGTCATAATCATGTCACGCTGACGTGTACACAATTACGATAATTTTATTAACTAAAAGCGTGCCTGAAGCTACTAACGTGTTTATGAATATTATAAAATTATTTACGGACTAATAAAAGAGGAAAACTATATGATATTAACGGGCCTAGCATGCTCCTAGCGGTTCAATAAATTAAAAGAGAAATAAAAATATTCCAATTCACTTTTAACTTTCAATCCAATCCCATGGCCAAATACTTTTCAATATCAGTTTCTTCCAAAGTGAACACTTGATTAAGCATGAATTTAACGACAATAGACATTTTGTGTAGATTAATGCACTACTGAACATTCAAATTAATCCCTTAATAAATAATCATAACAGGAAACTAAAATTCATCCTAGCCAATAAATCGTCCAAACACAGAATAAACCGACCAACAAGGCAAAGGGAGTAAACAAAGACTAAAACACAACCAAAACAGGGGAATGAAGCATCAACTCAAACATTCAACAAAATCAGAACAACAACACATTAATAAAATAATAAAAGCGCAATATTAAGCAAAAATAGTAGAAGAACGGAAGAAATAGACCTCAAATGAATCTAACTTTGATAGTTCTGAAACTTAACAATGGATGGAACCTCGGACGGAACCTCAGATTTTGCAAAAAAAAAACTTGAACATCAAATGGATTTAACAAAGGCAGAAACGATTGTTTGGAATGTTTTCATTGGCGCTGATTTTGGCTAAAATAGTGGTGTCTTCAGCTGCGATTAATGGAGCTCGCCGGAATAGATTTGTCGACAAAAATCCGGCTAGCAACTAAGGTCAACGAACAACGATGCTACTGCCACGGTTACATCGGCTACTTCTATAATCCGACTCAGAAGCAAAAAACAACAGTCCCCAAAAATTCAAAATTTTTCAGCAATATGGAAGATAAACAAGAAGTGGTTCATGACTGTTTTCGGTGTTCATGGTTGTTGTCGGCGTCCATGGCTATTACCGGCATCAATGGAGGTGAAGGTGGTCTTCTACTGCTCGTTACTCTCAGAGATCGAGAGAGATTAGAGGGTCCGTTCTTGGGCGTTTTTCCTAGGTTAGAGATTGAGAGTCCGTTCTTTGTGTGTTGAAGTTCAGAGAGTGAGAGATGGTGAAAGGGGCTCGGTTCTTCTCTAAGGGAAGGGGGGTTCTGCGGCTGGTCGTTGAAGAGATGAGGGGTCGCTGCTGTTTCTGTTCTTGGAGTCAAGAAGAAGAAGTTCAGGGGGTCTTTTTTTTGGGGTTTAGATGATAGACGTCTGGGAGATGGGGTTCTCAGGTGTGTTCGAGATTGAGAGAGACGATGGGTCTTTTTCTTTTTTGATTTTTTGATTTTTGGTGAGGTGCGGCTGGAATCTCGTCTGGTTGAAGAGGGATTAGGGTTCTTCTAGGTTTTTTTTTAAAAATTTTTGGTGAGGAAGAGAAGGGTGCTGAAGGTTGTTCTCTCTTGGATTGAGAGAGATGAGAGGGTCCGATTTTTTTGTGTGTGGAAATGGCTGCTCTAGGTGTAGAGAATTAGGGTTGTCTAGGGATTCTTCTTGAAAAAATCTGATGGGTCTAAGGCTGTTGGGCTTGGGATTATGGGCTAAGGTCCGAATTGGGCCAAATTTTGGCCTAATTTTTAATTTTTTTTCTACAAATAATGTAAATCTATACGATAAAATACATATCTAACTCTAATTAATTAAAATAAATAATATTATATCGTGAAACTATTTTTTGGTATTTTTCAAGATTATATAAAAATAAAAATAGTATTACTACATTAAGTACTAATTAACCTTAAATTAACTAGACTTGAAACTATTTTTGTGTTTTTGATTTTTTTTCAAATACTAAATAACAATAAAAATAGTATATTAGAATCCTAGAAAAATTCAAAAAACTCAAATAAATATATAAAGTATGTGGAACTGCTTGAAGACATGGCGGGTCAAAAATTACATGTCTACAATATGTAACAAACCTAACCTTAGGTTGAAAGTGGTGATGAGCTAGAACAAAGGTCAGGTCCAACACCAATATCCAACAACAGTTCATAACAACGTAAAGCAAGTAATAAAAGGAGTGATTCAATGATGAAATGCTCAACTTATTCATAGTTTCCCGAAAAAAGTAGTTCCTCTTTTCAAGTATATCGGTGACACCCAAATCCTTTACCGAAATCGTCGAAAATATGAATAAGTTTGAAAACAATAATTTTTCCCAAAAATCCTTTCAACAATAAATAAGATATTCAATTTTTCTTTCCAGGTAGCCAGTGTAACATATATCACCATGCCCATATGTCAACATGTGTGAGAAGTCATGAATGACGTGATACCGTACATCATGAGGAATAAATGCATCTCTATACCTGTATGTCATATGTGCATGTCAATGCCATGTACCTCAGTGATGAACTCATGTACTTACACTCTCAGAGTACTCAATCTCACTGTCTCACACTTGCCACTCATCATGCTCAACCACTTAGTACTGTATATGGCCAATCCGGCCTAGAAAAGATCCATCCCGGAATATATACATCAACTGACCATTAGTCACTCAATACTTAGTAGGGCCAAATCCAGTCCATGGAGAAGATCCATCCCCAGGTATATAAATGCTTCGAACAGGATCCATGTACAGGGAAGATCCATCCCTCAATATAATCAACCGCGCTCACTGGGAGTGTGTGCAGACTCCGGAGGGGCTCCTTCAGCCCAAGCTCTATGTCAAGCCAATCATGGCACAAATCAATATAACCTGCTACGGCGTGCAACCCGATCCCTTAATATAATCAATATAACATGATGGGGTGTGCAGTCTGATCCCAAAATATCACTCACACTCAGGCCCTCGGCCTTACTCAGTCATCAGTCTCTTCAGTCTCTCGGGCTCATAATTCCATGGAATTAGCCCAAAATGATGATATGATGTGTCAATAAATGGTAATAGAGACTGTGATATGATATGCATATGAATGCGTATGACTGAGTATGTAATGCAATGAAAGTAGATAACTCAACAGCAGAATAACCTCAGTGGGTCCCAACAGGATAAGCATGTAGCCTAAACATGGTTTCTAACATGGATCACAGCTTAATAGTTACAGGTAAGATTGAAATTTCATGGTTACAGGTAAGATCGAAATTTCATGGTTACAGGTAAGATTGAAATTTCATGGTTACAGGTAAGATCGAAATTTCATGGTTACAGGTAAGATCAGGTAACTACACAGTACCATGGAAATAACGGAGTTACAATTTATATGGTGCACGCCCACACGCCCGTCACCTAGCATGTGCGTCACCTCAACACCAATCACATAACACGTAATTCGGTGTTTCATACCCTCAACACCAAGTTTAGAAGTGTTACTTACCTCAAATGAGCCAATTCTACTACCGAGCAAGCCAAGCGATACTCCAAAAATGCCATCCTGCGTGTTTCGACTTCCGAACGTTTCAAAACTAGCCAAAAGCAACTCAAATACATCAAATAATGCCAAAGGAAACAAACCCATCGATAAATGTTGAATCTTTAATCAGAAGCCCAAAATCATCCGAAAAGTCCAACCCGGGCCCATGCCTCGGAACCCGACAAAACTTACAAAATCCGACAACCCATTCAATTACGAGTCCAACCATACTAGTTTCACCCAAATTCGACTCCGAATCGATATTCAAAACTCAAAAATTCACATTATAAAACTTTAGGCTAAAATCCCTAATTTCTCTTTAAAATTCATCAACCAATTGCCAAAAATGAAGATAGATTCATGGAATAAGATCAAAACTAAGTGTAGAATACTTACCTCTATCCTTGTGATGAAAATTGCTCCAAAAATTGTCTCAATCAGAGCCCCACGTCTCAAAATATGATAAAAGAACCAAAACCTTGATTTTGTAGCATTCAGCCCAGCATTTTCGCATTTGCGAACCAATTTTTGCTTCTACGGACACTCACATGCGGCCAAATGCTTCTACGAACAAACCAACTCAGCAGCCATCATTTCTCCGGAAAATAACTTCGCACCTGTGCGCACGCAGGTGCGGTTCTACCATCGCACCTGCGCCAAACCTCACTCCTGCGCTCCAAGGCACCTCTTCCGCGCTTTTGCAGGTGCGGTCCATTTCTCGCATCTGCGGAGACTTTCTCCCAGTTCCTCTTCTGCTCTTGCGACTCTTCTGCTGCTTTTGCGGCTCCGCACCTGCACCCATAACTCCACCGATGCGGTCAAACCAGAACCAGCAGCAACTAGCCATGAAAACATGAAGAAAAATGATCCGAAATCAATCCAAAACACGCCCGAGCCCCTCGGGACCCCTTCAAGTATACCAACACGTCCAATAACATAACACAGACCTACTCTAGGCCTCAAATCACGCAAAAAACATCATGAATCGCACCTCAATCCAAACTTGATGAACTTTGAACTTTGAACTTTTCAACGTCCACAACTCATGCCGAAACATACCAAAACAACCCGGAATGAATCTAAATTTTGCACACAAGTCCGAAATGACATGAGAAGCAATTCCAATTCTCAGAAACACAATCCGGGCCTGATATCCACAAAGTCAACTCTCGGTCAACTTGTGAACTATCCAAACCTTCAAATTTCCAAATTTCGCCAATTTGTGCCGAAACCTTCTAGAAACATCCAAATGAAAATCCAGGAATACGCCCGAGTCCAAAATCACCATACGGATCTAACGGAACCACTAAAACTCCGTTCCGGGGTCAAATTGACAAAAAATTCAAACTTGATCAACTTTTTCAACTTAAAACTTCAACAATGAAATTCATTCTTCCAAATCGATTTCGAATAACCTGAAAACCAAAACCGACGATTCACATAAGTCGTAACACATCATACGGAGCTACTCATGCCCATAAACTACCGAGTGAAGTGCAAATGCTCAAAATGACGGGTCGGGTCGTTACAATTAGTTATTCCTTTTGGCATATTTGATTTATTCATACATCAGAAAGAAAGTTCTTTTGTGTCTCATTTTTTAGTTAAGAAATTCTTAAGGTAAGTGTCGCAATGTTAAGAAAAAACTCAATGAGTAATGGGTTCACTCATTTATCATTTTCACTTAACACCATATTTTTGTATATGGGAGAATTCAATATCATTATATACGCCTAACCCGTACATCATGCATAAGTGTTGCGCTCTCACATATATGCCTTTTTAGAGTCTTATTATTCTATGAATTTTACGAAAAAAGTTTAACGGTCTTTTAATATATTTGATTTTAGCCACCAAATTTGTTGAGACTCTTTCCCCGCGAACAATATTCAGAGTGAACAATATTCAGAGCGCAACCAACTCCATTCACATTTGTTAACTGAATGACACATTCAGTGTCTTTGATGTTCTTGTCATTATTGTCTTATCTTAATTGAGACTCCATAAAATTTAGTTTAGAATGTCATGGATGGATGGGTGGCTCAAAGGGAGGCTAGTAAAGCTTTGATTTAAGCGCTCGAGATTTTGAGGCCCCAAAAATTTTAATAGTAAATTTTCTGACAATATTAAAGTTTATAGAAACAATAAAAAAGTATAAACATTTTGTAAAAAAGAAAAATAAAATTATCTATTCTTTAACAATAAAATATTTTAGAAGTTTTAATTAAACTACTTAAAGTTTTGAATTAGTAAATAAAATTTTGTACGAGAATATCAAAGGAAATATATTGTAAATACATGTCTAATATTTTATTGTTAGTGTACTGTATTTGTAAAATAATAATAGAGAATATAAAATAACGTATAAACAGAAATAAAAAACAAAAACAGAATTTAATCCGAGCCTACTGAATTCACTGTGTTTCCTTAAGGAACTTAATCCCCTCCTAGTACCCAAGGTTGTGGATTATTTCCTCCCGGGATAGAACGAATTACACACTGGTGTAGTGGTACTTCAAACCCCAGTGTTTCAGCGAACACAGTGATCGGTAGCAAATCACACTTACTGTTGCTTTCTTTGTAGTTAAAATAATGCAGAAGAAAGGAGGAGTATTTAGAAATTCGTATGGAAAATCTGAAAGAATAGACTACTTATTTATAGCCCCAACCTGTTGAGTTCAAACGAAGAGAGGTTAGTAACGTAAAACGGCCATAACATAAATGGCCATTTACGCAAATTAAACTGGCAGAGGGAACATTTTCCGTTACAAAAAACTGACGGAATTTGGTCAAAAAAATTAATCAACCAATCGATCATTTGACCAAATCCAAATCCAAATCCGAAGCCGAAGCCGAGCGAGCGGTGACGACGACGGCACGAGGCTGCCTTCTTCTTTAACTCTTTAAGAGCTAAAAGAAGAGAAATTGTATATATACCCATCAAAAACCTTTTCCTCTTCCAATATGGGACAATGTCCCATTGTCAAGGAGGAAAACTTAAAATTTCATTTTCCCTCCATTTCCCATTCACCCTCTTTTAAGCTTATTTTAGCTTAAAAAACTCAACAATCCTCCACATGAATGGTGAATGGCTATATCACGGAGATATACATGAAAAACTGTGTGATTCGCAAAGGATTAGTCGTATATGGATAAGTAGGTCTCCCTTTGAACTTTCCGTAGTGAACTTATGTCGGATATACTCGGTCAATCGGTAGATTTGATATGTTTGAACCGTCAAACTTTGGTGTATACCTAGACAACCATAAGTCACACAATCAACCTTAACCGTCTTTGGTTCTCATTGTTGTGTTCATTTCAGCCATGAACACCGCCTGGTTTCATAAGTGTGTAGAGAACTGGCCTTACAAAACTCTCCTTGAAGCGGCTAACACTTCACACTTATATAGGTGATTCCTAAACGTGTCATCCAGTAGATACGTTATTTGATATACCCCGTATCCAATTTAGAAATCATTAAAAAGCCTTAATGTTTTATCCTTGGTACTGAACATTATCTCGTCACGAGAATGGACCAAAATTTTAGTAGACAATGTTGAACCGTCATTAATGACATTGTTTGATCTACTTGAGCATAGATCTTGGGATCTCCAGTCTTCTAGGTAGAGTTACCGCCACAATGACTTGTTCTCGGCCATAGTCCCATTCCCCTCGATGATTTCTCAACTACCTCTCTAGTTAGGCCTTTTGTAAGTGGATCCGACACATTATCATTTGACTTTACGTAGTAAATCGTGATAATTCCTCTAGAGAGTAGTTGCCTAACGGTTTTATGCCTTCGTCATATATGACGAGATTTACCGTTATACATAACACTCCCAGCCCTTCCGATTGCCGCTTGACTATCGCAATGTATGCATATTGGTTCCAACGGTTTTGGCCAAAATGGAATGTCTTCCAAAAAATGCCGGATCCATTCAGCTTCTTCACCGGCTTTATCTAAGGCTATGAACTAAGTCTCCATTGTAGAGCGGACAATACAAGTCTGTTTGGACGACCTCCAAGATACCGCTCCTCCACCAATAGTGAATACATATCCACCTGTGGACTTAGAATCAGTTGAACCAATGATCCAATTTGCATCACGGTATCCCTCAATCACCGCGGGATATTTACTGTAGTGCAAAGCAAAGTTCGGGGTATGTTCTAAATATCCCAAAACTCGTTTCATTGCCATCCAATGTGATTGACCTGGATTTCTCGTGTATCGACTCAATTTACATATAGCACAAGCTATATCTAGTCGTGCATGTAATGGTAAAGTTATCTCTATATGACCTATAGGTCACGAGTTTAAGCCGTGGAATCAGCCACTGATGCTTGTATCAGGGTAAGCTACTTACATCACACCCTTGGAGTGCTGCCCTTCCCCGTCCCTGAAACCCTGCATGAATGCGAAATACTTTGTACACCGGGTTGCCCTTTCTTTGGACGTGCACTATTCCAATTTCTACTTGCAGAGCAAACTTGTAAAAACATAAGCTCGCTTGCAACTTTTACATTTTAAAATTGTTGCTTATAATAGTTTAACTCTTACTGATATGGTTAAAAAGTCAAAATAATATGTATAAAAGGAACATGTAACCAAAAATGGTTGGAAATCTTAAGTGATTATAAATAAAATGTTTTAAACGCAATTCAGACGTTTTACACTCATCAAGTGTAATATATGTTCTAATAAACATGAAATAGCAACCCATATAACATATATTAGTTAATTTTGCATAAGGGGAAGGCTCATTTTGGTTAGCTTGGTGTCGGTGCCTTTGTACGTGTGAAGAATATTTAGGTAATATTGTTAGTTAGTTAGTAGTTAGTGATGGGTCCCAGTTGACCATGGTTAGGTGGTTAAAACGATAGTTACTTGTTGCAATTATAGTTAAGTTAGAAGTATATATTTTGTAATTACTTCCTTTTCTAATATACAGAATCATTTTTATTTTCTTCTTTGTGATCGTCTCCTTCTTCCATTTACTCTCAACCCAACACATGAGCATAATCCAATTGTGATATGCTCTGGCCTTTGTTCTTTGCTAATGCAAGATTCACGTCAATTGTAGTCTTTGCAACTTTAAACCCTAAATGCTTGAATTTTCTAAGTATTGTCTTAATATAATGAGATTGTGACAATGCCAGACAATGAGGAGTCTTATGGATCTTAATCCCCAAAATTAAATCAACAACTCCCAAGTCCTTCATATCAAACTTGCTAGTTAGCATACGCTTAGTCGCATTTATGTTGGCAATGGCATTACTCATTATCAACATATCATCCACATATAAGAAAACAATGACTATGTGATTTGTAACATTTTTAATGTACACACATTTATCACATTCATTTATCTTAAAACCATTTAACAACATTGTTTGGTCAAATTTCGCATGCCATTGTTTGGGTGCTTGTTTTAGTCTGTAAAGGGACTTAACAAGTCTACATACCTTCTTTTCTTTACCTGGAACCACAAACCCTTCAGGTTGTTCCATGTAGATTTCTTCCTCCAAATCTCCATTCAAGAAGGCCGTATTAATGTCCATTTGATGAATTTCAAGACAATAAATGGCAGCTAATGCTACTAACATTCGTATGGACGTAATTCTTGTAAATGGAGAGTATGTATCAAAATATTCAAGACCTTCTCGCTGTCTATACCCTTTGACTACAAGTCTTGCCTTATATTTATCAATAGTGGCATCATCATTCATTTTCCTCTTAAAAATCCATTTAGAACCCAAAGGTTTATTTCCAGGAGGAAGATCCACCAATTCCCATGTATGGTTGTTCAATATGGATTCTATTTCACTATTGACTGCCTCTTTCCAAAACAATGATTTCGAAGAAGACATAGCTTCTTTAAATGTTCGAGGCTCATTTTCCAATAAGAAAGTAACAAAATCTAGTCCAAATGAAGTAGACGTTCTTTGATGTTTACTATGTCTTGGATCCTCTTGATTAAATGTACTTTCTTTTGTTTCTTCCCGAGGTCGTTTAGATCATTCACCAATCGACTCACATTCCTTTTTATACGGATATATATTTTCAAAGAACTCAGCATTATCTGATATTATAACTGTATTATTATGAATGTCGGGATTTTTTGATTTATGAACCAGAAATCGATATGCTTTACTATTGGTCGCATATCCTATGAAAGCACAATCAACTGTTTTCGGTCCTATTTTTACCCTTTTGGGTTTAGGAACTTGCACTTTTGCCAAACACCCCCACACTTTAAAATAATTCAAGTTAGGCTTCCTTCCTTTCCATTTTTCATATGGAATGGATTGTGTTTTGCTATGGGGTACTCGATTTAGTATCCGGTTAGGCGTAAGAACGACTTCCCCCCACAAGTTCTGTGGCAAACCAGAACTTATCAACAATGCGTTCATCATCTCCTTTAATGAACAATTCTTTCTTTCTACAATCCCATTGGATTGGGGCATGTAAGGGGTCGTTGTTTGATGAATAATTCCATATTCTAAACATATTTCTTCAAAAGGAGATTCAAATTCACCACCCCTATCACTTCTTATCATTTTGATTTTCTTGTTAAGTTGTATTTCAACTTCATTTTTGTATTGCCTGAATGCGTCTATTGCTTCATCTTTACTATTAAGTAAGTAAACATAGCAATATCGAGTACTGTCGTCAATAAAAGTTATGAAATACTTCTTTGCACCGCGAGATGATATTGACTTTATATCGCAAATAGCTGTATGAATTAAGTCTAAAGGATTTGAATTCCTTTCAACTGACTTATAAGGATGCTTAACATACTTAGATTCCACACATATTTGACATTTTGATTTGTCACATTCAAACTTAGGCAATACTTCCAAGTTAATTATTTCCGCAAGGTTTTATAATTGACATGACCCAAACGTATATGCCATTAATCATTTGACTCAAGCAAGTAAGAAGAAGCTGAAATTTTATTATTCTCAACGACCATTACATTCAGCTTGAAAAGGCCCTCAGTGAGGTAACATTTTCCTACAAACATTTCATTCTTACTTATTACAATCTTATCAGATACAAAAACACATTTAAACCCGTTCTTAACGAAAAGTTCAGCAGAGACTAAGTTCTTCCTAATCTCAGGAATATGAAGGACGTTGTTTAGAGTCACCTCCTTGCCAGAAGTCCTTTTCAGAAATATCTTCCCACATCCTTCAATTTTGGCCGCTGCAGAATTTCACATAGAAAGCTTCTCTTCGGGTCCAACGGGAGCATATGTAGTAAACGCTTCTCTAACGGCACAAACATGGCGAGTGGCTCCAGAATCAATCCGCCACTCCTTAGGATTTCCCACCAGGTTGCATTCAGAAAGCATAGCACACAAGTCATCAACATCTTCGTGCTTTTCAACCATGTTTGCTTGACCCTTTTTCTTGTCTTTCTTCGGAGCACGACAATCTGTAGATTTGTGTCCAGCTTTCCCACAGTTGTAGCAATTTTCGTTGAACCGCTTATTGCTTGGGTTGATTTTTGGTGCAGAAGCCTTCTTCCTCTTTCTATTATTTTGAGGAGTATCCTCAACAATGTTTGCTCCCATTATTGTTGAGTTTCCACGGCCTCTCTTTTCAGCAGCTTTGTTGTCCTCTTCGATTCTCAATCGAACAATGATATCTTCAAGCGACATCTCCTTGCGTTTGTGTTTCAAGTAGTTTTTGAAGTCCTTCCACAAAGGAGGCAACTTCTCAATCATCGCTGCTACTTGGAATGCTTCATTGATGACAAGACCTTCAATGAAAACTCTGTTAGTAAAAATAGTATAATTAATACTTTCAACATTAGTATTAATTTCACTTATACCTTCAGCAAGGAGATCGTGAATAATCATTTGCAATTCCTGGACTTGGATAATAATAGACTTGCTATATACCATTTTGTAGTCCAAAAATTTAGCAGTAACGAATTTCTTCAACCCGACATCTTCAGTTTGGTATTTCCTTTCAAGCGCAATCCGTAGTTCTTTCGACGTCTCCACATTATTGTAGACGTTATACATATCGTCCTCCAATCCTCTAAGAATGTAATTCTCGCATAAAAAATCAGAATGCTTACACGCCTAAATTACGAGAAAGCGTTCATTCTCTGGAGTATCGTCGGGCAGAACAGGAACATCTTCCTTAATGAACTTCTGTAGACATAAAGTCGTCAAGTAGAAAAATATCTTTTGCTGCCACCACTTGAAATCAATCTCGGAAAATTTTTCGGGTTTTTCTGCCGGTGCCAATGCCGGTATTGTTCGGTTTGTCGATGCATTGGCAGTCACCATATGAATAGTCTGGTTCCCGTTGTCATTCATCATTTCTGTCACACCTCTTTTTGTACCCCCCAAAAGAATATAGATATGTGTTATGGTGGATTTGTGGGTTTAAAGAATTTTTCCAATTAAAGTGACAAATTTGAGTAGGGATTATTTTATTTATAGAGTCGCCACTTGGAATTGATTTTTCGGTGTTCCAAGTCACCTTTTATTTGAATCCCTAGTCAAAGGTAGGTTTGACTCCATTTTTATCGGTCCGCGAAAACAAAGTTCGGCTAAGAAATTCTGTTGATCGGGGAGAAGGTGCAAGGCATTCCCCGAGTCCCGTGGTTCTAGCACGGTCGCTTTATTGACTTAAAACTTGGCTTGAATTAATTTGGACAAAACTCTAATTTTATTTGGTTTTCATGTTTTACCTATATCCGCTTTTATTATTATAATTATTATAGAAAGATTTGAATAAAATTGTCCTAACCGCACCACGCAAGCGAATGTGCGACCGAGATGAACTTTATTTGAGTTTTGTCATAACCGCGCTACGCACGCGAATCCGCAGTCATGACGAGGATTATTAGTACATCATTACTTATGGGGAAAATTACTACATTCAAAGAAATTAGTTTTGAAAATTATTAAAAAGTCAACTATCGCGCTACGCGAGCGAATCCGCGATTTTAACAAAAGATTAACTAGTTTAAGAATTAACTAAAACTAATGGGCATGGTATGAGATTATTGAATTAATTTATTGAATGTTGAACATCACGCTACGCGAGCGATTCCGTGAATAAAAAAGATTAAAGCGTGCCTACTAATTGCCTAGCGTCTTATATTATTAAGAAAATGAATTATGAGTGATTAACTTAATCTTAAAACAAATGACATTGTATTTTAACAACTCCCAAAATCGATGAGCTTGATTATATATGCCACTGTACAACTTTGAATTGGGCTAATGAACTAAGAAACGTGAATTCCTTGAACAACGCAATAGGAAATAATGTAAGTACGCCTATGGAATGAATGTTCGTGGCCTTGATAGCATAACATGATAAACTTTTCCCAAATAAATTAAGTTGCCAACTATATAGGGAACCAATATAAGCATATTTAACTGGAAAATTAAACACGTATTACCAAGATTGTCATGGAAAAAATCAAGAACAAACTGATTTGATTATTTAGAGAAAATATTTTTTAATTAATGAAATAATCTCCTAATAAACATGAACTTAATTAATAAAATATTATTTTTATACTAGACTAAAAATCATAATCAAAATCAAAGTTATCCTTAAAAGAGACTAGAACGTATTCATGAATTCTAAAATTCATACACCACATGTAAAGACAAAGATTCAACTTGAGGCAGAAAAAAAAACTGAAATCAAAAGAAAAGCAAGTAACACCATTTTCCATCTAGATTTCGTGTCACGACCCAAACCCAGACACGGTCGTGATGGCGCCTCTCGTGGGGACAATGCCAGCCAACTAAACCCAATTCATCCTTTTAAAACAGTTACACAGTTCATGAGTAGTTTAAATAAGATTTAATGATAATAATTAGCGAAAGCACAACCGGACACAGCCCAAACCGGAGTGTCACAAGTCACGAGCTTCTATTAGAGTATGAATACTACTACAAGGTCTGAAATATACAGAACGGGTCGAAAGAACAAAAGGGAGAAAAGCGGTGCTGCGATCGCTGGCAGTCACCTCGCTAAACTCCGATAACTCTGCCTCCGATCAGCTCAAAACCCGCTACTGGGTGTATAAATAACTGCATCTGCAAACAAGGTGCAGGGAGTAAAGTGAGTACTCCAACTCAGTGAGTAATAAAGGTAAATAACAACTGAGTAGTAAGAAATAAAGTAAAGCAACCCAACATGCTGTATAGAGGTAGTGTAAAACCCTTTGAGAAAAGCAGTGAAGCTGTGAAATCTTTAGAAATATCTTAGCTCAGTTTAGACTCTTTTGAAAATGACTTTTTCAACAGTTACGCAATGAATGCAAAACAGTTAGTGTCGATAAGCACCGAAAATCCTCCCCTCGGGCACAAATATCATAGTATAACGGGTAAAAATGACAAGTAAATATGAAAGATGAACACATAAAGGTACGCCCCTCGGGCTTTATCTCAGAACAGTACCAGCCCCTCGGGCTTTCTCTCAGAATAGTATCAGCCCCTCGGGCTCACTCTCAGAACACTCTCAGCCCCTCGGGCTCACTCTCAGAACAATCTCAGCCCCTCGGGCTCACTCTCAGAACAATGGGTACCCGCGCTCACTGGGGGTGTGTAGACTGCGGAGGGGCCCCTTACAGGCCAAGCACTATATCAAGCCACCTCGTGGCATCATCTCTCGGCACTCGGCCTCACATCACTCAAGCCACCTCGTGGCGTGTAAATGTATCTCACGCCCTCGGCCTCATATCACTCAGTGTATCCTCACATCTGGCCCTCGGCCACACTCAGTCAGAAAATCATCACAAGCCCCTCGGGCATTAGTAAAACAGTAGTTCTCAGCCCAAAACATCATTTAAAATATCATTTAAGTCTCAAAACTGAGTAAAAGTTGCTGAGTTATAAAATAGTGAAAAACAGCATGACTGAGTTCAAGCAATAAGTCAAAACAGTGAGGAAACAGTGATAATAATCCCCGAAGGGTTCAAATAGTTGGCACGAAGCCCAAATATGGCAATCAGCGCAAATCATGATGATAACAAGTAAGTTTCAGTCAAATACACGGTAAATTCATCAATCGGGACGGACCAAGTCACAATCCCCAACGTTGCTCTACCCCACGCTCGCTATCCAGCGTGCAGGTTACCTCAACATAGCACTACGATGTGCAAATCCGGGGTTTCAAACCCTCAGAATATCATTTACAATCATTACTCACCTCTAACCGGCGAAATCTCTAGCTCGCGACGCCTTTGCCCCTCGAATCGGCCTCCACGCGCGTCAAATCTATCCAAAATCAGAACGAATACATCACAATATGCTAAGGGAACAAAGCCCAAGCGAAAACAATCAATAACGGGCACAAATCCCGAAATTACCAAAACCCGAGCCCCGGGCCCACTTCTCGAAACTCAGAAATTTTGACATCAACGGGTTCCTTATCTCCTCACGAGTTCATACATACCAAAAGTTCCCAAATCCGACCCCAATTGGACCTTCAAATTCCCAAATCAAATTTCAAAATCCCAAGCCCTAGTTTCTTCCATTTTTTTAGCTTAAGTTCCATGAATTTCTAGGTCAATTTCACAATATCATCACGTTTTAGGTTCAAAAATCTTACCTCCAATCGGTTCTCCTTGAATCCCTCTTCAATTCCCTTCAAAAAGCTCTCAAGATGAGCAGCAATGGTTGAAAATAGACTCACATTCGCGAACAAGATGCCTTTAAAAACATTCTGCCCAGGCATATTTTCTTCTATGCGATCGCGGGAAAGTCTTCGCGATCGCGAAGCACAAAGACTCAACTCCCAGAATTAACCCTATGCGAACGCAATGAAACCCATTCGATCGCAATGCTCCGCAATATAACTCTACACGATCGTGAACACTCCTCCGCGTTCGCAATGAACAAAACCATCCAGGACCCCCAGGTCCAATTTACTCTATGCGAACGCAGCACTCATTATGCGTTCGTGAAGACCAACCTCCCCAAACTATGCAATCGCATGCCAAACTCCGCGAACGCAAAGAACAAATGGACAGCCGCCTCAAAACCTCCTATGCGATCGCATGGCACCCTACCCGATCGCAGAGAACAAAGTTTTGCAACGCCTGAGCTGAAAATCTGCAAATTCTTAACTTAGAAAATGGTCCGATTGACCACCTGAAACTCACCCGAGGCCCCCGAGACCTCAACCAAAAGCACCAACACACCCTAAAACCTCATTCAAACTTGTTCCAATCATCAAAACACCTCAAACAACACCAAACCCACCAATTCACATTGAATTCAAGCCTAAGTTTTCTAAAAACTTCTGAAACACGCTTTTGATCAAAAACCCAACCAAACCACGTCCGAATGACCTGAAATTTTACACACACATCCCAAATGACATAACGAAGCTACAGAAACTCTCGGAATTCCATTCCGACCCTCGGATCAAAATCTCACCTACAAATCAAAAATCGCCAAAATATCAACTTCACCAATTCAAGCCTAATTCTACTCCGGACCTCCAAAACCTATTCCGATCACGCTCCTAAGTCACGAATCACCCCCCGAAGCTAACCGAACCATCGGAACTCACATCCGAGCCCTCTAACACATAAGTTAACATCCGGTTGACTTTTCCAACTCAAGCTTCCTTAAAAGAGACTAAGTGTCTCAAACCTTATCAAAAATCATTCCGGACTCGATCCAACCAACCCGATACCACAAAACAGGGATAACGAAGCATAAAAAAGCAAAAATGGGGGAAACAGAGCGGTAACTCATGAGACGACTAGCCGGGTCGTCACATCTTCCCCAACTTAAACAAA
The DNA here is from genome assembly GCF_001879085.1 of Nicotiana attenuata. Lineage (NCBI taxonomy): Eukaryota > Viridiplantae > Streptophyta > Magnoliopsida > Solanales > Solanaceae > Nicotiana > Nicotiana attenuata. The sequence goes on along the minus strand of NC_031994.1, from coordinate 46,213,256 downwards.
CGTTCGTCCTCGAACGTGCCCAGAGTTGTTCCAAAAGCCAACCAATCGCTGAATAACCTTACCATGCGTATACCCGGGGGTGATCCCACGTCACCCTATCTCATATAGGTCCGATAACACATTGTAACTGAAATTTTACAACCCAATCTATCCCATAAACCTTAGAACCACATTTCCCTTTCCGAAATCATACACAAGATCAGCACCTCACATCTATTTTCAAAATAAGCCCGAACCAGCTGTAATAACCCATACCCGCAATCTCGGGTGCAATTACCTAATATACCACATAACTCAGATACCTGTACGATAACTTCCATTCACAGCAGTTGCACACAATGCCTGAATACCGGTAGAAAACCTCTTATCAACTAAAGTTTCATTCCAACACTTTTACATATACTGCAACTGATAACTATAACACGTAGTAGGCCATCACCATTCCTCAGATCAACTATTCATGAAGCCACTTCCCTTGGCAAATACCATAGCAAATTTTCGAGCCGAACCTCGATATTATCCTTCCAACATGCTGAATTCGAATCCGTTCTTATTCATTAATCTTCCCAACGATCTCCTCTAATCCAACACACCACTCTGATGACATGACACATCAATATAGGTCTAAGCGACAACTTGCATAATACGCGCACCAATAAGCAACGGTCCGAACATACTCAAATCATGGAAATGACTCAAATGAAAGAGCTGTACCTCAAACTCACCAGTACCATCACAACACAAGGCTGAGAACCCGTCTTGCATCGTGGAAATAGAACTCATGAATCTACCCCGAAAGGTCATATCTCCGTGTAGCTTCGCTACAATGTGCGATCCTATCCAAACACTGCTCCACATGAAACACCTCAAGTCGCTATGTTCGAAATCGACAGGCACGCACAATTTATTGTCTGGAACCAAGGAAAGTCATTACACCCATGGTGAAAACAAATAGCATATACCACGCAAACCCGAAGGACATGACCGATACGCCATTCACCGAGCAACACCCAATTACTTTTCTCGCTTGACTTCCACTATGAGACCCCAATGAACCGCACCATATGTGCCCATAACCAACAAATCACAACACCTCGCAACACAGAAAGGTAACTCTTGACCTCACCAGATTATTAATAAGCTCAATAACAGTCGAATCAATACCTCTCTCAACAATTCCATTCGGAGCCAACCAAGCCAACTCAAGATAGAACACTCCCCCACATTTGCCTGCCAACGAACTCCTTATCAAGGAAACCTGTAGCTGCTCCTTCCACTCCCATAACTCTGCCGGTGCCATACGATTCGGTGCCCGACATCAAATCGACATCAAAATCAACAACCCTGCCCGGCGACATGCCCGGCCACAAGAAGCACATCCGAGGAATCCCTCACCACCGGAACTGAATCAATGGTAGAAGCCTCTGCACTCGCCACTCAATCCGTGGCATTCCCAGCATGGCCTACAGCGCCGCCTTGGCACAATAGTCCAGAATGACACAATACGAAGATAACCAGTCTGAACCCAGTATCACTTCCAAATCCAACATTCCAAGCATAAAAGGTCCGCTCGGGTCTCCAGACCCCGATAGTCACTAAACCGTTGATACGCGCGACTCATAACAATAATATAGCCTGAACATGAGAACTCCCAGTCTCCAACCCCATATAGCACACAAATCACTATACCTGATCCCCAAGTTCCGCAGTCTGAATACATATCACACCTCAAGTACCCAATCATTCCACGAAAGATATCCTAAAATTCCCCTGTGCCATCAAGCAAACTCGAATATCAGTAGTCGATCTAACAAGAAAGCGCCACAGTACTACCGAAGTACTATCAACTTAAACACATTGCCTTTTCTGAAACATATATTCTCGTCAAATCACTATGATTAGCAATACCATTTCCTTAATCATCTGAAGATCATTCACCCTAATCATTTGAAGCTCATTTCTCTAATCACCTAAAACTGCCCGTGCTGCCTAAGAATTTTATGACTTCCATTCAGAACTGAACCGTAACCTTACACATGCAAACCTAAATCCTCCACAACATACCGCATATACCATACCATCCTAGGATAACATGAGAATTTCATCTCCCTTCCAAGCCACAAACATCTACTTACTCAACTAGTCAAGAACTTTCCATTGGTCCCACCTAGACGAAAATCACTATACACCCCATGCTCCGCATACCCTTAGAAAATATACATCTCCAACCGCGGTAAAAACCATCAAGAACTCTCCGAGTTCCCCTTGCACAAATCAGACCTGCTAAGACTGAGTCCCTCTAACTCGACCAAGCTAAGCAAGCCGTCAAAACCTACGAGCATTGCCGCAAAATACCTGTAAAAACTTATTACCTCGCACACACACAAGGAACAAATCATATCCTTACCGTACCGGTCCGGTCTACTACCAAGCTACACCATCTATCTAAATTTCCTTCTGATTCACCTTCAACTTGATATATCCTTTTTGATGTAGCACCACAATCCTCAACTCAGACTTACCACACGGAACCAAGCATAAAGCCACACCGTCTCAGGCTCATAAGTCGCTGAATACTTTCTTAAACATTCCCAAAAGTACCACATTCCAAAATACTTTACTCCGAAGAACTTCCTGCAAATCTAAATCCGTTACCTTTACCTTCCTGATACTGATACGTAAAATCCCATAGTAACATAGAAATATCACAAGTCTTGACCTCTTCCAATAAAAACGCAGTTCCTAACCACGTATACAACTTTAAAACACCTGATGGTTTCATGTAGAATCTTGAACACATTAGGACTGTTCTTAAGAGTCATTTACTCTATTTAACTGCAATTAGCCTGACCGAACGACCAGAACTACTCGTGCCTCATTAGCACTCTAACACCGCAGGATGTGACCTCATCCCAATACAAACAAGCATCTTCTTGCTCTATGCGCCGAGCATTCTTTACCAACAACAACTTAAGACTTACTATGATTCTTACACACCTACGAAGCACCATATAACCTTTGTCAAAAAAATTTCCTCCACTCGAGCCATCCTCGACCTCAATCTCCGTAAGCCATAACTGACTCACCAATATGCCTCGAACTGGAACCAACATAGCACCTAACCATACAATCAACTTAATCAATAGCAAACTCCCCCACTTGGCTCGAAGCCATAGATCAAAACACACCCAATAACTCATAACGCATATACTCTATTGCTGCCATAATACCATAGTGAGATTAAACTCAATCCTTCATAAGCTTGTGGGAACACAAATCATCTAGAATTTTAACTCTTCTGCAAATCTCGCATTCACTCACACAACAGTTAAGCCCACTCTCTAGGCGACCCAATTTTGATTTCAACACATATTCTTCACTTGTAAATGGGATCTTCTAATAGACAACATAAGGATCACACAACCTTAGAACACTCCGCAGGAGATAACCCACCTGCTTTGCCTCCAACTAACATTTCTGTATACCGTCCACCGTCACAAGCATTACGCAGTCACTTGATCTTCCTGAGTCTGGACTCATACCGCAACATGAAATTTACTTCAATCTCAACTAGGAAACATGAAAAGATCCTTCATACGCCCATAACTCAGGGCCATATCTCGAATCAAGGTGGAATTTCAACACCTAATTGTTCTTCCATCATTCAACAGACCCTTTTTGTCGCTTCCAAATCATATGGATACACCTCGCAGTACTAACATGCTCATCACATAGCCACAGCCGTCACTTCCACTAACAGGGACACTACCGAACATATAAGTTCAAGAACACTTGTTCACACAATCAGCACCTCGGTGCTCAAGCCATAGGCAAAGATCCGGCCTCAAAACCCGCTACCGGGTGTATAAATACATGCATCTGCACACAAGGTGCAGGGAGTAAAGTGAGTACTCCAACTCAGTGAGTAATAAAGGTAAATAACAACTGAGCAGTAAGAAATCGCGTAAAGCTACCCAACATGCTGTATAGAGACAGTGTAAAACCCTTTGAGAAAAGTAGTGAAGCTGTGAAATCTTTAGAAATATCTTAGCTCAGTTTAGACTCTTTTGAAAATGACTTTTTCAACAGTTACGCAATGAATGCAAAACAGTTAGTGTCGATAAGCACCAAAAATCGGCCCCTCGGGCACAAATATCACAGTATAACAGGTAAAAATGACAAGTAAATATGAAAGATAAACACATAAAGGTACGCCCCTCGGGCTTTATCTCAGAACAGTACCAGGGGCTTTCTCTCAGAATAGTATCAGCCCCTCGGGCTCACTCCAGAACACTCTCAGCCCCTCGGGCTCACTCTCAAAACAATCTCAGCCCCTCGGGCTCACTCTCAGAACAATGGGTACCCGCGCTCACTGGGGGTGTGCAGACTTCGGAGGGGCCCCTTACGGCCCAAGCGCTATATCAAGCCACACTCGTGGCATCATCTCTCGGCACTAGGCCTCACATCACTCAAGACACCTCGTGGCGTGTAAATGTATCTCAGGCCCTCGGCCTCATATCACTCAGTGTATCCTCACATCTGGCCCTCGGCCACACTCAGTCAGAAAATCATCACAAGCCCCTCGGGCATTAGTAAAACAGTAGTTCTCAGCCCAAAACATCATTTAAAATATCATTTAAGTCTCAAAACTGTTTTAAAATAGTGGAAACAATGATAATAATCCCCGAAGGGTTCAAATAGTTGGCACGAAGCCCAAATATGGCAATCAGCCCAAATCATGATGATAACAAGTAAGTTTCAGTCAAATACGCGACAAATTCATAAATCGGGACGGACCAAGTCACAATCCCCAATGGTGCTCTACCCCGCGCTCGCTATCCGTCGTGCAGGTCGCCTCAACATAGCACTACGATGTGCAAATCCGGAGTTTCAAACCCTCAGAATATCATTTACAATCATTACTCACCTCGAACCGGCAAAATCTCTAGCTCGCGACGCCTTTTCCCCTCGAATCGGCCTCCACGCGGGTCGAATCTATCCAAAATCAGAACAAATACATCACAATATGCTAAGGGAACAAATCCCAAGCAAAAAAAATCAATAACGGGCACAAATCCCGAAATTACCAAAACCCGAGCCCCGGGCCCACTTCTTGAAACTCAGAAATTTTTACATCAACGGGTTCCTTATCTCCTCACGAGTTCATACATACCAAAAGTTCCCAAATCCGACCCTAATTGGTCCTTCAAATCCCCAAATCAAACTTCAAAATCCCAAGCCCTAGTTTCTTCCATTTTTTTAGCTTATATTCCATGAATTTCTAGGTTAATTTCACAATAGAATCGCGTTTTAGGTTAAAAAATCTTACTTCCAATCGATTCTCCTTGAATCCCTATTCAATTCTCTTCAAAAAGCTCTCAAGATGAGCAGCAATGGTTGAAAATAGACTCACATTCGCGAACAAGATGCCTTTAAAAACATTCTGCCCATGCATAATTTCTTCTATGCGATCGCGGGAAAATCTTCGCGATCGCGGAGCGCAAAGACTCAACTCCCAGAATTAACCCTATGCGAACGCAATGAAACCCATGCGATGGCAATGCTCCGCAATATAACTCTACGTGATCGCGGACACTCCTCCGCGTTCGCAATGAACAAAACCATCCAGGACCCCCCAGGTCCAATTTACTCTATGCGAACGCAGCACTCACTACGCGTTCGCGAAGACCAACCTCCCCAAACTATGCGATCGCATGCCAAACTCCACGAACTCAAAGCACAAATGGACAGCCTCCTCAAAACCTCCTATGCAATCGCATGGCACCCTACGCGATCGCAGAGAACCAAAGTTCTGCAACGCCTGAGCTGGAAATCTGCAACTATAAACTTGAAAATGGTCCGATTGACCACCCGAAACTCATCCGAGGCCGCCGGAACCTCAACGAAAAAGCACCAACACACCCTAAAACCTCATTCAAACTTGTTCCCAATCATCAAAACACCTCAAACAACACCACACCCACCAATTCACATCGAATTCAAGCCTAAGTTTTCTAAAAACTTTCGAAACACGCTTTTGATCAAAAATCCAACCAATAAGTCCGAATGACCCTGAAATTTTACACATACATCCCAATGACATAATGAAGCTACAGCAACTCTCGGAATTCCATTCCGACCCTCGGATCAAAATCTCACCAACCACCGAAAATCGCCAAAATATCAACTTCGCCAATTCAAGCCTAATTCTACTCCGGACCTCCAAAACCCATTCTGATCACGCTCCTAAGTCATGAATCACCTCCCGAAGCTAACCAAACCATCGGAACTCACATCCGAGCCCTCTAACACATAAGTCAACATCCGGTTGACTTTCCAACTCAAGCTTCCTTAAAAGAGACTAAGTGTCTCAAATCTTATCAAAAATCATTCAGGTACTCGATCCGACCAACCCGGATACCACAAAACACGCAACAAAGCAT
>NC_031994.1:46183620-46206796 GCF_001879085.1 Nicotiana attenuata | reverse complement strand
CACGTTCAATATGTTTAAGAATTTTTAAATTTGTCAACAAGGTTGCATTTATTACAAGTAAGCATGCTTCTGGGTCCTAGACTACCCGGACTTAAGCATAATAGTAGCTACGCACGGACTCTCGTCACCTCGTGCGTACGTAGCCCCCGCAAATAGGAGCACATAACCAATTAACTCACCTATGGGGACAATTCCCTCTTACAAGGTTAGAAAGGAGACTCACCTCGCTCCGAAGATCCATAACCGGCATTCCACGCCCTTCCGAAGACTTGAATCGATGCTAAATACTCCCAAAACTAGCCAATGATTATGCAAACTCATTAATATACGATAAACTACTCATATTAACCCAATTTATAACAATTCCTAACCCCGATCGAAAGGTTGACAAAAACGCCCTCGGGCCCACATGCCCGGATTCTGAAATTCTTTTGAAGATTAAGCTTACCCATGATTCCATGAACTCAAATATATGATTATCTCTTAATTCCATACCCAAAATCGTGGTTAAATTCCAAGAATATCAATTTTATAGGTTTTCCCTCAAACCCCAAGTTTTCTACAAATTTCCATGTCCAAATCCGTATATAATTATGTATTTAACTCAAAACTAACATAAATTACTTACCTCATGCTTGGTGGTGAAAATGGCACCTCAAAGTTGCTCCAAATCGGCTCCAATGGAAGAAAATGGGGTTGAAATGAACCCAACCCCCGATTTAAAAGAACCTCACTGCCTCCAGCATTTCCGCATCTGCGGTCAGGGGACCGCATCTGCGAGAAATGGGCCGCATCTGCGAAAATGGGCCAAAGAGGTTGGACCGCATCTGCGGTCTCCAGGCCGCATCTGCAGTTCCTGGCCTGGCCTGCCCTGGGCCGCTACTGCGATGTGAGGACCGCATCTGCGGTCTCGCACCTGCGGTCCACCAACTGCAGGTGCGGTTATGACAGAAGCAGCAGCTTCAGCACTTCTCAAAATTTCATTGTCGATCCGTTAACCACCCGGAATCCACCCGAGCCCCCCCGGGACCCCAACCAATCAGTCTCAAAACACATTACGGACTTGTTCGAGGCCTCAAATCATATCAAACAACGCTAAAACCAATAATCGACCTCCAATCCAAGCTATATGAACTTTAGAATTTCAAACTTGTACTTTCGATGATTAAACCTATCAAATCACGTCCGATTGTTTTCAAATTTTGCTCACAAGTCATATCCGACATTACGGACCTACTCCAACTTTCGAAATCAGATTCCGACCCCGATATCAAAAAGTCCACTTCCGGTCAAACTTCTCAAAACCTTCAAATTTCTATCTTTAGCCAAATGGCTCCAAAATGCTCCACGGACATCCGAACTTACTTCCGATCGCGCTCCCAACTCCAGAATCACCATACGGAGCTACTCCTTGATTCAGAATCCCAAACGGACATCAATAACACTAAAATGCACTTCAACCCAAACTTATAAAATTTCTTCCAAAATTCTAACTTCCACAATAGGCGCCAAAACGCTCCCGGGTCATCCAAAACCCGATCCGGGCATACGCCCAAGTCCAAAATCACCATACGAACCTGCTGGAACCCTCAGATCCCAATTTCGAGATTGTTTTCTATGAAATCCAATCCTAGTCAATTCTCTCAACTTAAAGCTTCCGAAATGAGGATATCTCCTCCAAGTCAACTCCGAACTTCCCGAAATTTAATTCCGACCACGCGTACAAGTCATAATGTCTGAATTGAAGTTGTTCATGGCCTCGAACTGCTGAACAGCGCGCTAGGGCTCAAAACGACCGGTCGGGTCATTACAAGGAGGCCGGTAGTGTAAATTTTTTGGAGTTTGGTGTATGGGCGGCGGCTAGGGTTTCGGCTAAAGCTTAGATCTATGGAGATTGAGAAGGGTTATGGGGTTTTGGAGTTCGGATCCATGGAGAGGAGGTTGAGCGGAAGAAGTGGTGAAATTTTGGTGTGGATTGGAGGACGGCCGCTGCCGGTGGGCGATTTCCGGCGGCGGAGCTGGGCGGCGCTGGGAGAGAGAAGAGAGAGTGAGGAGAGAGGAAGAAGAAAAGAGAACAGAAAAAAATGGGGGCCAAATTTCTGATCTTGAGGCCTTATATACAGGAGTGGAGAGTGAATTAGAACCCTTAGACCAAAGTGGTATGAACGGATGAGATTTAATCTCACCTCAATTATCAAAACGATGTAGTTTCAAGACAAAACTACGTCGTTTTGAGCTCTTTATTGGCCAACCACCTAATTGACCGGGTATGGTTGAATTGGTCTCAAATTTTGGGCCAATTTTGGCACCATTTTAATTAAAATATACTAGCCCAATCCCTTTTCCCTCTAATGAATTAATTAAACTAAAAATCTAATTCTCAAATCTCCAAACACACACAAAAATAATTATTCAAAACTACAATGTAAAAGAAAGAACAAAAATTAGGCATTTACAGCTGCTCCTCTTTGCTCGAGAACATGAAGAGTTTTCGTGCAAAGATAGTGAATGCCATGGCTAACTTTTGCTCACCTATGACTCTAATGAAAGCGTTTTTGAAAAAGGGGTGACCGAACCATGCTTCCAAGGTTGCCTACATATCTTGGCTATAAAGGAATCAGGTCAGTGTAGTTCTGAAAAATTTGGTAGGTGGGACTACCAGGCCCTGGAGTTAAGACTGTTGTTGCTGTTACTCTTACTGTTACTGCTTCTTACATCAAAAGGAAAAGAGAAAGAACTATATATGTCTGCAAAATAAGAGTTACAAAATTCCTAACTATTTGCCTTCTGGAGTCAAATCTTGATTCTTGACCTGGTCTCTTGTGTTGACCATGATTGGATCTTGATGCTCTTTGAATAAAAGATTATGACTCAATCTAGTGCCTGCTTTCCTGATCCGAAATTGAGATGATGAATCTTCAGAAGCTGGGTTACTGATAGATTGTCAAAGTTAACTCCAACTAAACTGTGATCGAAAGACTTCTTTCTTCTGATAATAACTGAACAAGCAAGCTTCGATCGTTACAAACATTGCTCTACGGCGGGGCCTGCAAAGCCATCAAAGACGAACAAAACGAACAAAATTTTCTGCCCCAGTTTGGCACTGAGAAAATTTTGTGAGTTATTGGGTAAAGCTGCAGATCACCTTATTTTATTTGAAAGATGAAAAAATGATACTGAAGACTCCGAATCGAATGTGCTTCTCTTAGGAGTAGAAACTCATAAAACTTAGACTAAGAGTTGCATCTCCCATAGGTGGCATTGGAATGAGTGCGAGATTAAAGGACTCGAACTAGAAATTGCATCTCCTAGGATTAATGATTCATATTAGGAAGTGCTTCTCCTACTAGAATGACAGAGTTGACTCAAGCTAGGATGTGTGTGACCTACGAATGAGGTTGAAAGGTTTGGACTAGGAAGTGTATCTCCTTGGATTTGATGGTTTAGATTAGGAAGTGCGTCTCCTATTGGAAAGAGGTTGCAAGACTTGTACTAGGAAGTTCATCTCCTAGGATTTGATGGTTCAGAGTAGGAAGTGCGTCTCCTATTGTAATGACTCAAACTAGGAAGTGCGTCTCCTACGAGCGAGGTTAAAGGACTTGGACTAGAAAGTGTGTTTCCTGGGATTAATGGTTCATATCAGGAAGTGCGTCTCCTATTGGAATGGCTCAAACTAGGAATTGCATCTCCTAATGGAATGACTCAAACTAGGAAGTGTGTCTCCTAGGATTGGTTGAAAGGTTTGGACTAGGAAGTGCATCTCCTAGGATTAATGATTCATATTAGGAAGTGCGTCTCCTATTGGAATTGCTCAAACTAGGAAGTGCATCTCCTGTTGAAAGGTTTGGACTAGGAAGTGCGTCTCCTAGGATTGATAGTTCAGATTAGGAAGTGCGTCTCCTAATGGAATGATTCAAACTAGGAAGTGCGTCTCCTACGAGCTTGGACTAGTAAGTGCGTCTCCTAGGATTGATGGTTCGGATTAGGAAGTGCGTCTCCTAATGGAATGATTCAAACTAGGAAGTGCGTCTCCTACGGGCTTGGACTAGGAAGTGCGTCTCCTAGGATTGATGGTTCGGATTAGGAAGTGCGTCTCCTAATGGAATGAATCAAACTAGGAAGTGTGTCTCCTACGAGTGAGGTTTAAGGGCTTCGACTAGGAATTGCGTCTCCTAGGATTGGTATAGATTAGGAAGTGCATATCCTACGAGTGGGGTTGAAGGACTTCGACTAGGAAGTGCGTCTCCTAGGAATAAAGGTTCAGATTAGGAAGTGTATCTCTTATGAGTGAGGTTGAGGGACTTGTACTAGGAATTGCGTCTCCTAGGATTGATGGTTCAGACTAGGAAGTGCGTCTCCTATTGGAATGGCTCAAACGAGGCAGTGCGTCTCCTACGAATGAGGTTGAAAGGTTTGGACTAGGAAGTGCGTCTCCTTGGATTTGATGGTTTAGATTAGGAAGTGCGTCTCCTATTGGTATGAGGTTGCAAGACTTATACTAGGAAGTACACCTCCTAGGATTTGATGGCTCAGAGTAGGAAGTGTGTCTCCTATTAGAATGGCTCAAACTAGGAAGTGCGTCTCCTACGAATGAGGTTGAAAGGTTTGGACTAGGAAGTGCGTCTCCTAGGATTGGTGGTTCAGATTAGGAAGTGCGTCTCCTATTGGAATGACTCAAACTAGGAAGTGCGTCTCCCACGAGTAAGGTTGAAAGACTTAAGCTAGGAAGTGCGTCTCCTAGGATTGGTGGTTCAGATTAGGAAGTGCGTCTCCTATTGGAATGACTCAAACTAGGAAGTGCATCTCCTACGAGTGAGGTTGAAAGACTTAGAGGGAATGTAACCAGGGGTTGGCGCCCTGTACCACTGAGAAAGAATGTAACCAGGGGTTGGCGCCCTGTACCACTAAGAGATATAACAAGGGTTGGCGCCCTATATCAGTGAGAAGGAATGTAACCAGGGGTTGGCACCCTATATTACTAAGAGAGAATATGGCTAGGGATTGGCACCTTATATCGCTGAGAGAATGTAACCAATGGATGGCGCCTTGTATCACTAAGAGAGAAAGTAACCAGGGGATAGGATACCTTGTATGAAAATGGAACCTCACTAAAGATGGTTGTACCTTATGTCAGAAAATACAGCTAAGGATTGGTGTACCCTATACTAAACATGCGGCTAGGAGTGGTGTGCCCTATTTCAAAATGGAACCTCAACTAAGGATTGATGTACCTTATGCTGCAAAATGCAGTGGTTGATTATGTGATTATAGGCATATCTAGAAAGAAAAGGTAGAGAGTTTGAAGATCTCCTTTGGTGATATTCGTCCTTTGAGAACTTCAATTCTACGCTACTTTGTTTCCTGCTTCATACAAAGAAAGATTTGTGAGTTTAACAATGGTGGTCGGTTTGTGGACTTGAATGCCTTGATCAGTTTGAATCTGCGGCCACCTCGTTGTTAGAGAACTGATTTGCCAGTAATGGTACCAAATGGCTAGGAGGCTCTATATCGTGTTCTGGAAACTTTGGCTTTCTAATGTCGCCTCCGACAGTTCCATAACTGGATGTTTAAGGTGTTGTTGAACCTTGTCTATAAACAAGTCTTCTCTTTGGCGGTTTTTTCCTTTAGAAATCAAACTTGATTATTTTGCACCCGATATCAGTTTGTGTCTGTGGTGCTATCAGCTTTGCCCGTGAAGCAAATGTTGCTTAGCGACCTTTTCGATTTCTTTGAAACACTTTGTTCGGCTTATCAGAGGAGATCACTGATGGATTCGTGCCTTTGTCAATGCCGCGTATGCCCCACATCCTTTATTTTGCACTTTCAGGAAACAGTGACATATTTTGTGGCCCTTTCTTTATTGGCTTCTAAACAAATAGACCAGCAAACTTTTGGAACTTTCATTGGTATGAACCTTCAAATCTCGTTTAGCTTCAACAAACTTATTGTGCAATTTGCTTCCTGGGTATGTCCTCTTTGATGTTCTAGGATAGACAGTTAGAAAGCTGGTAACAGATTTTGAAATCATTTCTTGTTTGTTTTAACAAACACTGACTCAAAAATAAAGATGCAAATGGACAAAATGACGCGATGTAAAAGTGAGAAGGAATAGTATTTAACTAAAAATGCCACTTTACGGGTAGAGAAAGAAAAAAAGGGGCTCCTTTGAATATGGTAGCCAACTTTAATGATCATGACATGCATTTTGGACTGAGCGGCCGAATCTATCCAACAAATCTACCCTTTCTTCTTGTTGTTCCTTTTCGTCTTTGAAGTGGGCCTCTTTGTGCCAATCATTTGCATCAAATCACAGCTCACCTTCGACCAGTGGTGCCCTGAAAGGTTTTCACCAACCGACCTCTCTCATTTATATATCTCTACTTACCATCGCCTTATAGTGCCCATGAGGCTTTTCACCAATAAGACTCTCTCATTTCCATTCATTATCTCTTCTTTGTTTTCGCCTTTTTGTGCGAGCAACTTGACAATGTTCTACGTTGTGTGACAACTGTTGCTTACTGCGTGTTTCCCTTGGCATTCTTAAGACTATTTGGAAGGTCTTTATTTGGAAGGTTTTTGGAGAGGGTTAGAAAGAAAGGGTCACAATAAGGCTCAAAATAGACTCAAGATGATAGGGTTGTATATTTACAATTCTTGGAATCGACTCTTCATAAAAACATTAAAAAAAATTCTGCCCTAGTTTCAGATACTGGGGATTTTTTATTTTTGATTTGGTTAGACTGAACCCTAGTGTAGAGCTGCCTCCGTATCCTTTAAAGGAATCGTCAAACGTAGTTCAAACCAACACGAAAGATTCCTTTGTTGTTTTTCTTTTCATTTTTCATTTTTCATTTTTCTTTTCTCTTTCCTTTTCTTCTCTTCTTTTTTTAACAAATTGCCCCAACTCCTATTTTCTAGTGGCATGGATCTTCGATTGTTTTTTGACTCTATACTTGATTCCAAAAGAGGGGGGGTCAAATAAAAATAAAACTGGCTCAAAAGGGGTAACGAAGGGTATAAAGTGTTTGGGTAGCAGAAAAAAGGGCCTCCCAACCTCAAGAATGCCAAACATTCTATCTCTTCTCAGGTTCGGTATTGATGGACATGACTCTCTTCTTGGTTTTGTCAGTTGTATAGTTTCATAGTCAATATCTTGTTCGCAACAAATGACTTTTGACAATTTGGAGTCGCCTTTTCTTGGTCCTTATCATGTAGAAGGGTGCACTTCAGTACCAGCTAATCATTTTAAATTCCCTAGAATGCACCTTCTTTAGGGATTTGGGTCATCTTCCCTGATATGATCAGATTATGCATGCCATGGCAAAAACTTTTTCGCTGATTAGTCCAACCAAACATCAAAACTTTCAATTATCCTTAAACCAGTATTCAGGACTGTTTTTGTTCCATGTGATCTTGACACAGGCGTATCATCAAAGTTTTTCAACCTCTTACTTGTCCTCCACGTGTTTTTGCCTCGATTCAATTCAAGATTGGACAAGCTTTCTAAAATCTAGCCGAAAACTCCGCATGCATGTCATGTCACTAAAATTGGCGTGAAAAGAATTATATATGCAAGAAGAACTAAACACAATGGATTAAAATGACACAAAGAAAAAAGTTGTATTTCATTGATTAAAGGATAGAGAGGCTTGATGAAAGGAAAACAAACAACATCTGGATCACAACCTCGAAATAATCCGGATGATAGAAATTATGACAAAATAAGTTACAAAGACTCCTTCCCGACAAGGAAGGGAGTGACTTTCCAATTATCAAGCTCAACATCTTGGCTACGAATTTGCACATCAGCATCAAACAAGATCGTCAACAATTTTGATTGCCTTGCATTCAGTGGACAGGTTCTTGACATTTTCCACCAAACCGTCCCCATATTCTTTATCATTGTAAATCATCCGAACAATGCGTGCTTGGTCATGACGTTTAGGGTGCCATTATCTTGGACCACAATCATTCCTTCTTGAATCATCTTTTCTATTTCCTTTTTCAAAGCCCGACAACCCTCAATGCTATGTCCCTGGACATTAGAATGGTACATGCACCGTACAACAGGGTGAAAACCTTTTGCATATGGATCAGGAACATACCCTTGAAGCAGCTCAATCATGCCACAATGTTTCAACCTTTCAAACAAACTTGTGTAGGATTCTACGATTGGCGTGAAATTATCCCTCCGCTTATGTTCCCTTTCATACTCTTGTTTTGGACGAGCATTGTAGAGTGATTGAGAGCTCTGATGTCGCGGATGAAGGTATGTTAGAGTTGGGGCCTGCATATGTTGGCGATTGGATGGTTTGGCAAAAGACTGAGTTGCACACTGTGGAGCAACTGAGTATCGTGGATCCGGGGGTTGAGATGCTCCTTTTTGGCCTCTTTTTGCCCGTGATGCCATCATGGCCTCCTCATCTTTCTTCTTTTGGTTAACAAAGCTATTCGTCCTATTCTGGATTTCTTTGGTGGCTGCTTTGAGAGCCGCTTGACTTATAATTCCGCCTGTATTGAGGTCGTTCTCGACCATTTCTCCTATCTTGATTGCATCAGAAAAAGGTCTGCCCATTGCAGCCATCATATTTTTAAAATAATCAGGATCCTGAAGGAAGACAGTGATTAACTCATGGTCATCCATGGGTGGTTTAACTCTGGATACTTGCTCTCTCCACCTAACGGCATACTCCCTGAAGCATTCAGTCGGCTTTTTCTTCATATTGGACAGGGAATTGCGATCTGGCGCAATATCAATGTTGTACTGAAATTGTTTGACGAAAGTCTGGGCCATGTCGTCCTAAACATGCCAGTGAGAGATATCTTGGTCAATGAACCATTCAGAGGCTACCCCTACCAGACTCTCCCCAAAATAAGCCATCAGCAACTCTTCTTTTCCTCATGCACCCCTCAGCTGGTTGCTGTACCTTTTCAAGTGGACGATGGGGTCGCTGTGTCCATCATATTTCTGAAATTTCGGTGTCTTGAACCTTGGGGGTAAATGGATGTGAGGAAACATGCACAGATCACTGAGTGAGACACTTTTGTGACCACCTAGTCCTTGTATGTTCTTTATGTTCTGCTCAAGACTTTTCATTTTCCTGACTATCTCATCTGGCTCTCCTGTGTTTACAGCCTTTTCATTTTCTGCAGGTAACTCATACTGTGGGGTCTGATTGTGTGGAGCCGAACCCTTAAAAGCATACCCGGAGAGTAGTATTGGCCATCGTAAGCATGAGATAGTGGCTTGATGTTTGGCCTCGTCACAGGATTTGGTGGGGGGATTGTATACACAGGTGGACCAGACACGACGAGAGGTGTGTTCCTAACCGGTGCGGCAGGAGGCTACGCATTAGAGATACCAGGGACGGTATGGAAGCTGTAGTTTGGCACATACCCTGGTGGTAGAATGTGGTCGATTGTTGCAGGGAGCGGTGGTTGAGTAGCCTGGGGTATGGTGGAAGTTCCCTCTGAGGGACCCTGAGGCTGAGGCTGACCAGAGACCCAAGCCTGATATACATCACTCAGTTGATGTTTCAATCTTCTTACTTCCTCCGACTCTCGCTCAATCGTCCAAGAGGGTCGTCACTAACCAACTCAATTTCATCATTGTTAGCCATCGCTACCTTCCCCTCAGATCTGGTCAAGTAATGATGTGTTGCCAGTTTCACCACAAACCAAACACCTTAAGCTTACTATATAAGAGGCAACAAACGTGTTAGGGTTAAGCATTTTATAAATATGAATCACACGTAACTATGCTATGCTCCTAACATTATCACGTCTCTAACATGCTTTTGGAAGGCTTCATGTTTCATTCCGGCTTATAAGGTTGCTGCTTATTGACACTTATTTATTCCTCTCTTCTTTTTTTTTTCCTTTTTTTTGTTTTTTTACACCTTGCCTTATTTTAGAGCCGTTGAAAAATATTTCGATCGAATTTTGGGGGTTGCCTACATATCATGTCGCCGCATGAATCAAATCATTACGTAGTTCAAGGGTATCAAGAATAAATAAATAAACTAAACCTTTTTTTTGTTTTTACTTATATACAAATTAGACCACGAAAGCTCATAACAAGGAAAATATTTTTAGATTTTTCTTTGTGGGAATTGTTGAATGAAAGACTTCTAAAGAGTAAGAATTTATTTTTTATTTTTTATTCAAAAGAAAGACTTCCAGAAGAAGAAAATATTTTTGGAGTTTTGAACTTTTGCCGTTGAATGAAAAAATATTTGGATTCTGAGTTTTCTTTTTAATTTCAGAAAGAAAACACTTCTAAAGAAGAATGAAAATGTTTTGCAGTTCAATTCAATTTATTTATTTATTTATTCTGAAATTTCTGGATTTGATGTCTCAAAAATAGATTTAAAGGAAAATATATTTAGATTTTTTTGTTGGGAATTGTTGAAAAAAAGACTTCTAAAGAAGAAAGAATATATATATATATATATATATATATATTTTGTTTTCGGATTTCGGTTTTTTTTAATCTTCAAAAGAAAGACTTCTAAAAAGAAATAAAATATTTTTGGATTTTTAATTTATGCCTTTGAATTTCCGAAAATATTTTGGATTCTGGGTTTTCTTTTTAATTTCCGAAATAAAACTTCTGAAGAAGAACGAAAATATTTTGGAATTCAAAATCTTTTTTTTTCAAATCTCGGGATTTGATGTATCAAAGATTAAAGGAAAATATTTTTGGATTTTTGAAAAATTGGGGGCTGGACCCGATAAAGGTTGCCTACGTATCTCACATCCGGTGAGAATCAAACACTGCGTAGTTCGGTGGAACCGACTATTTGTTTTCTGATTTTTATGAAAATTAATCTTTACACCTCACTTCAGACTACAAAATTTTAGTAAAAAAGGATTATTTATACTAATCTAGGAGAATGTTTTTTTTTGTCTTTTTTTTTGTTTTAATTCCGCTCAACTAATTTTCTAAAGCCAGTCAACAATTCAAGCAAGCCTTCCAAATGATGTAGCAAATAGCACATAAGTGAGCATGATGGTCTCAAAGAGGATACTTGTCCAATACGGACCCGACTCCCGTGCCAAGCTTCGCTAAGTCAAATATACGTGATGTAATAAAGCGGACCTACTAGGGATATCCGGCATGAGGTTTGTTTTTCTAGGTTTAAATCCTAGTGGGGAATGTATCTAGACTGGCTTACTCGAGCAGAGAACTCGTGTCGAGGAGGTTCAGCGTACCGGTAGCATTGCTTTCCGGCTTAGCTGGTGGTGCTCCCCGCTTAAAACACGTGTGACTAAAATCCTTCACCGGGTGACAAGCACCTCGGCTATCTCAAAGAAAGCAGGCTATGTCAAGCAAATGCCCAATTTTTTAATTTCAAGAAGACTCATAGGGGTTGCGTGAGAAGACAGTTTATATGTACAGTTCAAAAATATCAAAGCGGTAAAAAGCAAACAAGTAGCACATTATGCCCAAATAAATCACAGTATATACAAAATTAATAAATCCAAATAAAAGTCAACATGTACAAGCTCGAATTATGGTTGTCCCAGCAGAGTCGCCAAAGCTGTCACACTCCTTTTTACCTCCCCGAAAGATAATAAATATATGGGTTTGTGGGTTAAAGAGTTTTTCCAATTAAAGTGACAAATTTGAGTAGGGATTATTTTATTTACAGAGTCGCCACTTGGAATTGGTTTTCGGTGTTCCAAGTCACCTTTTATTTGAATCCGTAGTCAAAGGAAAGTTTTGACTCTATTTTTATCGGTCCGCGAATATAAAGTTCGGATAAGGAATTCTGTTGACCGGGGAGAAGGTATAAGGCATTCCCCGAGTCCCGTGGTTCTAGCACGGTTGCTTTATTGACTTAAAACTTGGCTTGAATTAATTTTGGACGAACTGTGATTTATATGTATTTTCATCTTTTACCTATCCGCTTTTAATTATTAAAGTTGTTAAAAAAAAGTATGATATAAATAGTATAGAAAATTGTCCTGACCGCACTACGAAAGCGAATGTGCGACCAAAACGAATTTTATTAATTTTGTCATAACAGCACTATGCCAGCGAATCTTGCCACTTGCAGAGTTTGCTTATAACAACAGCTATCAATCCAACATTCAGATGGCGCCATATGAAGCCTTATATGGGAGACAGTGTAGATCTCCGGTTGGTTGGTTTGAGCCCAGCGAGGCTAGATTATTGGGGATAGAGTTAGTGCAGGATGCCTTAGAGAAGGTAAAAGTGATTCAGGAGAGACTTCGTACAGCTCAGTCGCGTCAGAAGAGTTATGCGGACCGGAAGGTTCGAGATGTATCTTATGCGGTGGGCGAGAAGGTCTTGCTGAAGGTTTCTCCTATGAAAGGCGTTATGAGGTTTGGAAAGAAAGGAAAGCTGAGTCCAAGGTTCATTGGACCTTTTGAGATACTTAGGAGGATTGGGGAGGTGGCCTATATGCTTGCTTTGCCACCTAGCTTGTCGGGAGTTCATCCGGTGTTCCATGTTTCTATGCTCCGGAAGTATGTTGGGGACCCGTCTCATGTATTAGACTTCAGCACGATCCAGTTGGATGAGGACTTGACCTACGATGTGGAGCCGGTAGCTATTTTGGGTCGTCAGGTTCGAAAGTTGAGATCTAAGGACATAGCTTCGGTGAAGGTACAGTGGAGAGGTCGGCCCGTGGAGGAAGCCACTTGGGAGACCGAGCAGGAGATGCGGAGCAGATATCCTCACTTGTTCGAGACTCCAGGTATGTTTCTTGACCCGTTCAAGGACGAGCGTTTGTTTAAGTTGGGGAGGATGTAACGACCCGACCCGTCGTTACGGGAGTTACCGCCCCGTTTTTCCCGTTTTATGCTTCTATATGTTTCATTATATGTGTTTGGTGAATTTGAAGTAATTCGGATAGAGTTCGGTTAGAAATGAGACAATAAGTCTCTTTATGAGAAGGATTGTTTGGAAAAGTCAACCAAAAGTTGACTTATGAGTTAGAAGGCTCGGAATGGATTTCCGATGATTCGACCAGTTTCAGGAGATGATTTGTGACTTAGGAGCGCAATCGGAATTGAATTTTGAGGTCCGCTGTAGAATTAGGCTTGAATTGGCTAAGGTTGGATTTTGGCGAATTAGGGATGGTAGGTGAGATTTTGATCCGAGGGTCGGAATGGAATTCCGAGAGTTGCAGTTTAGGTGATTTTGCATATGCGTGCAAAGTTTCAGATCATTCGGAGGTGTTTAGGTCGGGTTTTAGATCAAATGCAAGTTTCGGAAGTTTTAGTTTAACTTAGGCTTAAATCCGTGGTAATTCGATGATTTTGGTGTTTATGATAGTGTTTTTATGTTACGAGCAAGTTTGAATGAAGTAATAGAACATATCTGTGCATTTGGTTGAGGTCCCGAGAGCCTCGGGGTGAATTCGGGTGGTTAAACGAGAGTTTTGAGGTGTATTGCAGGTCAGATTTTGCTGTCATCTGGTGTTCCCGCTTCTGCGGAAACAGACCGCAGAAGCGGGTACGTGGTCGCAGAAGCGGTCGTTGGCCGGCTAGGGAAATTCCGCAGAAGCGGAAGGTGGCTAGCACCAGCGGGTCCGCATAAGCGGACACTGTACCGCAGAAGCGGTTTTGAGGAAACCGCAGAAGCGGACTTCGCGTCGCATAAGCGAAGTACGGGTTTCTAAGTGAAGATCGCAAAAGCGGAAATGTGGCCGCAGAAGCGGTCCCGCATAAGCGAAAGCGGGACCGCAGAAGCGAAAACTGGACTGGGCGACAGAAGGGTTTTAAAATAATATTTCATCCGCGACCCTTTCATATTTTTCCTCCATTGTTGACGTTCTTAAGAGCTTTGAACAAGGAAATTCGAGGGTTTTGACTGAGAATCACTTAGAGGTGAGTTCCTTGGCCTAAATATTCGAATTTATGGTAGACATTACATGTAAATTGTAGAAAATTCATCAAAAACGGGTCAAGCTAGGGCTTGGAAAGCTGTGATGTAAAAATGGAATTTGGAGGGTCAAACGAGCTCCGATTTCGGTAAACTTTATATGCTCGGACTCGTGGCGAGACGAGGAATCTGTTGGTGTGATTTTCGCAATTTTTTGAGAAGTGGGCCCGGGGGTCGGGTTTTACCAACTTCGTGAATTTTAGTACTTTTCGAGTAGTTTTGATTGGGTTATGTTTCTTTAACCCATATTTATGTATTCGTTGTGATTTTGACTAGATTTGACGCGCGAGGAGGTCGATACGAAAGGAAAAGGCATTGCGGACCATTCTACGACCGGTTAGAGGTGAGCAGTTGGTGTATATGATGGCCTGAGGGTTTGAAACCCCGGCTTATCACATTGTGACGGTATTGTAGGGCGTGACTCACACCCCATGGCAGGTGCGGGATTGGTTATGACTGGGGATTGAGACTTAGTCCATCCCGAACAAGAATGTTTCTATATTGGCTACTGATACGCACCCTGTATTGAATATATCTGGGCTTATTGCCGTGTTTGGGGCCTTGTGCCGTTCTGTAGCATCCTTAGAGGATGAATGTCATTGTGATAGCATGCTTTGTATAATCATTGATCTCAGTCCTGTGTTTAATCACTGTTATGAAACGCTAAGTCACTTTTCCTGAAGTTAAATATCTAAAGTGTATTCTTCTTAATAAATTGGTAATTGGGAAATTAATTAAATCTGTTACGTGACTCATATGCATATTGTGGACTGAGTATGGATCGGGCTGCACGCCGCAGCGAATGGTATGATTATATTGCGCTTGGGATGAAGGAGCCCCTCCGGAGTCTGTACACACCCCCAGTGAGCGCCGTCGACGTTAAATGGATCGGGCTGTACGCCACAGCGTGTTCATGTGCATTGCATTGCATCCTTACATTTTACTTGACTGTTATATTTGAAGTTGTTTTGCTGTTGGTTCGTAGTAAGGTGTAGGACTGTTAGTTTTAGCTTTGCTTTGTGGTATTTCGTGGATTTCTTATCTTCAGACATTTTATATGCTTATTACTCACTGAGTCGGTAGTACTCACCCCTACTCCCTGCACCTTGTGTGCAGATTCAGGTACACCGGAGGCTTAGCTGAGTAGTCTTTGTTTCCCAGAGCTTATCAGAGTTGTTGAGGTAGCTGCTTGACGTTCGCAGGACCTGACTACTCTTCCTATTTAAGTTTTATTTATATATACATTTCCAGACTTGAGTATTTTCGTTCAGATATTGTTATTCAGATTGTTTTAGAGGCTCTAGACTGGTGACCCCAGATCTTTGGGAGCGTTTTATCAGACTTCGTATTTTTCTCAGTATTATTCAATTATAAATATTGAATTATTATTCTAAAACTATTATAATCTCTTTAGATTCTCGGTTTGAGGTTTACGGTTGATTTGGGAACGATTGTGGTCAGGCTTGCCTAGCAATATTGTTGGGTGCCATCACGACCGGGTTTGAGGTCGTGACAAGTTGGTATCAGAGCCTAGGTTACTAGGCCTCGCGAGTCATGAGCCGGTTTAGTAGGGTCTCGCGGATCAGTATGTAGACGTCCGTATCTATCCTCGGGAGGCTATAGAACCTTTAGGTAACACTTCACTTTCTTGAAATTCATATCATGCGGCTTGTTATTATGAAAAACTAAATTTCCGTATCCTGTTCTCTCGCAGATGGCGAGAACCCGTGCTAACGGACGTGGCGGACGACAACCAGTGCCACCTAGAGGCCGTGGTCGCGGTAGAGGCAGGGCAGTAGGGACAGCACCTGCTGACCCACCAGCTGACCAGGCTCAGGGTCAGATTCCAACACCAGTTGACCAGGCTCAGGGTCAAATTCCAGCTAGATGCTCCAGCAGCACCTGTTCAGGCACCGACAGTGCCCATCGTGATTCCTGGTCTCCAGGAGGCTTTGGCCCAGACCTTGTCCGTCTGCACTGGCCTGGCTCAAGCGGTTTCAGCCACTACAGCGGCGGCTACTTCTCAGACCGGGGGTGGTCATTAGACCCCCGATGCTCGCACACCCGAGCAGGTTGTTCAGGGCTTACAGACACCTGGGGTAGCTCCAGCTCAGCTAGTTCAGCCAGCTGCACCAGTTGCAGCAGTTGTTCCAGTTGCGCCAGTCGCACCAGCTCCAGCTCATGTGGTTCCAGCTATGTCGGATGACGAGCAGCGTCGGTTGGAGAGGTTCGGTAGGATTCAGCCCCCGACATTCAGTGGTGTTGAGGGCGAGGATGCCCAGGGTTTTTTGGGTAACTGCCAGCGTATGCTTCATACTGCGGGTATTCTGGAGTCTAGTGGAATGGCTTTTACTACCTTCCAGTTCATAGGGCCTGCATTTACTTGGTGGGAGGAGTTCGAGAGGCGTAGGACTATGGGAGCAGCGCCCCTCACGCGACAGCAGTTCTCTACGGTATTCTTGGAAAAGTATGTACCCCAGTCTCACAGGGAAGAGCTGCATCGTCAGTCCGAGTGGTTGACTCAGGGAGATATGACAGTGACTCAGTATGAGTTGAGGTTTACATAGCTAGCTCGGCATGCCACATGGATGATCCCGACAGATCGCGAGAGGATCAGGAGGTTTGTGGATGGTCTCAACTATCCGATCCGCATATTGATGACTAGAGAAAGGGCTACAGCAGTTACATTTGAGGAGGTAGTTAATGCGGTTCGTCAGATTGAGACAGATCGTCGTCGGGAGCGTGAGGAGAGGGAGGCTAAGAGGCCTCGAGGTTCAGGTAGTTTCAGTGGTGCTCCATCTAGGGGTCAGTTCCAGCGCAGCAGAGGTCGTTCCTTCAGACCTCCTCAGTCAGGTCGTTCAGAGTCCAGTGGGGCTTCGTCAGGCCGTGGTCATCAGGGTCATCAGCAGAGCCAGCCTGCACTGAGTGCCCTTCCAGCTCAGAGCTCTGCTCCTGCTTCTTCAGCCCAGGGTTCATCTGCAGCGAGGGGTTCCCATCAGTCCCCTTCTCCAGCTCCAGGTCGTTGCTACGAGTGCGGTGAGTTGGGTCATATGAGGAGACAGTGTCCCCGGTTCCGTAGTAGATAGTCTCAGCAGAGGGGTCAGCCCTCATCTTCTGCTCCTGTTTCTTCAGCACCCACTCAGTCAGCTAAGAGTGGAGGTCAGGTAGCCAGAGGTCACCCCAGGGGTGAGGACCGTACTGGCGGTGGTCAGGCTCGATTCTATGCTCTTCCAGATAGGAGAGACGCCAGCGCATCGGATGAAGTCATCACAGGTATTATCTCAGTCTGCCCCTGGGATGCCTCTGTCTTATTTCATCCCAGATCTACCTACTCCTATGTATCTTCATATTTTGCTCATCATTTGGGTACAGGTGCCTGTGCATGTATCTACCCCGGTGGGTGATACTGTTATTGTGGATCACGTATATCGATCCTGTCTTGTTACTATTGGGGGTCTGGAGACCCGAGTTGACTTGTTATTATTGGGCATGGTGGATTTTGACGTGATTTTGGGTATGGATTGGTTATCTCCGTACCATGCTATTCTAGACTATCATGCCAAGACAGTTACGTTGGCTATTCCGGGTATTCCGAGGATCGAGTGGCGTGGCATGACTGACTATGTACCCGACAGGGTGATTTCCTTCCTAAAAGCCCAACGGATGGTTGGGAAGGGTTGTTTGTCGTACTTGGCTTTCGTTAGAGATGTTGGAGCTGAGACTCCTAGTCTTGATTCAGTTCCCGTTGTGAGGGATTTCCCTGATGTGTTTCCAGCGGACCTGCCGGGCATGCCGCCGGATAGGGACATTGATTTCGGTATTGATCTGGTGCTGGGCACTCAGCCCATCTCTATCCCTCCCTATCGTATGGCACCAGCGGAGTTAAAAGAGTTGAAGGAACAGCTTCAGGAACTCCTAGATAAGGGGTTCATTCGCCCGAGTGTGTCACCTTGGGGTGCACCAGTGTTATTTGTAAAGAAGAAGGATGGCACAATGAGAATGTGCATTGATTACAGACAGCTGAACAAGGTGACAGTGAAGAACAAGTACCCACTACCCCGTATTGAGGATTTGTTTGATCAGCTTCAGGGAGCAAGGGTATTCTCTAAGGTTGACCTTCGATCGGGCTATCACCAGCTGAAGATTAGGGATTCAGACATTATGAAAACGGCTTTCAAGACGAGATATGGGCACTACGAATTTCTAGTGATGTCCTTTGGGCTGACTAATGCCCCAGCCGCATTCATGCACTTGATGAACAATGTATTTCGGCCGTATCTTGATTCTTTGTGATCGTGTTTATTGATGATATTCTGGTATACTCGCGTAGCCAGGAGGAGCACGCGCAGCACCTGAGGGTGGTATTACAGAGATTGAGAGAGGAGATGCGAAGTTCTCTAAGTGTGAGTTCTGGCTTAGTACTGTGACTTTTCTAGGACACGTGGTGTCAAGTGATGGTATTCAGGTTGACCCAAAGAAGATCGAGGCGGTGCAGAGTTGGCCCAGACCGTCCTCAGCTACTGAGATCCGGAGTTTCCTCGGTTTGGCGGGTTATTACCGCAGGTTCATTCAGGGCTTTTCATCTATTGCTTCGCCTTTGACGAAGTTGATACAGAAGAAGGCTCCATTTGTGTGGTCGGATGAATGCGAGGAGAGCTTCCAGAAGCTCAAGTCGGCCTTGACCACAGCTCCGGTACTAGTATTGCCATCAACTTCAGGTTCTTACACGGTGTATTGTGATGCTTCGAGAGTTGGGATCGGTTGTGTATTGATGCAGGAGGGTAGAGTTATTGCATATGCTTCTCGTCAGTTAAAGCCCCATGAAAAGAACTACCTTTTTCATGACTTAGAGTTGGCTGCTATCGTTCATGCCTTGAAGATTTGGAGGCATTATCTATATGGCGTATCTTGTGAGGTATATACGGACCATCGCAGTCTTCAACACTTGTTTAAGCAGAAGGATCTTAATTTGAGGCAGCGGAGATGGCTTGAGTTACTCAAGGATTATGATATTACCATTCTGTATCATCCCGGGAAGGCCAATGTAGTGGCCGATGCTTTAAGCCGGAAGTCCATTAGTATGGGTAGTTTGGCGTACATTCTAGTTGGGGAGAGGCCCCTTGCACTTGATGTTCAGGCTTTGGCCAATCAGATGGTGAGGTTAGATATTTCCGAGCCTAGTCGGGTGTTGGCTTGTATGGTTTCCCGATCTTCTTTGTACGATCGCATCAGAGAGCGCCAGTATGATGACCCGCATTTGCTTGTCCTGAAGGACAGGGTCCAGCATGATGATGCCAGAGATGTGACCATTGGAGATGATGGTGTGTTGCGGATGCAGGGCCGGATTTGCGTGCCCAATGTGGATGGGCTCCGGGAGTTGATATTAGAGGAGGCCCACAGCTTGCGGTATTCGATTCATCCGGGTGCCGCGAAGATGTACCAGGATTTGAGACAGCATTACTGGTAGAGAAGGATGAAAAAGGATATTGTGAATTATGTGGCTCGGTGTCTCAATTGTCAGCAGGTCAAATATGAACACCAGAGACCCGGCGGTGTACTCCAGCGCATGGATATTCCGGAGTGGAAATGGGAGAATATTACTATGGATTTTGTGAGTGGTCTTCCTCGTACCCCGAAGAAGTTTGATTCGATTTAAGTGATTGTGGATA
Source organism: Nicotiana attenuata (assembly GCF_001879085.1). NCBI lineage: Eukaryota > Viridiplantae > Streptophyta > Magnoliopsida > Solanales > Solanaceae > Nicotiana > Nicotiana attenuata. The sequence goes on along the minus strand of NC_031994.1, from coordinate 46,187,212 downwards.
GGCTGACCAAGTCCGCACACTTCATTCCTGTATGCACTACCTATTCTTCGGAGCGGTTAGCAGAGATTTTCATCCGAGAGATTGTGCGGTTGCATGGGGTCCCAGTTTCTATTATATTAGATAGAGGTACCCAGTTTACTTCTCAGTTCTGGAGAACATTTCAGCGAGAGTTGGGTTCACAGGTAGAGTTGAGCACAACATTTCATCCTCAGACGGACGGGCAGTCCGAGCGTACTATCCAGATATTGGAGGACATGTTGCGTGCCTGTGTTATTGACTTTGGAGGTTCTTGGGCGGAATTCTTGCCACTTGCAGAGTTTTCTTATAACAACAGCTATCAATCCAGCATTCAGATGGCTACGTATGAAGCCTTATAGGGGAGACGGTGTAGATCTCCGGTTGGTTGGTTTGAGCCCGGCGAGGCTAGATTATTGGGGACAGAGTTAGTGCAGGATGCCTTAGAGAAGGTAAAAGTGATCCAGGAGAGACTTCGTACAGCTCAGTCGCGCCAGAAGAGCTATGCGGACCGGAAGGTTCGAGATGTATCTTATGCAGTGGGCGAGAAGGTCTTGTTGAAGGTTTCGCCTATGAAAGGCGTTATGAGGTTTGGAAAGAAAGGGAAGCTGAGTCCAAGGTTCATTGGACCTTTTGAGATACTTAGGAGGATTGGGGAGGTGGCCTATATGCTTGCTTTGCCACCTAGCTTGTCGGGAGTTCATCCGGTGTTCCATGTTTCTATGCTCCGGAAGTATGTTGGGGATCCATCTCATGTATTAGACTTCAGCACGATCCAGTTGGATGAGGACTTGACCTACGATGTGGAGCCGGTGGCTATTTTGGGTCGTCAGGTTCGAAAGGTGAGATCTAAGGACATAGCTTCGGTGAAGGTACAGCGGAGAGGTAGGCCCGTGGAGGAAGCCACTTGGGAGACCGAGCAGGAGATGCGGTGCAGATATCCTCACTTGTTTGAGACTACAAGTATGTTTCTTGACGCGCTCGAGGACGAGCGTTTGTTTAAGTTGGGGAGGATGTAACGACCCGAGCCGTTGTTACGGGAGTTACTGCACCGTTTTCCCCGTTTTATGCTTCTATATGTTTCATTATATGTGTTTGGAAAATTTGAAGTAATTCGGATGGAGTTCGGTTAGAAATGAGACAATAAGTCTCTTTATGAGAAGGTTAGTTTGGAAAAGTCAACCGAATGTTGACGTATGAGGTAGAAGGCTCGGAATGGATTTCCGATGCTTCGACTAGTTTTGGGGGATGATTTGTGACTTAGGAGCGCAATCGGAATTGAATTTGGAGGTCCGGTGTAGAATTAGGCTTGAATTGGCTAAGGTTGGATTTTGGCGAATTCCGGATGGTAGGTGAGATTTTGATCCGAGGGTCGGAATGGAATTCCGAGAGTGCAGTAGCTCCGTTAGGTGATTTTGGATATGCGTGCAAAGTTTCAGATCATTCGGAGGTGTTTAGGTCGGGTTTTACATCAAATGCAAGTTTCAGAAGTTTTAGTTTAACTTAGGCTTGAATCCGTGGGAATTCGATGATTTTGGTGTTTATGATAGTGTTTTTATGTTACGAGCAAGTTTGAATGAAGTAATAGAACATATCTGTGCATTTGGTTGAGGTCCCGAGGGCCTCGGGGTAATTTCGGATAGCTTACGGGGAGTTTAAACTGTGAAATTTGCAGCAGAAAATGCAGCAGCAGTGCAGGCCTGTTTTGGCCTTCGCGCTCGCGAAGGCAGGCTCGCGTTCGCGTAGGGTTGATGGCCTGGTGCATCGCGTTCTTGTATAAGCGATCGCGTTCGCGTAGTATTAGCAGCTGAAGCATCGCGTTCGCATGCAGAGTAACGCGTTCGCGTAGAGGAATTTTGAGGGAGAGGAATTTTGGCCTCCGCGATTCGCGTCTAGGGGCCTCGCGATCGCGTAGGGGAAGCTGGTAAACCTTCGCATTCGCGTAAAGGAGGATCGCGTTCGCATAAGTGAAGGACCCAGGCCTTCGCGTTTGCGTGGATGAAGCCGCGTTCGTGAAGGGCATTTTTGACAGAGTGGTAATTTGGTTATCGCGAACGCGGGAGGACCATCGCGTTCGCGTAGAGTAAATTACCTGGACAGAAGGGTTTTAAAATAATATTTCATCCGCGACCCTTTCATATTTTTCCTCCATTGTTGACGTTCTTAAGAGCTTTGGACAAGGAAATTCGAGGGTTTTGACTGAGAATCACTTGGAGGTAAGTTCCTTGGCCTAAATATTCGAGTTTATGGTAGAAATTACATGAATATGGTGGAAAATTCATCAAATGGGTTAAGTTAGGGCTTGAGAAAAATAGGATGAAAAAGTGGAATTTGGAAGGTCAAACGAACTCCGATTTTGATGAACTTTATATGTACGGACTTGTGGCGAGACGAGGAATCCGTTGGTGTGACTTTCGAAATTTTTCGAGAAGTGGGACCGGGGCTCGAGTTTTACCAACTTCGTGAATTTTAGTACTTTTCGAGTATTTTTGATTGGGTTATGTTTCTTTACCCCATATTTATGTATTCGTTGTGATTTTGACTAGATTCGACGCGCGAGGAGGTCGATACGAAAGGAAAAGGCATTGCGGACCATTCTACGGCCGGTTGAGGTGAGTAGTTGGTGTATATGATGGCCTGAGGGTTTGAAACCCCGGCTTATCACATTGTGACGCTATTGTAGGGCGTGACTCGCACCCCATGGCAGGTGCGGGATTAGTTATGACTGGGGATTGAGACTTAGTCCATCCCGAACAAGAATATTTCTATATTGGCGACTGATACGCGCCCTGTATCGAATATATCTGGGCTTATTGCCGTGTTTGGGGCCTTGTGCCGATCTGTAGCATCCTTAGAGGATGAATGTCATTGTGATAGCATGCTTTGTATAATCATTGATCTCAGTCCTGTGTTTAATCACTGTTATGAAACGCTAAGTCACTTTTCCTGAAGTTAAATATCTAAAGTATATTCTTCTTAATAAATTGGAAATTGGAAAATTAATTGGATCTGTTATGTGACTCATATGAATATTGTGGACTGAGTATGGATCGGGCTGCACGCCGCAGCGAATGATAGATTATATTGCGCTTGGGCTGAAGGAGCCCCTCCGGAGTCTGTACACACCCCCAGTGAGCACCGTCGACATTAAATGGATCGGGCTGTACGCCACAACGTGTTCATGTGCATTGCATTGCATCTTTACATTTTTACTTGACTGTTATATTTGAAGTTGTTTGCTGTAGGTTCGTAGTAAGGTGTAGGACTGTTAGTGTTAGCTTTGCTTTGTGGTATTTCGTGGATTTCTTATCTTCAGACATTTTATATGCTTATTACTCACTGAGTCGGTAGTACTCACCCCTACTCCCTGCACCTTGTGTGCAGATTCAGGTACACCGGAGGCTTAGCTGAGCAGTCTTTGTTTTCCAGAGCTTATCAGAGTTGTTGAGGTAGCTGCTTGACGTTCGCAGGACCTGACTACTCTTCCTATTTCAGTTTTATTTATATATACATTTCCAGACTTGAGTATTTTCGTTCAGATATTGTTATTCTGATTGTTTTTAGAGGTCTCTAGACT
>NC_031994.1:46141095-46183520 GCF_001879085.1 Nicotiana attenuata | reverse complement strand
CCTTCCGCTCCTGCGGAATCTGGCAAGGGCCAAGACTTCCGCTTCTGCGCATCTTCCAATCGCTTCAGCGAGACCGCACCTGCGGTCCCATAACCGCAGGTGCAAAACCAACAGATACCAGCAAGGTTGAACCTGCAATTAACTCCAAAAACTTTCCGTTTAACCACCCGAATTCACCCCGAGGCCCCCGGGACCTCAACCAAAACACCAACACATCCTAATACCTTATTCAAACTTGTTCCAATCCTCAAAACATTTCAAACAACGCTAAAACCATCAAATCACATCGGATTCAAGCCTAAGTTTCTTAAAAACTTCCGAATTACGCATTCGATCAAAAACCCGACCAAACGATGTCTGAATGACCTAAAATTTTACACACATATCCAAAATCACCTAACTAAGCTACAACAACTCTCAGAATTCCATTCCGACCCTCGGATCAAAATCTCACCTATCAACCGGAGTTCGCCAAAATACTAACTTCGCCAATTCAAGCCTAATTCTACACCGGACCTCCAAAATTAATTCCGGTCGCACTCCTAAGTCACAAATCATTTCCCGAAGCTAACCGAATCACCGAAAATCACATCCGAGCCTTTTAACTCATAAGTCAACGTCCGGTTGACTTTTTCCAACTTAGGCCTTTCTTAAAGAGACTAAGTGTCTCAGTTCTTATCAAAACCAATCCAAATAAACTCTAACACACCACATACCGATAACGAAACATAAAGAAGCATAAAATGGGAGAAACAAAGCAGTAACACATGAGACGACGGGTCGGGTCGTCACATCATGACTTGACAAGAGGTAAAGTAGACACTACTTTATTTATTAAAAGATCAGCAGAAGGTAATTTCATTATTCAAATTTATGTTGATGATATTATATTTGGTAGTGCTAACCCTCTTATGTGCAGGGAATTTTTGAATCTGATGCAAAGCGAATTTGAGATGAGCATGATGGGAGAGTTAACATTCTTTCTTAGACTTCAAATTCAACAATCTGAAGAGGGAACCTTTATATGCAAACAAAATATACAAAGGAACTGATTCAAAAATTTGGCATGAGCAATGCAAAATCCATTGGTACACCAATGAGTCCTTCAACAAATCTAGACAAAGATGAACAGGGAATTCCCGTGGATGAAACCAAATATCGTGGGATGATAGGATCACTATTATATCTGATAGCAAGTCGACCGAATATTATGTTCAGTGTGTGCAAATGTGCCAGATTCCAGTCAGCTCCTAAGGAATCTCATCCGACTTCAGTAAAGAGAATCATTCGATACCTCATCGGAACTGTATCTCATGGACTATGGTATCCTCGCTCTAACTCTTTTAAATTAAAAGGATTTTTTTCCGATGCTGATCTTGCAGGTGACAAGGAAGATAGAAAAAGCACTAGTGGCACATGTCAATTACTTGGAAAGGTTTTGATATCCTGGAATAGTAAAAAACAAGCATCAGTTGCATTATCCACCACTGAAGCTGAATACATTGCTATTGGACAATGCTTTGCACAACTACCGTGGATGTCTCACCAACTGGGTGACTATGAACTCTCTTTTAAACCTATACAAATTTTTGTGATAATTCTAGTGCTATTTGTCTTTCAAAAAATCCTGTGCATCACTCTAGAGCAAAGCATATAAACATTAAGCATCATTTTATTAGAGATCATGTGCTTAAGGGAGACATAGAAATATCTTTCGTAGGTACCACTGATCAATTAGCGGATATTTTTACTAAGCCTCTTTTAGAGGATAGATTCTGTACACTAAGGAAATTACTTGGGATTATTTGCTTAATTAATAAACTATAGGACCTATGTGTACTACAACTTTTTTGTAGGTCTAATGATTGTACTTTTCCCATGCATTAATTACGCCTCCGTTTTCTTTCCCTCTCTTTTCCTCTTCTTTCACATCAAGTCGTAGTTTAAAGTAGGAAAGCCAATCATCGTGTCCCTTCAACTGACACCTTTTCCTTTTCCGGACTCAGCCGTCAGAAGGGTTTTCTTCTTAAGGCGGAGAACCTCTTTCAATCACTTCATCCCTGTCTCTAGAAAACCCCTCTCCTTCTCCAAAGCTCCAACTAAACCATCCCTCTTCAATGGCCAAGCAACCTAGAAATTCCTCTGCATCCACTAGAAAAAGTACCCGTTCCAGAATAAAAACCCCTTCTATGCCTCTAGAAAAGGTAGACCTAGGGTCTGACCACTCTGAAGGTTTGCCTCTTCTCAGGGAGATTTGTCCGATCACTCTCAATCCTTAGGAGAAAAAGCCCTAGGGAAACGCCCTTTAGAAGACCCTCCTGTCTCTTCTACCCCAAAAAAATCAAGGTTTGATCTCTCTGCCTTTCTAGAATCTGACCTAAATTTCTGGGATTCTCCAAATAAGGATTTCTTCATTGCTCTGAAACATAAGCCTATTGCTCATGGAAGGGTAGTCGACCTAGATGACATGGAAGCCATAAATTGTAAGATCAAAAACCTCTTTGTGCATCAAGGGTGGGCCAAGTTTCTCTCTATCCCTCCGCCTAAGGTCTATGAACCCCTGGTAAAGATGTTCTATGCCAATCTCCGCTCCAGTAAGCCTGACAGGTTGGAATCCTTAGTATTGGGTAAGCACATTGTTCTTGATTGTGCTCTGTTTGATTCTCTCTTTCAATGTCGATGTTCTGGTTTCCCTACGCTGTTCAAAAACACCTGGCCCGATGATTTTGAAATTTCTTTTGACCAAACCAAACAGTGTATTGCTGAGTATTCCTCTGCTTCTCTCCCAAACCAATTAGGTCCCAGTGACGTTAGTTTTGAGACTCGTGTTCTGGCCCACATTATAGAAACCACTCTGCTTCCTCGCACTGGGTCTTTTTTAACCTTCTCTCAAAGGGACATTTTCTTAGTGTATTGCCTAGTGACCAAACTCAAAGTCAAGCTTTCCTCCTGGGTTATAAATTTCATGATTGAAAGTGCTGAAGATCCCACCAGTCTACCCTACGGCATGGTCATCACTCACATTCTGGAATCTTATCAAATTTCCCTTTCCGACTATCCCTTTATCACTATCTCAAAATCCTACAACTCTAGAGATTTTGCTAGTATGGGGTATGTCAGTGTCAAGGGCTCCTGGGTTAAGAAGCACGAGGGAGAAGTTAAGCCTGCTCCTTTAGAACCCTCGTCTAAGTCTCCTGTCTCTCACCCCAGCCCTGCTGATCCCGGTCTTGATGAAAAGCTTCATGCCATCACCACTCAACTCTCTGAAATCAAGAATCTCCTCACAGCCACTCATTCTACTGTTGGTGACATTCACACCATCTCCAAGGAAACAAGGTCTGATGTGTCAAAGATAAGAGTTGCTATTCTCAAAGTTCGGGAGAATGCTGTTAAAACTTTCAGGGAAATTCATGACAAGATGGATAGAATGAGCATCTCAACCAATGCTAGCTTTGAACAATTAAAGGAAGCCATCTGTCATACCCTTACTTATTTCTTACGTCGCTAATGGGATTGTTTAAGATAATGCTTTGTTTTGCTATGCTGCTGGTTGGGGCTGTTGTTCTAGCCATTGGACAATTTTTTCTTTTATCTTTTGCTCTAGGTGTTTATGACTGAACTCTCATGCTACTGCTTCATGCTATATATTCTGTGTGATTATTAGTCTGTTCCCTCTTTGCTGATGCCAAAATGGGGGAGAAAAGTATATGTTGTATCTGTACAGGTACAGTTGACTATGGCACAGGTAGCCTCCTCCGTAACAAGAGTCGACTACAATAATGGACTAGTCAACTGCATGAACTGAGGGGGAGTGCCAGGATTCTCATACAGGGAAGTTAACTGCATGAACTAAGGGGGAGTGCCAGGATCCTCAAACTGCATACATTCGGGGGGAGTAAAATACAGGGAAGTCAACTGGTGTTTATACAAATATATTATTTTAACATCATCAAAAAGGGGGAGATTGTTAGATCTGATTTTAATAATGTCAATAATATATTTGTGCAGGAAATCAGTCAGAAATGGAAATTCCTAAGGAAAGATATCAATCAGCCAAAATTGTGGAAAGCTGCGATGGAAAGAATCGTGTGAAAGCCTGAAACTAAGGCATCAATCAAGGCCTACACATTCTAGGAGAAAATCAAGGAGATTCGCTGATATGCCGACTTAAGAAAAACCAATAATCAAGAGGAAATCTTGGTCTTTAACGGCTGGAAAAAGAAAGTGATCAAGAGCTGCCAACTATGGAAGGACCAACAATTAAAGAGCAAAGCTTCATCAATGACTGAAGAAGGAAGGCAATCATTCTTCTCTCATCAAGGAAGAGCAAAGGCCATAAATCTTATTCTTGGAAAGAATCAATCTCTTTCCAAGGATCAAATCCCTTGGGTTGCTGAAATCACGTCTGCTCAAAGTCTTCACAAAAGTATTTATACTCAGTTTTCAGCCTTAGATAAATATACTTTGATCAAACCAAAATTCTCTCTTTATTCTACTACAAACAAACATTGTGGTTCATTGAGATCTGCTGTGTAACAAGTTTGAGAAAAAGAAAAGTATAGCACTGGTGAGGCATTGTATCAAAAGAAGATGAGTGTTATAGGAACTGAGCTATCACATCATTTCTATTGTACTCGAAGAAACGTAATTACTAAAGAGAACTCCCTTGCAACCCAAAGGGACTGGACTAGGATTCACATTGAATCCGAACTAGTATAAAAGTTTGGTGTCTTTAAATTTCTGCACTTACTTTCTGTATTTTATATTCTGCCATTACAATTGTTATTTTATTGCATCAAGTCGACTAATTGGTAAATCAGTCAACTAATAGAGTCTAAGTTTAAAAATTATACAATTCACCCCCCCTCTTGTACTTTAAATTGCTACAACCATCAGGAAGAAGATGAGCCACAGCTAATCCTCGCAAAATAACAAACTGACAATAACACCGAAACTCAGCGAGGACAAGAAGCATAAGCGCTATCCATTTTACTTCCTAAGATACTTCTTCAACTTTTTTTGTCATAGGAGCTCCACTTTTCTTCTATTAAGACCAAAAAATCATTCACTACTAGAGTGTGCATGGCTGGGGTTTGAGATCCCCCAAGCCGAGAAGTGGTTGGTGCCATAGTAAGTACACCCACCCAAGTCATGCTCTCCATAAAACCAATCATCCAGACCAAGGCGCCCTGATGCACTGGGGCAGCAATAAGTTTCTCTGGAACCTGAGCTGGCCCTACCGACTCATCCTGAACTGGGATTTGCCCATCATTTTGAGCTATCTGTGGCTCAAATGATGCTGGTTTAGCACGAGAGTGAGTAGCTGAAGGTGCTGATTGCACGTGCTCTAGGTTGGGATCTAGCTCTTTCCGTGCCCTTGCCTCTATCTCTTATAGTGGCTACAACCTGGGGCTCCGGCTTCTACTCAGCTGTAGCTGAAGCATGTGCCCTCACCGTTTATGAGAGATAGAGAGTAAAAATTCAAACTTTAGGATAGAACAAAGTCGCACGATAGAGAAATAAGGAAAGTGAAGTTTCCTAGTTGTCCAATAGCCTCCCGAAGATAATTAACGTCTCTACACTGATCCGCAAGACTCTACTAGACATGCTCATGATTCGTAAGACCTATGTAAGCTATGCTCTAAAACCAATTTGTCACAACCAAAAATCTCAACCAACAGTCCGTGATGGAACCTAACCTGACTTACTAGGAAAGCCAACACTTAACAACAATAACAGAAGTCGAATTAAACATCTAATAGAGTATAATTTCATTGATTAAGAGTAAAAGCTCCTAATTCAACATAATAAGTCTACATCCCTGATGTAGAAGCAGATACTGATTCTCTAGTCCACCCCCTTTCCTCCAACATCTGTTAATAAATACTTTTCTTTAGTTATGCCATGGATCAGTGTGTGACTCATAGCAAGAAGGCCAAAAGAAATAATTCAGCCAGTGACTTTACGTTGCCTGCCTCTATGACAGAGTCCAGGTTTGTAACAAGAGGAAGGATCTAGCTAGTCAATCCAACATCAGCAGCATTGCTATTGCCAACATTTACTTCGAGGTTATCAAGCTCATCTTCATGAATAACAGGGGAAGAGGCAGCTCATTTCCTGGGTAGTTTTTACCACTAACCTGAGATGTCGGTTTTAAACAAGATAGATTTTGCCAAAATAGAAGCACCAGCTACAGCTGAAGCATCTCCCGCCCGTCTTTTGATATGCAACAATTTTCTGGCACTGGTCCTAGCGTCTGAAGAAGGTGACTTAACTGTAACTTCGTTAGGGAGTTGCTCAAATTTCTATATATAGGACAACGTCAAGGATATTCAATCATGAAGAGGATAAATGGTAAAAGAATCTCACAGACCATAAGGATTGTGCTTGTGCAGCGACAATGGAATCACAATAGTTGCTACAAAGACACGTAGAGGATACATAAGCATGATTTCCCTGTACACCAAAGACCACCTCATCGTCTGAATTGAGGAAGCAACTAGTATTCCTACCCATGGCCTTTGCATTAACTAGCAGAGGCCTTTGAATCACGAGCTCTCAAGCACAACCACCCAATTGCCTTCGTGCTGATCATTTCCAAAAACAATGAGTAATCTATAATCATGCTCTATATACAATATGAAGTTCATCTCATAATAAAAAGGATCAAACAAATGCCAACTAATTTACTCCTTTCTCTACATGTTAATGTTCAAAGCTTGCTACAGGAACCTCTGAGGAAGCACCAAAAGACAGTAAGACACTTTACTCCTAATACCTGTAGAGGTTCCAGGGAATATATGCAGTGTCGAAAAAGAATTTTAAGAAATCCAACAGATATTTCAGACCAAGAAAAGATCTGTGCAAGACTCCATAAGCATTGTGAATAAACCAGTGTCCAAAAGATTTTTTTTTCTTTTTCCAAAAGCATTGTTTACCCTAAAATCCGAGTAACAATTAAATTTGTATTGTGATTTTAAAGATACGTGATTTAATCCAATGCTAATTGATAAACAAGGAATCTAATATATAATTAAAGAGTAAAGTAAGTCAAACCAACGAATAATCAGACCTCGACCTCGAACAATGGCGACCTCGAGGTAGGTGGATAAGAATAATAATAAGGCAAATCAGATGAACAATAAGCAAGAAAGTGAAATATGTATATTTTCTTCTCAATGATTGATGCGTTACAAATGATTGGGGTCCCCTTTATATAGTAGGGGAATCCTAAATAAGGTACACTTGCAAATGTAGTAAGGAATCTTATTATACAGCTGTCTAACCGCCTAGTACAAATCTGTTCCAGAATTTACGCCGTGATCTTAGGGCCACTGCGGGAATCTCGCTCTTTACGTTATGAAACCATAACGGTATTATCTCGAGGTCGGTCATACGTGGCCTTGGTGTTCATCGAGCACTCTAATCTTTGAATCTTGTACTTCGCCATCGGGCTTGCGCCTGGTCCATTTTGAACTTGTTCTCGAAGTGACCCTCGAGCCCACGGAATCGGGCATACCTGATTTCGACCGTATACAGATAGTCCCTGCATTTCTTAGTGTAAGATGATAAGAAACGATTTGATCCTCGATTCTCTGATGCCTCAATCATGATGTCAATCCCGTGATGTTAGTGACAGAAGTGATTGAAAGGCCGCGTCTGCATAGTTCCCAAGGTCATTAATTGAAGGCGGCTGATGGTCGGCCATTGGCTTCCCCAAACCGTTGAAGCGACCACTATAAATAGGTCAGTTTCACAACCTTTATAATCTTTACTTCTCAAACCTTTCCCAAATCGTTACTAGTTTCTTCATCTTCTCTGAGTTCATCCTTCCTTCAATTTGCGCTTGTTGCAACATCAACTTCTTCTCTTCTTTTGAGTTTCTCAACATCGATGGCTAATACATCTAAAACCATTCCTTAGAAAGAAAAGCCTCCTCATCATCGTGGCCGGCCGGTAGTAGAATGACGGTGCCACCTCGTATCGAGGAGTGTATTCCTGGGCCATGCGAGCTATCTTCCGATTTCAAAATCGATAAGCCTGCATCAGTTCCAGGCCGATGCAAGCCCATGTCCCGATACATTTGCTCGATAACTGAAGACGATCTTGAGCAGGTGAAAAGGATTGCAATTGGGAGGATAAGGAGGTGGTGATTCCTTCCCCCGAAGAGGACATCACCACTCATGTGGAAGGATACTTAAGCGTGTATACTTATCCTTTCACATTGGGTCCTGTAGATCCAGCACTGGGCCCTGTAGATCTAGTCATTCTCGATTTGTATCACCAATATCGGGTGACCCTTGGGGATATCTTTTACCCTCGATCACCCGATCGGGCTATATAGTCCTCGCCTTTATCGAGGTGGTTTGATAAAGCTCCAGCGTCGATCCACGAAGGCGCTATTCTCTAGCATCGATGAGGACAAGGACCAAGGATGGATGGGCCAGTTTGTCCGAATTAAGACCTCCGACTTAATTCCTGCCGAAAGGATGCCATTCCCCGAGGAATGGAACATGAAACGTAAGTACAACCCTATCGATGATGCTTACTATTCTGCTTTCTCTCTTCTCCTTCGATCTAATTCCTTTTTGATGGTGCAGCTTCCCCTTGGTTTGCTGGTGTGATTCCGGATCTCGCAGGATGGGTTCGACAACTGGCCTCCACTTCTTCACATGCAGAACGCTGTTGGCGTGATTTAGCCAAGGGTCAGTGGGAAGCTAAAAAACCATGGTGAGTCCCCTTGTTCATATGTTGACGCTTCTCTGTAAAATACTTACTATCCCCTTACACTGGCCTCGGAGACACTGTTGTTATGAGGCCGCCACCGCCCGGTGAAGAGAAAATCCCGAAGCCAACCAAAGAGAAAAAAAGGAGAAGGGCTTCGCCAACAAGTTCCCCGAAGCCCAAGAAAAATAAGGCTCCAAAGCCTAGGGCCGATCCTGCAACCCTATCTGCATAAGCGGTCCAACACCTTCGGGATGACGAGGAAGAAGGAGAGGATGCCGACTGCTTGCTGGTAGCTTGGAAGAGGGGGAGCACTGAAGCTTCGAAGGCTGCTGCACCGACGGCGGCTGATGCATTTCAATCTTGACCCGAAGAAATCTCTGAGGGGAGCTCGAGCGGAGTCCCCGAGCCATCGGGCGGTAAAAGTGCACCTCGTCTTGGAGGATATCTGGAGGGTGAACCCGAAGAGCCTAATTCCGAGGCCCTACAAAGAGAAGAGAATGTCCCAAGTGAATCACTTGGGATAATCAACATAGATGAATCGCCGCCTGGCCCTGTGTTCTCCGAAGGGAAGTTCCGAGATACTCGGGCCATGAAGACTCCCGACGTGGGGACGACCCACGAAGGGAATGGTATTTTTTGAGAATGCTTTGTGGGGGTCGAAGATGGTCCCGACCCGGATGCTTCATTTATTTTTGACGAGGCTCAGCGTCTTCTTAAACAAGTAAGTTTCTGCCTCCATAATTGTGTTTGTGCTTTATTCTCGTTTTTCTAAGTCTGACTTTTTTCCTTTGTGGAAGGCTGTGATGCTCCTTCGACAAGCGTTCTCCAAGTCTCGAGCTGAGTTTGGCCGATGCGAGGCCAAAATCAAGAAGCTCATGGAAGAGAGGGACGGCCTCAAACTCCTCAACATTCAAAAAGAGGAGAAGATTTGGGACCTTCGAGCCGATTTGACGAAGGCTCATCGAGAACATACCGAGCTCATTGAGCAGGTAATGTAACTTTTTGGGAGTTTGTTATGTGTTTATTTGACTTAGCAACTAACACTTCGACTTTGCAGGCCCAGCAGAAGGGCGAGCTGGTAGAGCAGCTGCGAGAGGTTGTCGAGGCGAAAGAGGCCGAGACCCTGGGGTGGAAGCAACATATGGACCGTCTTGCTTAGGAAAAGGACACGCTTAGGGCCTAGTTGGCTTTGGTCGAATGTCAACTTCAAAATGTGAAGGTGGAAAGCTTGGCCAGAGCCGGAAGATTGAAGAGCTCGAAGCTAAGTCAGCCCCCAAACTTGCAAAGGCTAAATCTGAAGCGGAGGCGTTTTTTGGCCTCTTATCGAGCTGGCGCTGAGGCTGCCAACATTCGGGCACATGAGATCTCTATTGTTGTTGAAGTCAAATTGTCATGCGTTGTCAATCACGCCAGACCACAGTCCCGGAGAGAAACTCTCGACGAAATGCACGCTTGTGGCTTTGACCTCTCAGCTGATATCGAAAAGGCAAAAACTTTGGAGGACGAGGCTGCCGCTTTACTCTCCGATGATGAAGACTGCTAGTGGTTTCGAGAGTGGAGGAGATGAGGATGTAGCCCCGAGGAGGAGGTTCTCGAAGATTTGGCTCCCGAAGATGTAGCCCCTATAGTAGACTAGGCCTTTAGGATTTTTTCCTTTTTTATTTTGTGTAAGGCTCCATGTGGGCATTGTAAATATGTTTCATGTATATAAAGAATTTCTTTCCTTTCCGCTCCGTCTCTGATTTTCTGAAGTCTGCTTCATTTTTGTTTTGTGATGAATTAGTTTTGATGTCATAACTTCAATAATCGAGTGTGCACCGGCTCGGATTCAGAGTAAGACAAACCCTTAGTTTTTTTAAGTAATCAATGGGCAATCTTATAATAGTATACCTCTTAAGGTTTTTTGGTGAATCCTCGAGCTATGCTTAAGTCGATTTTATGCGAGCTAGGGATGGTGGGACCCTCAGGTCCGAGTTGAGTGAGAACAAGGTCTCAAACTCTGAATGTTTTGACCCTTAGGTTCTTTTAGGCTGGGCCGATATGGCCTATAAGAGATGACTATTATTTCCCCTTTTTGGCTTAAAAGACTTAATAAAAATTTCTTTATGCCTTGACATGCATTTTTTACCCATTGGGTTTTTTGAGGGTTTGGTGTCGATCAAAACCCTTTTCTTTTTAGTGCCTTAGCACAAGTTTGTATTTGAATAATTCGATACCTCTTAAGGTTTGTTGAGGGCTGATTTTATCGAAGCTCTTTGATTATTTTGCCGAGGGTAGCCTTTATTAACCGGTTTTCTGAGAATTCGAAGGCCTGTTTTTATTGCGGAATTCGGATGTCTCCGAGCCGCGTTATTTCGGCCGTAGACTTTATTTTGGTCGTAGCCTTCGGGTATGTCTCTTGGACTTGTTTCCCGATAATATTTCAAACTTGTTCGAAATGTTAGTCCCCGAGTATGTTGGCCTTGGCCTTTACGTCGAGGGATGCCTCTTTGAGGTCTTATAAATTCGAGTTTAGACAACTCAAATGTGTTGACTGTCGATGACAGTCCCCGAGTATTTGAGATGTATTTGCGTTTTGGCCCTTGAGCCTTTTCTCACAGAATCACAAGTATGGAGCTCGTAAAATAGCAAATTTCTTTGAGATACAAAGTGTTTGATATAGAAAAAATGCTTCTTTGAATAATTCATACATGCGTACATGTTTTTCCACCAGGGCTCGACTATTCTACATGGACACGGTTCATCTGAGCGTTTGGCCCATTACAAGGTTTTCCTTTCGAGGCCCTCTTTGACGTGAAGTATTTTTCTCAGAAATATAACCTCAAAGGGTGATGCCCCCAGTATTCGAGGTTGATTGAAAATAAGCCTTGGATACTGTTGAATTCTCCTTAGGTAGCACATAGTTGTTGCCTCGTTAAAAACCTCGTCGGAAAAACCCATTTGGGATAAAACCCGATCTAAGGGAAAAAGAGTGCAATGCATGCTTTAAAACCTAAGGTCTTCGTGTTGAAGGGTTCTCTCGACGTCTTCGATCGAACACCTGCAATAAGTTAGTATCAAATATAAAAAGAAAAATAGAGAAGGTCATACCTTAGTAATAATATTGTTTGAGTAGCGATACATTAAAATTGTTTGGCAATTGTTCGCCTTCCATCGTGCCAAGTTTGTAAGATCCTTTTCCGATGACACCGATGACTCGGTATGGTCCTTCCCAATTCAGGCCTAGTTTCCTTTCATTCGGGTCTCGAGTATTGAGGGTGACTTTCCTTAGAACTAAGTCCCCGATTCCGAAGTGTCAAAGGTTAGTTCTTCTATTATAATATCTCTCGATTCTTTGCTTCTGTGCAGCCATCCGAACAAGTCCAGCTTCCCGTTTTTCATCTGATAGCTCGAGGCTAGTATTCATAGCCTTGTGATTTGATTCTTCCGATGCATGTCAAAATCTGGCGCTGGGTTCTCCGACCTCGATTGGAATTAAGGCCTCGGAGCCATATACTAAAGAGAACGGGGTTACCCCCGTGCTATACATCGATGTCGTTCGATATACCCAAAGAACCTCGGGTAGAACTTCCCTCCATTTCCCTTTAGCGTCATTCAACCAAGTTTTGAATGATAGTCTTGTTTGTCGATTCGACCTGTCCGTTTCCGCTCGGGTCATACGACGTTGATAAGATCCTTTTATTTTGTGTGCTTCGAGGAACTCTCTTACCTTGTTGCCGATGAATTGCTTCCCGTTCTTGCATACGATTCCGGCAAGTATCACGAATCGACACACGATGTGGTCCCAGATGAAGTCTATAACTTCTTTTTCTCTGACCTTCTCGAAGGCCTGTGCTTCCACCCATTTAGAAAAGTATACACCCATAAACAAAATGAAATTAGCTTTACCTGGGGCCGTTGGTAGAGGGCCAACGATGTCCATTCCCCATTTCATGAAAGGCCATGGGGACAGGACTGAATGAAGTTACTCTCCGGGCTGATGAATCAACGGTGCAAACCTTTGACATTTATATCACATTTTCTAACAAACTCCTTAGTGTCTTTTTCCATGCTATCCCAGTAATACCCTGCTCTGACAATTTTGTGAATTAAACACTCGGTGCTGGAGTGGTTTCCACAAGTTCCTTCGTGGATCTCTCGTAAAACATAATCGGTGTCCCACGACCCTAAACATACCGCCAATGGTCCATCGAACGTCCTTCTGTATAATTTTCCATCTTCATCCAATGTGAATCTAGCAGCCTTGGTTCGTAGAGCCCTCGACTCTTTATGATCCGATGGGAGCTTTCCATTTTTCAAATATTCAATATACTTATTCCTCCAATCCCAAGTCAAACTTGTAGAATTTATCTTGGCATGACCCTCCTCGACCACAGATCTCGATAACTGGACAACAGTCCCCGGGATAATATCATCCTCCTTGACTGATGACCCCAAGTTTGCGAGTGCATCGGCCTCACTGTTTTGTTCTCGAGGTACGTGATCTAGAGTCCACTCCTTGAAGCAGTGTAAGGTTACCTGTAGCTTGTCCAAATACCTTTTGCATCCTATCCTCTCGAACTTCGAAGCTTTTGTTTTTTTGGTTCACCACCAATAAAGAATTGCACTTGGATTCAATGACTTTTGCCTCTATTGAGCCATATACTAAAGAGAACGGGGTTGCCCCAGTGCTGGACTTCGATGTCGTTCGATATGCCCAAAGAACCTCGGGTAGAACTTCCCTCCGTTTCCCTTTAGCGTCGTTCAACCTCTTCTTTAAGTTTTGAATGATAGTCTTGTTTGTCGATTCTGTCTGTCCGTTTCCGCTCGGATGATACGACGTTGATTAGATCCTTTTATTTTGTGTTCTTCGAGGAACTCGATTACCCTTTTGCCGATGAATTGCTTCCCGTTGTCGCATAGAATTTCGGCAGGTATCCCGAATCGACACACAATGTGGTCCCAGATGAAGTCTATAATTTCTTTTTCTCTAAGCTTCTCGAATTCCTGTTCTTCCACTCATTTAGAAAAGTAGACAGCCATAAACAAAATGAATTCAGCTTTACCTGGGGCCGTTGGTAGAGGGCCGACGATATCCATTCCCCATTTCATGAAAGGCCATGGGGACAGGACTGAATGAAGTTGCTCTCCGGGCTGATGAATCATCGGTGCAAACCTTTAACATTTATCACATTTTCTAACAAACTCCTTAGTGTCATTTTCCATGCTATCCCAGTAATACCCTGCTCTGACAATTTTGCGAATCGAACACTCGACGCCAGAGTGGTTTCCACAAGTTCCTTTGTAGATCTCTCGTAAAACATAATCGGTGTTCCCCTACCCTAAACATACCACCAATGGTCCATCAAACGCCCTTCTGTATAATGTTCCATCTTCATCTAATGTGAATCTAGCAGCCTTGATTCGTAGAGCCCTCGATTCTTTATGTTCCGATGGGAGCTTTCCATTTTTCAAATATTCAATATACTTATTCCTCCAATCCAAAGTCAAACTTGTAGAATTTATCTCGGCATGACCCTCCTCGACCACAGATCTCGATAACTGGACAACAGTCCCCGGGATAATATCATCCTCCTTGACTGATGACCCCAAGTTTGCGAGTGCATCGTCTTTACTATTTTGTTCTCGAGGTACGTGATCTAGAGTCCACTCCTTGAATCAGTGTAAGGTTACCTTAGCTTGACCAAATACCTTTGCATCCTATCCTCTCGAACTTCGAAGCTTTTGTTTACTTGGTTCAACATTAATAAAGAATCGTACTTGGCTTCAATGACTTCTGCCCCCATTGAGCCATATACTAAAGAGAACGGGGTTGCCCCCATGCTGGACTTCAATGTCGTTCGATATGCCCAAAGAACCTCGGGTAGAACTTCCCTCCATTTCCCTTTAGCGTCGTTCAATCTTTTCTTTAAGTTTTGAATGATAGTCTTGTTTTTCGATTCGGTCTGTCCATTCCCGCTCGGGTGATATGGCGTTGATAAGATCCTTTTATTTTATGTGCTTCGAGGAACTCTGTTACCTTGTTGCCGATGAATTGCTTCCCGTCGTTGCATACGATTTCGGCAGGTATCCCGAATCGACACACGATGTGGTCCTAGATGAAGTCTATAAATTCTTTTTCTCTAACCTTCTTGAAGGCCTGTGCTTTCACCCATTTAGAAAAGTAGTCAGTCATAAACAAAATGAATTCAGATTTACCTAGGGCCGTTGGTAAAGGGGCGACGATGTCCATTCCCCATTTCATGAAAGGCCATGGGGACATTACTGAATGAAGTTGCTCTCGGGCTGATGAATCATCAGTCGTAACCTTTGACATTTCTTACATTTTCTAACAAACTCCTTAGTGTCTTTTTCCATGCTATCCCAGTAATACCCTGCTCTAACAATTTGCGAATCAAACACTCGGCGCCGGAGTGGTTTCCACAAGTGCCTTCATGGATCTCTCGTAAAACATAATCGGTGTCCCCCGGCCCTAAACATACCGCCAATGGTCCATCGAACGTCCTTCTATATAATGTTCCATCTTCATCCCATGTGAATCTAGCAGCCTTGGTTCGTAGAGCCCTCGACTCTTTATGGTCCGATGGGAGCTTTCCATTCTTCAAATATTCAATATACTTATTCCTCCAATCACAAGTCAAACTTGTAGCATATATCTCAGCATGACCCTCCTCGACCACAGATCTCGATAACTGGATGACAGTCCCCGGGATAATATCACCTCCTCGATTGATGACCCCAAGTTTGCGAGTGCATCGACTTTACTATTTTGTTCTCGAGGTACGTGATCTAGAGTCCACTCCTTGAAGCGGTGTAAGGTTACCTGTAGCTTGACCAAATACCTTTGCATCCTATCCTCTCAAACTTCGAAGCTTTTGTTTACTTGGTTCACCACCAATAAAGTATCGCACTTGGCTTCAATGACTTCTGCCCCCATTGAGCCATATACTAAAGAGAATGGCGTTGCCCCCGTGCTGGACTTCGATGTCGTTCGATATGCCCAAAGAACCTCGGGTAGAACGTCCCTCCATTTCCCTTTAGCGTCGTTCAACCTTTTCTTTATGTTTTGAATGATAGTCTTGTTTGTCAATTTGGCATGTCCGTTTCTGCTCGGGTGATACGGCGTTGATAAGATCCTTTTATTTTGTGTGCTTCGAGGAACTCTATTAACTTGTTGCCGATGAATTGCTTCCCGTTGTCGCATACAATTTCGGCAGGTATCCCGAATCGACACACGATGTGGTCCCAGATGAAGTCTATAACTTCTTTTTCTCTGACCTTCTTGAAGGCCTGTGTTTCCACCCATTTAGAAAAGTAGTCAGTCATAAACAAAATGAATTTAGCTTTACCTAGGGCCGTTGGTAGAGGGCCGACGATGTCCATTCCCAATTTCATGAAAGGCCATGGGGATAGGACTGAATGAAGTTGCTCTTCGGGCTGATGTATCATCGGTGCAAACCTTTTACATTTATCACATTTTCTAACAAACTCCTTAGTGTCTTTTTTCATGCTATCCCAGTAATACCTTGCTCTGACAATTTTGCGAATTAAACACTCGGCACCGGATTGGTTTCCACTAGTGCCTTCGTGGATCTCTCGTAAAACATAATCGGTGTCCCCCGGCCCTAAACATTCCGCCAATGGTCCATCGAACGTCCTTCTGTATAATGTTCCATATTCATTCAATGTGAATCTAGCAGCCTTGGTTCGTAGAGCCCTCGACTCTTTATGGTCTGATAGGAGCTTTCCATTTTTCAAATATTTAATATACTTATTCCTCCAATCCCAAGTCAAACTTGTAGAATTTATCTCGGCATGACCTTCCTTGACCACAGATCTCGATAACTGGACGACAGTCCCCGGGATAATATCACCTCCTCAACTGATGACCCCAAGTTTGCGAGTGTATCTGCCTCACTGTTTTGTTCTTGAGGTACGTGATCTAGAGTCCACTCCTTGAAGCGGTGTAAGGTTACCTATAGCTTGTCCTAATACCTTTGCATCCTATCCTGTCAAACTTCGAAGCTTTTGTTTACTTGGTTCACCACCAATAAAGAATCACACTTGGCTTCAATGACTTCTGCCCCCAAGCTTTTAGCTAGCTCGAGAACTGCAATCGTGGCCTCATACTCGGCCTCATTGTTAGTCCGCCTAGAAGTTTTTATAGATTGTCTAATAGTGTTACATGTGGGAGGCTTCAAAACAATGCCAAGCTCGGACGGTTTCACATTCGAGGCACCGTCCATGAAGAGGGTCCATACTCCCGATGTTGTACCTGATTTTAGTAGAAGTTCCTTTTCCACTTCGGGTACGAGGGTTGGCGTAAAATCGGCCACGAAGTCTGCTAAAATTTGAGACTTGATGGTCGTTCGGGGTTGATATTCGATATCGTACCCGCCAAGTTTGATGGCCTATTTGGCCAACCGGCTCGATAATTCGGGCTTGTGCAAAACATTTCAGAGCGGATAAGTGGTTATCACACATATAGGGTGACACTGAAAATATGGCTTTAATTTTGTATATGCGCTTATTAATGCAAGTGCCAATTTCTCTAAGTGTGGATATCTAGTTTCAGTATCTCCTAAAGTCCGGCTTACGTAATAGACAGGGAACTGCGTACCTTGCTTTTCTCGAACTAGTACACCACTTACCGCTGTTTCGGACACTGCCAAGTATAAGTACAACTTCTCATCCACCTTCGGAGTGTGAAGCAGAGGCGGGCTCGATAAGTATCTCTTCGATTCCTCCAATGCTTGCTGGCATTCCGGGGTCCATGCGAAATTATTTTTCTTTTTGAGTAAGGAAAAGAACCTGTGGCTTCGATCTGATGACCTTGAAATGAATCGGCCCAAGGCGGCTATCCGTCCTGTTAGCCTTTCTACGACTTTCACACTATCTACGATGGTGATATCCTCGATGGCCTTGATCTTGTCGGGGTTGATTTCAATTCCCCGATTTGATACCATGAAGCCGAGGAACTTGCCCGAGCCAACCCCGAAGGCATATTTTTCGGGGTTAAGCTTCATGTTGTACTTGCTCAAGATTTCGAATGTTTCCTGCAAATGAGTTAAATGTTCCTCTACATGCAGGGACTTAACCAACATATCGTCAATGTAAACTTCCACTGATTTACCTATCTGTTCCTCGAACATTTTGTTAACTAGGCGTTGGTATGTAGCTCCTGCATTTTTTAGCCCGAACAGCATTACATTATAACAGTATGTTCCATACTTAGTGATAAACAAGGTCTTCTCCTGGTCTTCCGGGTTCATCTGAATTTGATCGTACCTGAAATAGGCATCGAGAAAGGTACGGATCTCGTGGCCAGCCGTGGAATCGATCATGCGGTTGATATTAGGCAGTGGAAAAGAGTCTTTAGGGCATGCCTTGTTTAAATCCATGTAATCTACGCATGTTCTAAGTTTGTTCCCTTTTTTAGGGACTACGACTACATTGGCTAACCATTCGAGGTATTTTACCTCCCGAATGGACCATATTTTAAGAAGTTTAGTTACCTCATCCTTTATGAATGCATGTTTCACCTCGGACTGGGGCCTTCTCTTTTGCTTCACCGGTTTGAACCTGGGGTCGAGGCTTAACCGGTGTGTTGTTATTTCCGATGGGATTTTCGTCATGTCTAATGGGACCAAACAAAACAATCCATGTTATCGATAAGAAATTGAATGAGTTTTTTCCTTAGTTCGAAGGTTAACCCTGTTCCCCGGTATACCTTTCGTTCGAGTAGATGCTCGATCAGTATCACCTGTTCCAGCTCTTCAACCATTGACTTCGTTGCATCTGATTCTTCGGGAACAAGGAATGTTCGATGAGTAAGGAAATCCTCTTCTTTTTCTTCTTTGATTACCTATTTCTCCGATTCGGTCGAAGATGGGGACAGTGATTGCTATTTGGCCATGTGCTTATCTTTGGTGCTCGATTTTTCTGAGGTCGAAGGTGCTGGTATCGGCGTCACCTCATCGATTGCAAACTTTTCCTTTGCAGCGTGTTGTTCCCCGTAAACTATTTTCACACCATCCACTGTCGGGAATTACATCATTTGATGAAGGCTCGACGGTACTACCCTCATGTTGTGGATCTATGGCCTCCCGAGTAGTGCATTATATCTCATGTCGCCTTCAAGGACATGGAATTTTGTATCTTGGATGGTCCCAGCCACATTTACTGGTAGGATTATCTCCCCATTTGTTATTTCACTTGCCATGTTGAAGCCGTTTAGGGCTCAAGATGCAAGCACAATTTGGTCCGACAGGCCTTGGTGCTCTACGACCCTTGATCTGATTATGTTTGCTGAACTACCTGGATCCACTAGAACACGTTTAACTTGAATTTTATTTAGAAAAATAGAAATTACTAGGGCATCGTTGTGCGGTTGAGAAATGCCCTCCGCTTCTTCGTCATCGAATGATAGGACGCCTTCGCGCACATTGCTCTGAGTCCGCTTTTTTCTGGTGATTGACACCTTGGTACGTTTGAGTATAGGCGCTTGTGGAACATCGACCCCGCCGACGATCATATGAATTACATGCTGCGGTTCTTCCTACTCATTCTTTTTGTTGGCGTCCCTTTTCTCTGAAATGATTCTTAGCTCGATCACTGAGGAGCTCTCGATGGTGGCCTTCGTTGAACAATCGAGCTACTTCCTCCCTCAGCTGTTTGTAGTCTTCGGTCCTATGGCCATGCGTGCTATGATATTTACACATCAAGTTTGGGTTTCTTTGAGAAGGGTCAATTTGTATAGGTCTAGGCCACCTAGTGTCTTTGATCTTTCCGATAGCCGATACAATCCCCGATGCATCGACACTGAAATTATACTTCGATAACCGAGGTGCTTCCGTGGGATCGGTATGTTTGTCAAAACCATTTTTACTCATAAGTCCCCTAGAAATTTGCCCTCGATCATTTCTTCAATCGTTCCGAGGAGGGTTGCACCCCAGACCATTGTTTCTTTGATCTGCGAAATATGGCTGATACTGTTCTCTGTTCAACCTTGGTTCCCTATCGGTATCCCTCGGGGCTTTAACTACCAATCTATTTGGATGAACTGAACCCGAGGGGGCTCCTAGATAGTCATCCTCGACCCTGATCTTCGATTGATAACGATTATGCACATCCGCCCAATTTATAGCTGGATACTCGATCAAATTTTGCTTCAACTGCCGTGACGCTATCGAACTCCGCTCGTTCAATCCTTGGGTGAAAGCTTGAACAGCCCAATCATCTGTGACCGATGGCAATTCTATTCGTTCCATTTGAAATCGGGATACGAACTCCCTTAGTATTTCATCACCTCTCTGTCTTATCTTAAAAACGTCCGATTTCCTTGTTGCGACCTTTATGGCCCCAGCGTGCGCCTTTACAAAGGCGTCTGCTAACATAGCAAACGAGTCGATGGAATTCAGGGGCAAGTTGTGATACCAAATCATTGCTCCCTTTGACAGAGTTTCGCCAAATTTTTTCAACAAAACCGACTCGATCTCATAATCATTTAAGTCGTTTTCTTTAATCCCGCATGTGTATGAAGTGATATGTTCATTAGGATCGCTCGTCCCGTTGTACTTAGGTATATCCGACATATGAAATTTCTTAGGAATGGGCTTCGGGGCCGCACTATGAGGAAATGGCTTTTGCACGAACTTCTTTTCATCCAAACCTTTTAAGATCGGAGGTGCCCCCGGTATTTGATCAACATGGGAGTTGTATGTTTCCACTTTTTGTCGTTATCTTCAATTTTTTTCTCTCCTGACTCGATTCTCTTGGTGAGCTCCTCGATCATCTTCATAATTGCAGGATCAGTCCCCGATCCATTACCGTGCGATCTTCCTGGCACCGGCTCAGTACGGCGAGTGATTTCTGGTTCGACCACACTCGGAGTTTAATGTTGACTTTGAAGCTGAGCGATAGCAACCTGCTGAGCTTGTAGCATTTCGAATATTACTTGGAGACTAACTCCCCCGTATCCTACACCCTATGTTCCTTGGCCCCCAGATCGGACATCCCTGCGTACACTTCCTCCGGGGTCCGCACCTAAGTCCGCATTCAAATCAATGTGCAAACTAACATCGACTGGTTCTGCAATCGGCACTTCCCCGGGTTTAATTGGTGGCACACCGGCTCCTGGAGAAACTACATTATCATTTTCCCCGTGAAGTCTAAGAACATTATCGCCATATACGGGTGCATTTTGTGAGTTTGACATGATTCAACCTGAGAACAAAAATTCTTGACAAGAACAAGTGTGAAAATAACGTGTGTTATCAGAATCAGTACTGAAACAATCACTCTTATCCTTAGCCCCACGGTGGGCGCCAAACTGTTTACCCTAAAATTCGAGTAACAATTAAACTTGTATTGTGGTTTTAAAGATACGTGATTTAATCCAATACTAATTTATAAACAAGGAATCTAATGTATAAATTAAAGAGTAAAGTAAGTCAAACCAACGTATAAGCAGACCTAGACCTCGAACAATGGCGAACTCGAGGTAGGTGGATAAGAACAATAATAAGGCAAGTCATATGAACAGTAAGCAAGAAAGTGAAATATATATATTCTCTTCTGAATGATTGATGCGTTACAATGATTGGGGTCCCCTTTATATAATAGGGAAATCCTAAATAAGGTACACTTCTAATTGTAGTAAGGAATCTTATTATACAGCTGTCTAACCGCCTAGTACAAATCTGTTCCAGAATTTATGCCGTGATTTTAGGGACACTGCGGGAATCTCGCTCTTTCCGTTATGAAACGATAACAGTATTATCTCGAGGTCGGTCACACGTGGCCTCGGTGTTCATCGAGCACTCTGATCTTCGAATCTTTTACTTCGCCATCGGGCTCGCGCCTGGTTCATTACAAACTTGTTCTCGAAGTGACCCTCGAGCCCACGGAATCGGGCATACCTGATTTCGATCGTATACAAGCGTCTTGGTAGTAAACAGTATTTGGCCCAATCTTTGAACTATGTAAGCAACAATAAATATTGAGCAAATTAAAGCAATACCTGTCTAAGCGTTATCAAACACAGCATTGCACTTATTATTTGATTTGTTAAATTAAGATCAGCATTTTACTTGGACCAACCAAGAAAATTGTCTCTGAAACCAGTACTGTTGGGTTCTGCAGTATATTCACATTCTATTACTAAATATCGAACAGATGAAACAGTGAACTTCTAAAGAAAATGTAAAAGATAAAATAATAAAAACACTTGCGGCGTCGACTTTCCGATGACTCTGTGTTATCATTATCTACCTGAAACCAATCATCCAAAAATGAAGAATAAGCAATTGACTCACCAAAAATAAATAAATAAAAATGATACGACGAGGAAGAGACGATGCTTGCGGAAGTTGTACATGAAGCTTTGGGAGAGAAAATTGTCATTAAGTTATCTAAGAGGCTCAGCTAGTTCAAGTTAATAGTTAGTACACTTTAGCCCCATAGAGGTTTTATTACATAGTTTACTTATTTGTTATTAAGTCCATGAATTATCCGGATAGCGTATCTTTAAGTCCACCCCAGTAGTTGTCCTATTTTGTCCTGTAGCAGCTGAACGAGAGATAAATACCATGTAATTATCCATTAGCATTATCAATCAAATTTGCTCTTTATTTTACCCTAGTTTTCTAGCCTAGCTTTAGTTTTCTCTTTGATTATAATTCTTCTTCTTGTGATTTTACATCAGTGGCATCGAAGCACGATCTTGCTCTGTGGATTCATGGCGACCGAGATGTCAAAGGTGATATCGATTCTCCACAAAATGTTTGTTGATATGGTAATCTAAATCAGAGGCAGGACCAATCGGAAGCTCGACAAGAGCAAGCTATTCGGAGTCAAGCTTCAGCCTTGCAAGAGCTCAGAGAAGTTGTTTCAAAAAGGAAAAGACCAGAAAGGGACAAAGACATCAACTCCGGCGGTGGGGAGTTGTACTCTCCATCTAATACTCTGTTGATGTTTGGAGATCTGGTTTCTCCCAGCCCTGTTAGTGCGAGTCTGAATAACTCAAGCAACACTCAGCTACAAAACTCAACCGATAATGTTAACTTTCAAAACATTGTTCCATTCCAAAACCCCTTTCCTGTGGTACCATCTGCCCCTAACTTTCAAGCCAATATCTCTTCTGTTAATTCCCAAGTGCAATACTGCCCATCCCCAATTCCCACTACCCAAAACTTGTTGAACCATAATAGTTTGCCATCACAAGTGACTTCTATTGGGAGCAATCTAACACCATGAAACTTAGCTCATAACACCTCAACACAACCCTGCCCTCATAACCCCAACTCAACAAATTTACCACCTACCTTCCCTAACTATAACCTACTTGCTACAAACATGAACAACCAAAATTTTCAGACCAACTACACAACGACCCCCATGCCACAGTTCCACAATTTTTCGCCTCAACCTAACCAAGGTAGACACTACCCAACCACCCAGTTCCCTGGTGAAGGGACCACTTTGGAATGTCATTGCCTTACAACTCCTATGTTCAATACCCACCTGCCTATAATACTCATCCCACACACATTCCTCCACCCTTTTACCATCAGATTCCCCACAAAATAATGTTCCCTACCACGCACATCAGTCCCATGCCAATGTGCCATTGCCTAAAATCCCATTTACTAAATATACCAAAGTGGAGTTCCCTAAGTTCAATGGAGAGGATCTAAGAATATAGTTATACAATGTGGAAAAGCTTTTCTCTGAAGAGGATATCACTATCCAACTAAATATGAAGTTGGTGTCCATGCATTTTGAAGGAGATGCACTATAGTGGCATTTGGGGTACATGAGGAGTAGAGGGCAAATAACTCTTCCAACATGGGAAGAGTAATTATGGGCATTGTGTGACAGTTGCGGAATACTCAGACTCTGTGACTGAGTTGATGAATATTAAACATACAGGCAGTGTGAAAGACTACTAGAGGGCCTTTATTAGTGTCATGACCAGGCTCAACTTGTCAATGGAGCATGCTATAAGCATTTTCCTAAACAACCTCAAACCCGAGATTAATAATGCTATCAGGGTTGGAAATCCTAGTATACTTCCACAAGTATACTATCTAGCTAAACTCCAAGAAACCAACTTTGCATCCTAAAGTCAAGCCACCAGGAGTAGTGTCTCTGGTTCTTTTTCAAATAGAGGGCCAATTGGGCATCATTCTAGCACAGCACAAAAGAACACCACCAACAACTTGAGAAGACCAGTTACCGCCAAGATGGATAATAACGGAAGAAGTAAGCTTAGTCTAGCAAAAATGAAAAAAAAAGAAGGCTCAAGCTCTATGTTTCTTCTATGATGAGAAGTGTGTGTTTGGCCATAAGTGCAAGGCCAAGATGCAACTATATTCACTTGAGTTAGAACTGATTGAAGAGTATGCATGTACAGAAGGACATGGGATGTTTGAAGAGCTGGAGGAAGAGGAATAAGGGTGGTGAGAGAACCATCAGAAAATTATGCCATCTCCTTACAAGCTTTAAATGGATCCATGGGACACAGGACCTTAAGGCTTAGGGGTTATACTGAAAAAAGACCCTTATAAGTATTCATTGACTGTAGATCAACACATAATTTTACTGATGAGGAAACTGCCAAGAAGGTGGGATGTGTAATCCATAAGACCAAACCACAACTAGTGCATGTGGCTAATGAAATGGAAATTCCTATTGATAAAATGTGTAAAAAGTTCAAATGGTTTATGCAAGAAACACTGTTTGAAGATGACTTCTTGGTATTATCCATAGGGAAGAGTGATTTGCTTCTGGGAATTCAACGGTTGTATCCATTGGAAGATATCAAATTCAACTATAGGAAGTTGTTAATAGAAATTGAGTACACGGGTAAAACACTAACACTTAAGGGCATACAACCTAATTTTAGAGCTGTGGATGCTAAGTGTTTTGAGAAAATGTCTGTGGAAGGATCACAATTCTTCATGGTAAAGGTAAAAAGTGCAGGGGATACAATAGAACTGGTCAAGAGTTTTGAGGCAGAACCTGAGGAAGTAACAAAACTACTTGAAGAATATGGAGATGTTTTTGGTGAGCCACAACAACTACCTCCTTCTACGGGAGTCCTTGACCACCATATTCCTTTGTTGGAAGGCAATACACCAGTAAAGTATAGGCCTTATAGATACTCCCAAATTCAAAAAGATGTCATTAGAAAGATGGTGCAGGAATTGCTGAGTAAGGGAATCATCCAATATAGCTCCAGTCCTTATGCTTCTCCTTGTGCTTTCCTGTGGTGTTGGTTGGCAAGAAGGATGGTCCATGGAGGCTATGTGTTGATTACAGAGCGCTGGACAAGTTGATAGTGAAAGACAACTTTCAAATTCCAATTATTGAGGAGTTGTTGGATTAATTAGGAGGATCTCAAATTTATTCTAAGTTGGACCTAATAGTTGGTTACCATCAAATAAGTGAGAGTAAAAGAGATGGGGCGAATTGCCAATTTTTATTTTTGTATCCTAAGTAGTTGACTAGTTTACTAATAAGTCGACTGAAAATAAAACAAACTCTGAATAAAAGAAGAAATAAAAATGCAGGAATTAAAGACACTAGGATTCTTATACTAGTTCATATTCAATGTGAATCTTACGTCCAATCCCCTTGGGTTGCAAGGATGATATCTTTCATGTATTTAAAATTCTTGATACAGGAGAGTTGGTGTTGTTATACACCAACATCTTCATCTCTATATTACTTCTTTTCTCGCTTCTTAATACAAT
Organism: Nicotiana attenuata; assembly: GCF_001879085.1. Lineage (NCBI taxonomy): Eukaryota > Viridiplantae > Streptophyta > Magnoliopsida > Solanales > Solanaceae > Nicotiana > Nicotiana attenuata. The sequence goes on along the minus strand of NC_031994.1, from coordinate 46,158,036 downwards.
GCCTCACTAGTGATTTTTCTCTCCCTAATTATACAATATATCAATAGTAGACTACAATTTTTATTCAGAGTAGAACAAAAAGATTTATGGTGGTTCGATAAAAATATGTGATGCTTCCTTGACATACTCTATTTTATACTTGAGCTTGGCTTGGCGAATCTTTGGCAGACCATTGAGAGATTTGAAATCCCAAAGGAATTGATCCTTGGAATTGAATATGTTATGATTCATTCCAAGAATAAGTACAAAGCTTCCATAGATGGTCCATGACTGCCGGTCATTTCCTTCTTCGAGTCATAATTTCTCCTTGAGTTGTTCCTTGATTCATGGGATTGATAACCTTTCTTTTTTCAACACATATCTTCAGAAATCAGTGTAGCTGTAAATCTTAAGCCTTCCTTTATTGTACCAATCATCCTTGTTGCCATATTGCTTCAATCTTGAATCTTCCTTACTTGCTTCCATTAACAGATCTTTGCCTTGATTCTTTTAATCCTTCCTTTCTTGACTTTGTCCGTACATCATCGATAGATTTTCTCGTATCCTTCTCTTGTGATCCTGCACAAAATAATATATTGTTTTTTATTATTGAAATCTACATCTAACATTTTTCTTGTAATGACCCGACCGGTCATTTTGAGAATTTGTGTTCCGTTATATGGCTTAAGGTCTCGAGCAGCTTTGAATTGTGTATCATGACTTGTGCTTGTGGCGAGTTCGGTTTTTGGATGGATTGATTTGGAAGAACAATTCTTGTTTTTGAAGCTTAAGTGAAAAGATTTGACCGAAGTTTGACTTTTGTGTAGACGACTCCGGAATGGTATTTTGATAATTCTAGTAACTTCGTATGGTGATTTTGGACTTAGGCGTATGCCCGAATTCGGACTTGGAGGTCCGTAAGTTAATTTGATGCATTTTGGCGAAAGTTGGAAAGTTGAAGGTTTGGAAGGTTAAAAGGTTTGACCGGGAGCTAGCTTTATTGATATCGGGTTCGGATTGCAATTCCAGTAGTTGGAATAGCTCCGTTGTATTATTTGGGACTTGCATGCAAAATTTTACGTCACTCCGGGTTAATTTGATATGATTCGATGTGAGTTATAGAAGTTGAAAGTTCATAAGTTCATAAATTTATTAAGTTTGATTTGAGGTGCGATTCATAGTTTTGGTGTTTTAGATGTTATTTGAAGCCTCGAGCTGGTCCGCATTATGTTATGGAACTTTTTGGTATGTTCGGACGGGGTACCGAGGGCCCGAGTGCGTTTCAGATGGGCTTCGGGCCATTTCGTCTTGTTTTAGAGTTGCTAGTTTTGTGATGCTTCAGGTACTCTATGTGATCGCGCGTTGTGTTGTGGGAGCTAGGCATGGTTCTTCTTTGTATTTACATATGTGCTACAGTGTTTGTGATGCTTGAGTTGTTTGTCAGCCGCGTTCGCTTCTTGAAGATCGCGATCGCGTAGTGCTATGGAAGGAGGCAAGTTCGTTGGCTTATGCGTTCATGGTAGGTGTTACGCATTCACGATTGTTTGATTCGCTTTTCTTCGCGATTGCAGTGTTGTTAACGTGATTGCGTAGTACATTTTTGGGCGGTGTTGTTTCTTCTTCGCGATCGCATGAGTAATTCCGCGATCGCGATGTACAAATTTCTGGGTAGAATATAAAGTACTGTATTTCGAAGGTCTTGGTCATCTTATCATATTTTTAGCTATGGAGCTCGAATTTGGGCGATTTTGAAGGGGATTTTCACACTTTGGATTGGGGTAAGTGTTGTTTACTCGGATTTAATTATTTTCATGATTCCACCTTTATTTTTATTATTAAATTAGTGATTTGAATCGGAGAAAATGTGAATTTTTGTAAAAACTTTCAAAAATGTAAACTGAGGATTTGAAGGTCGATTTGATGTCGGAATCGGATAATTTTGATATGGTTGGACTCATATCGGAATGGGTGTTCATATTTTGTAAGTTTGGTCGGGTTTCGAGGTGCGGGTCGAGGTTGACCTTTTGTGTTAACTTTTTAGTTTCATTAAAGATCGAAGCTTTATAATCCGGAATTGTTTCCTATGGTTTTTATTTATCATATTAAGTTATTTTGGTTAGATTTGAGTCGTCCACATATTTATTTCGCACGAGAAGATAATTTTAGTGTATTGATTTGGCTTCTTTAAGGCAAGTATCTTGCCGAACTTTGTGTGGGGGAACTACCCCTTAGTATTTGAGTCGTTTATGCTAATTTGTGTCATGTAAAAGCCGTGTACGCAAGGTGACGAGTGCGTACTTGGACTTATATGTGGAAATTAACCGGTTTAGAATCTTAGGCTTTTTTCATGTATTTATTTGAATTTGTTAGCGCATGTTATATCTTCTTGTTTTGGTCATGTTTACTTTCACATGCTTGATTTGAAGTTGTTGTTACATGTCACATCCTTTACTTGTCTAGTTACTCTTATATACTTTATTTGAAGTTGTTACCTTTTTTTTATCACTATGTGACTTCCTTTATTATTGAGTTACTCTTAATTGAAATTATTGTTACATGATATCATTTTGTTGCTGGGTTATTCTCATGCATTTAGACATAGTTTCTAGTTCATGCCATCTCTTTCGTTGTTAGCTTATTTCACATACTAGAATTTGGAATTTTGTCATTTCATGGAAATACCTTCATTATAGAGTTCCTTCTTAAGCAATTAATTGGAGTTGAAGTTATTGAAAGTTATTATTCTATTTTAATTGAAGTTGTATTTAAAGGGGTGTTGTTCCTTGTAGAGTTACTTTCCCGTTCATTTTGTTGTTATTGAGATTCTATATGTACTGTGTTTGAGTCCTGGGCTATTTTTGTGGAACCATTGATACCGTTGGATCTTCAGAAAGGTTGTGGCCTATGGGCACTTGTGGTACGAGTTGATATGCCGTGTTGTTGTGATGTTAGCATATGTGAATTGTTGTGCGATTTAGTTGTTGTTATGTGGAGTATAAGGGTGGCATTTCACCGTTGTTGTTATGTGAAATATAAGGGTGGCATTTCACCGTTGTTGTTACGCAGGGCATAAGGGCAGCATCTCACTATTGCTGAATGTACGAAGTGATACTGGTGGCTATTGTGTTATTGTCCGAGCGGAGTGATAAGGGTGGCTATTATGCGGAGCGATACGGGTGGCTATCAGAGTGATAGGGGTGGCTAATGATATTGTCAGGGCAGAGTGATACATGTGGCTATAAGAGTCATACGGGTGGCTACTAATATTGTCAGGGCGGAGTGATACGGGTGGCTATCGGAGAGATAAGGGTGGCAAATGTCAAGGATGATGTGTGATGGCCTGGGGGCAGTTTGTTGGTGATATTCGTGTGATGGTGTATTTTTTCTTGTGTATGTCATACATATTACGTGACTTGTTGTGTTTCTTTGACGAGCTACTCGTTGTCTTTGATATTACTTGTTGACTTGGGTTGTGATAGTACACTGGCACAAGCATACACCGTAGCATGCCACTTATCCTAGTTCAGGAGTATGAAACTTGACATTTATTGATCATGCCCATGTATTCTTGTATTATCTGCTTTCATGTTGATATTGTGCCTGTGATCATGCCAGACAGATTGTGAGCCTGTGATCATGCCGCACGGGCACGTGAGTTGTCTGTGGGTTGTGATTTTGAAATGTGGGCGCAAGGTGCCATGAGCATATGATGGTGGGTTGAGACCCGTGACTTTTGACTATGAGATGAGGTATCTCGGGTAATTTCATTGTGAAACTTGTGTTAGAACGACTTGATTAGTTGGTTGTCAATTGTGTTTCTTATTTGGTTTCGATGGTACTTTCAAGGTGATCTTATTGCTTTACTGTTTATATCACATGTTGATTCTTGTTTTTGTTTACTGATTTTCCGGCTTTCCATTATTAGTGTTATACTTCTATACTGCACAGGTTGCATTGACTATTAGGTCTCTTGACTTGTACCTCGTCACTACTCCACCGAGAATAGTCTTGATAATTACTAGGTACCGACTGTGGTGTACTCATACTACAATTTTGCACATTTTTATGCAGAGCTAGGTATTGGAGATATCGAACTCGGTCAGAGTTAGCTTATTGATCACGAGGATTCAAGGTAGAGCTGCTTGGTCGTGGTAGTCCCTTGGAGTCCTTTCCTTTCATTATAATGTCAACTTGTTATTTGAACAGTATTGTATTTCGATCTTCGAGATCTTTCCATGTATTCAGCTAGAGTTCGTGACTCTATATTACCTAATATTGGGAGGTTGTTATGTTTATTTCCGCGTAGGCTTATTTTATTTTTGTTTCGATATTCATATTAGACTCTGTTTCAAATTATCATTGTTAAAACTGGTTTAATCGTTGTTAGTAATCAACTTACCTAGTCATAGAGACTAGGTGCCATCATAACGCCTGCGGTGGAATTTAGGGTCGTGACATTCCCCCTTTTTGATGATGACATCACATATAAAACCAGTTTACTGCCCTGTTGTTGTCGATTCCTGTTATGTTTTAGTCGACTCCTTAGTTGGCTCCTCCTCAGCAAAATAGTACTGTAAACTCCCATCATGTTGCACTCGACTCCCTCTAAAAAAGTGTTACTACTTGTCCTGCACTGCAAACTCACTTCTCCCCCTTTTTGGCATCAACAAAGAGGGAATATGCACATATAGAACAACATTGACAGAAGCAAGCAAAGTAGAAAAAAACATAGACAGTTGTAGGCATGCAGAGTTAGTGAGAGTTCAACAAAACAAAAAAGCATCCAATGACTGGTGAACCAGTCAAAAACAGCAAAAAATAATTGTCTAAAACATCCACCCATACACAACTAACAACGCAGGAAGTAAGTAAGAGTGTTGCAAATTGCCTCCTTCAGATGATCAAAGCTGGCATTTGCTGAAACAGACACCCTACTGATTCTGTCATGCACCTCCTTGAAAGCTTTGACTGCATTTCTGCTAACTTGAGAATCTTGACCCTTATCTTTGATACATCGCCCTTGTCTCCTTGGAGATGGAATGAATATCTCTAATAGTTGACTGAGTTGCAGCAAGGTGGTCCTTGATGACGGTCAGCTTATTGTCAATGGCAGTCAATGTTTCTATAAGGTCAGGATCACTCGCACCAGGATGGGAACCAGAGGCTTTGACCTTTTATTCGGTCTGAACATTCTTGATTTCTCCCTCCTGCTTCTTCACCCAGACACCCTTAACACACACATACCCCATATTGGAAAAGGCTCTTGAATTGTAAGATTTGGTGATGGAGACAAAGGGGGTAGTTGGAAATATAGATGTTATGGACTTTCAAGAAATAAGTGATAACCATACCATAAGGTAGACTAGTGGGGTCATCAGCACTTTCAACCATAAAGTTTATAACCAGGAGGACAGTTTGATTTTAATCTTTATCACCAAACAGTAGACAAGAAAGGTATCTCGTTAAGAGAGAGTGGAGAATGAGTCAGTGTAAGGGAGAAGGGTTGTTGCTACAATGTGAGCCAGAACCAGGGTTTCAAAGCTAACATCGTTGGGACCTAACTAGTTAGGAAGGGAATTAGAGGGAGACTCGACTATGCAGCGATTGGCTTGATCAAAGGTAATTTCAAAATCTTCATGCTAGGTATTTTTGAAAAGCATGGGAAAACCAGAACACTTACATTGAAAAAATTGAGTTAAACAGGGAAAAATCTGGAACAATGCGTTTGCCTAGAACTAAGGATTCCAACTTGTCAGGCTTGTTAGAACGGAGATTAGTATAAAACATCCTCACCTGGGATTCATAGACTTTAGGAGGCGGTAAAGAAAGGAAATTGACCAACCTTGAAATTCAAAAAGATCTTTTACCTTACAGTTAAGGGCCTCCATGTCATTCAGATCGATTACTCTGCCATGGGCAATGGGCTTCTCTTTGAGGATAATGAAGGAGTCCCTATTCGAAGTATCCCAAAAATTGAGGTCTGACTCTAGAGAACTTGAGAGGTCTATCTTGGATTTCTTGGGGGTAAAAGATTCAGGAAGTTCTTCCATGGGTCATATTCCAAGTGCTTTCTCGTTCATTCGGTGAGCACGGTCCGACGGCTCTAATTAAGAAGAGGCAAACCCTTTAGAATGATCGGAGCCTAAGTCTACTTGTTCTAGGGGCCGAGAAGAGGGTTTTGCCCTAGAACATGTACTTTTTCTTGTGGAGGCAGAGGAATTTTTTGAGTGTTTTGCCATTGAAGGATTTTGGAGAAGGGTTTTTGAGCGATAGGACCAATGAATAAGGGGAGTGATTGAGAGGGTTAAAAAGAGAGGATTTGATGGTTGAGTATATAAAAGGAAAAGGCATTAGTGAAAGGACATGATGATTGATTTTCCTTTCTAGAGAGTTGTGGCTAATGGGAAAAAAGAGGGAAAACGGAGGCGTTCAATTAATGAATTCTTACACAAAAGAACAACAGCAATAACCCAGTAAAACCCCACTAGTGAGATCTGCAGAGGGTAGTGTGTACGCATATCTTACCCCTACGCCGAAGGGGTAGAGAGGCAATTTCCGAAAGACCCTCGGATCAAGAAAACAAAAGGACAAAAGGAGACAATATTAGTATCACCATAGAAGTCATAGGAAAAATAGGAACAACATGAAATCTAGAAGAAAGATTCAAAGAAAAGCAAAAGCGATAGCTAGTAAATAGGTCCTGCACTGAAAAGCGAAAGAGTAAGACACAACGTTGCTACTAGCTGTCTAAGACAAAAACCCTACCAGAATGGTCTCACAAAGGTACAAAGTAAGGCAAGACTCAACTACCTCCCAACCTACAACTCTAATACTCGATCTCCACATCTTCCTATCAAGTGTCGTGTCCTCGAAAATCTGAAGCCTCACCATATCCTGCCTGATCACCTCTCCCTAATACTTCTTAGGCTGCCTTTTACCTCTTCTCGTGCCCGCCACAACCAGCTGCTCACACCTCTTGCACAAAAGAACATTAGTCATAAAAGAATTAAAACTAACACATGAGTCCTAATTTTTAAGATTAAGCAAAATAATGCCAAGTAGTTCTCTCGAAGTGCAGAATCTATCCTCAAGCAAGAGCTTTGTAAAAATTTCTGCGAGTTGATCAATAGTGCTAACAAATGATAATTCTGTATCTCCCTTAATGACATGATCTCTGATGAAATGATGCTTAATTTCTATATTCTTAGCTCCAGAATAATGCACATGATTCTTTGAAAGGTATATAGCACTAGTATTGTCAAAAATATTTGAATAAGTGTTAAAGATAATTCATAGTCACCCAGTTGATGAGACCAAAGTAATTGCGAACAACATTGTCCAATGCAAATATACTCTGACTCAGTTGTAGATAATGGAACTGAGCATTGTTTCTTGTAGTTCCAGGATATTAATGCCTTTCCCAGTAATTGACATGTTCCACTGGTGCTTTTCCTGTCTTCTTTATCACCAGCAAAATCCGCATCTGAAAAACCTTCAAGTTTAAAATTGTTAGATCGTGGATACTATTATCCGCTTCATTGCTGTTAGATGCGATTCCTTAGGAGCTGACTGAAACCTGGAACATTTACACACACTGCACATGATATCCAGTCGACTAGCAGTTAGATAAAGTAAAGAGCCAACCATTCCATGATATTTTGTTTTATCCACTGAATTTCCTTTCTCGTCTTTGTCAAGACTTGTTGATGGGTTCATTGGTGTACCAATTGCTTTAGCATTGCTCCTGCCGAATTTTTGAATCAATTCCTTTGTGTATTTGGTCTGAGAGATAAAAGTTCCCTCCTCAGATTGTTGAATTTGAAGTCCAAGGAAAAATGTGAGTTCTCCCAGCATACTCATTTCGAACTCACTCTGCATGAGATTAGCAAATTCCTTGCACAAGAGATAGTTAGCACTTCCAAAATTAATATCATCAACATAGACGTGGATAATGAGACTACCTCCAGATGATTTTTTGATAAATAATGTAGTATCTACTTTACCTCTTATGAATGCATGATCAATTAGGAATGAACTAAGCCTTTCGTACCAGGCTCGAGGAGCTTGTTTGAGTCCATACAGGGCTTTAGTCAACTTATACACATGGTAAGGAAAATGTGAGTTCTCAAAGCCAGGAGGTTGTTTTACATATACCTCCTCATTAATAATTCCATTTAAGAAAGCACTTTTAACATCCATTTGAAATAGTTTAAAACCTTTAAAGGGTGTATATGCAAGAAGAATACGTATTGATTCTAACCGTGCTACAGAAGCAAAGGTTTCATCATAGTCGACTCCTTCTTGCTATGAATAGCCTTGAGCTACTAATCTGGATTTGCTTCTGACTATTCCATCCTCATTCAACTTGTTTCTGAATACCCATTTGGTTCCAACAACAATAGTATTTGTTGGCTTAGGTAACAGTTCCCAGACTTGATTCTTGTCGAATTGATCGAGTTCATCCTGCATAGCTTGTACCCAGCTGGAGTATTTTAAGGCTTCATCAACTTTCTTTGACTCGATTTGAGAGATAAGTGCAATATTGCCTTTTTCCTGAGAGCTCCCATGGCTTTCATTCCTTCTCTTGGATCCCCTATGATAAATTTTTTAGGGTATTCCGGTTCGCTTCTCCATTCATTTGGTCAAGTTCCAGTTACAGGAGTAGTTTAATCTTTTTGTGGTTCAGTATGGTTGCTATCAGGTTCACTAGTCGACTCTGTGACTATGTCTATACTGTCAGTTGACTTTTGTGACTTGTTTGTCTGTGGAGCCTTTTGACTAACATCTTTATCACCTGAAATAATTTCTTTCTCTTCCGTAGTGTTATTATCATCAAATATAACATGCACTAATTCTTCTACAGATAAAGTACATTTGTTATAAATTCTAAAGGATCTACTATTAATAGAATAACCGAGAAAAATATCTTCATCACTCCTTGGATAAAACTTTCCAATGTTGTCCTTACCATTGTTATGGATAAAATATTTGCTCCCAAACGGATGAAAGTAGCCTATATTAGGCCCTTTACCTTTTCATAATTCATATGGAGTCTTCTTCAAGATAGGTCTTATGAGACATCTATTGAGGATATGAGATGTTCTGCTTACTGCTTCTTCCCAAAAAAGATTTAGCAATGAATGTTATAGTATCATTGTTCTGGCTATATATTGTAGAGTTTGATTATTGCGTTCAACTATCCCATTTTGTTGGGGTGATCTCGGGGCTGATAAATTGTGGGTATATCCTTAGTTATTGCAAAAATCTTCAAAGACTCCACTTTCAAATTCTCCTCCATGGTCACATTGAATAGTTGAGATGAGATACCCTTTTTCTCTTTCGATTCTTTTGTAGAGAATCTCAAAAAATTTTAAGGCTTCATCTTTATGAGATAAGATAATCACCCATGCAAAACGTGAGTAATCATCAACAATAACAAAAGCATATCATTTACAATGCTGGCAGTTTTGGTGGGTCCAAACAAGTCCATGTGAAATAATTGTAAGGGCTTGGTTGTGGACACAATGTCTTTGGGTTTGAAAGAGTTTCTAGTATGTTTACCAATCTGACATGCATCACATACATGATTTATAGAGAAATTGAGTTTGGGAAGTCCAATAACTAGATCATGCTTGGAGAGATTTTCAATTAGATGCATGCTTGCATGACTAAGTTTTTTATGTTATAGCCATGGATCATCAGATATGGATGCCAAGAAGATATGACTATCTAGATCTTCGATGCAATCAAGAATGTATACATTTCTATACCTTTTTCCTGGGAGAATGATTTTACCTAACTCATCTTCAATGGCACATCATGTCTTCTTGAATTTAACTTCATATCCCGAATCACATAGTTGACTTATGCTCAAGAGATTTTAGTTGAGTCCATCAACAAGGTATACTTCTGTAATAACACAGTTATTGCTGAATGGAACTGTGCCAGTACCAACGATCTTTCCTTTTGAATCACAAAATTTGAAATTTCCTCCATTTATATTTTTTACTTCTTTAAACGGATTTTTGTCACCCGGCATGTGACTGGAACACGCACTGTCTAAATACCATTTTCCTTTACGACTCTTTCAGTGGTGTTCCTGCAAAATATAATTATCACCTTTTTCAGGTACCCAAGCTTCCTTGGGTGCTTGTTGGTTAGTTCTATTCGAATCAGGGTTATTTTTGGGTTTCCAAATCCATGCTGAAACATTAGACTTACGAAATCTACAGAAAGAATATTTATGTCAACCTTGATATAGTAATGACACAGAGGGGTTGATCCAGTTTTTGATCTACCACTTGTATTAGTACTTGTGGACTCAGTTCTAACAGACACCCAAATCCAATTACAGAGTGACTTTCCAAACAAGCCCTTAAAATTTCAAATTCAATTTAACTTCTTCCGGAATCTCTAATATTTCCTATTCGCATAAAACTTATAGCATTTATGAACCTTTGTTTCTAAATTCGGTAATAAGTAGTACTCCTCAGTTTACTTTTAGTTGTTTACTTTTGACTTTGCACTTTTTTTAAGAAAAAAAAAAATAAACTATGTATTTTATAGAGTATTTTACAGTTTTACTCATGTCACGACCCAAATCCTAACCTGTCGTGATAACGCCTATCGTGGTACTAGGCAAGCCGGCATTTACGAATAACTCCCACACTTTTAACAAAAATAGATTTAAAGCAGTTTAAATAGCAACTTCTCATAACAGGATAGAAAGATCCCAAAACACAACGCGGAAAAATAACTCCTAAATCGGGGTGTCATAGAGTACATGAGCATCTAAATGTCACAAGTCTGGGATACACTGTCTAGTCTGAAACCAAATACAATAAAAGGAAAGATAGGGAAGGAGAAAGAAGGATTGCGATCGTCGGGCAACGACCTCGAATTATCCAAAGGTCAACTGTGCAAAGTATCAACACCCACCGTGTCCAGAAATACCTGGATCTGCACAAGAAGTGCAGGGTGTAGCATGTGTACAATCAACTCAATAAGTAACAAGACTAAATAAAGAACTGAAGATAGTGACGAGCTACACAGTTATAGTTAAGTTTTAGTAGTCTCAACACAGGAAAATAGGCACGCTTTCAAATCTGGCAATTTAAGTCAAATCAGTTTATACATGTCAAGTTCAAGTAAAACCGGATGTAATATCTCTCAGAAATTTTAAAGCAGTGATATATGGCAACTAAGTGCAACAATAATGAAATCAATGCAGCCTCTCAGTGCAACAATCACTTAGTCCTCCCATTCACTTTAACCTCAAAATCGCTCATTCCTCATAGTCACTCATTCCTCTCAATCGCTCGGCACTCGCACTCATTAGGTACCTGCGCTCACTGGGGGTGTGTACAGGCTCCGAAGGGGCTCCTTCAGCCCAAGCGCTATATCAAGCCCATCATGGTATAAATCAATAAAACATGATGTAGCGTGCAGCCCGATTCCATAAATATCCTCACAGACAGGCCCTCGGCCTCACTCAGTCATCAACCTCTCCAGTCTCTCGAGCTCTCAGTAATCATGAAAATCAGCCCAAACAGCAATGATAAGATGTATCAACAAGGAAATAATAAAGACTGAGATATGATTTGCGAGTAAAACTGAGAATGAGTACAAACAACAATTAGCAGGTAATTCAATGTGTAACATGGCCTCTATGGGTCCCAACAGTACCAACACATAGCCTTAACATGATTTCTAACATGATTTACAGTCAAATTTCTTTAACACATGGAGAGCATATAGCTAACAACAAGTTATTCAACTTTATAGTTTCATGGAATGGACCAAGTCACAATTCCTACGGTGCACGACCACACGCCCATCACCTAGCATGTGCGTCACCTCCAAACCAATCACATAACATAAAATTCGGGGTTATATACCCTCAGAACCCGATTTTGAACTGTTACTTACCTCAATCCGAGCAAATCTCTACTCCAACATACCTTTGCCTCTCGAATCGGCCTCCAAATGCCTCGAATCTAATCACAAGCAATATGATACAATCAACACGGGCTAAAGGAATCAATTCCATAAAAAAATACGAGATTATAAATCAAAAATCCGAAATTGGCTAAAAGCCGGTCCCTGGGCCCATATCTCGAAATCCAAAAAAAGTCATAAAACCCGAAAGTCCATTCACCCACGAATCTAACCATACCAAATTCATCAAAATCTAACATTAAATCGCCACTCAAATCCCCAAAATTAACTCTCCAAATCCCTAGCCTCAAACCCCCAAATTACACCTCAAAAACACACAAACTAGGTGAGAAAATCAATGCGGAAACAAGATTATTGTTCAAGAACGAGCTCAAGTGACTTACCTCAAGAATCTCCTCAAAAACCCTCTCAAAAATTGCCTAAGACCGAGCTTGGAATGTTAAAATGAAGCCAAAATCGCGATCCCTTGTATTTATCATTCTGCCCAGCACTTCCGCTTCTGCGGACACTTAACCGCATCTGCCGTGTCACAGAACCGACCGAAATTCCGCTTCTGCGGTAAAACACTGGAGCTGGGCCTCAGCTTCTGCGGTCCCTTCCCCGCATCTGCGCAACCGCAGGTGCGGAACAGCCCATCGCACATGCGCAAACGTTCGCTTCTGCGCCATCACCCCACTTCTGCGACCACGCAAGTGCAGGAGAATCTTCGCACCTTCGACCACAGTTCACCAGTCCAAAATTCGCCTCTGCGCCTCCCAGCTCGCACCTGTGAGCTCGCATCTGCGGTGCCCACTCCGCAGGTGCGATTACACCAGCAGCTGCAAATTTTCAGCAATCCGTTAAGTTCAAAACTTGGTATGTTAACCACCCGAAATCAATTCGAGGCCCCCGGGACCTCAACCAAACATACCATCAAGTCCCAAAATATTATACGAACTTAGTCGAACCTTCAAATCACCTCAAACAACATCAAAACACGAATCGCACATAGATTCAAGCCTAATGAACTTTGAAACTTTCAATTTCTACAATCGATGCCGAACCTATCAAATCACATCCTATTGACCCCAAATTTTGCACACAAGTCACAACTGACACCATGGACCTACTCCAACTTCCGAAATCTCAATCCGACCCCGATATCAAAAAGTCTACTCCCGGTCAAACTTCCCAAAAATTCAACTTTCGCTATTTCAAGCCTAATTCCACTACGGACCTTCAATTCACAATCCGTACATGCTCCTAAGTAGAAAATCACCCAACGGAGCTCACGGAACTATCAAAACTCCATTCCGGAGTCGTTTACACATAAGCCAACATCCGGTCAACCATTTCAACTTAAGCTTTCCATTATGAGACTAAGTGTCTCAATTCATTCTCAAATCCTTCCGGACCCGAACTGACTAACCTGGTAATTCGTATAACAGCTATAAAGCACAAAAGGAGCAGTAAATGGAGGAATGGGGCTACAACTCTCGAAATGATCGGTCGGATCGTTACAACCCATAATAATGATAGCATTTCCATTAGTCTTGGAAAGAGATTTGAGGAATGAATAGTTAATGATAAGGGTAAAATAGGAAAAAAGTTTGTCTTTATCATGATTTAGTATAGTGGACAAGTAAAAGTGAACGAAGGGAGTAACAATAAGCATTTGAAATCTAGCTTCATTTTAAATTTTAGGAAGAAATTACTAATTAACTATGAATAGCTTCTATGAAGAGTAAAAATTATAGACAACATTATTCTTGGTGACAATTCTAATGAATTAGCTTAAGAGACATTAATGAAGTCTCCTTAACATATGGAGAGAATATACTTGATGCCACTTATTAACTTAAAGGTACCATGCAAATAGATGATGCTAGCCTAACTCCAAAACCAACAACTTTTCTACAAACTCTTCTATCCAACAAATACCTATCACCAACGCTTAGTAATCAACAAAATTCAATCATTACAACTGACATCTCTAATGAAATCATTCAAAACAATATTGATGAGGACACTTTTATTCCAATTACTTCCAACGATAAATCACGTTTGTATGAATCTTGGAAATATTCGGTAATAATAAAGGTCTTTGGAAGAAGGATTGCACATCACATACTAAGGAACAAGCTCCTAGCTTTATGGAAGCCAACTGAAGATCTTCCTATCATTGATCTAGGATCTGACTTTTTTCTTATCAAATTTCAAAAGGAAGAGAATATGATTAAGGCTCTACATGGAGGACCATGAGTTATACTAAACCACTTTCTATTAGTTCGAGAATAGGAGCCCAAATTCATAGCATCATTTACACAGCTTACTTACTCAGCCATCTGGGTTCGCCTACCTGAATCCCGACTGAATTTTATGTTTTGGAAATATTACAAAGGGTTGGCTCTAAATTAGGACAATTGTTAAAGGTCGACACATGTACTTCAAAAACTACAAGGGAAACGTACGCATGTATTTGCATTGAAGTACCCTTAGAAAAACCTCTAAAAACACATATACACATAGGAAATCATAGGCAAACACTTCTCTATGAGGGACTTAATCTACTCTGCACAAGTTGTGGAAGATTTGGTCATGCAAAAGGAAGCTGCTCCGCCGTTACACAACTACCACTAGAACAAACTACAAAAAACAAAGCTGCAACATCCTCTACGATGCAAAACACTGATCAAACACAAGAAAGGGAAAGGAAAACAGTCAACTTTACAAGGAAAGCTAATTACACATACAAGAGCACTACCACCACCACAAGTAAGGCGGCTACAGTGGGGGCGCAACCTCTGGAGCAACCTATGACAGGTAAGTCTTCAAATCCTACTAGGCCACATTTGGGCCAGCTAACCTTTCCTAACTCACTCGTCCTTAAAAAGCCCAATAAAGAAATCCTTAACATTGACCCATTAGCTGACTTGGGACAAACTATAGATGAGGATGATCAAATGTGTACAAGCCCAACAAAACCTGGCCCAAGTAGGGAATACATATCATCTCCAACAGAGCAAGCGATGTTGCAGCCCTTTCTTTCCCAATCAACACAAAGCATATCCCCATAGCCGTTTTTGTTGATTGGGCAAGAAATCCCTCTTGAACCAATGAAAAGCTCAATAACCCTACTACTGAATTTCTCAATCCACCATCTCAATCTTTGCCTTGCTTAACTGACCAGCACACGCTTCCTAATATACCACATACACATTAACCTTCCTTTCTACCTAACAGCCCATTCATATCCCAAGGCCAATCCTTAATAGACAAATCCTTAGTTCCCTTACACAATTCAGCCACCTCTATATTACAGCTAAGCAAAAATCAGGAAAAATTGCATGCTACAGTACCCTACAATACCAAAGAACATAGGCCTCCTCAAGTACCATGCAAACAACATGATTACAATTTATGTGAAGACCTGTATAGCACTTCTAACAATTCCAATACACTGTCGTCTTCTCCAACACATGCACCCATTGAATACTTATAAACAACGACAACCATAGTTCTCAAATTATACCAGAACTACTACTGCCTTCAAAAATCCCTACCACTACCCAAAATACTTCTGCAGATACAAAGTATGCAGAGACAAACTTTTCCGGCCAACCACCAAAATACATACCTAAGAGAGATCCACAACAACAATCAGTTCTTCCACCTCCCAAGGCTAACCATGCAGGGTCCATAGCTACTACACATTACAACTCCACTGATCTACACATCTCAACCGATGACAATGGACCAAATACTTCAATCGTGGTTGGAGATGGGCCTGCAGGGTTATGCCCTGATTTTCACTATGGAGCTGAACAATCAGGAGGTTGTCCTACTAGTCCAAAACCCCACTCACTTGGCAGAGATAGTAATGGAGGGAATACGACTAGGCATGGAGGCATACACTCAGAATCAGCGGTACACAACACAGAGTCCTCTCATGCTAGAGCATCAACCATCTACTTCAACTTCACACCGGTGGTCGTATCCCATGAGTTCGATGAACCCACATGTGAATCCAACAATAAACCTTCTGCCTTTCTACCCTCCTCATCACATGGGGCAGGTGTATGCTCCTTGGTTCCAGCCACTCAACTCTTTTAATCCCCTATCTTCCTACTCGAGTCCACTCAGTCCATTAGAAACTCTAACACCACAGGAAAGCCCACCACAGACACCACCACCATCTCCAAATGCACTAGATATCCAAACAAGGCTAGAACTAGCAGAGATACTAACAGAGATGAGGGAGACAAGAACAAAATTTTTGTGGCTAAAGGGAATCCAGCTTTACAACCTCAAAGAGCAGTACGAAAAAAAGTTTATTCTCAAATGTCCTCCAGAGCTAATAACATGCTGTTTAAGTTTTCGTCTAACAACAAATCGCGAAGTAGGGAAATATGCCATGGTAATAATTCCGACTCTTCGTCAGAATCCTCAGTTAGTGAGTCTGGAACAGACAACAGTTCCTGTTGTCAATCCGATGACTCCAAGTTCACTAGGTCCAGTTAACAACTCTAATTCTTATATGAATTTCATAGTCTGGAACTGTAGAGGATCACACAATCCTGAGTTTAGACGACACATTAGGTCACTATTGGATAATTATAGGCCAATGCTAGCTATTTTGCTAGAAACACACATGCAAGACCATACAAGGCTTCGTGAAGATTTCCACTTTACACATATGTCCCATGTGTCTGCTAATGGTCTTATAGGTAGTCTTGTAGTGTTGTGGAATGAGGATCGTATCAATGTGCATGAGATGAGGATTTCTAAAAAAGAAACACATTGCCTTGCCCAGGTATGTCCCACTAAACCTAAATGGATACTATCTCTAATTTACTCTAGCAATTATTACAAATTACGTAATATATTTTGGAATAGTTTAATGAATTTGCATGATACTATTAATATGCTTTGGTTGATTGAGGCGGGCGGGGGGGGGGTGGGGGTTAGGGGGCTTTAATGAAGTTAGTAGGTAGTAGTAGTAACGTACGGTAAAAGTTAAACGGG
>NC_031994.1:46104148-46141075 GCF_001879085.1 Nicotiana attenuata | reverse complement strand
GGGAGGGGGGCTTTAATGAAGTGTTAGAGTCAAGAAAAAAATTTGGGGGTCTTCCTATTAGCAATAATAAAGCAGACAATTTTGGTAGCTGCCTTAATTATTGTAATTTAATTGACTTAGGATTTCAGGGAAGTCGTTTTCATGGACTAACAAGAGTAGACATGGTAACACAATTCTAAAACGACTTGATCATTTTTTAGCTAACTATGACTGGCTAAACTTATATCCAGAAGCAACAATGAAACATTTACCACGTACTTATTCTGATCACTACCCGCTCCTAATAACATTAGAACCAACTCCTATGTTACAGCATAAAATCTTTAGATTTGAAACCATGTGGGCATCACACCTACAGTTTCAACAAATAGTACATCACGTATGGACTGATAATCAACCTCTAATTCAAACTACAAAAAAATTTCAAGCAGTAGCCACCCAGTGGAATAAACATAATTTTGGTAATATTTTTCATCAAAAAAGGAAGATATCAGCCAGGCTATCAGGAATACAGTCATCCATACACTACCCTACAAGCATATTCCTCCAAAATTTGGAAAATCAATTTACTATAGATTATAGTAACATATTACGTTTGGAAGAAGAGTTTTGGAAATTAAAATCACGCATCTCTTGGCTAAATGATGGAGATGCTAACACAATTTTTTTTCATATGTTAACCATTGATAGGCGCAGGAGGAATAGAATAAATTCTTTAAACGATTCGGTGGGTAATTGGACTTTTAACCAAAATGAACTGCAACATCAAATTCTTGAATATTATAAGAAATTATTTAGTACTGATGAATTGCATTGTATTAAAACACATAAGGACTCAAATTCATATCAACTATCTAAATGATTTTCAAGGATTAGAGGAGCCTCTTAATGATAAGGAGATCACTTGTGCTTATATAGCTTTAGACCTATAAGGCTCCTGGGCCAGACGGATTACATCCGTTCTTTTATCAAAAGTATTGGTGTGATGTAGGTGAGAAGGTAAATAATAGGACCTACACAAACTAGTTTTCAACAAGGCAATCGTGCATCGGATAATGCTATAATAGTATAGGAAACATTGATTACTTTGCAAAAATGAAAGGCAAGTCCCCCTCAATGCTATTAAAGCTAGATTTGGAAAAAGCATTTGACAGATTGGAATGGTCTTTTATATGAAAGACACTCCTTTAATTTAACATTCCGACATCTCTGATAACCTTAATCATGTCCTGCATTACAACGACATCCATTTATTTCCTAATCAATGGATTGAGGACTCAATACTTCACACCATCAAGACAGGGTGATCCTCTGTTACCATATTTATTCATAATGTGTATGGAAATATTTTCACGTAGGATTTCAATATCAGTTGACTATCTACAATGGCAGTCGATCTGTCTATCGAAATCAGGACCAACCTTTTCACATCTTTTCTTTGCAGACGACATAATCTTATTCCAAAATCATACTAAAAGTTATCATGCTATAATTGATGTACTAAATCACTTCGCACACCATTCAGGACCAAAAATTAATTTTGAAAAATCAAAAGTTTATTTTTCAAAAAATTGTGCAGAATATGATCGGAAATTTGTCCTGGACTCTTTTCACATCAAGGAAGGAACATCCTTTGGAAAATATTTAGGCTTTCCCATGTTCCAATCAAGACCTAAAAAAGCTGATTTCTAATTTCTGTTGGATAATTTCAAAATAAGACTTGCAGGATGGAAAATAAATTTTCTAACACTGGCAGGACGAAATACTCTTATAAAATCGACACTAAATAACTTACCCAATCATATTATGCAATACATTCACATTCCAACAAACATCTTTAATAAAATGGAACAATACCAATGAAATTTTCTATGGGGAACTACTTCAACAAGGAAGAAAATGCACCTCCTTAAATGGAAAGATATTACAACTCCAAAAGAAGTGGGGGCTTTGGGAATTCAAAAACTTCGTCAGAAGAATTCTGCATTGCTTGCAAGTCTAGCATGGAGAGTCTTTCAATCACCACAAATAATATTACTCATTAATAAATACCTTCATAAGACCACAACAACAACTCATTCAAAAATCTGGACTAATATCTCAAGAGGATGGCAAAATTGCCAAACTGGAATAAAATGGAGGATAGGGAAGGGTATGCACATAAATTTTTGGGATGATCCATGGATAAAGGCATGCACAACAATTTGCTCTTTAATTCATGGACCCTTACTGTCAACCCATCATAATATTAAAATATCTTCGTTGTTTAATTCTACTGGAAGGGTTTGGTCCGGAATACTTTTCGAATTGCCTGATGATATAAGACAATTAATCTTAACTACTTATATATCCATGCTTGATAATAATATAGGCCACATCTATTGGGGCTTAACGCCAACGGGTAATTTTACAGTCCATTCGATGTATAAAGCTTTGGAAAAACATTTAGAACGAACCATCAATAATTCTACAAAATTCACTTGGATATGACAGTTACCTATACAACCTAAAGTCAAAACCTTTATTTGGCTGCTCTACCACAACAGACTGCCAACACGAGATTTTCTTAGGAAACTCAATATAATATCGGATGGCACTTGCCCATATTGCCAACGGGAAGATGAAAGTATCACTCACCTCTTTCTTAATTGTCAAAATGCAAAAAGATACTGGCAGGAATTGGGACTCCTGCGACATGTTAATGCACTTGCAAAGCACACAACATTGGCTACGTGTGTTGATGAGTTACAAGGGATTAAAGTTACCATACAATATGAATCCACACACCTATTTACCAGTAAGTCTTTGGAATATTTGGATAACATGAAATCGAAATATCTATAATACAACTCGTGAAAGTGTTAGTATTAAATATACAACACAACAAGCAGCTGAATTTTCATATTTGGCAGCCTCTTTTCACAAAAAGAAACCAAAAATTATAACCCACCTAAAGTGGAGTCCTCCAAAGCACAATACTTATAAGTTAAACACAGATGGGGCACATTCATCCACAACAGATGGCATTAGAGGCCTAATTAGGAATTACAAAGGTGAATGGATATTAGGTTTCTCAGTAAATGTTGCAAGGAACACCTTCCTCTCTGCAGAATGGCATGCGTTGATACATGGGCTTAAATTTGCAATTGAGCATGGTCTAGTTCCACTTGAGGTGGAGGTGGATGCAAGGGAGGTTATCACAATGTTACAATCTGATAATATTTCATATGCTAACATGATAAATGATTGCACGTACCTCCTACTGAAGCTGGGTAATCCAGTAGTACAACATGCGTACAAAGAACAGAATAGGATAGCGGATCAATTAGCAAAAGCAGGCCATATTTTGGAAACAACTATGTGCCAAGCGTTTTCTAGGCAATCCCAGTTTTTGTTGAAAAAGTTTTTGAAGACGACCGGCAAGGCATAACAACTCCAAGATCAATTCAAGGGAATGCTTTACAGGATGCCAACTGTGCTCTCCATCAACCACCATCAAATGTGCAATGTTGTTATGATGATAGTTCCATTAGAAATACCATGAACAACTTAAATACTAATAGTAGTTTAGTAGCTTGTAATAGTTTAGCACTTTGTAATAGGGTGCTACCTACGCACCAACCTCTCTGTACGTATAAGTTTAATTGATGAATATTATCTTTTGCACTAAAAAAAAACTTATATTTGGTTTATACAGTTTTTACTAAGGGACAGTTCGTCGATATATCAAGTATCAAAATATCATTTTCTTTGTAGGTATTATGACAATGTCTCATGAAAATCTTATGGTATTTAATCTTTGAAAAGAATAAATTTTCATGTCAATTTTAGGTGCCTAACTTTTTCAGACTATCAAAAGATTATGTAAATTATTTTTAATTTTTGTTGTTGTTGCCTCTTAATTGGCTAAATACTATATCCTTATTGTTATGGTTTTCGTTTCATGAATTATCTTTTATTTATTTATACAATAATATGTTCTTCACTCTTTAAATCAAACATCCCTTTACGTACAAAGAATGTAAATGTACATTCAAATAATATTATATATAATAGACATAAATTATCAATAACTATCATCATATTAATTTTTAACATAATATTAAATTCCAAAAAGTCTTTCATAATAACACGGCAAATGCACATAAAAAATATATTCCCTCCGTTTCAAATTAGATGAGGTACTTCCGTTTTTAGTCTGTTTCAAAATAAATGACACATTTTTAAATTTGGAAATAATTCAACTTTAAACTCTTCATTTTACTCATTTTACCCTTAATGAGATGCTTTTATAACCACACAAATGACATGACCCCACAAAGCTTTGATCCCTTAAGCTTTTAATACCATAAGTTCAAAAGTCTTTTTTTCTTAAATTCCGTGTCGAGTCAAACTACCTCATCTAAATTGAAACGGAGGGAGTAATATTTATATAATTTTTTTACTTATGAATATACGTACACACTTCCTAAAAATTTGATGTAATTACTGGTTCTCTCACTGTCTAATAGCATGGGGATTAAAAATTAGTAAGTAATCATTTTCTTTTTTTCCGTGTGCAGAGAAAAAAAGATCCAAAACCAGATAAGTAAAGGAGGAGACCGTAGTCCGTTAGTTACAGCGTACAGGTAATTGGAGAGGAGCAGGAAAGGATTGAGAAAGATGGAGAGTCTTACCATAGTTGGAGGAGTTCCTAGTCCTTTTCTTTCTTCTTCCTTTCGTACACCCTCTTCCTGAATCACCAACTTTTCCTGCAGTCTTATCATCCCAAACGCCGTCGTTCCGAACCACCACTTAGCTGCATTGCCACCAGCATTTCATCTTTTCTCTTCTGCCCCCAAAAGGCACCATAGACCTCGTATTTTCCTACCCCATTTGGTTGCTTCCATGGTAATTCCTTTTTTACTCTCTCAACATATATGATATAATTACTGACTGCCCATTAAAGATTTTTGCCACCCAACTTCTTTTTTGCCCCTTTAACTCTGCCTATTTGAGCTACCAGTCAGGAGCCCACGTAGGAGAGTTGTAAATTGACGACCAGTGTAAATATAGTGTAATTATGGTATTGCCTGATTAATTTGGGATTGGGGCTTAATTGGCTGATTTATTTATTATTAGAGTACTATTTTATTGGAATTTGTGTTCAGGAAGAAGTGGAGCAAACGTACATTATGATTAAGCCTGATGGAGTTCAAAGAGGCCTTGTAAGCTTCAATATATTCTTGTTTCTTTTGAGTTTGGTTTATTAGGAAAAAAAGAACTTTTAACTTTATGTTTTTGGCCACGTTTTTTGAATTTTTGTTTGAATGTTGTACATATGTTTCCTTAATTGGTTGTAGGTTGGAGAAATTATTTCCAAATTTGAGAGAAAGGGGTTTAAGCTTACTGGATTAAAGCTTTTTCAGTGCCCCAAAGAATTGGCAGAGGTTTGCCTCCTGGAGCTTTACTTGGATTGTCTATAATCCTGTTTTCAGGAATTGTCATTTCTATGCATACGTACTACCCTTCTTGACCCCCCCATCCTAAAAGGGAAAAACACGAAAAAAAGTAGAACGAAAAGAAGAATTGAGAAAGAAGCGGAAAATCGCTTATACCGAGTTCCCCAACAGCAGCATAACCTAGTAGCAATGCTCTTTCTACTGGCGGGGCGCTGCTAGATGCTTCTGATCAATAGAACACAAAGAGGAGGAAAAAATAAAGCTTATGACTAGCATCTATTTGAGTTGATCATTTCCAAGATCTAATTCCAGAAAATGTCTTACTTCCAGTTGACACTATAAAATAATTTATGATATATAAAGATTGGAAGTATAAAGTTGGACAACCTGCAATTTCATAATTTGATGGAGTAGTTTTCTTGAAGAAGATCTCTTCAAGCGTAGGGTGAGTTGTTAAGGGAGCCTGTAAAATCCGACCATCTATGCTATTGAGAGTTCTATCATGTTTTATTTTTAGGCTATAATTTATTTTGTCTATCAAACCAAAAAAGAGTTGAAATTGTCAAGTAAATATGTAAGTACTTCATCCCTAATATTATGCAGTTGGGTCAAGTTGCTTAAAGTTATTAATTGTTGCAGGAGCATTACAAGGACCTACAGTCCAAGCCATTCTTCCCCAAGCTGATTGACTACATTACATCTGGTCCTGTCGTCTGTATGGTAGAATTTCTTCCCATTTAGATCATTGTTGTCGTTCACTAAGTCAAGCCAATCAACTATCTCAGCAATCTGAAATTTGCAGTTGTATAATATCTCCTACCTTTTGTGGATTTTTCTAATCTCTTACAATCCTCTTTTGGCCAGGGTTGGGAGGGTGTTGGTGTTGTTGCTTCAGCACGTAAACTAATAGGAGCAACCAATCCTCTTAATGCTGAGCCAGGCACAATCAGAGGAGACCTTGCTGTTCAAACTGGAAGGTTGTGCCATATATATTATTATCATCTTAGAAGTTTTTCGATGTTGACAAATTTACAAGATTTTGATGGCAATTTATGTGCAGAAATGTGGTACATGGAAGTGATAGCCCTGACAACGGCAAGCATGAAATAGGTCAGTCCTTTCCTAGTTTAGCTCGGTTAGTTGAGTAACATGTAGAATCAACTTTATCTGGTTTCCCCGTCATATTACTAAATTTCTTCACCCGTTTGAGCTGCTAGTTGGACATGAATGAAAGCTCGTACCACAATCTTTACTGGTTAAACAGGGATGACTTCAGTTTTAATATTTATGAGAGAAAGCAAATGAAAGCAAAAGTTTACTATTTTTTGTTCTTCTTTTTGATAATGAAGCAAATGAAAGAGCAAGAGTTTCTCCTTTATCATAACAAAGGACACTCTAATATGATATCAAAATGTGCGGATAAGTCAGCTACTGACCAAATAATAAGGCTTAGAAATTTTACTGCTGTAGATTACGTTTTTCACTGAACAAAACGAGCTCACATTATTGTCTAAAGATGATAATCGCGCGGTACCTTCACCCTGGGACATCCAACCTCAAGGCTTGAGGGGTTTGCTTTGAGTGCATTCTGACCAGATTATTTTTCTCCAATTTGAAAACACTTGCGTTCATTTTTTCACCAGTGATTATTAAGCATTTTATCAGGTCTCTCATGGCTATTCACGAGTTGTGATTGAGGAATAGTTGATTT
Organism: Nicotiana attenuata; assembly: GCF_001879085.1. Classification (NCBI taxonomy): domain Eukaryota; kingdom Viridiplantae; phylum Streptophyta; class Magnoliopsida; order Solanales; family Solanaceae; genus Nicotiana; species Nicotiana attenuata. Next base: position 46,133,923 of record NC_031994.1, on the reverse strand, counting down.
ATTGATTTCATGCTTTCACTTAGCAAGTGTGTATATGGAGGGAAAGAACGTAGTTTCAGTAATTATGTCCTCCAATTCACTGCTTCAATCTCTCTCTCTCTCTCTCTCTCTCTCTCTCTCTCTCTCTCTCTCTCTCTCACACACACACACACACACACACACACACCCCACCTATACTCCTATTTTTGCTCCTATTCGTGTTTTCTTTTTCATAATTTACATGAGTGCTGTCAGATGAATCTATTTGTTAGAGCGGAAGTCTGAGGAAAAACCCAACATGAAGTTAAGTTCACGATGTTAATGTACTTATATGGAAGTATTTTCAGTTTTATACAAGTTTTATAAATTCCGTAGTAAAACCAGAATACGCATAATTACGTTACACCCCGAGGCCTATGCTTTGCCTCAATTTCGCCTTTTAAACAATAAATGAGAAGACGTGACTAAAAAATGTGGAAGCAGATGTGCGCTTGCATGTTTATTTATTCACATCAATTCAGTTGATAATCCTTGGTCATCCACAACCAATCCTAAGTTGTGCATCAGAATAAACATCGACTCTGCTACTCTCCACAAACTTGGTAAGTTAGGTTTACTGATTTGAACATTAACGGTATGTATTTCTAAGAAAGCTCGAGTATTTGCTAGCTTGTCCCATGTGCCGCTCTCTGGAAAAAAGCACCCAAATATCTATATGCTTGTAGTTTTAGCTGATTTGTGGTGGCTAGGAAGTAAAAGACCACCTATAATGTGTGTTCCAGTAAAGATGGATGGCTGACTAGTTGGTTTGCACTGTAAATTTTTGGACTTGTGATTTCTCTACTGATGAAGTGAGTAGTAAGTGTTAGTTCTTGGAAATTATTTCTCTAGCAAATGAAACTGAAGTCTTTAGCAGAATACTTTAGTTTGTTCCTCAAATTAGAATTAGTAAGCCTTGATTCTCATTTAATTGGTGTTTTTATCTCTTTTCTTATCTGTGTTCATTTCCTTTCTGCAGCTCTTTGGTTTAAAGAAGATGAATTATGTGCATGGGCAGCAGTTCAAGAACCTTGGTTGATGGAATAATATCTTAGCTTTATGGGATGATTCTTTATCAAGTTTTGGAGGTTGGGAGTGTCGCTTATTCGGTGTTTGTTATTTGAAAATACAAGCACTGTAATTGTATCATTTTCGGCATGGTTAGGCTGTTTATATATAGAGGGTTACTAGTGGATTTTTCCAATTTGATGTCAAACTGGAGAATTAAATTTGTAACTGTTGTGTTGGTTGTTGTTAATTCATTGTAGATTTGTAGTTAACAGAAGTACTCTAGATGTTCCTCGCAGATGGAAGAGAGAACACAGTAGCAGCAAAGTCCACATTCTCCTTCTGCTTCATTTATTATAGATTCCATTTCTCCTTGTTCTTTCCCTTTATCCACAGTTCTGGTTTGCGGATAGTAACAATACAATAATTTTGTTTTGATTCAATCCCAGAACTGATCCCAAGGATATTCAAAGAATAGAGAAAAATTAATAGGATGATTCACCCAAAAAGATGCAGTTAGCTTATATGAAGTTGCCCGATATGAACGTACATGCGATAACACCCTTCACCTTGGTACAAAAACCTTCCCTCTTGCAGTCTTTTCCTCTCAAGAATAATTCTATAACACTTCAAATATTCACTGACTCAACAAGTATGCTTGAAGAGGAATGTAAACTATGTGAAACAAACATACCATGCAGTCCTGATCAGTAGGAGGTGGCGGCTGAGTTTCTAGCCTTGAATATAAACAATAAATCACTAATACACAACTGCAATTCCATTCTCAAGAGTTGCTTCCTGGCACTTAAGTTAAGAGCAAGGTTTCTGTGGAGCGTATAATTGAATGTTGAATTGAGAGAATGGAGAAGAAATTCCAAGAATGAGTTATTGTATCCTATCTCCTGATTTATGTACCTTGCTTCTGATTGTCACTGCCCTGCATGTTGCTTTGCATTTCAAGCAGCTTGTGTTGCTCCTCCTCATCAGCTACTTGTGGATTTACATCTTTCATGGCCTTGGGCTTGTTGCTTGTGGACTGCTGGTACATAACGCCACCAAACATGCAGATCAACAGCCCCAGTGTTCCGATAAGTTTGGAGTGTTTATCCCATATAACTAGATTTATCACCACTGTCAAAAGTTTGTTCACAATGCCAAGAACAGTAAATCCTGTTGCAGAGATTGTTCTACGGCAAGAAAATCCAAAGAAGGATATCGCTAAACCAAATAAACACGACAGGGCTACTGGTAACACCACTTGAAAGCTATGCCAATCAGACTCGTCCTCAATTTCATGTTTAATCTTCTTCAATTCACCCATTATAAGTAACTCTATAGGAAAGAGCAGCAAAGCCTCAAGATTGTTGTACAGCACAAGACCCCATGTGTTTAGACCAATTGTCATAACCACATGCTTGATGTAAACAAAATCAATAGACATGCTCACTAAATAGGCCAAGGCCCAGCTATAAGCTGTAAGAGTGAACTGGTAATCTGTACTGACATAGAGCACGCTACCAGCAAAGATTGTACCAAGTGACAACCACGTTTTTATTGTTGGCCACGGCTGGTGCAAGTAGAGGGTCTCTCCTATCGCAACAAAGATGGGGACTGCTGATCTGAAGACAATAAATGTATCAACATTGGCGTGGAGGAGAAGCTCACTGTTTGTGAAAAGAGACAGGTAGAATATAATTGCTGCAGGTAGGAACCTCCACATTGTTAGAAGATCAAGTTTATCATGCTCGATAAGATTAAGCCATCCGCACACAACAACTCCAGCTGCACTTGTAAAGTACTGCAATGCAGTTAGTGCTCCCGGGTACGGAAATTTCATTATGGCCCACTTGTTAATGATGGAGAGCAATGATGCTGAAAGACAGTACCCAGCAGCTATACCATAAACCGATGCTTGCTGAAGTAAGGCGCTATACCAAGTTGATTGGAAACTCGGACACAGTGAAGAAGCATCCAAAGACGCCCTGGAATCTTCATCTTTGGGATTTTCCACATCTTTTGACATCTAATCTAATAGACCAACAGAGGAAATTTTCATATAAGTTACAATTAACCATTAACAGCAACTAAATCTTTTACCTTTTACCTTTTAGGATAAAAAACACATAGCAGAAGTTAACCCTGCTGCTTTATGAAGCCAAATCCATTTACTGAATTATCTAGAAACAGTAATTTTGTCATAGACATCACAATTTCATCTATAAGCAATTGCAATAATGGGGTTCACTGACATTCATAGTATAGAAGATGCTATATCACATATAATTATATTCAACTCGATGGAATTGTTTGATCTATAACGAGCCCATAGTGGGTGCACTTTTGTAAAATGTGGAAAATAGAACTCTTAATTCCATTCATATCTGATGAATTCAGTACTAGCTTCTCTTTCATTATTTAAACTTCTCTGAAATAACAAAATATCTAAAAACTTTTACTCCATTTTAAGCTATTTTTGTCTATTCCTAAGCAGCTAATTAAGAATTCATCTTATTCTTCCCCATTTTTTTTTATTGCACTGCAGTTTTTTAGCTGTGAGAACATTGAATATTAAAACTTTTACTCCATTTTAAGCTATTTTTGTCTATTCCTAAGCAGCTAATTAAGAATTCATCTTATTCTTCCCCATTTTTTTTATTGCACTGCAGTTTTTTAGCTGTGAGAACATTGAATATTTGAATGCACGGATTGTTCTAAGCCCCTAACGCCTAGCGAATTGGTTTGGCAGAAACGGGATGATCATAAACTTCAGCTCCCCCTCCGTTGCTACTTCACTCTGCATTATTCTTCAGACGAAAATGTAGCTACAAAACACCAGCATTGACAGAAAGTCCGAGGTTTATTAAGCCATTCCATCCGAAATTCCTTATTTATGAAAAATGCATGTTATCAGATAGATTATGTGACATTATTCACTTTCTTTCCTTTCCTTCTTTAATTGGCTGATAAACCCCATTATGTAAAAATGGTTCATACCTTGTATATATGTAAAGAGATCCACCAATAATTGATTTTGAACCCAGTAAAATCAAATGGTCCGTGGTAGAAATAAGTACAAATAATAACTGCCCCCTCAATGATTCAGATGCATACCTTGAGCAGAAAATAGGTAGTAATTTTTTCACAATCACTTGCAGCCACTAGTTCCCGAGGCACCGCAACCTGCAACAAAAGTCGTCATTCAGATCTACATCTTCCAAAAGGAAATAACCGATAAAAATTAAGAAATGGGAGCAAGAATATTACCGGCGATGATTCCGGCGTCGGTAGCGGAGGCTCGTATACCGCAGAGAGAATGCGAGCTAGAGAGCGCTGAGAGCAATAGGAAGTAAAGCGTATGTCAATTTTCGAATGTCAGAATTTAAATCCTCAAGTTTTTCAAAGCAACAAACAAGCCCTTAAAGTTTAACAGCTAAGGAAAATTGCTAAGGTTCTCCATTCACTACTATAGCCAGAGAGAGACTCAGTCAGTGGATTATGCCAATGGCAATTCATAACTGTGAGTTTTCAGTTTCGCTTTTTATTTTTTGTTTTGGTTTACTTTTAGATGGGGAATATAAATTTTTGTTGTTCGTTACGATTTTAGGGGTGTGTTTGGTACGAAGGAAAATATTTTCTGAAAAATGTTTTAATTTTCTCATGAACTCATTTTCCAAAACTCTTTCTTATGAACTCATTTCCAAAACTCTTTCTTAACCTTTCCCACCCTATTTTCCATCCCCATCAATCCATCCCTACACCCCCATACCCACCCACCCCAAGCCTACCCACCCCCACCCACCCCACGCCTACCCACCCCACCCCCACACCTCCACCCTCACCCCAACCCTAAATAAAAATATTACTAATACTACTTTCTTTGCATGTTATAAATATATATATTTTTTTGCATTTCAACAAATGAGTACTCCCTCTGTTTCAATTTATGTGAACCTATTTCCTTTTTGGTCCGTTCTAAAAAGAATGACTCCTTTCTAAATTTGGTAACAATTTAGCTTAAACTTACATTTCTACCCTTAATGAGAAGCTTCGATAACCACAAAAATACTCTGGGCCGTTTTTTAATTTGTTTAGGACCACAAATTCCAAAAGTTTTTATTTTTTCTTAAATTCCGTGCCCAGTCAAACAAGTTCACATAAATTGGAACGGAGGGAGTATTTTTTTTTTCTGCATGAAAAAGTATTTTCTTTCATTTCAACAAAAAAGGTATTTTCTTTTCATGATGTAAAAAAAATATTTTTTTTTCATTTCAACAAAATAAGTACTTTATTTTCATGTTGTGGAAAGATTACTCTCTTTTTCAATCAAAAGAGGAGTATTTTCTTTTTAGTTATGGAACACAAATTTTAACGTTATTTTTGCGTAAAAAAGTAAAGCAACACAGTAGTTCCTTTAGGTTTGTGTGAATTTTTAGAAAAATAATTACATTCTTGAAGAAAATAAAGTCTGAAAAAATGTTGGGTATTTGGGAGGGAGGGGGGAGGGGGGAGGGGGAGGGGGAGGGGTGAGCAAGAAAACATGGAGACTTGGGGGAATGGGGTGAGGAGAGTAACATAAAAAATTATTTTTCTAAAAAAATATTTTCTACACTCTAACCAAACACTAGAAAATATTTTCCGGAAAAGGTTTTTCACTCACCAATCAAACAAGGGAAAATAAGTGATAAAACCACTCATTTTCCATGAAAATATTTTCTAGGAAAACATTTTTCATGAAAAACATTTTCCTTCGTACCAAACACACCCTTGATGTTAAAAGAATGAATTAGCTATACAAAATTGGTATTTTAATTTTCATAGCAGAAATGATGGAACGTAAAAAAAAGACAAAAACAAAAAGGGGTGAAACTAATAAGAATGTGACGAGCACAAAATCGATGTATAAAAATTAAAGTTCGCTCTCAAATATAATATAGAAAGATATTGTGTCCACAAAAACAAACTTAAATAAATACTCAAATAATTATTGGCTAATCGATATTTAGGATGAATCACACTTTTGAGTTGAGATTTTTAATGACTAAAACTATCAAACTAAAATTATGATTAAGTAAAATCAATCACAGCAAACTAGATATTTGAGATAAGACGGGTTATTATTAATATGAGAAATAGGGGTTGCAACTGGATGGGTGCAAGAGAGTTATTCGGTATTTAACTCTATTTAAATTTATTTTTAATGTTCTAATGATTCTCATGAATTAATTAGATGATTATCTTAATTGTAAGATCAAGATTCTTCTCTCGAATGAACCTAAACTCTACTAGGTAAAATAATATGAATCACTATGAAGATATGCAAGAAAACGCATGTCACGCCCCAAACCGGAAGAGGCATGGCCGACAACTGGTGCCATACTCGGCCCGAGCATACCACTCTGTAACTATGAACTTTGGAGGGGTAACCCTCAACTTAGGCTGATGAGGCCATATTCTGAATCATCTGAAAATAACTCTCTCATATGAGGGGTAAACATACTCAAAAGCTGATATATATAAATGTGCAGGCTGACGAAACCGCCATGAACATCTACTCATATACAAAATATAGAGGACTCGTTTGCAAGCCTCTGGAGATAATTGAACTGTATCATGGTCGGGACAGGGCCTTGACCTACCCATCAAACCTATATATGTAAAATGGACTCCAAGATCTAGACCTGGTAACTCCGAGGAAGTGGAGCTTTACCAACTAAGCTTGTGTTTGACTCTATCTGCTGGGAGGGTCTGTCCAACTGTCTATCAAGACCTGCAGGCATGAAATGCAGTGTCGCCGGCAAAAGGGACGTCAGTACGAAATAATGTACTGAGTATGAAAGACAATAGAATAACTGAAAGTTGAACCTGAACTGATAATATAATAACTGAAAGTAAATGGGAGTCAAAGATAATCTGAAGATATGCTTACCTGCTAATACTAACTCAACTCTCTCAATATAGTAAGTAAAATAGTTGTCCGGCCCTATAAGGCTCGGTACAGATAACTGCTCTGCCATAGTAGGCTCACACATAGGCGCTCGGCCATACTAGGCTCTGTATCTCGGCCATTTTGGGCTCGCTCATAGGTGCTCGACCATAGTAGGCTCGGTATATAACTTACCATCTGATCGGAGGTTGCCCAATAGGGGCCTGCCCATCGATTATTACTCGATGGTGGTGAAAATACTATAATACTGTATATATATAGAGTCTTTACTCTTTTGGCTGAAAGAAGACAAAACTAAACTAAATATGAAGTTCCGATAAGAGAGAATGTTGTAACTTATGAGACTAGGACAATGTACATAAATTCAGGAATATGAACTTCTCTTTATGTCTTGTTATTAAACACATGTAGTTACTGGATCATGCCAAAATGAAGGAAAGGTTTAGCCTTAACATACCTTAACCTCATTGAGTCCTTAATAGCTTCCAAGCTACTCTTCAAATAACTCAACTCAGTCTACCATAGCATAAGGAGATTCAAAATCGGTGCTGAGTAAAGGCTAAGTCCGTAACTTAAGCTAGTAGCTCGTTTATGTAAATTTGGGCAGCATCTCCCCTGTAATAAGGGCCTTCTCCAATACCATATACCAAGAACAACAACCAGACAAATACAATAAGAACAACATCAACAATAGGGTATAAAATATTTCATTAACAAGCCATCAACATATCACGACGAGCGGCAAGATCGGATTAAATCTCTTTAGCACCCTTTAACCCCATTATCATTCATTCTTGAACTTATTAATATATTCAGTATAATAACCAATACCTTTAAAAGGATTTTTAGCCTTTTACTCAATTTTAAAGTTGCCCGAAATAGCCCAACACAAGTTAATATCACCGTCGACAACTTCCAAAATAGTCCAATAAGAGACAACAACTTCTTATACAACTTCAAGTTCTATCTTATAATTCTTCATCGAAATAACTTAACTAACACATAGATAAGATTAATACCAAGAAATAGTGTGTTATACATACCTTAAATAATCTGGAAAAACTCGAACCAAAGCTTCCCTTAGCTTATAAGCACCCTTAATCACATCACAACACCATATAGACTCTCTTCTTCACTTAGGCTAACTTTTGAGGTTAGGTTTAGGTAAAATACCATTGGTTTCGACTTGGAACCCTTGAAGAACTGTTAAAGAGGTGTTGAGAGAGTTTGGTAACTGCCTAAATGACCAACAATAAGCTGTCCAAGCCCTTTAAAATGTTCAAGGGTCGTCCACCGCTAAGTGGGTCCCATTGGGAGCTGCTTGCGTGGTCTCGCGAAAATACGAATATCTCTCTACTCCGATGTCGTATAGATGAACGATTTAATGAGTTGGAAATTAGACTCATAGATCTTCAATTTGGTTGGTGGATAATCTCGTAATTCCAAGAATATTGGGAGAAAACCTCAGCTACATTTGACCTAATTTTCAGCATATTTATGAATATAACTTGTGATGACCTTTGCAAACTTTTGTTCCACAACTCGCTTGACTTCAAAACATAACACACGACTATCATACAACTAACATAACTTATAACATAACCTCCTTATCATGCTAAACACCCTAGTCTCACCCAAAAAGTACTTGTTATAACATTCCCAACTTGTCGACTTTTCACGAAACTAATTTTCTTCAATTTGTTTAGCTTCTAAGCTCAAACCTTCTTGGTACTTGGTATTCATGATCTTAAATATTTGTAACCTCCATGGTAACATGATTAACTAACTTTGTAAACTTTTTAAAGATGATTTTATTTCTGAGCTTACATCAATTGACTCACGACTTACTTTTACGTACGAAAACATGGGGTGTAACATCATTCCCTCCTTTGAAACATTCGTCCTCGAAAGTTGACTGATGCGCTTATCAGTCTCATAACCTATAACTCTTACAAATACTTTACTATTGTCCTTTCCATTCTAGGCAAATGTTCTATGAATAAATCCAAAGGCCAGGGCATTCCCCCCCATTAGGCCTCTTTCTCACACCACGACTTGTGGTCGGAATTCTTCCAATCTCGTAACTGTTGCTACCTTATGTCATGTAGCCTGTACAACTCTGTCCTTTTATGTGCGCCTATGTAACTCTTCTCTCCTTTGTCCTCTAGCTTTTAGCCAATCTCTAGGCCTCACTTTGTGAACTTATACAGAACTATGACAAGCTTTCCTCTAGGCATCTATAGGTGTACTGAAGTTCTTCGCTCGGTACTTTGTCGAACTTACGACTATTGCTATATCTTATTTCATAACCTCAGTTATATATTCTTTTGGCTTTACTACATCTACGTAGGTTAGAATATACCATAACACTTACTTCCATTTATTATTACCGAGGTCTGCTACCAACTCTAGGTTACTCTCTCGCTGCTTATCCTATATGTATAAATTTAAGTCCCTTAATGCTTCCTCATTACTATTCATCTTAAGAATGACAGCATAATCCCATCTCATACTTTGGAACATTCATCCATCTATTGTTGATTCACCTTAATGTTGATCTATAATCTACCACTGATAACTTGAAACCTCTTATGTAATATATTGTCACTAGGGTTCACGTCTCATCGGGGAACATCTGGAGTTATTTACCTGATCCACTTAGGGACGATACTATATTTTAATAACCGTATTTCATGGCATCCCAACATGGTTCATCTTATGGGGGCATACTAATCCCGTGCAATTCATGTTACTTTGAATCATTACCCAATTAAAGGCCCAAACGTCATCCTCTTATCTATCAGAATTACCCTTATTCTACTACCAGGGCAACATTTCATATTTTTTAAATGATCTTAGTGTTAGACTCCTCCGAGTTCGTTCAGGCTCTACTGAGCTTTGTATATGTCACGACCCGGATTTTCCACCCTCGGGGGTCGTGATGGCGCCTACTCGTAGAAGCTAGGAAAGCCACGAGATCTAGAAATTCTTAACTCTTTCATTTTAATCCTTTTTAATGACTTGAATTAGCATGTAATCAACATTATTAAAATTTGCGATAAACAGAATAAGCGGAAGACTTAAGCAACCAAAAATAACCAGCCACTACTACAATGCCAATATACTCCTCTACCCGGAATCTGGTGTTACAATATTCACGGACGGACTAAGATTACTACAACAAATGTCTGAAAGAAATACAATCTGTCTTGAAATCTAATGAAAACAGAGTACATAATGAGATAGAAGAGAACGCCGGGCCTGCGGACGCCTGCAGGACTACCTCGGGATCTCTGGATGGACTGAAGGCTGTCTCCCCAAGTGCTACTGTCCAAATGCTGCTCCGGTATCTGCACATAGTGCAGAGTGTAGCATCAGCACAACCGACCCCATGTGCTGGTAAGTGCCTGGCCTAACCCCGGCGAGGTAGTGACGAGGCTAGGACCAGACTCCAAATAAACCTGTGCAGTTATATAATATACAGCGGAAAAATAAACAGGAATAAACAATTTAAATGGGAGGGGATACATGCTACGGGGAAAAATGTCAAATCCAGTAGGAACTTAAGAGAAATATGAGAGAACAACTCAGAATCTACTACAAAACAATAATAATACTGTTGCGGCGCGCAACCCGATCCCTTATCATTTAACACTGTTGCGGCGTGCAACCCGATCCAATATAACATTATTGCGGCATGCAACCCGGTCCATATTTAGTATTGTTGCGGCGTGCAACCCGATCCATATGTATTATTGTTGCGGTGTGCAACCCGATTCATATATAGTATTGTTGCGGCGTGCAACCCGATCCATATTTAATATTGTTGCGGCGTGCAACCCGATCCATATATAGTATTATTGCAGCGTGCAACCCAATCCATATGTAATATTGTTGCGGCGCGCAACCTGATCTATATATAGTATTGTTGCGGCGTGCAACCCGATCCATATTTAATATTATTGCGGCATGCAACCCGATCCATATATATTCATATACCTTTATCAGCAACCATACCAAGAGTCCCGGCAAGGGATTAACAACAAACTATACTATCCCGGCGAGGGATCAACAATAAACTACACTATCCCGGCAAGGGATCAACAATAAACTACACTATCCCGGCAAGGGATTCGACAGTAAAAGTAAATACACCCCGGCAAGGGAGAATCAGCTATAACCAATCTTAACTCAACTTCTATTCTTCTCAGCTAACACCAATATTCAGTTATAAGTAATTTCTATGAAGGCAAACTTAATCCTTGCTCAATATCGAGAATCATCAATTAAAGCATTCGTAGTATCATTTAAGAACACAACAATATCAATTTAAGACTCACGGTCATGCTCGACACCAATATATAGATACTCGTCACCATGCCTATACGTCGTACTCAACAAGAAGCAAATAGCAAATAGGACTCAACTCCTATCCCTCAAGCTAAGGTTAGACCGAACACTTACCTCGAACTTCCACGGCCAACTCAATCCTCAAACACTGCCTTTCCTTTCAAATTCGGCTCCAAATCAATTGTATCTAGACATAATCGACTTAATAACATCAATAAACGCTAAACAATCCAATTCCAATGCTTAATTATAACTTTCTAATCATTCTTCCCAAAAAGTCAAAAATCGACCCCAGGCCCGCTTGGTCAAAACACGAGGTTCGGACCAAAACCCGATCACCCATTCACCCACGAGCCCGAATATATAATTTGTTTTGAAATTCGACCCCAAAATGAGGTCAAATTCCCAAATAATCAAAAAGCCCTAATTCTACCCAATTCCCCAATTTTCTACCATTAAAACCCTAGGATTATTGATAAAAGTTGATGAAAAACATTAGATAGTTGAAAGAAATTAGTTAATGAATACATACTTGTGATTTGGGAAGAAAATCTCTTGAGAAAATCGCCCTAGTTCTTCTATTTTTGTGAAAGTTTGAAAGAAAAATCGCTGAAGTTATGTTTTAAAAGACTCACTGCCCGACTTCCGCATCTGCGGTGCCTGGGTCGCACCTGCGAGACCGCACGTGCGTAAAACTGACCGCTTCTGCGGAAATGACTAGGCCCCGCTGGGGCAGCATCTGCGAGAAAAGGACCCACTCCTGCGGAACCGCATCTGCAGAAGATTGTCCGCATCTGCGAGACTGGACCGCACCTGCGATCCACTGTGCGCACCTGCGAGCTCGCACCTGCGGTGCTCGATTCGCAGGTGCGGTTACACCAGAACTGATGCAACAACAGTGTTTTCCTAAGTTTAAACACCCCGGAACCTACTCGAAACTCACCCGAGCCCTCGGGGCTCCAAACCAAACATGCATACTAACTCAAAAACATCATATGAATTTATCCATGCGATCAAATCGCCAAAATAACCTCTCAAACAACGAATTAAACCTCAAAATCAATGAAATTTCTCTAAACTTCTTTAAACATCAAATTTGCATTTAAGGTCCGAATCACATCAAACGGATTCCGTTTCTTACCAAACTTCACAGAATTATTTTAAACCACATATAAGACCTGTACCGGGTGCTGGAACCAAAATACGGTCCCGATACCAACATGTTCTAATCAGATTTTATTTCCAAATCCTTTAGACAATTTCAGAAAACAATTTTCTTTAGAAATTCATTTCTCGGGCTTGGGACCTCGGAATTCGATTCCGGGCATACGCCCAAGTCCCATATTTTCCTACAAACCCTCCGGGATCGTCAAATCACGGGTCCGGGTCCGTTTACCCAAAACGTTGACCGAAGTCAAATTAATTCATTTTATAGTCAAAATTTATCATTTTTCATAGATTTTCTCATATAGGCTTTCCGGCTACACGCTCGGATTGCGTACGTAAATCGAGGTGATACTAAAAGAGGTTTTAAGGCCTTGGAACGTAGAATTTTATTTAAAAGCAAGTGATAACCTTTTGGGTCATCACATTCTCCACCTCTAAAACAACCGTTCGTCCTCGAACGGACAGAAGAAGGAAGTACCTAAGTCGGGGAAAAGATGGGGATAACGGCTCCGCATATCGGACTCGGACTCCCAGGTCGAGGCCTCAAGAGGCTGACCTCTCCACTGAACACGAACAGAAGGAAAACTCTTCGACCTCAACTGACGAACCTGCCGATCTAGAATGGCTACCGGCTCCTCCTCATAAGACAAGTCCTTGTCCAACTGGACAGTGCTGAAATCTAACACGTGGGATGGATCGCCGTGATACTTCCGAAGCATGGACACATGAAACACTGGATGCACGACTGATAAGCTCGGCGGTAATGCAAGTCTATAAGCCACCTCTCCCACTCGATCAAGAATCTCAAACGGACCAATGAACCTAGGGCTAAGCTTGCCCTTCTTCCCAAATCTCATCACGCCCTTCATAGGCGACACTCGAAGCAATACCCGCTCACCGACCATGAATGCCAAATCATAAACCTTGCGGTCGGCATAGCTCTTTTGCTTGGACTGAGCTGTACGAAGCCTATCCTGAATAATCCTGACCTTGTCCAAGGCATCCTGAACCAAATCCGTACCCAACAACCGAGCCTCTCCCGGCTCGAACCATCCAACCGGAGACCGACACCGCCTACCATATAAAGCCTCATAAGGAGCCATCTGGATACTCGACTGGTAGTTGTTGTTGTAGGCAAACTCTGCTAAAGGCAAAAATTGATCCCACGAGCCTCCAAAGTCAATGACACAAGCTCGGAGCATATCTTCCAAAATCTGAATAGTCCGCTCGGACTGCCCGTCTATCTGGGGATGAAATGCTGTGCTCAACTCAACTCGTGTGCCCAACTCTCGCTGGAGTGCTCTCTAGAAACACGAGGTAAAATGCGTACCTCGGTCCGAAATGATAGACACAGGCACACCATGAAGGCGAACAATCTCCCGGATATAGATCTCAGCTAACCTCTAAGAAGAATAGGAGACTACCACAGGAATGAAATGCGCTGACTTGGTCAGCCTATCAACAATGACCCACACTGCGTTGAACTTCTTCCGAGTCTGCGGGAGCCCAACAACGAAATCCATAGTGATCCGCTCCCACTTCCACTCGGGAAGCTCAATCCTCTGAAATGAACCACCGGGCCTCTGATGCTCGTACTTAACCTGCTGACAATTCAAACACCGAGCCACATATGCAACAATATCCTTCTTCATTCTCCGCCACCAATAATGCCGCCGCAAATCCTGGTACATCTTCGCGGCGCCCAAACGAATAGAGTACCGGAAGCTATGGGCCTCCTCTAAAATCAACTCCCGACGCCCATCCACATTAGGCACACAAACTCGACCCTGCAATCTCAAAACTCCATCATCACCTAGGGTAACCTGCTTGGCACCTCCGTGCTGCGCCGTGTCTCTAAGGACACACAAATGGGGATCATCATTCTGCCGATCTCGGATACGCTCCAATAATGAAGAACGAGCGACTGTGTAGGCTAACACACGACTGGGCTCAGAAACATCCAGCCTCACGAACTGATTGGCCAAAGCCTGAACATCCAAAGCAAGAGGTCTCTCACCGACCGGAATATAAGCAAGACCGACCATATTGGCTGACTTCCTACTGAAAGCATCGGCCACCATGTTGGCCTTTCCCGGATGATATAAGATGGTGATATCATAGTCTTTCAACAACTCCAACCACCTCCTCTACCTTAAATTCAACTCCTTTTGCTTGAACAAATACTGAAGACTCTTGTGATCCTTGAACACCTCACATGCCACGCCATACAGATAATGCCTCCAAATCTTCAATGCGTGAACAATGGCTGCCAACTCCAAATCATGAACCGGATAGTTCTTCTCATGAATCTTCAAGTGCCGCAAAGCATAGATAATGACCTTGCCATCCTACATCAACACTGCACTAAGTACAATACGAGAAGCATCACAATAAACTGTATAAGGCCCTGAACCTGTGGGCAAAACCAACACCGGTGCCGTAGTCAGAGCTGTCTTGAGCTTCTGAAAGCTCGCCTCACACTCATCCGACCATCTGAACTGGGCACCCTTTTGGGTCAACCTGGTCATCGGGGCTGCAATAGATGAAAACCCCTCTACGAACCGACGATAGTAGCCTGCCAATCCCAAGAAACTCCGAATCTCTATAGCTGATGCTGGTCTAGGCCTGTTCTTGACTGCCTCAATCTTCTTCGGATCAACCTGAATACCCTCTGCTGATACAACATGACCCAGAAATGCAACTGAACTCAACCAGAACTCACACTTCGAGAACTTAGCATATAACTGACTATCCCTCAGAGTCTGAAGAACAACTCTAAGGTGCTGCTCGTTCTCCTCCCGGCTGTGGGAATATATCAAAATATCATCAATGAAGACTCCCGGCTGTGGGAATATATCAAAATATCATCAATGAAGACTATCACGAACGAATCCAAATAAGGCTTGAACACTCGGTTCATCAAATCCATGAAGACTACTGGGGCATTTGTCAACCCGAATGACATAACCAAGAACTCATAATGCTCGTACCGAGTGCGGAAAGATATCTTAGGGACATCGGATGCCCTAATCCTTAACTGATGGTAGCCAGATCTCAAGTCAATCTTTGAAAATACCTTGGCACCCTGAAGCTGATCGAAGAAATCATCAATCCTCGGCAGCAGATACTTATTCTTGATTGTAACCTTGTTCAATTGCCGGTAATCAATACACATTCTCATTGACCCATCCTTCTTCTTAACAAACAACACCGACGCACCCCAAGGCGAAACACTGGGTCTAATGAAACCCTTCTCAAGCAAGTCTTGCAACTGCTCCTTTAACTCTTTCAACTCAGGTGAGGCCATACGATACGACGGGATAGAAATGGGCTGAGTGCCCAGAGCCAAATCAATGCAAAAGTCAATATCTCTATCGGGTGGCATACCCGGCAGGTCTGAAGGAAATACCTCAGGAAACTCCCGAACAACGGGCACAGAATTAATAGAAGGGACCTCAACACTAGAATCGCGAACATAAGCCAAATAGGCCAAACACCCCTTCTCGACCATACGCCGAGCCTTCACATAAGAGATAACACTACGGATAGAATCACCAGGAGTCCCTCTCCACTCTAAACGGGGTAAACTCGGCAAGTCTAAGGTCACAGTCTTGGCATGACAATCCAAGATAGCATGGTAAGGTGACAACCAGTCCATCCCCAATATAACATCGAAATCAACCATGTCCAAAAGAAACAAATCTATACGAGTCTCAAGACCTCCAACCACCACAATACAAGAACGATGGACTCGATCTACTACAATAGAATCACCCACCGGTGTAGACACATAAACAGGAGCACTCAAGGGATCACTAGGCATGACCAGGTACGGTCCAAAATAAGATGACACATACGAGTATGTAGACCCTGGGTCAAATAACACCCAAGCATCTCTATCACAAACCAGAACGGTACCTGTAATAACTGCATCGGAAGCCTTAGCCTCAGGCCTGGCTGGAAGAGCATAAGATCGGGGCTGGGCCCCGCCACCCTGAACCACATCTCTGGGACGGTCTGCCGCTGGTCGACCTCTACCTCTAGCGGCCTAAGCTCCACCTCTAGGACCTCTACCTCCACCTCTAGCACCTCTACCCCCACCTCTAGCTGGCTGGGCGGGCTGTGGAACACCTGGTGCCTGAACCATAGCGCGGGAACCCTGCTGCTGTGACTAAGTACCCACCAATCTCGGACAAGCCCTCCTAATATGACCATACTCACCACACTCATAGCATCCTCCTGAGTGCTGCGGCTGAGGAAACTGAGGCTCACCCTGGCGACCTGAATGACCACCCCGAAAACTCTGGAGCGACGGTGCACTGATAGGAGCTGGTGGTGCACTTTAGGGCTGCTGATCAGAATACTGCATGTGAGAACCACGGCCACCTGAAGCACCGTGAGAAACCTGAAGTGCTGACTGGAAGGGCCTAGGAGGATGGCCTCTACCATACGAATCCCTGCCTCCAGACGAGGCACCACTGAATCTGCCTGACTGACGGGGTCTTTTGTTTGCCCTATGACCACCCCCTGTGATAGAACCATCTCAACTCTCCGGGCCACATTGGCCGCCTCCTAGAAAGATATCTCACTCCCAGCCTCTCTAGCCATCTGAAGACGAATTGGCTGAATAAGTCCATCAGTGAACCTCCTCACCCTCTCTCTCTCGGTGGGAAGTATGATAAGAGCATGGCGAGCCAAGCCGATGAATCTGGTCTCATACTGAGTAACGGTCATAGAACCCTGCTGGAGACGCTCAAACTGCCTCCGATATGCCTCTCTTTGAGTGATGGGGAGAAATTTCTCTAAAATAGTTGAGTGAACTGCTCCCAAGTCAAAGTTGGTGATCCGGCTGGTCTAGCCAAGCAATAATCTCTCCACCAAGTCTTGGCGGATCCAGATAAGCGAAAAGTAGCAAAATCGACCGCATTGGTCTCAACTATCCCCATGTTCCTAAGAACCTCGTGACAGTTGTCTAGATAATCCTGGGGATACTCAGTAGATGCAACGCTGAATGTAGTAGTGAAGAGCTTGGTAAACCTGTCCAATCTCCACAAAGCATCGGCAGACATAGCTGCACTATCGCTGGTCTGAGCTACCACACCCGGCTGAACTACTCCAACTGGCTGAGCTGCTGGAGTCTGAAACTGGGAAGCTACCTACTCCGGAGTGTGATTAGCAGGAGTCTGGGCTCCTCCTCCAGCCTGAGAGACGACCGGTGCTACAGGAAGCAAGCCTGCCCGGGTGACACTCTCCATTACGCCCACTAGACGGACCAGAGCATCCTGAAGAACTGTGGTAGCGATAGACCCCTCTGGAACCTGAGTTGGGCCCACCAGAACCGCTGGGGCCGGAACCTCATCATCAAAATCAACCTGAGGCTCCACCGTTGGTGCTGCTGCTCTGAGCTGAGCTTTGCCCCTGCCTCGGCCTCTAGCACGGCCTCGGCCTCGCCCTCTGCCCCTCGTGGGAGCTGCTGCTGGGGGCTCGGGCTGCTGATCGGTAGATGAGGAAGCGCGTGTTCTCGCCATCTACAAAAGAACAGAGTAGAAGTTCAATTAGCATTGAGAAACCAAACCGCACGACAAGAAGGAACAAATGTGAAGTTTTCCTAACTCTATAGCCTCTAAGGGATAAATACAGACGTCTCCGTACCGATCCCTCAGACTCTACTAAGCTTGTCCGTGAATTGTGAGACCTATGTAACCTAGAGCTCTGATACCAACTTGTCACGATCCGGATTTCCCACCCTCGGGGGTTGTGATGGCGCCTACTCGTAGAAGCTAGGCAAGCCATGAAATCTAGAAATTGTTAACTCTTTCATTTTAATCCTTTTCAACGACTTGAATTCGCAGGTAATCAACATTTTTAAAATTGCTATAAACAGAATAAGCGGAAGACTTAAGCAACTAAAAATAACCAGCCAGTACTACAATGCCTATATACACTTCTACCTGGAATCTGGTGTCACAATATTCACGGACGGACTAAGATTACTACAACAAATGTCTGAAAGAAATACAATCTGTCTCGAAATCTAATGAAAACAGAGTACATAATGAGATAGAAGAGAACTCCGGGCCTGCGGACGCCTGCAGGACTACCTCGGGATCTCAGGATGGACTGAAGGCTGGCTCCCCAAGTGCTACTATCCAAATGCTGCTCCGGTATCTGCACATAGTGCAGAGTGTAGCATCAGCACAACCGACCCCATGTGCTGGTAAGTGCCTGGCCTAACCCCGGCGAGGTAGTGACGAGGCTAGGACCAGACTTCAGATAAACCTGTGCAGTTATATAATATACAGCGGAAAAATAAACAATTTAAATGGGAGGGGATACATGCTACGGGGAAAAATGTCAAATCCAGCAGGAACTTAAGAGAAATATGAGAGAACAACTCAGAATCTACTACAAAACAATAATAATACTGTTGCGGCGCGCAACCCGATCCCTTATCATTTAACACTGTTGCGGCGTGCAACCCGATCCAATATAACATTATTGCGGCGTGCAACCCGGTCCATATTTAGTATTATTGCGGCGTGCAACCCGATCCATATTTAATATTATTGCGGCGTGCAACCCGATCCATATATAGTATTGTTGCGGCGTGCAACCCGATCCATATTTAATATTGTTGCGGCGTGCAACCCGATCCATATATAGTATTGTTGCAGCGTGCAACCCGATTCATATTTAATATTATTGCAGCGTGCAACTCGATCCACATATATTCATATACCTTTATCAGCAACCATACCAAGAGTTTCGGCAAGGGATCAACAACAAACTACACTATTGCAGTGAGGGATAAACAATAAACTACACTATCCCGCAAGGGATCAACAATAAACTACACTATCCCGGCAAGGGATTCGACAGTAAAATTAAATACACCCCGGCAAGGGAGAATCAGCTATAACCAATCTTAACTCAACTTCTATTCATCTCAGCTAACACCAATATTCAATTATAAGTAATTTCTACGAAGGCAAACTTAATCCTTGCTCAATATCGAGAATCATCAATTAAAGCATTCGTAGTATCATTTAAGAACACAACAATATCAATTTAGGACTCACGGTCATGCTCGACACCAACGTATAGATACTCGTCACCATGCCTATACGTCGTACTCAACAAGAAGCACATAGAAAATAGGACTCAACTCCTAATCCCTCAAGCTAAGGTTAGACCGAACACTTACCTCGAACTTCCACGGCCAACTCAATCCTCAAACACCGCCTTTCCTTTAAAATTCGGCTCCAAATCAATTGTATCTAGACATAATCGACTTAATAACATCAATAAATGCTAAACAATCCAATTCAATGCTTAATTATAACTTTCTAATCATTCTTCCCAAAAAGTCAAAAATCGACCCCGGGCCCGCTTGGTCAAAACACGAGGTTCCGACCAAAACCCGATCACCCATTCACCCACGAGCCCAAATATATAATTTGTTTTAAAATCCGACCCCAAAACGAGGTCAAATTCCCAAATAATCAAAAAGCCCTAACTCTACCCAATTCCCCAATTTTCTACCATTAAAACCCTAGGATTATTGATAAAAGTTGATGAAAAACATTAGATAGTTGAAAGAAATCAGTTAATGAATACTTGTGATTTGGGAAGAAAATCTCTTGAGAAAATCTCCCTAGTTCTTCTATTTTTGTGAAAGTTTGAAAGAAAAATCGCTGAAGTTATGTTTTAAAAGACTCACTGCCCTACTTCCGCACCTGCAGACCGCATGTGCGTAAATTTGACCGCTTCTGCGGAAATGTCTAGGCCCCGCTGGGGCCGCATCTGCGAGAAAAGGACCCGCTCCTGCGGAACTGCATCTGCGGAAGATTGTCCGCATCTGCGAGACTGAACCGCACCTGCAATCCACTGTGCGCACCTGCAAGCTCGCACCTGCAGTGCTCGACTTGCAGGTGCGGTTACACCAGAACTGATGCAACAACAGTGTTTTTCTAAGTTTAAACACCCCGGAACCTACCCGAAACTCACCCGAACCCTCGGGGCTCCAAACCAAACATGCGTACTAACTCAAAAACATCATATAAATTTATCCATGCGATCAAATCGCCAAAATAACCTCTCACACAACGAATTAAACCTCAAAATCAATGAAATTTCTCAAAGCTTCTTTAAACATCAAATTTGCATTTAAGGTCCGAATCACATCAAACGGATTCCGCTTCTTACCAAACTTCAAAGAATTATCTTAAACCACATATAAGACCTGTACGGGCGCCGGAACCAAAATACGGGCCCGATACTAGCATGTTCTAATCAAATTTCATTTCCAAATCCTTTAAACAATTTCAGAAAACAATTTTCTTTAAAAATTCATTTCTCGAGCTTGGGACCTCGGAATTCGATTCCGGGCATACGCCCAAGTCCCATATTTTCCTACGCACCCTCCGGGACCGTCAAATCATGGGTCCGAATCCGTTTACCCTAAACATTGACCGAAGTCATATTAATTCACTTTATAGTCAAAATTTATCACTTTTCACAGATTTTCTCATATAGGCTTTCCGGCTACACGCCCGGACTGCGCACACAAATTGAGGTAATGCTATAAGAGGTTTTTATGGCCTCGGAATATAGAATTTTATTTAAAAGCAAGTGATGACCTTTTCGGTCATCACAGTATAACCTACGGAAACCATCATCCCTCTTGTTTTGATGGGCTAAATCCTGAGGCCTTACCTATTTTCGTCACCTTCTCACTTACCTTTCCTTATCCTTACTCCCGTCTACCTAAAACCTTGTCGCTCTGTCATACTTTAGCTTGCGACCTACACATATCTATTTATACTACTCGCAACCTTCCTTTAACTTGATAGCACCACAAATTTCCTTATGTTATTCTAGAACCTTAAGCGAGACATCATGCTGTCTCTAACTCCTCTTTAATCTCTTTACTAGACCTCTTGGTACCTAGAATCCATAGGCTGAAGATATGCTACTGAAGACACCACTATCATTTCTTGATATAGAATTACGACGCTTCCAACCCTCTATCTGATATCTGGATTATTCGTAACCTTTTGTACTTGGGCATCTCGTACCTTCTTCACCTTTACCTTACTTACCTTGAAATCTTGCATCGTATCTTCTATCTCTTTCAAAACCTTACTTCCACATAGGTGGAATTCACATCCACACCTTAAAGCTCTACTAGAATCCTTGCACCTTAGGTGCATACACAATCCGGCGGAAGCTTCATACTGACTTCTTATGAGGTGGGTACTCTTCTAACTGGCTTTATCGTAGAGCTATTATAGAATATGGGTATTGTACTATCTCTCTTGTACCTCTGATATTAAGAGTGATTCTGCAATGTTCCGAATCACTATTTCTATAATCATCAGGGTCTAATAATCAAACTCTTAATTCACTTAGCTGATGTAACTCTTTGGTTTCCTCTTCTATCTCAGCCTTTAAGTAGGCTTACGCTATCTTCTGATCTGTGGCTCAGGGTATTAGTTATTACTATATCTATTGGTGGACGCTATGGAATATCCATGATATAACCTTCTAGCAATTCAAACTTTTGTTTGTGACGTGGACTCAATTCTTTCTTTTAACTTATACTAGAGTCTCCTATAGTTGTATCATTGTCAACATATATGCTGCATGGATAACACTCCGAAATCTTAAGTGCGTTCATAACATAACTACTCTGGGTTATTGATCGAATAATTCCTTTCGTGCCTTCTCAGCTTTCGCTAAAAGTAAGTAATTACTTTTTCTAGTCGTTCTGCCACTTGTTGCATGAATACATGGCTTATCATAGTGCCCACATATATTAGAATTTCGTGCAACTTATATGATCTCGAGTGTTACTTTTGATTTACTTCCCTTTCATTAGTCACAAACTTTCTTATAGAGTGCATACGATGTTGTAGTGAGACTGTTGTCATAAGATCATTTCTTCTTTAGGTCACTATGCTTATGTTGAAGCCTTCTTCCTTATTTTCTCAGCTAGTCTTTTGTTGTAGCACTTAGGGAGACCCTTTGACTCCTGTAAAGCTGCGAGCTTATTATATCGTATACCCGAAAGATTTTTTGATGTTCTTACTCGCCTATAATCACCCTTAGTTACTTACCTCCGTGCCCTTGTGCTTGTTGGGTTACTTCAAAACTGAAATTTTGACTATCTCCCTAGTGGCACTCTCTTTTATTTCCGTAATACTTATACCATACAGTCGCGCTCCATTTTTCTCGCAAAATCGGGTTTATGACATTTGGGAGGACAACTCATTCCTTTTGGGAATTGGGTTTGATTTGAAGAGTCACCACCTAATGATTAGGGTGCATTAGGACACCAAGGAGATTTGATTTGAGTAACCAGAAATTGGGTAAGGGCTTGAAATTAAACTAAGGGAAAGGTGTTAGGCACCCCTCAGAATCCACTAGTGTGGTTCCCGGCCAGACTATTGTTGTGAATTTAGGTGCAAATAACATGTAGGCAAAATAAAAAAAAGCTCCAAATAAGAGGGGGCTTTCACATAATGGTTTACAAATAAACAAAGTTGGAAAGAATTAAAAGAAAGCTGATTTTTCTTAGAGGAAAGAGTTTGAAATTTTAAAAGAAAACAAAGAAATAAAGGGAAAGGGGGGTCCTAGGTTTATTAATAACATGGTCACCCCACACAATGCCCGGTAATCACTCCTCAATGAGAGGCTACACGCGACATTATCGCGTGGTCATCATATCCATATCTACCCTTCCCACCCCGTTAAGGTATTAAAGCGCAGAATGGTCTCGATTACTTATTGCATGCTATTACCCATCCCAATCCTATCAGTCCCGGAGGCATTTAAGACTACTAATCCTAAAGGGGAGAGATGTTAGGCTTATTTGTAGTTTCAAAGGCAAAAATTCTAAGGCGACATACAAAACATGTATAGCAAGTTGGGGGAAAGCACATAACAAGCAAAGGCTCAAATATACCCCTTTTAAACAAAGAAACACGTAATTAGCATAACTTACACATACTGTTTAGGGTCTGATTAATACTAAACATGAAAGAACTTAAAGGTTGGGGCAACTGATTTATTACATAATTCAGATAGGAAGCCCGACTCAGGCCTGCCTGCTAGTTGTAGTTATTAACAGAAACTGATTTAGTTTTAAAACTTTACCCTAAGGCTTGCCTAAGTGTTGGGCAAGGATCCTATAGTCATGGTATCTATTGAATTCAGGAAGCAACGAAATAACAAGGTTTGAAACATGCTGGTTAAAAGGGGTAGTCAGATTATTAAAAGAAAGGCAAGTTTTAACGAAGGTTATAAGTTCTGCAACTGATAGTACCCGTTATTACTGATTTTAGCTCTATGCATGAATGAAGCGGCTCAGATTCGAGTAGGAGTTCCTATAGACATGCTTTCTACGCGTAATTGATTTTAAGCCTTTGCAGACATGGTATAAAAAATGCAGAGGACATGATACCTAGGTGCGAGAATTTGTTTAAGACCTATGAACATGATATCTAGGTGCAGTTGATTGCTTAAGCCCTATGAACATGATATCTAGGTGCGAAAAATTTGTTTAAGACCTATGAACATGATATCTAGGTGCAGTTGAATGTTTAAGCCCTATGAACATGATATCTAGGTGCGAAAAATTTGTTTAAGACCTATGAACATGATTTCTAGATGAAAATGGATATACAGAATTCAGAAGGACCTATAGGCATAATTTCTATATGCATATGCATATGCAGATTTTCAAATACCTATAGTCATGGTATCTACCCTTTATGCATACATGGTCACCAGCCCTTCTTCACTAACCATCCCCAAGAGTTTATTACAAATTATTACATCCTGGAATAAAAAAAAATACATCAGGAAATATAAGCAAAAGTACAACCAAAGGAGAGCCTGATTCAGACTTCATGTCTGAAATATGAGGTAAACCAACTCCAAGAGATCATAATCCAAAGCCTCTCTCCCATTTGAGTGTGTCAAAGTTCCCTAAGAGTCTCAATGGGACTCCGGGCAATGCTCACACCCAAATGTGTTATTAGAACAGCGACAAATGTAGTGGAAGGGCCCGCCCTCGTGTGTCCAAGTTCAGAGGGAACTCAAAGGGTCCCAAGGCAAGGCTCACAAGAGGGGGGCATAACTTAGAGACTAGGAAAGTGTGCAAGTGCAGAACAGAATGCTAAAAGGGGAAAGGGAAAGGAAACAACCACAAATAAGCAAACATAAGGGTTCAGGGGAATTGGGAATGGTAAAGAGCCTATTGCTTAGGCAAGGGCAGACTTTAGGCATGCCCAGCAATGGAGAGTGCTAGCACACCTATAAGCCTGCCAGAACACATACTATTAAAGGCTAAGATCCCAGGGGATTAAGTTTGATTCATGGACAATAACTTGCAGTATTGTCATGCCTCAAACTATAGCTTAAACACATAGGGGGTAGGGGTTTTGGATTCATAGTAGAACATGCAGAAAGAAACCAGCATACTAGAGTAAGTGTGGAACTATACATAAGCAGTAAGTAGACATGGATATAAAGATAGTAAATAAACACATTGTTGTGTTGCTGAAAACCTTAAATCAGGACATACCGGTTTCAAAGAAACAAATAGAGAGGAAGCAAGCAACATGTCTTGTAAACAGGCCACAGTACAAGCAACAAGAGAGAATACTTTTTGAGTGTAAGTGTAAGTTCAGAAGGACTATGAGTGATAGATGTTTTGTTAATGAAAGAGTCGTGTATTTATAGTGTGAAAAACAGGCAGAAAATAAGGTAAAAAAACAATTAAGGAACTGGGTATCAATTAAAATCAATCAGTGCAAGACTTCCTTTAATTAAGGAATTCAGACTTACACGGTAATGAGCAAGAAAATTATTTAAGGAAAGAGATCAAACAAGCATCTTGTGCAAAGTAGGCAATTAGGGGTAAATACATAGGAGTTTATTTAAGGGCAGAATTTTGAAATACACGGTTACATAAATAAGGTAGAAAATCAATTAGTAGATAGTAAATCAAGCAGTCAGAGATTTGTAATCACTGGTCCATGAAGGAACCAAGTCAGAAAAGCTAAGGAAAGTTTTTGACTCAAATCGAGTAACGGGGAAATCAGCAAACAAGGAAAGAAATCAATCAAACTTATACAAAGGAAGTCTGAAATTAATCAAAATTGAAATCCATTTTAGAGGGGAGTTCAGCACATATAAAGAGCACACAAACATGCTAAGCTGAATTTAGGGCAAAGAAAACGTCATGCCATTGCAAAAATGGTAGTCACATAGGTCAGCAATGTAGAAGAGAGATAGTATCAAATAGTATACAAAGGGTCCAGTATAAGGACCTTAGAAGAGTTTAGTAGAGAATCAGAATTGCTTAAAGAAACAGAGGTTGAAACAAAGATTTCAGGACTCAGTTGAGCAACGGATGAAACAAATTCAGAAACTCGAAATAGTTAGGGTTTCTGAAATCCAACAATTTCAAAGATGAGGAGCAAGCATATCACATAGACAATGGTCTCAAAACTCGGATGAACCCCAAATTCTAGGGTTTTTACCATCAATCGAGTGCAGAGATGAGAGGACAAGTAATCAAGGAAAAAGATACTAATCGAAACAGGTTCAGAGGTCTCAGAAAGGAACTGAGACCTTTAACATGCTCTTTCAGTAGCAGGAACTCATGAGAAGCATAGTAAAAGAACAACATGCGAAACACAGTAGAAGAACTCAAAGAAACATAGTAGAAGAAACTAATAAGAAACAGTAGGAGAAACGTATAAAGAAGCATAGTAGAAGAAACTTAATAAGAACACAGTAAGAGAAACATATAAAACACAATAGAGGAAACTGATAAGAACATGGTAGAAGAATCTTAACAAGAAACATAGTAGAAGAAACACACAAAGAACATAGTAGAAGAAACATAGTAGAAGAAACACATATGAGAAAAAAAGAAAATCAGAGAAACATCTAAATAACTCAGAACCCTAGATTGAAAAAAATATAAAGGTTTTGAAAGCATAGCTTTTGAAAGAAATATCAAGAAATCGTTGAAAGTTTAGGGAAAACGCGGATCTAGCACAAATTTAAAGAAAACAGAAGAACCTCAAAAGCTAGGGTTTCAGAGGAACCCAAACGGTGAGAGAGGCTTGGATAGTCGTTGATCTAAACAGGAGGGGTCGAGGTCAGGCTCGAACAGACATGGCTTGCCGGAGCAAGGCCGGAGATGGCCATAGAACTTGAATCAAGCAAGGTCTGGACCCAGCTTCTTCGTGGTCAGGCCTTGAAACTTCAGCAACCAAGCGTGTAGGAACCATATAAGGCTTGTAGGTGGTGAGACCACCATGGATTCAGGCCAGGAGGTGGCCGGAGAAGGCGAGTGAAGCTCATCGGAGCGGAGGGGAAGGGGGAAGGTTCTAGAGAGAACCAGAGATAGAGAGATAGAGATGAGAGTCGGTCGAGTGAGGAATGAGAGGGGTTTGGGGGGGGGGGGCGTTGTTTGTTTAATTTGGTAAGAACGAATCTGAACTGTTGATCAAAATTGATCAACGACCAAGATTTAATCCGGATTGGGTCGGGTAGATTTAGGATTTGGGCTTGGGTCTTTGGGCTGGTGTAATTAGGGGATATGGGCTGGTTTAATTAGGCTAGATTAGAAAGCCAAATTTGGCTATAAGTTAAATAGCCCTTTTTTCTCGTTTAATTTATAGAAAATAGTAAATAAATTTCTGAAAAACTAATTGAAAGCACTAAAATGATTTATAATATATAATTATCAATTTAAAAATATAAAATCCCATTTTATAAACATGAGACGAATTTAAACCTAAAAATGGCTAATGTTGAAATTATGCAATTTTATCCTTAAAACATAATAAATAAATTTGTAAAGTATGTAAAAAAAAATATCTTAGCTATATTTTAGTATAAACACGAGAATCCAATAAATGAATCACCAAAAATGATAATTTTGGGGACAATTATTGGGGTTTTCTTGATAAAATAGGGCAGTAAATTGGTTTTAAAATATTTGAAAAAATAAGGAAAAATGATGTAACTTTGGGATATACTTATATATGCATATATAGGCTATTTTGAAGGTATTTTGCATATTTTAAAAAAATACAGGGAAAAATTGGGTATCAACAGCTGCCCCTCTTTACCCTGGAAGGATGAAAGAGTTGTCGGGTAAAGATATGATGGCCACTTTTGACCGAACGAAATGGTTTGAAGAGGTTTGGCCGTGCTCTGGCTTCTGAGCTGCCTACATATCCCTGGTCTTACAGGAATCAGGCCATATGTAGTTCAGGATCCATCGGCGGAGTATGCCGATGGAGACTTTTCAAGCATAGAGGCAATATTCAGGATAGGGCTGCGGGGAACTGGAGCGGAATCGCTCCTGTCGAGATGGCTGTTGCTCGCCGGTTTTTCCTACAAATAAACAAATACAGACATATATTGTGCATAGATTTAAACATGATGCAAGTTCCCGTCGGACCATGAATGTTGTCTTTGGACGGTTAGGATGACGTCCTCAGACCATGATGTCCTGGGCCATGAAGCGTATAATAATAAAGGATTCGCAGGCCATGAAATGATGCTCTCGGGCTATGAGGGTGATGCCTCCGAACCATGATGCCTTTGAATAATGATATGCAAAAGATTAAAGGGATACTCAGGCCATGGCATGGTGTTCTCGGGCTATGCAAATGGTGCCTCTGAACAATGACGCCCTCAGATAATTTGGCGATCTTTCAGCCCATGAGATGCAGCGTTTGGCGATCTTTCAGCCCATGAGATGCAGCGTTTGGCGATCTTTCAGCCCATGAGATGCAATAGGTGGTGATCATTCAGCCATGCAAATGTAAATAAGGTGGCGGTCTTTCAGCCATGCGAATGTAAATGAAGTGGCGATCTTTCAGCCATGCAAGCGTAAATAAAGTGGCGATATTTCAGCCATGCAAATGTAAATAAGGTGACAGTCTTTCAGCCATGCGAATGTAAATGAAATGGCAATCTTTCAGCCATGCAAGCGTAAATAAAGTGGCAATATTTCAGCCATGCAAATGTAAATAAGGTGGCGATCTTTCAGCCATGCGAATGTAAATGAAGTGGCGATCTTTTAGCCATGCAAGCATAAATAAAGTGGCGATCTTTCATCCATGCAAGCGTAAATAAAGTGGCGATGTTTCAGCCATGCGAATGTAAATGAAGTGGCGATCTTTCAACCATGCGAATGTAAATGAAGTGGCAATCTTTCAGCCATGCAAGCGTAAATAAAGTGGCAATATTTCAGCCATGCAAATGTAAATGAAGTGGCGATCTTTCAGCCATGCGAATGTAAATGAAGTGGCGATCTTTCAGCCATGCAAGCGTAAATGAAGTGGCGATCTTTCAGCCATGCAAGCGTAAATAAAGTGGCGATATTTCAGCCATGCAGATGCAGATGGAGACAGTGTTTAGTCTCGGAAGGCAGAATGGTAGCCTTATGCAATGCAGAAAATGCAGATGGAGACAATGTTTAGTCTCGGAAGGCAGAATGGTAGCCTTATGCAATGCAGAAAATGCAGATGGAGACAATGTTTAGTCTCGGAAGGCAGAATGGTAGCCTTATGCAATGCAGAAAATGCAGATGGAGATAGTGTTTAGTCTCGGAAGGCAGAATGGTCGCCTTATGCAACGCAAAAAAAATAAAAAATAAAAATGGCAGATGGTAATAGAGTTTATTAGCTGATAGCAGGTTGCGACATTTTGACTGCTGTGGACATTGCGATATAGGGAATATCGCCGGCGTGCGTGGATAGCAAAGGTTGGTAAACGCAAACAATTCTGAGAGTTGTATTCCTCAACAACGTTTATCTCGTGAATGTATAGCATGCCACATGCTTTCGCAATCCAAATGTCTCCATCCAAAGAAAAATCATGAGTTTTGTAGAGGGGAGGTTAGTTCGTATCCCTGTTGGCCTTGTCCGACCTGTTCGGCTTCGATCTGGTGATACGGTATGTATCATTGGGGTAGCTTGCTGAAAAAAGTGATTTCGATAATAAACACGCATGAGTTTGTAAAAATATGACATAAGTATATATTTAAAAAAATAGCTTTTAGATGAACCGACGAGTGTGACGTGGTTCAGGACATTGCAACATCTCCTGCTTCGGAATTTTGAGGGTCCTCTTTAAAATTCTGCCCAGTTTAATGGGTTGATGCTTCTGACGGCTGCTTGCGATGACTGGCTGAAATTACTTTTGAATTTTGAGGGTCCTCCTTAAAATTCTGTCCTAGTTTCCAATTACGG
>NC_031994.1:46095755-46098087 GCF_001879085.1 Nicotiana attenuata | reverse complement strand
TAGCACTATAGGCTACAAAACTCAAGCACAACTAAGGTGCAATATACAGCATAAATCTCAAAGCCATCCTGCTCATAACACATCATTTCTACGTGGATTCTCAACACGTATCAATTTTCTCAAGCCGTCTCACAACTCATACGGCGCAATACATCATTACCTGGAATAGCCGATGACAAAATAACACCCCGACTGTCCCTTCATGAGGAACGCTCGCTGAAACATACACAACTGGCCTGATATAAAGCCCGGTTCACATATATAAATCATTCCATTGATCTCAAGCCGACTTCTGATTGCACCCACTTGGCTAACAACCTTTCAAAGGTCCATAGTAACTCCCTTTTGCCTCGTAACATATAAGAACAACCATTATAACCGGAGCAACCTCCTCAGTTCATACCTAGTAAACAAAGTGCCCTCCAGGCATAGTTTCTCAAACAAATGTTATTACCACAATCCTCATACTTGCTTAAATCTTTAGTCAATCAAGTGACTACCTGCCACACTTACACAATCTTCCCGTGGGACATGCTCCCACAATCTTCTGAAATAGATATCGAGTCCGTGCGTTTAAAGTTTCGGATACACTAACGCTGAAAAGCGATCAAGAATCCTTACCAGGATGCAAAGCCTTTTTCACAACACATCGACCTCAAGTGACGCTGAAGACGATACCAATTTACTTTAATCATTCAACCACTTCCTTTCTTATCCGAGCCCGTGATATCCTTGCCAGCCCTAGCTGCAACATTGATCCTTACTTCGGATTTCCATGCTACTCACTGCACCCAATGTGCCAACATACGATAGAACACGATTTTCATCATAACCCCGAAATCGTTAATATTTTAACACTTTATCATATAAGAGCTTCGCACTTTACTCACTTCAGGGGAACCATAGAAACACATAGGTAAATTCCCATAACCGTAGAATATGCAATTCTGCAAGTGGTGGTCCAAGCCACCATAACCCTTTCCGGAATATGTTTCCCATATAACAAGCCATAACAATAGAAGGCTCTTGAATAAGACCCATTACAGCAACCGGCAAACCTCACTCGTACCGCCACAAATCATACCCACCACTAGATCACGCTGAATGAACTGATCTCAAATCCCAACATGCCAAATTCAACTATGGCTAATCAATCCCTTTCCTTCCAATTTATCCTTGCTTGCCTTAGAAATAATACTAACTCCATCCCACACATCATACTCCATCTACACTCATCCCGAGTGACCTTGAATCACGAGACCATGCTGTCTCAACTCCTACGAACCATTTCGTACTTCCCAATTGCTACATCACAAGCCAACCCTCACGGAACATTCTGTGCCACCTCTCACAAGCTGCTTTCCAAGCTTGATTCTTAATTGTACTTATAGGCTCGAAATCATTAAGCACCATACTTTACCCCTTTGAATACATTAGGACCGTTACTGAGAGCCATCCGCTCTGACTTGGTCCCTAATATGATCGGCTTCATAGATCTCATAACACAGGAATACCCTCTCGACGAGGCACCTAGCAGAATTACTCCCGTTAAAACCGCTTCCATACCGGGCATAAATCCTGAATTCTTTCCCAAGTTCGAACATGAGCCATAAGGCCAACCATAGTACACCTTTAATAATTTTTCTGCTCACATTACTACTTATGGTAGTTTTCCGTAGCTGAGACAACCCCTCAGTATGCTATTAACCAGAAACCTCGCAAGTAGCTAACCATGAAGCCCAAATCGTAAGCGGTGGGACTCTCCCACTTAGCTTGAAGCCATTATTACAAAACTCTGGAGTTCACCATTATTCTTAATCTCTTATTGGCATAACCTTGCGCAATCATCCACCGCAAATTCTCGAAATTCTCATGTAAATCCCCATCTTTCATATTCTGAATCATCATCCACCTTCGCACCGACAATCGCTGGCATTCTCGGTATCTTACCGTAGAAACTCAATTTGATACTCTAAATCATTAACACCATTCACACAAAAATTCCATTTGCTGCATATCCAGTAGAACTCTCCGCAGAAGCCTCGCCATCCACACGACTGCTAACCTGCTCACCGGAATACCCCACCTGTCGAAATCACTCCCCGACATCTTCCAACGCTGCTGCGTAGGGTACCATCACTACGACATCAATAACCCATCCTGAGTCTGAGCTCACTCTCCATCTGCACGAGTCCATTCACCCCTCGTGGACATCCATTAATTGTGCGACAACATCCCTCCACTTCAAAGTCATGCTACGTCTTTCTTCACTTTATGCAGCTCCTTTCGCCATATCCAATCTCCTGCTGTATAACAACGACCATGCTTCAAA
>NC_031994.1:46090067-46093766 GCF_001879085.1 Nicotiana attenuata | reverse complement strand
AGGCAACAACAATTTAATTAAGTTCCAGGCAGCAGTACAAGCATGCGCAAATCATACCGAGGCGTCGTCCCGCTCCAAAAGAAATAAATGTGCACTTGCCGAGGGTCGACAGCGCGCCTATAGATGCATCTATTAATCTGCCGAGGCGTTCCGCCCCTTCCAAAATAAACACACACAGACAAACAGTCAGTCATGAAGTCCACATAGAGCAATTATCCAAGGAAGGCCAATTCTCTTTAATAGTTTGAGAAAACGAAGCTTAAGTCTTTTAGAAAATCCAATTGCTAAATTAATGTGATTTAAGCAATTCAAGCCATCTATGATTTCACAATTAATCCACAATTAACATGCTTTGGGTCCTAAACTACCCGGACAATAGCATAATAGTAGCTACGCACGGACTCTCGTCACCTCGTGCGCACGTAGCCCCCACAACTAGGAGCACATAATCAATTTAACTCCCCTATGGGGTAATTTCCCCCTCACAGAATTAGAAAGGAGACTCACCTTGCTCCGAAGACTCGCAACCGGCATTCTACATCCTTCCGAAGGCTTGAACTAACGCACAACGCACCAAAACTAGCCAATGATCACACAAATCCATTAATATATGCTCAACTATACTTTACAACTCAATTTATAACAATTCCTAACCCCAAACGAAAAGTTGACCAAAATACCCTCGAGCCCACATGCCCGGAATCCGAAATTTTTCGAAGATAAAGGTTACCCATGACCTTGGGAACTCTAATATGTAATTTTCTCCTAATTCCATACTCAAAATCGTGGCTATAATCCAAGATTATAATTTTCTAGGTTTCCAACCAAAACCCCAATATTTACACTAATTTCCATGCTTAATCTCATACATAATCAATGTATTTAGCTTATAATAGGTGGGAATAACTTACCTTAACATTGATGACGAAATTCCTCTTTGAAGCGCTCCAAAAATCGCCCCCAAGCCATGAAAAAATGGGAGAAATGAACTCAAAATCCGACTTAAAACAACCTCACTGCCCAACTATTTTCGCTTCAGCGAAAATCTCTCTGCTTCCGCGGTCCCGCTTCTGCGGACCGCTTACCGCTTCTGCGGTTCCCATCGCTTCAGGTTTTCTGCTTCTGCGGTTAGCCAACCGCTTTTGCGGTTCCGCATCAGCGGTCTAAGTGCCACTTCTGCGGTCCTGGCTGCCCTCGCCCTAGTCCGCTTCTGCGGCTTCTTCCCCGCTTCTGCGGGGCCGCTTCTGCGATCCCATTTCCCCAGAAGCGGTTATACCAGATACCAGCTGCATATTTCTTCCTAAAATCCCATTTTTGATCCGTTAACCACCCGGAATTCACCCGAGGCCCCCCGGGACCCCAACCAATCATACCAACCAATCCCAAAACTCATTACGGACTTGCTCGAGGCTTCAAATCATATCAAATAACGCTAAATTCATGAATTACACCCCAATTCAAGCTTTATGAACTTTGAACTTTCCAACTTCTATTTCCGATGATTAAACCTATCAAATCACGTCCGATTTACCTCAAATTTTGCACGCAAGTCATATTTGACATTACGGACCTACTCCAACTTCCGGAATTTGATTCCGACCCCGATATCAAAAAGTCAACCTCCGGTCAAACTCTTCAAAAACTTTCAAATTTCTACCTTTAGCCAAATGGCTTCAAAATGGTCTGCGAACCTCCGAATTCACTTCTGATTGCGCCCCCAACTCCAGAATTACCATACGGAGCTACTCCCAGTCTCGGAATCCCAAACGGACATCGATAATACTGAAATGCACTTCAAGCCAAACATATGAAATTTCTTCTAAAATGCCAACTTCCACAATAGGCGCCAAAACGCTCCCGGGTTATCCAAAACCCGCACCGGGCGTACGCCCAAGTCCGAAATCATCATACGAACCTGCTGGAACCTTCAAATCCCGATTCCGAGGTCGTTTACTCAAAATTCCAATCCTAATTCATTGTTTCAACTTTAAGCTTCCGAAATGAGAATTCTCTTCCCAAATCTACTCCGAACTTCCCGAAATCAAATTCCGACCACACGTACAAGTCATAATACTCGAAATGAAGCTGTTCATGGCCTACGACTGCTGAACGGAGCGCTAGTACTCAAAACGACCGGTCAGGTCGTTACAAATTCTCACCTAAGAGTGATATAAATTCAGCATAGTTTCCACAAAAAGAGCAAACTATGCAAACAAGCAGTATACAAAATTCAGAAATTGAGCTTTTGTTCTAACAATTTCAAGCCAATCAAGATGAAACGACAATGTTATATGTGGTAAGTTCCAAAATACATTTAGGCATGGTGTGTTTGATTATGTTCCAAAGAAGACAATGTTAGCTCTAATAAAACACATCATACCTGTGTCTTCATTCTAACCTTTTGTAACAGAGCTAACATTATCTTTTTTTTTTCTATTCTTTTGCTCTGAAAATTCTGAATTTTGGATCTTCTTGATGCCTTCTATGACATCCATTAACTTATCCAGAAATAAAGTTAAAAAATCTTGCCCCATAAAGTTGGCGTTCTATCACAACATGTTAAAGGAGTGTATCTTCCTGCAGCTGTCATCTTAACTTAGTCATGCTCTCTTTTAATGGTTTTGCTATGATGCAGAAAGCCAATTTATGTGAGCTCATAGAAGGAATTAGTTGAGTAGGAATCTTTTTCTCAATTCTAAACTTTTGTTTAACTTGCAAATCTGGAATTTTTGCTCTATTACTGTCACTTATTAATTTGTTCAACTCTACTATTTAAAACTAGAGTTAATATAAATTACTATTACTATAAATTTGTAATCTCTGTTATGTAATGAAATTTTTTTGTAGGGCGATCGGATAAGTGCTTCTACTGGCAAGTCAGTTTTGCATATTTTCAAAACACAAATTACTGAGCTTGGATTATATCATATGGCGAACTTTATCGTTTGTCATAATAAGGAGAAGTTCAACACCATGAAACATTGGTTGAGGCTGACGTTTACTCAACGGACAACAGTGGCTGAAACAACTGATCCACTTTTCCCAATGAATATCTTTGATTTGCGACCATATGATCAATTGATAAATAAGGTTGACGTGAACGAGACTGAATTATTTGGTAAATATAACTTTTAGGTTAAATTTCTAATTATGAACTTTTCTACTATTTATTTTAACAATTTCTTTTTCATTAGATGTCATCGGAGAAATTGTCAATTTCAGTGAGGTACAAATGCAAAACCAAGGTGGAATTTCTAGGAAGTTTATGGATATTGAACTAGAAGATGACGAGTAAGAATAAACATTCATCTACTAATTAAGGATTGATTTGATAATTACATATGCTAAAATTATATTCTTATTTCTATTTGACAGGAGGAAGAAGTTGTCTGCTACATTTTGGGGCGAGTTTGTTGATGAAATTGTACCTCATCTGCTAAGTTCTAACAACCAGCCTATTATTATTGTTATGCAGCTCATAAAAGCCCATAAATTTCAAGGTAAAATACAATTACTCAATTTGACATTACTTTGCGAAAGTTATTCATTATATCTTACACGAACGTTGTTTTGTAGATTCATATTCTGTGCGCAATACTTGGAATGCATCAAAGCTGTGGATTAATCCAAATTTTTCTCAATCTGACGAATTTAAAACACGATTCAATATATATATATATATATAAATATATATATATA
>NC_031994.1:46086571-46087232 GCF_001879085.1 Nicotiana attenuata | reverse complement strand
GCGCTCACTGTGGGGGTGCAGACTCCGGAGGGGCTCCTACAGCCCAAGCGCTATATCACTGCGGCGTGCAGTCCGATCCAATATGTACATACTGCGGCGTGCAGTCAGATCCATATAATATACTACTGCGGCGTGCAGTCCGATCCATATACTATACTACTGCGGCGTGCAGTCCGATCCATATAATATACTACTGTGGCGTGCAGTCCGATCCATATAATATACTACTGCGGCGTGCAGTCCGATCCATATAATATACTACTGCGGCGCGCGGTCCGATCCATATATAATCCTCACATCCAGGCCCTAGGCCTCACATCCCTCAGTGTATCCTCACATCTGGCCCTCGGCCCCACTCAGTCAGAATATCATCACAAGCCCCTAGGGCACTAGTAAAATAGTAGTCCTCAGCCCAAATTATCATTTAAGACTCGATCTGGGTAAAGTGGCTGAGTTGTAAAGTAGTGGAGAAACAGTATGACTGAGTTCAAGTAATAAGTCAAAATAGTGTAAATAATCCCCGAAGGGTTCAAATAGTTGGCACGAAGCCCAAATACGGCAATCAGCCCAAACAACAGTGATAACAAATAAATTCCAGTCCAATACGCGGTAAATAATCAATCGGGACGGATCAAGTCACAATCCCCAGCGGTGCTCTATC
>NC_031994.1:46079298-46082981 GCF_001879085.1 Nicotiana attenuata | reverse complement strand
TTATATCTCAAATCAAGTGTGCATTTAGGTACAAGCTTCAGGTTAGGTTAATGGATACTACTGGATCTGTTTCCCTATTGCTCTGGGACCGTGAAACCATGTTTCTCATAGGCAAATCCGCAAAAGAATTGAAGGAAGAGTTTCTTGAGGTATATCAACTAATTAAATTCGTATTTGTTATTTGGAAAATTCTAACTCAAAATTTCATTCTAGAATACTGGCGTTGTTGATAAGTATCCCTATCCAGTAGAGCTGAACAATATTCTCCAAAGAAAATTCATGTTTAAGGTTATTGTCAAGAGAGAGAACATTCACCTGCAAAAGGAAGTTTATAGTGTTGTTAAGCTTACGGATGAGGAGCAACTGATAAACAAATATAGTCCTGATCAACCTCCAGATGACTTAACTGTATGTCATATTTGTTCACAAACTTCATAACATATTTAAATTGCAAATTTCTTTTATATTGCATAATTTGAATCATAATTTCAAACTCATTTATTTATTAAGTTTTGATAGGAACCTGACTTCAATAATAATCAAGTCTTGGATGGAGAGAAGGAATGCGAGGTAAATACATAACTAATTTGTCCTTTAACATTAAAGCTACTTACATATCTTGAAGGATTTCTTTCTGAATAAATTTTCAGATTTGGAGTAGTTTTTTTATAACTTTAAAAGTTCTAGATGTTCACTTTGTTTTTTCTATAGGAATCTATGAACACAGTATTAATATTTTTTAGATTATTCATTCTTTTGATTAAATTATTTGTAGGGCATAAATTAATAAATCTGTAGTAACTATATGTTCATTACTGATTTACACTAATTTAGTATTTTATATATTCAGGATTCCACTGAAGATAACGACTTGTCATGACCCAAACCTCGCACCGGTCGTGATGGCGCCTCTCGTGAAGACAAGGCCAGCCAACTAACCCAACTCGACTCTTTCAGAATAGTTAAACACAAATTAACGACAAGATACGACTTAATGATATTAATTAACAGATTTACAACCCAGCACAGCCCTAATCGGGGTGTCACAAGTCACGAGCATCTATAAGAATGAAATCTCCACTTTACAGTCTAGAAATACACTGAACAAGAATAATGAATAACATAGAAAGACGGTGGTGCTGCGAACGGTGGCAGTCACCTCGCTAAAACCTCTACAACTCTGCCTCCACGCAGCCAATACCCGCTACCGGATGAACAAATACCTGCAACTGCACGCGAGGTGCAGGGAGTAAAGTGAGTACTCCAACTCAATGAGTAATAAAGGTAAATAATAACTGAGCAGCAAGAAATCACGTAAAGCAACCAACATGCCATATAGAAGCCGGGTACAATTTTCTGAGAAAATAGTAAAATCTGTGAAATCTTAGAAATACCTTGGCTCAGTTCAAATCTCTTTTGAAAATGATCTTTTCAATAATTATGAAAATGGTTTCAAAACAGGTAGTGCTGATAAGCACGGAAAATCCGCCCCTCGGGCACAAATACCACAATATAACAGGTAAAGAGGCAAATAAGTACATAAGATGAGCACATAAAAGTTCGCCCCTCGGGCAATATCTCAAACTGGACCAGGCCCTCGGGCTCACTCTCAACAAGACTCTCACCCTCGGGCTCTCTCTCTCAGATCACTCTCAGAACAGTATCACATAATAGCCGCTGCGGCGTGCAGCCCGATCCACATATTGCTGCGGCGTGCAGCCCGATCCACATATTGCTGCAGCGTGCAGCCCGATCCATAGCTCGCTGCGGCGTGCAGCCCGATCCATATGGGTACCCGCGCTCACTGTGGGGGTGCAGACTCCGGAGGGGCTCCTACAGCCCAAGCGCTATATCACTGCGGCGTGCAGTCCGATCCAATATGTACATACTGCGGCGTGCAGTCAGATCCATATAATATACTACTGCGGCGTGCAGTCCGATCCATATACTATACTACTGCGGCGTGCAGTCCGATCCATATAATATACTACTGTGGCGTGCAGTCCGATCCATATAATATACTACTGCGGCGTGCAGTCCGATCCATATAATATACTATTGCGGCGCGCAGTCCGATCCATATATAATCCTCACATCCAGGCCCTAGGCCTCACATCCCTCAGTGTATCCTCACATCTGGCCCTCGGCCCCACTCAGTCAGAATATCATCACAAGCCCCTAGGGCACTAGTAAAATAGTAGTCCTCAGCCCAAATTATCATTTAAATTATCATTTAAGACTCGATCTGAGTAAAAGTGGCTGAGTTGTAACGTAGTGGAGAAACAGTATGACTGAGTTCAAGTAATAAGTCAAAACAGTGTAAATAATCCCCGAATGGTTCAAATAGTTTGCACGAAGCCCAAATACGGCAATCAGCCCAAACAACAGTGATAACAAATAAATTCCAGTCCAATACGCGGTAAATTAATCAATCGGGACGGACCAAGTCACAATCCCCAGCGGTGCTCTACCCCACGCCCACTATCCGGCGTGCAAGTCACCTCAATATAGCACTACGATGTGCAATCCGGGATTTCAAACCCTCAGGATATCATTTACAAGCATTACTCACCTCGAACCGGTGGAATCTCTAGCTCGCGATGCCTTTGACCCTCGAATCGGCCTCTACGCGCGTCGAATCTAACCAAAATTAGAGCAAATACATCACAATATGCCAAGGGAACGATGCCCAATCGAAAACAATCAAAATATAGCAAAAATCTCGAAACTAGCAAAACCCGAGCCCCGGGCCCACTTCTTGAAAAATTACAAAACTCACATTACTGGATTCCTCGTCTCGCCATGAGTTCATACATACCAAGAACTCCCAAATCCGAGCTCAAAGGACCTATCAAATCCCAATTCGAAATATCAAAACTCAAGCCCTAGTTCGTCAATTTTAGGCTTAATTTCCATGAATTTCTAGACCAATTTCACAATATAATCGTGTTTTAAGTTCAAAAATCTTACTTCCAATCGATTCCCCTTGAAACCCTCTTTGATTTCCTTCAAAAACCTTCAAAAACGAGCAGCCATGGGTGAAAATAGACCCACCTTCGCGAACAAGCTGGTTTTTTAAAAAAACGTTCTGCCCAGGGGTGTTTTCCTTCTATGCGATCGCGGAACACTCCACGCGATCGCGAAGAACAAAATTCCAGCCCTCAAAATTCCTCTTATGCGATCGCACTCATCACTTGTGCGAACGCGATGAACAGACCCGCTGAGCTACGCGATCGCGAACAATATGCTGCGTTCGCACTAAACAACCCCTTAACCTTCTGCGATCGCAATTCACCCCTTTGCGAACGCATTGCACAATTATGGACATCTCCAAAAAAGCTTCTACGTGATCGCAATTGAGCCTTTGCGATCACATTGAGCAATTATACTTGCAACTGAAGCCTGCAATTTCTGCCAACTTTTAAGGTACAAAATGGTCCGTTTCACCATCCGAAACTCACCCGAGGCCCCCGGGACCTCAACCAAAAGCACCTACATGACTTAAAACATCATCCAAACTTGTTCCAATCATCAAAACACACCTAACAACACTAAAATCATCAATTCACATCGGATTCAAGCCTAAGTTCTTCAAGAACTTCCGAAACACGCATTCGATCAAAAACCCTACCAAACGACGTCCGAATGACTTGAAATTTTGCACACACATCCACAAACTCACC
>NC_031994.1:46045843-46068044 GCF_001879085.1 Nicotiana attenuata | reverse complement strand
AGCCAGTTGCCATTGTTGATAGACAGGATCGCCAGTTGAGGTCCAAGAGGATTTCTGCAGTAAGAGTCCAGTGGAGGGGCCAACCGGTCGAGGAGGCGACCTGGGAGTCCAAGGAGGACATGCGGAGCAGATATCCCCACTTATTCAGCAGTCCAGGTACTTTTCTATGTCCGTTCGAGGACGAACGTTTGTTTAAGAGGTGGAAATGTAACGACCCGACCGGTCGTTTTGCATTTTTGAACCCCGTTCCCTTAAATAAGACTTCCCACACTTGCTTTAGCTAATTTATGACTTGCGGGGACGGGTGGTTCGGAATTTAGAAGAGTTTTGAACAAGAATAAGTCTAGTTGCTTCTTTAAGTTTCTTTAAAAATGCCAAGTGTGACCTCGGTCAACATTTTGGGGAAACGGACCCGGAATCGTGATTTGACAATTTCTGAGGGTCCGTGGGAAAATATGGGACCTGGGCGTATGCCCGGGATCGAATTCCGAGGTCCCTAGCCCGAGTAATGAATTTTTATGTGAAATTGTTAAGTTAAAGTTTCAAAGGTTTAAATAAACTAAGAAATCATTGTTTTCCTAGGTATCGGGTTCGTATTTCGATTCCAAAACTTGGTACAAGTCTGAAATATCAGTTAAGACTTACCCATAAAATTTGGTGTCAATCCGAGTAGTTTAAGGGCGTTTTGACCCGTTAGAGGAGAATTAAGAACTTGAAGTTCAATGATTTGATTCATTTGGTTTTGGGGTTGATTCCTCGATTTAGCGTTGTTTTGAGTGTTTCGAGGGTTCGAGTAGGTCCGCCTCGTGATTTCAGACTTGTCGGTATGTTCGGGCGGGGCACGGGAGCCCCGAGCGTCAAACGAGCGAGGCTCGAATGAAGTTAGAATTTGGAAAATGACTGAAGCTTGCTGCTTCTGTCATAACCGCATCTGCGGTTCTTGGACCGCAGAAGCGGGACCGCAGATGCGGTCATTAGATCGCAGAAGCGGAGAAGGGGGCAGGCCAGGGGAAACCACAAAAGCGGCCCAGGGACAGCAGAAGCGGTTCCGCCTATGCGGCCCCCAGGCCGCAGAAGCGGTCGAGCCCCAAATCCCAAAAGCCGCAGAAGCGGAAATACTTCCGCAGATGCGAAAATAACTGGGGGCAGAAGGGTTCATTTAATACGAACTCAAACTCATTTCTCTCATTTTTCACTCTACACTTAGGCGATTTGGGTTCTTCCAAGAGAGGGTTTCCACATAACTTGGTAAGGTAAGTAATTTCCCTTCATCCTTAGCTTAAATACATGTATATTAGATAGATTAAACACCAAAAATTTAGTAAAAATCAAGAATTTGAGCTAGACCTAGGGTTTTAATAAAACTAAGAATTTATCATAAAAATTTGCCATGTAATGAACTAGAAATCATATATTTGTGATCCTTAGGTGATAGAGAACAACTTCCTTCGAAAAATCTCGGAATCCGGGCACGTGGGCCCGGGGTCGAAATTTAGGAAACTTGTGTTAATGGTTAGAAAATTGCCTAAATAGTTAGAGTTCGACCTTGTAAGCCTTTATTTACTAGTTCTTACTTCGTTTGATTAGTGTGGGATTTTCCGGCTTCGAATTAAGGACTTGGGCTCATTCTTGGACATTGGAAGTGCACTTCGGAGCGAGGTGAGTCTCATTTCTAACCTCGTAAGAGGGAATTGTCCCCTTAGGATTAATGTTTGAGTGTTTGTTGCTAAATGCGGGGACTACGCACGCGTTAGGTGACGAGAGCCCGTGCGTAGCTACTACTATGATAAATGTCCGGGTAGCATAGGCCTACAACATGCCTATTAAATATATCTCTTATGTTAAATCGTTGTTATGAACACCTAGTGTGTACTAGAGACTTAAAAGGGGATAGGAGCATACCTGTATAGTTAATTAAGTTTGATTTGGTATTCTTGACCATTTATGTGCCATGTGTGTGAACTTAATATTTCATCCTTATGGATCGGGTCGATCGCCTCGGTATGAATAGATGCATCTATAGGCGCGTCGACCCTCGGCAAGTGCACAGTTTATTTCTGTTGGATCGGTCCGTCGCCTCGGTATTATGTGCGCATGCTAATTGTGGAAAGCCTATACATGCTTTATTTGGCCATTATCTCATATGATAAATTATAAACTTGATGCTGTAAAGTTCTTGACTTATACCACTTGCCATAAATTGTTGAT
The DNA here is from genome assembly GCF_001879085.1 of Nicotiana attenuata. Lineage (NCBI taxonomy): Eukaryota > Viridiplantae > Streptophyta > Magnoliopsida > Solanales > Solanaceae > Nicotiana > Nicotiana attenuata. The sequence continues at coordinate 46,065,836 of NC_031994.1, read as the reverse complement.
ACTTGTGAATTCCATGATTTGAATACATCATACTTATATACATATATATTAATTGACCTTAGTAAGTATCGAGTCGACCTCTTGTCTCTACTTCTTCGAGATTAGACGGGATACTTACTGGGTACATATTGTTTATGTACTCATGCTACACTTCTGTACTTAAATGTATAGGATTTGAGGCAGGTGGATCCGGACATCACTCTGGTGCATATCAGTGAGCGCATCTGGGACTTCTACGGTGAGCTGCACTCCCTTCTTGCCGATCCGCAGCCGAAGAAGTCTTCCTTGTATTTTTTTTTTGTTTTGTTGTTGTTTCTGTCTATCCTGATTCAGACAGTAGGATAGGGCATTATTCATTTTGTGTATATTCTACTAGTTGCCCGTAGCTTGTGACACCAGGTTCTGGCACACACAGTAGTAGACGTTATTTTGGGTTGTATAACTGTCTTTACATTTTATTGATCCTTACTGGTTGTGACTTTAATTGGGGGGGAAATCTATTATAATGGTTTTTAGTAAGGGTAACATGAGAATTTAATTATACTTCCGCGTTGGCTGGCCTGACAAATGGTGTCGGGCGCCATCATGACCTATTATGGGAAAATGGGTCGTGACAACATGGTATCAGAGCACTAGGTTCACGTAGGTCTCACAAGTTACGGGCATGCCTAATAGAGTCTTGTAGATCGGTACGGAGACGTCTGTATTTATCTTCGAGGGGCTATAGGGTGTTAGGAAAGACTACTCTTTATTCATTTTCCATCGTGCAGTGGTCAGTATACTAAGTTTCCTCTTCTATTCTCTCACAGATGGTGAGGACTCGTGTCGCCGACGTTCTGGACCCGGGAGGAGCTGCTCCCCCCGTTGCTAGAGGCCGAGGTAGAGGCCGGGGGAGGGCACCGGCCCGCGGTAGGGGACGAGGGCGTCCCAGAGCTATTCCAGATGCACCGCCAGCAGACCCTGCGAGGGATCCCACTACTGAGGAGCAGGGCGAGGCGCCCGCAGCTGTGCCTACTCCGGCGGATTTCATGACTGTGCCGGGATTTCAGGAGGTCATGGGCCGTATGCTCTGGTTCATGGACACCATGACTCAGGCTGGTTTATTTCCAGCAGACCCAGTTGCTTCGCAGGCAGGAGGGAGAGCACAGACCCCTACTGCTCAGGCTCCAGGTCATGCAGTCGCGGTATATCAGACTCCGGGTGCACTACCCGCAGAGGGGGTTCCGCCAGTTGCTGTAGAGGTACCCCAGCCTAGGCCAGCTGTGGAGTTCGATCCGCAGAAGTTACTAGACAGATGGACCAGACTTCACCCTCCAGTCTTCGGAGGTGAGCGTCATGACGACGCTCAGGATTTCATCGACAGGTGCAGGGACAGACTGCACGCTATGAGGATATTGGAGTCGCATGGAGTCGACTTCACTACTTTTGAGCTTGAGGGCAGGGCCCGTAGATGGTGGCAGTCCTATGTTCTTGGTAGGCCCGCCGGTTCTCCTCTCATCACTTGGGGTCAGTTCGTACAGTTGTTCCTGGACAGGTATATTCCGCCCTCTAAAGGGAAGAGCTGCGGTATCAGTTTGAGCACCTTGAGCAGGGTCAGATGTCTGTGACCGACTACGAGGCGAGGTTTTCTGAGTTATCTCGCCATGCACTTATGATACTCCCTACAGATGCAGAGAGAGTGCGGAGGTTTGTCGCCGGATTACAGCCCAGTATTCGATCGGGTATGGCCCGAGAGGTGGAGATGGGTACAGAGTACCAGCTTGTGGTCGAGATTGCTCGCCGGATTGAGGGATATCGTCAGAGGGGCAGGGAGCAGATACAGCAGGACAAGAGAGCCAGATTCTTTGGAGAGTTCAGAGGTGCCCCAGCTAGGGGCAGAGGTCAGTATGGGAGGGGTCATCCCAGTAGGCCCCCATCTTCAGCACCACCACCTCCCGCCCGGGGTGCTCCAGCACGCCCCTATTTCAGTGCCATGCATGAGTTCCTACGCGCCAACTATTCAGGGTTTCTTCTCAGTGGGTATCAGGTCCTCAGTAAGTTCTTCTGCGTCCCTACTTCAGTGCTATGCCGGAGACTTCATATCGCCCCACCGGCTTATCCAAGGCTCCTTCCCACGGTTCGGGTCTACGAGTCACCAGGAGACAGTCATCAGGGCAGCAGGTGCCGCACCACGTTGTTGTTGAGCTGCGTGTGCACCAGGCCCACATGAGGGATAACTACCCCAGGCTTAGGGGCCAACGGCCAGTACAGCAGGGGCAGCAGCCCACGACTCCAGCACCAGCGGCCCAGCCACCTAAGGTGGAGGGCAGAGTGGTAGAGGCCGATCCAAGGTGGAGGCCAGACAGGGAGAGGTCAGCCAGCTACTCCTCATCCAGGTGGAGGCCAGAACGAGCCGGTGCTCGCAGCTAGATTCTATGCCTTCCAGCCAGGCGGATGCATTGGCCTCAGATGTCGTCATCACAGGTATTATCCTCCGTCAGCGGTAAGAGAATGCACTCGGTATTCATCTTGATCCAGGGTCCAACTTATCTTATGTATCATCTCCCGTTCGCTCGTTTTCGGTATTTCTCCTGAGCCTTTGTGGTGCTCCTGTTCATGTTGTCCACTCCTGTGGGTGATTCTGTGGTTGTTGAACGGGTCTACCGGTCTTGTGTGGTTACTTTTTGTAGTCCTTGAGACTACATCAGATCTCCCTGCTGCTCGATATGATCGATTTTGAGGTTATTCTGGGCATGGATGGTTTATCTCCACTATCACGCCGTTTCTAGATTGCCATGCCAAGACTGTTTCCTCTAGCGGATGCCAGGGTTGCCGAGAATTGGAGTGGAAGGGTTCCACAGTTGTATACGCCTAGCACGCGGTCATTTCTTTCCTGAAGGCTCAGCGCATCGGTGGGAGAAGGGATGTTTTGGCTTATCTAGCCTTATGTGCGATGACACCACCGCAGAGTCTCGACGATTGATGCAGTGCCAGTAGTACCGAGAGTTCCATCATGATTTTTCCTTCTGATCTCCGGCATGCCTCAGACCGTGGATATTGAAATTTGCTTGTTATTGATTTGGCTCCAGCACTCAGCGCCTATATCTATCCCGACGTACCGTATTGGCTCCTAAGGCTGAAGGAAGCTGAAGGAGCAGTTGGAGGAGTTGTTAGCTAAAAGGGTTTGTTAGGCCCAGTGTCATCGCCTTGGGGTGCCACCAGTGCTATTTGTGAAGAAGAAGGATGGGACTATGCGGATTGTCATTGATTACGGCCAGCTTGAACAAAGTTTCACCAATCAAAACAAGTTCCATTACCCCGTATTGATGATTTGTTTGACGCAGCTGCAGGGTTGCTAGGGTGTTCTTAAGATCGACTGAAGGTCAGGGTATGTTCAGTTGAAGATTCGGGATTCAGGTATGTTCCGAAGACCGCAATTCAGGACTAAGATTATGGCCCACTGATGAGTTTCTGGTGATGCTGTCCTTTGGCTTGACTATATGCTCAGCAGGCATTTATGGATCTGATGAACCAGGGTGTTCCAAGGCTTAATTATTGATTCTTTTGTCATCTCTTCATTGACGACAATCCTGATATATCACGTAGCCTGGGGGAGCACGTGCAGCATTTGAGGTATAGCTTTCAGACCTTGCGAGAGCAGCAGCTTTATGCTAAGTTCTCCAAGTGTGAGTTTTGGCTGGAGTCAGGTAGCATTCTTGGGGCATGTAGTGGTCAGGGAGGTATTTAAGGTGGATCCCAAAGAAGATTGAGGCAGTTCCAAGTTGGCCACGTCGTTCTTCAGTGACCGAGATCAGGAGTGTTCTTGGGGTTAGCAGAGTTATTACGCGCGATTTGTGCCAGGGCTTTTCTCATCTATTTGCATCACCTCTGACCAGAAGATTGACCCAAAAGGGTGCCCGTTTCTGTTGGTCCCGATGATTGTGAGAGAGAGCTTCCAGAAGCTCAAGGCGGCTTGACTAAAACGGCACCAGTTCTTGTATTTAGCCTTCGGTTCAGGAATGCTATACAGTGTATTGCGACGCTTCTCGGCGTTGGCTTGGGAATGTTATTGAGCAGGAGCGGGCGAGTTATTGCATATGCTTCACGTCAGACGTGAAGGTTTCGATGGAGAAGAATTACCGCTCTGTGACACGATCTTAGCGTTGGGCGGCTATTGTCCATGCCTCAAGAAGATGGAGGCATTATTTGTTATGGTGGTTGATGTGAGGTTTACCCGCCATCGCAGCTTGCAGCATTTGTTCAAGCAGAGAGATCTTAAAATTTGAGTCAGCGCAGGTGGCTTGAGGTTACTAAAGGGATTATGACATTACCATTCTTTACATCCAGTAAGGCGAATGTGGGTCGCGGATGCCTTGAGCAGAAAGGCCGGAGAGTATGGGTAGCTTGGCGTTCATTCCTGCGGGATGAGACCATTAGCTTTTGGACATCCGGTCTTTTAGCTAACAGACTTGTGAGGTTGGACATTTCGGAGCCCAAGCCAGATGTCTAGCATGTGTGGTTGCTAGTCTTCGTTATTGGGGCAGCATTTAAGGTGACAGTTCGATGATCCACATTGGGCAGTCCTTTAGAGAATACGTGTACTTTAGGGAGGTGCCAAGGGATCTCTATTGGCGAGGATAGGTGTGTTACGGCTACAGGGCCGTTGTATGTGTTCTAATGTTGATGTTTGGAGAGAGGATTTCTAGAGGAGGCCACAAGCTTCGGGTTTCCATTCATCCGGTGCCACGCAAGATGTATCGTGACTTGAGACAGCACTACTAGTGGCGGAGGATGAGAGAAGACATAGTGAGTATGTTGCTAGATGTTTTGAATGCCAGCAGGTCAAATATGAGCACAGAGGCCAGGTGGCCTACTTCAGCAGATGCCCATTCCGGAATGGACAGTGGGAGCGATTACCATGGATTTTGGTGGTTGGGTTGTCGCGGACTCAGGGAAGGTTGATTCAGTGTGGGTTTTTGTGGATAGGTTGACCAAGTCGGCCCACTTCCATTCCGGTGGCCGACTACCTATAACGGCGGAAGAGAATATGCTCAGATTTAGATTCGGGAGATAGTCAAGGGTGCACGCGTGTCCGGTTTCCATCAATCGGACAGAGGCCCTCAGTTACTTCCCTATTTCTGGAGAGCTGCTTCAGAGTGAGTTTGGGACTCGCTAGAGCTAAGCACGGCATTCCATCCTCAGACCGACGGGCAGTCGGAGCAGACTGTTCAGCATTTTAGAGGATATGCTTAGAGCGCATGTGTGATCGACTTTGATGGGCAGTGGGATCAGTTCTTGCCCTTGGCGGAGTTTGCATACAATAAATAGCTATCAGTCCAGCAATAGAGATGGCCCCGTATGAGGCGCATGTATGGTTCGGCGTTGTCGTTCTCCTATCGGGGTGGTTGAGCCGGTTGAGCTAAGTTTACTTGGCACAGATTTGGCACAGGATGCCTTGGATAAGGTAAAGTTGATCAGGAGAGGCTCCGCCCAGGCTCAGTCCAGACAGCAAGGAGTTACGCGGATTCAGAAGCACGTGACGTGTATCATCACGATTGGGAGAAGGTTCTCTTTGAAAGTCTCGCCAATGAAGGCCATTATGAGTTGGGAAGAAGGGGCAAGCTAAGCCCAAGGTTTATTGGCCCCTTTGAGGTGTTTGAGGCGCGAGTTGGAGAGGTTGCCTATGAGCTTGCTTAACCTCCCAGTTTATCAGGAGTTCATCCAGCTTCATGTATCGATGCTTCAGAAGTTCATGCCCGACCATGTCACATGTGTTGGATTTTTCATACCATTCAGTTAGATGAGAGCTGGGCTACGAGGAGGAGCCAGTCTTGCCATTGTTGATGACAGGGATCGCCAGTGAGGTCCAAGAGGATTTTCTGCCGGTAAGAAGTCCAGTGGAGGGGCCAACCGGTCGGAGGAGGCGACCTGGGCAGCCCGAGGAGGACATGCGGAGAAGATATCCCCACTTATTCAGCAGTCCAGGTACTTTTCTATGTCCGTTCGAGACGAAGTTTGTTTAAGAGGTGGAGAGATGTAACGACCCGAGGACTGGTCGTTTTGCAATTTATTGAACCTCGTTCCCTATAATAAGACTTCCCACACTTTAGCTTTAGCTAATTTATTGACTCTGACGGGAACGGGTGGTTCGGAATTTAGAGAGTTTTGAACAAGAATAAGTTAGTTGCTTCTTTAAAGTTTCTTTAAAAAATGCCAAGTGTGACCTCGGTCAACATTATTGGGGAAAGGCCCGAATCGTGATTTACAATTTCCTGAGGGTCCCGTGGGAAAATATGGGACCTGGGCGTATGCCCGGAATCGAATTCCGAGTCCCTAGCCCGAGTAATGAATTGTTTTATGTGAAATTGTTAAGTTAAGAATTTCAAAGGTTTAAATAAACTAAAATCATTGTTTTCTAGGTATCGGTTCGTAATGTTCGATTCCAAAACTTTGGTACAAGTCTGAAATATCATTAAGGACTTACCATAAAATTTGGTGTCAATCCGGAGTAGTTTAAGGGGGCGTTTTGACCCGTTTAGAGGAGAAATTAGAACTTGAAGTTCATGATTTGATTATTTTGTTTTTGGGGTTGTTCCTCGATTTAGCGTTGTTTTGAGTGTTTCGAGGGTTCGAGAGGTCCGCCTCGTGATTTCCAGACTGTGTGGCGGTATGTTGGGCGGGGGCACGGAGCCCCGAGCGTCAAACGATGCGAGGCTCGATGAAGGTACGAATTTGGAAAATAACTAAAGCTTGCTGCTTCTGTCATAACCGCCATCTGCGGTTCTTGGACCGCAGAAGCGGGACCGGTCAGATGCGTCATAGATCGCAGAACGCGGAGAAGGGGCAGGCCAGGGGGAAAACCGCAAAAAGCGGAGCCCAGGGACCTGCAGAAGCGGTTCCGCCTAATGCGGCCCCCCAAGCCGAGAACCGGTCGAGCCCCAAGATCCCAAAAGCCGGCAGAAGCGGAAATCACTTCCGCAGATGCGACAAATAACTGGGGGAAAGGTTCTATTTAATACGAACTCAACTCCATTTCTCTCATTTTTCACTCTACAACTTAGGCGATTTTGTGTTCTTCAAGAGAGGGTTCCACATACTGGTAAGGTAAGTAATTTCCCTCATCCTTAGCTAAAATACATGTATATTAAGATAGAATTTAAACAACCAAAAATTTAGTAAAATCAAGGAATTTGAGCTAGCCTAGGGTTATTAAATAAAACTAAGAATTTATCATAAAAATTTGCATGTAATGAACTAGAAATCATTATATGTGAATCCTTAATGGTGAATCTGAGACAACTTCCTTCGAAAAATCTCGGGAATCGGGCACGTGGGCCCGGGGTTCGAATTTGGAAACTTGTGTTTAATGGTTAGAAATTGCCTAAATAGTTAGAGTCTCGACCTTGTAAGCCTTTATTTACTAGTTCTTACTGTCGTTTGATTAGTGTTGGATTTCCGGCTTCGAATTAAGGACTGGGCCTCATTTCTTGGACATTGGGAACGTGCAACTTCGGGAGCGAGAGTGAGTCTCATTTCTAACCTCGTAAGAGGGAATTGTCCCCTTTAGGATATGTTTGAGTGTTTGTTGCTAAATGCGGGGACTACGCACGCGTTAGGTGACGAGAGCCCGTGCGTACTACTACTATGATAAAATGTCCGGGTAGCATAGGCCTACAACGCCTATAGAATATATCTCTTAGTTAAATCGTTGTTATGAACACCTAGTTTGTGTACTAGAGACTTTAAAAGGGGATTAGGATCATACCTGTATAGTTAATTAAGTTTGATTTGGTCCAATTCTTGACCATTTAATGTGCCGATGCTGTGTGAACGTTAATATTTCATCCTTAATGGATCGGGTCGATCGCCTCGGTATGAATAGATGCATCTATAGGCGCGTCGACCCTCGGCAAGTGCACATTATTTCTGTTGGATCGGTCCGTCGCCTCGGTATTATGTGCGCATGCTAATTGTGGAAAAGCCTATACATGCTTTATTTTGCCATTACCTCATATGATAAAATTATAAACTTGATGCTGTAAAGTTCGTTGACTTATACTACTCCATAATTGTGATACTGTGAATTCCATGATTTTGAATACATCATAACTTATATATCATATATATTAATTGACCTTAGTAAGATCGAGTCCGACCTCTCGTCTTCTACTTCTTCGAGATTTTGACGGAGATACTTACTGGGTACATATTATTTATGTACTCATGCTCACTTCTGTAAATGTACAGGATTTGAGGCAGGTGGATCGGACATCACTCTGGTGCATATCAGTGAGCGCATCTGGGACTTCTACGGTGAGCTGCACTCCCTTCTTGCCGATCCGCAGCCGAAGAAGTCTTCCTGTATTTTTTTTTGTTTTGTTGTTGTTTTCTGTCTATCCTAATTCAGACAGTAGGATAGGGCATATATTCATTTTGTGTATTATTACTAGTTGTCCGTAGCTTGTGAACCGGGTTCTGGCACACACAGTAGTAGACGTTATTTTGGGTTGTATAACTGTCTTTAATTTTTATTGATCCTTAACTGGTTATTACTTTAATTGGGGAAAAATCTATTATAATGGTTTTTGGTAAGGGTAACATGAGAATTTTAATTATACTTCCGCGTTGGCCTGACAAATGGTGTCGGGCGCCATCATGACCTATTATGGGAAAATGGGTCGTGACAAATTTGGTCGGAAAAATGGTTATATACAAATTAAAATATAAATTTAATTATATTGTGTGTGTAAATAATAAAGAGGTTTTAAACAAATAATATTTAATATAACGTATATATATATAAGCTATATTCGATATACTCTCTCTCTCTCTCTCTCTCTCTCTCTCTATATATAATATATATATATATATTATATATATATATATATATTATATATGATATATGTAGTATCCTTAAGTAATATTAGGTTTGATTCGACCGTAAATTGATAATTATATTACGTAGAAGTGTATTAGTGAATAATTAGCTTATATAAATTGATAGATTACACTAAGCATAAGTGGATTGGCCGATGATATTCTAAATTCATAATCACGCTATACCTAAATGTATGTATATTATATATATAATATATTATATATACACACACACACACATATACATCTTAACATAGCTAATGTTATATCGATATCGCTTATATACTATACACTAATAGTATATATATATATATATATATATATATATATATATATATCCTTAAGTAACTTAATGATTCTTTAGCCTATATATTGATAATAACACTAAGTAGAAGTGTAAGTATCCTTAAGAATTGTTAATGATTGATTAGTTTATGAATTGAAAATAACCTAAGTAGAACTATAGTAGTATCCTTAAGTAAATGTTAGGCTCGATTATACGATAATTCGATATATTATAACTATACTATACTATAGAGACATCTTAATATAGTTATGTTATATCGAATATTATATATTATATATATATATATATATATATATATATTATAATATTATAATATATATATACACACACACACTATCCTATCCTATACTATACTATATATACTATACCACACTACTTAAAATACAGTTGTTTACCGATGCATAGTACCGACGGACTATTTTCTATCGCTTATAGTAATTAGTAAGTGTATATTTTGTAATTAGCTTATAGATGACATTACACTAAGTATACGTCCTTTAGTAGTATCCTTAAGTAGTGTTAGATTTTATTCGAGTAATTGATAATTACATTACGTATAGTGTATTAGTGACAATTAACTTACTAAATTGATAATTACACTAAGCATAAGTGGATTGGCCGATGATTTATTCTAAATTTATAATACACCTACCTAAATGTATAGTATTTGGTCGGAAAAAAAACCGACCATATATATATATATATATATAATATATATATAAGTGATATTCAACATAACATTAGCTATACTAAGATAGCTATATATATATTATATTATATATGTTATATATATATATATATACACACACACACACACACGCATACATCTTAAATTGATAATTACTTTAAGTAGAAGTGTATCAATGGTGTCCTTAAGCAACGTTAATAATTATGAACTAGTGGTATCCTTATTAAGTAACGTTAGTGGTTGATTAGTCGATATATTTGATAATTATACACTAAATAGAAGTGTATTAATGATATTTGTGAGAAATGTTTGTGATTGTTTTTCTTTAGTTTGATAATTAAAGTAAGTGGAGTTTATTAGTGGTATCGTTTAAATAATATTAGTGTATTCTGAAGTAACGCTAGTGATTCATTAGCCTATACATTGATAATTATACTAATTAAGTATGTATTAGTATAGTCTTAAAAAACTATATTGATTCATTAGAAAGCAGATGCGTATTAGTGATATCCTTAAGTAGTATTAATGATTGATTAGTCCCACGTATTAAATAATAGACTAATTAAGTAAGAGTGTATTAATAATATTCTTAAGAACTTTACTGATTGATTAGCTTATATATTTGAGAATTACACTAAGTAGAAGTATAATGTAATACCAATAAGAAAAATTAGTGATTGATTAGCCTATGTATGAAAATTCTACTAAGTAGAAGTGTATTAGCAATATTCTTAAGAAATATTACTCATTGATTAGTTTATAAAATGATAACTACACTAAGTAGAAGTGCATAGTGATATCCTTAAATAATATTAGAATAATTACACATAATTATACAGTAGGAGAAGAATTATATGCTAGGTTTTTCGTAAAATATTAGTTTGATTTTCAGTGATTCATAATAATTTGTTAGCTAAAATTTATTAATTGACAAAGATTGGTGATGTTTAATTATTTAAATTGACAACTAAAGTAAGTAAAACTATATTAGCAATATCGTTAATTAATATTACAATTTATTAGGCAATTAATTGATAATTACATTAAGTAAAAAAGTGTAATAGTTACAATTAGCTTTTTTCAGCAAAAGCCCTAACTTTTTTTTACTCTTTTCTCTTTCTCCGCCTCACTCACGCCTTTTCTTTCTCTTCACCTTTCCTTTTCTCCTTTCTTAGCCATAACATCCTTCTTCTCTCGCACATTACAAAAGCCATTCCCTTTTATCTCTCACTTCCAAAATCCCTACACTCGTAGTATCAGCTTCCGTCGCGAAGCACCAGCGCGCCGGAATTGGAAACGCGAAGGATATTCTGAAGCTTGTGAAAAGTAGAACCTTCCTGGCGATTTTGCTGCACAACCTATTTTCGGAATGTTGTCCTTCAGCTCTCCGAGCAACCATTACACAACCTCTTTGATTAGGTAAGTTTTAAATTATTTCGAAATTGTTTCTGCTGCATCCCCCTCTTTTTACTCTTTTGTTTGTATAAATAGACACTTGGATTTTGTATGTAAATTGATGTGGGGGTTATGTCCGATTGTTTTTTTTCTTGTTTGTGAATTTGACAATCAAAATAGATATTTTCTAATGGTGGAGTTCTGCCAAAAATTCATACAAATTTGTGCACAAATCGCCAGTGCGGAATAAGGAATTAGAGAATCTGTTTTTATTTTCCTGCCAAAAATTCATACAAATTCAGATTTAAATACTGGTGGCTTTGGTTTTGGCTTTGGTTTGTAAATAGGAACTGAAGGAGGCTTCACTACTGGTGCCTTTGGTTTTGGTTTGTAGATAGGAATTGAAGGTGGAAATGGCTTCTTATAAATTGGAGGGAAATGTTTATTATGAATAGGGAGTAGAGGTAAATACATCTTAGGGTAATGTTTCTTTTTCCAAGAATGAATCTTGGGAAAAGGTGGCAACTTTTGCAATGGTGGATATTTATAGTGTGGCCATAAGATAGCAGAAGTGCACAACTGTAGAGAACGTTAGATTTCCAGCTGGTTTTAATGTGTGTTTTTCATCATTTTCAGATTTGATGACTACAATCTTGGACCTGTCTATGCCATTGTGTGCTGGACATGGTGCAGCATATATAAACCTTTTCTACTCTCTGCAAGAAGCTGCACCTAATTAACGGCAACAGATTCTGTTTTACTCATATAAAAACTTCCAACTTTGTAATTTTCAGGCCTTACACCTTACACCAAACCATATTAAATAATTAGGATAGTTCAATGCTAAAATAAGTTGAAGATATACATTAATTCTCATAGTTAAATAGTTAAAGTTTCACGTGCAAGCATAGTTAATATTTTCCGACCGATTTCGGTCGGAAATTTGAAAATCAAAAAAAATTAATATTTAATACTTTCCGACCGAATTCGGTCGGAAAATAAAGTTTGACACTGGCAGTCAACGCATTGAATTTTTCGACCGACATTGGTCGGAAATTTCCGACCAATTTTTTTCGACCGATTTCGGTCGGAAACTTTGCCCGACCGAATTGTTTTTCCGTCCAATTAAAAACGGTCGGAATTTGGTCGGAAATTGTCAATTTCCAACCGATTTCGGTCGCAAATTGTGATCGGAAATCGCCTAATTTCTAGCAGCTTCTGATGAGGAACTTCAAAGGAATATTCATTATATCTGTAATGAACAAGGAATTGATTGCTCGTTAATTAATGATGGTGGCCCTTGTTGTAATCCTAATACTTACATAAATCATGCATCAGTGGCCATGAATATTTATTATCAGAATTTTGGGAGAAATTATTGGAATTGTGACTTTGGCAACACTGGTGTTATTGTTGTTACTGACCCAAGTATATTCTTAGTTTTATGATAAATTGTACTCTCTCGGCTCCTTATTCTTTTCTAAAATTTAGAAACAATTTAAGTTAAGCTTTCCATTGTATTCTTAAAGATAATCTTTTACGGCCACACAAATTTTAATGCTTAAGTTACAATTTTTAAAAGTCGTATAGTCACACATGCATTGTTATGGTATATTTCAGACAACAAGTTTAGAAAAATCTTCATTTCTTTCTTAAATTCTTTGCTCAATCAAATACTAGTTGCTGGATCGAATCACGTAAATTGAAATGGAGGGGTAAGAATCGTTATAGAATTACTTTTCGATTTTTTTGGATTTGATTAAGTTATAAAATGTTTAAATGTTTTCTTATCCTCTTTTGCCAGGCTATGATAATTGCAAATTTGAATTTCGTCAGAGATATTGAAGCTGAAGCAGCATGGAATATTTTGCGTGATATAATCTGAAGAAACGATCAGTCATAGTACCATTCAGCTTGTTTGGATGGTTGTTACCTATAGTATTATATTGTATTGTTACTTCACATACAATATTTATTTTGATTGTTACTTAAATTTTATTGTATAAGATCGTTAAATTTGTCATTACGTAACGACGAAAAGTAGTACTTTATGTAACGGTCAATTTGGTGTGGTCGCGCTGTTACCTTATATTTTTCTCTAATCTTGCCCTCCCTTATTATTAAATTATTAAATTTTATTCTTTACCAGGACTTTTTATATAATAATTCTACTTTGTATCCTATTTTTCTTTGTAATATTGCAACTTTATTCTTTCTAGTGCATGACATCATGAAACGACGATAAACGATAAAATTATTCAAATATTATATTTTATCAAAACAATATAATACAATACAGTAGGATACATTATGAACCGATATGTATAACCATCTTAACGAGGAGTTAAATTTGAATATAATATTCGAGATCGAGAGAGCAGATGAAATTACTTTAATGAAGAAGAAAATAAGACGATGTAGAAGAAATAAATATTAGTCTTTTTCCCTATTGTACTTTTTCTTTCTAAGCGTCTTTCTTTTCTTGTTGTACTTTTAGTTTAATCAATCAATGTAACCGACAAACGAGATTCCAAGCAATTGGATATATTATGATCTTAAAAGTTTACTGAAAATAAGAGTACAAATTTCCTCATTTCAATGAGAGGTTAAGTTTATAATAAACCGTGGTGATTTCCAAGATTTTGGATCAAATGCAGAAGACATCGAAAACGAGAAAATAAAAGAGAAACAAAGTGTGGATCCTTCTGAAAAGCAAGAAATGTGTAAATTAGACGCATGGGTGCACTAATTAAAAAAAAAAAAAAATTATGTTAAGTGGGAATTGATCCCTCTTCCTACTGGTAAACAACTCAATCTTCAACTAACTGCACCATTCAACCTTCTTAAAGCATAGATACCAACAAGTAATATTACATAAAAATTTAAAAATATTTACATAAAATATCTAACTTTGCGGAGAGACCACAAATTCACATGCCCCATATATTCGCCCTAAGTCCCCCTTGCTTTAAACCGATCATCGCATGCTTCTTTATTTTCCCCTTTATTTAAGAAAATATTGTGAATAATAAAATTTGGACCATTTCGTATGGTTCAAGGGCATACAAGTTTTTCCCTTGTAAAGAATGTTCATGTGTTATAAGAACTTAGAAAAATGGATATATGATCACAACTATTAATGGATAATAAATTTGAACCATTTCGCTAAGTTCATGGTAAAATTTGGACCTTTTTCCTTTTAATTTAATTGCATATTTGTGAGCTTTCATACCAAATTGTCCCTGGATTTTTTTCTTTTTTTGAGCAAACAGGAAATATATATATTAGTAATTAAGTAGTGTTCAGTACATTGTACACATAGTTGGTGTCTCTAAGGACACTTAGATTACCTAGGCTTGCTAGAGTATTACAAGCATCATAAGATAGAAATTTCTCAAAAACATAATGTTCCAGTTGTTCCTTTTCCACAAAACATTTTACATAAGGTGGAGCTTCAACAAAAGTCTTCTTGCCTTCCCGTTGATCCTTTGCCTTTCTTGCCATGTGATGAGTTGCATTATTCCCTTGCCTGAATGTGTGCTGGAGGATTATCTCCTTCTGTTGGTGCATTAACCACCTGCATTCATTAACAATATCGTCATATAACCTATTGCCCTGTAGGATGCATTGGATAGCCTCCACAGAATCTGTCTCTATTACAAGCGGGTATATTCTCCATTCCTTAGCCATTTTGAGTCCCTCTAGTAGAGCTTTTATCTCCGCTTCTAGTGATCCACCTGCATATGATTGTTTACCAAAACTCACAATCTAGTGTCCTTTGGCATCCCTAAAAATACCTCCCAATCCATATTTTTGTGTAACACTGTCAAAGCTAGCATCAATATTAAGTTTAGACCATCCTTTTGGAGGTTTGTGCCATACAATTTTGATGTGAATTTTTGGAGGAGTGTACATGCTTTTTTTAGTGAGGAGTTTATATTCAATAGCCTTTTGAATAATAAAATCACCATTGATGGGAGTAGTCGTGTTATTATGATTGTTGTTGTTTCTATTTATCCAAGTGTACCATATAACAAAAGGAAAGATGAGGTCCCAATTTATAAAATTATTCCCAATTGGGTAGTTAAAAGATTTCAATTGGTTCAGCCAGTGGTCACCTGGTGCTTTATAGTATTGGTGCCACCCAACATTTTCCCAAAAAGGTTTGATCGCCTTGCAGATAAAGAAAATGTGGAGTATAGATTCTTCTTCGTTGTTTCTATATACCGAGCACATTGGATCGACGTTTAATCCAATTCGTGCGAGATATTGTCTACAGAGAATCCTACTATGGAGGCATTGCCACAAAAAGAATTTTATTTTATTGGGACAATTAAGGTTCCAAATCCATTGGAAATCTACTAGGTTATTTTTGGGAGATTCTAATAAGTTGAAGCATGATTTGGTTGTGAAAAAACCTTTAGTAGTTAATGACCATATAGGAATGTCACTTCTTGGGCCCTTCAACCGTATTCTAACCTTACTAATGATTTCCTTAATATTGTCCGGAATATTAATGGAAATTTTATCGAAGTCCCATGTTTCCCCGTTAAATAAGTCTTTTAGTTTTAAAGATTGATCCCTTTTTGGAGTGGTCCTTCTACTGTTTCCCTAAGACTTCCTACCCCTGGGATCCAATTTGTTTCCTATATGTTCGTGTTAGAAAGGATGTGAGGAGACCAAATAATTCCTTTAGAGCATAACTCCCTGTTACACCCCATGTTTTCGTATGTAAGAGTACGTCGTAAGTCAATTGATGTAAGCTCAGAAATGGAATCATCTTTCAAAAGTTTACAAAGTTATTTCATCATGTTAACATGGAGGTTACAAATATTTAAGATCATTGATACCAAGTAGCAAGATTGTTTGAAGGCTTAGAAGCTAAACAAATTAAAGAAAATAAGTTTCGTCGAAAGTCGACAAGTTGGAATGTTTTACCATGTACTTTTGGGGTGAAACTGTCACGACCCAATTTCCAACCCGGTCGTGATGGCGCCTCTCGTGAAGACAAGGCCAGCCAACTAACCCAAATCGTCTCTTTAGCAATTATTAAACATAAATGAATAGATAAATACAGCTTAACGACAATACTAACCAGTACTTATAACCCAACACAACCCGACCGGGGTGTCACAAGTCACGAGCATCTAGAGAAGTCTAAATACAACTACAGGGCCAAAAATATACGGAATAAAATTTAGAACCAAAGGAAGTAATCCGGTGCCGCGAACGCTGGCGGTCACTCTGCTCAGCTACGATAGCAATACCTTCAACCAGCTCAAAACCCACTACCGGGTGAACAATACCTGCATCTGCACGCGAGGTGCAGGGAGTAAAGTGAATACTCCAACCCAGTGAGCAATAAAAATGAATAACGGCTGAGAATATAAAATCCCACACAGGCACAGATAATGCTATCTCAAACAATAAAATCAAGTAAACAGTAGGGACCAGTGAAACATAGCAAGAAATTCTCTTTGAAAATAATTAATAAAAAAACAAGTATGCTCAAGTATGGTCAGCCATTGTTACCTGACCCAACGCGTGTTTCAGTGCCATTGTTACCACTGGTCAGCCATTGTTACCTGACTGGTCAGTCATTGTTACCTGACCAAAACACGTGTGACAATGTCATTGTTACCACTGTCCAATTCTAAATGGGTACCCGCGCTCACTGTGGGTGTGCAGACTCCGGAGGGGCTCCTACAGCCCAAGCGCTATATCATCATAAGGCATGAAAGCCTGTACATATCAACATGAGGCCTGAAAGCCTTCTCACAATACACTCGAGGCCTGAAAGCCTCCTCACATATCACTCGAGGCCTGAAAGCCTCCTCACATCACTCGACATATCCTCACATATGGCCCTCGGCCTCAATCAGTCCAAAAATAATCATAAGCCCCTCAGGCATCAGTAAAGACAATAATGCTCAGCTCAAACAATAGTTCAAACATCAGTTAAAACTCAAGGTTGAGTAAAAATATAGCTGAGTTCATGAAACAGTGTAATTCAAATGGACTGAGTTCAAATAATATTTCAAACAGTGAGGAAAACAGTGATGATAGTTCATAAAGAGTTCAAACAGTCGGCAATAAGCCCCAAATATGGCAATAAGCCCAAATCATAGTGAAAACAATAAGTCATTGCTAATACGCGGTAAAATATCATCCGGACTGGACCAAGTCACAGTCTCCAATAGTAAAAATGACCCCGCGCTCGTCATGGAACGCGTGTCTCATCTCAACATAGCACCAAGTTGTGCAAATCCGAGGTTTTCAAACCCTCAGAACATCATTTAAAATCATTACTCACCTCTAGCCGGTCAAAGTCTAGCTCGCTATGCCTTTTTCCCTCGAATCGACCTCCTCGCGCGTCGAATCTGATCAAAACCACAAGAAATACATCACAATAGGCTAATGGGTCATAACCCAATCGAAAAGACTCGAAAAATATCAAAAATCACGAAGTTGGCAAAACCCGAGCCCCGGGGTCACTTCTCGAAAAATTACGAAATTCACATCTCCGGATTCCTCGTCTCGCCACGAGTCTATACATATCAAAATCATCAAAATCGGGGTCCATTTGGCCCCTCAAATCCCTATTTAAAACTCTCTTAAATTCAAGCCCTAAACCACCATTTTTGACCTTTGATTTCTTGATTATTCAGTCCAAATTCATGTTTACACACCATAAAATCAAGCTCTAAGTCCAAGAGTTCATACCTGATAATAGCCCTCGAATCCCTCTTCAAAATCGCCTCAAAGCTCTCAAGGTTCGGAGTCCAAAATGTTGTTCTTTCAAAAAAATTCGCGAAGAAGATAAATCTCACTTAACTACCAGCCATTCCTCTTCTGCGGATATATTACCGCTTCTGCGACTTCCGCATATGCGGTCCACGTCCGCTTCTGCGGACTTTTCACTTAAGGCACCCACCGCTTCTGTGGTCCCTAATTCGCTTCAGCGGGACCGCCTATGCGGTCAAATCTTCCGCTCCTGCGGACTCAGACAAGGTCCCATAATTCCACTTCTCCGAGGCCCAGCTCGCTTCTGCGAGACCGCATCTGCGATCTCCCTTCCGCAGATGCGGAAACACCTGCTGCAACCAAAAACCTGCAATTTTCCAACTTCAAATTCCTTCCGTTAGCCACTCGAAATCACCCCGAGGCCCCTGGGACCTCAACCAAGGTTACCAACACATCTTAAAACATTATTCAAACTTGTTCCAATCCTCAAAACACGTCAAACAACGCTAAAACCATTAAATCACATCGAATTCAAGCCTAAGTTTCTTCAAAACTTCCGCAATACGCATTCGATCAAAACTCAACCCAAAACATCTCCGAATGACCTGAAATTTTGCACACACATCCAAAATCACCTAACGGAGCTACTGAAACTCCTGGAATTCCATTCCGACCCTTGGATCAAAATCTCACCTACCAACCGGAATTTGCCAAAATACTAACTTCGCCAATTCAAGCCTAATTCTACACCGGACCTCCAAAACCAATTCTGATCACGCTCCTAAGTCACAAATCATCCCCCGAAGCTAACCGAATCTCCGGAAATCACATCCGAGCCCTCTAACCAACTAGTCAACTTCCGGTTGACTTTTCCAAAACAAGCTTTCCTTAGAGAGACTAAATGTCTCATCTCCTACCAAGACCAAACCAACCCAACTCGATTACCTCAAATACCGATAATGAAGCATAGAGAAACATAATATGGGAAAAACGGGGCGGTAAATCACGTGACGACGGGCCGGGTCGTCACATCCTCCCCAACTAAAACAAACGCTCATCCTCGAGCGGGTCAAGGAACATACCTGGAGTCTCAAACAAGTGAGGATATCTGCTCCGCATCTCCCGCTCGGTCTCCCAAGTAGCCTCCTCCACCGGCCGACCTCTCCACTGCACCTTCACCGAAGCTATATCCTTTGATCTCAACTTTCGAACCTGATGACCCAAAATAGCCACTGGCTCCACATCATAAGTCAAGTCATCATCCAACTGAACCGTGCTGAAGTCTAACACATGGGCCGGGTCTCCAACATACTTCCGGAGCATAGAAACATGAAATACCGGGTGAACTCCCGACAAGCTGGGTGGCAAAGCAAGCATGTAGGCTACCTCCCCAACTCTCCTAAGTATCTCAAAAGGACCAATGAACCGTGGACTCAACTTTCCTTTCTTTCCAAATCTCATATCGCCCTTCATAGGCGAAACCTTCAACAAGACCTTCTCGCCCACCATGTAAGATACATCTCGAACCTTCCGGTCCGCATAACTCTTATGACGCGATTGAGCTGTATGAAGTCTCTCCTGGATCACCTTCACCTTCTCTAAGGCATCCTGCACCAACTCTGTCCCCAATAGTCTAGCCTCGCCGTGCTCAAACCAACCAACCGGAGATCTGCACCGTCTCCCATATAAGGCCTCATACGGCGCCATCTGAATACTGGACTGATAGCTGTTGTTGTAAGCAAACTCTGCAAGTGGCAAGAACTCAGCCCAAGAACCTCCAAAATCAATAACACAGGCACGCAACATGTCCTCCAATATCTGAATGGTACGCTCGGACTGCCCGTCCGTCTGAGGATGAAATGCGGTGCTCAACTCTACCTGTGTACCCAATTCTTGCTGAAAAGTCCTCCAAAACTGGGAAGTAAACTGAGTACCCCTATCTGAGATGATAGAAACTGGGACCCCATGCAACCGAACAATCTCCCGGATGAAAATCTCTGCCA
>NC_031994.1:46041169-46045702 GCF_001879085.1 Nicotiana attenuata | reverse complement strand
CGCAAGACTGCGCAGGCTAGTAGGTGACAAGTAGGTGCATCACCTACTTGCCAAAATGAGAGGACTTAATTAAAAGCCCCAAAGTCGGCCAAGAGGGGTCTTTTAAGGGACTATAAACTCAGTTATTTCACCTGTCTTTCAGACCAAGAAAACCTAATTGAACCCCTGCAACTCCTCCCCAAAAATCCCACACAAACCCTAGGGTATTCCGGGTGTTACGACGAGATTCTAGTGCTGAAAAGTCCGGACAGCTTGCTAGTTTCTCTTTCTCCTTCTTGTAGCCGTGTTGAGGAACTTATTTTTGATGAAAAAGGACCAGGTTTCTTGGGTTATACTCAGTACAAGGTAAGTTTATGCTTCTCCTTCCATTATCTATGCGTTTGCGAGTTGTAACTCGATCGTAAAGAATAGAACTGGCTAGTTTCGAAAGAATGGTATGTTGTTTGTTCTTGTATAATGGTTGGCTGGTTGTGAACTTATTTTTAAGTTGAATTCATGGATGGTTTATTGGATAAGAGGTATAATGATGTACTTTTGGTTGTATTTCTCAATTTGAAAGAAAAGACAAGTCGAAACGTGTTTAAGTAAACTGAAAAATTATTTTTGAGTTGATGAACTTGTAGGACTGTTTTTGGGCTGTTTTGTGTTGGTATTGGGTTGTCTCTTTTACTGCTGTTTTTATGGAGTTGAGAGGAGGAAGGGTGTGGAGAAACACCACATAATGGCAAGATTGTTTGTTGGTCGTTCGTCGTAACATTTTCGGATTGTTTGACACTATTATGGTTGTCATGTTGTGTATGAAGTGATAGGGGTATGTTGGGCTGTTTGTGATTGTTTTGACTAGTGTGAAGTCATATATATAGGGGAGGTGCTGTCCGTTTCATTGTAAAATAGGTTGTGGTCGATACATAATAGTTACGACGCTTAAATGATAACGAGAGTGTCATTTCTCTTATTGTAGACTAAGGAGCCGTGAAATTGCATAGCTTGAGGTTGGGAAGAATATACAAGGTATGTTAAGGCACTTACTTCTTTCTTTTGGCATGATCTAAAGTGAATGAACATAAACGGTACCCTAATTCATAACGGATCTACTCCTAGAAACTAAGGTTGTCCATGTTGTTCTTTCCTTATAAAGTTATTCTAAACAAGTGGTATGATCCTTAAATCCTACTAAGGTTCATATTGATGGTAGGGATGTCCATAATGTTCTTAAGTCACTCCAAAAGGTTTAGAACTTGATTCCATGAGCGAGCATGCATTATATATATGTATCTATTTTACTCTACCGAGCCGCGCTATAGTCGGCCGGGTACGGCACCTATTGTGCAACCACTGATCAGTTGGGATTACCGAGCTCCACGTGGCCGGGTACGATTCTACCGAGCCTTATGATGGCCGGGTACGTTTTTTTTACCGAGTCCTCTTTGAGGCCGGGTACGATATGATGATGATGATGCCCACAGAGGCGTATGTTTTCAAAAGATTATGTATATATATGTATTATGCACTTCATGTCTGTAGCCCCCAGAGGCACTCTGATGTTACAGGTTGTATCTTCTCTATCACTCTTTATATTACTGTTCTTATTTATGTTTTCCTGCCTTACATACTCGGTACTTTATTCGTACTGACGTCCCTTTTGCCTGGGGACGCTGCGTTTCATGCCCGCAGGTCCCGATTGATAGGTTGACAGTCCTTTTATTAGGCTATCAGCTCAGCGAAGGTGTTGGCGCACTCCACTTGCTCCGGGTTGCCTATTTGGTCAGTATGCTTTGGATATGTATTGATTGGTATAGCGGGGCCCTGTCCCGACCTTTATGATATTAGGTACTCTTAGAGGCTTGTAGACAGAAGTCAGGTGTATGGATACTTGTATGGCATTGTCGGCCTATGTTTTGAGTTTACAAATGGTCATGTCGGCCTTATAGGCCAGTATGTCATATGTATAATACTTTGGTACTCGGTTGAGTAAGGCACTGGGTGCCCGTCGCGGCCCTTCAGTTTGGGTCGTGACAAACGTGGTATCAGAGCAGTTCTGTCCTGGGGCGTCTGCAAGCCGTGTCTAGTAGAGTCTTGTTTATGGGTGTGTGGTGCACCACACTTATAAGCAGGAGGCTACAGGGCATTTAGGACCGTCACTCTTTCTTCTTACTCTAGATCGTGTTGTAGAGCTCAACTGTAAGAATTCAAACTTCTAATTTCTATTGTATTCGTAATACAACGGTACCTCATCCAAACAGGCAGTTGGTATGAGATTGAATGTGGTTGTGGAAAAGTTGAGTCGGAGGAACTTGATTTTGCATTAAGCTTATGATGAGTAAATGTGAGGTCTTCAACAGATCACGTGTGTACTAAGACGCGTAAGTTTCTTGATAAGGAGGCCTAAGGCATGAATATCTATCTACCCATATGGTTTAAAAAGCAACAAGAAAATCAAAAAATAGACACAAGTTTCAACAAGTAAAAGAAGCAAGGTGGCGAAGGTTACGGGGTACCAGTTAGTGAAGGTTTTGAGTTTTTACAATTCAGGCAGAGAAATATATGTATTCTTAGTTACCTTCAACAGTAACAGAGGTATGTACAATTGGCCACGCCATTCTCAATATGTCCTATGGGAGTTGACAGATATAGTTTAAGAGAAGAAGGGGATAGCAAGATCCAATTGGGGCTAGAGTAACCAGAAATTGTAGATGGATTATTATCATTAGCTAACATTTCCAAAGGTTATTGCACATGTGGTAATAGTTCTCCTTGTGAGACACCCCGATGGTGCAATCTAGAATAGTACATTCAGATATGAATACTAGAATGTCTGGAAAAATTTAGGGGATTGGCACTGGAATCCTAGAAGGGATAAATATTTACCTTTGTATGGCTCCCATTCCTAGTAAAGAGAGAATGCTAGGTGACCTAAAGAGCCAGTGAGATGAAGCAAGGGGAGCTAAAAGTGAAAGAATGTTTTATTGAAGTTATCAGAATAAAGTGATAGATAGATATTAGCCGGAGAATAAGAAGAGAGTAATTGAAGCATTATGAGTAAGATGTGATAAATCGATGATAATGGTAAATCAAAATATGACAGAATGATAGAGTCTATAGTCAAGTTAAGGAAAAGACAAAAGGTGACAGGCCTTGAGACAATAATAGAGTATAGGCCAAAGGTCATATCCTCATTTCAAGAAAGGAGTTGCTGAGTCCAACGCGATTACCAGAAGGCTAAGTTAGACCCCCTATAGTAACAAAAATTAGTATGGCCTAGTAAACAAGATAAAACCGAACATGAATTAGAGACCGGAGGATTTGATAATGGTCGACATCGTGAAAATTTTCAGAGATCGAGCTCCAACAATAATATAATAGACAACAGACGAATAACCTTTAAAGGTCATTTAGGAAGTCGTTTACCTAAAGCAAGCACTCTGAGCAGAGTTAATCTTAAGGGACTAAGTGTGCCAGTTACACTAGGTGTCACCTTTGTGCGTAAGAAATTTAGTTATCCCTGGTACAGAAGGTTACCATAAGGAGATTAAGGTTCATTGATAATGTGAAAAGGTGCCAAAGATGAAGAGGTAAAACATCTATAGGTAGATCGTCGTAGTACTAAATCTTAGTACTCCCCTAAAGTGGGGAATATGGTGTGATATGGTATTAAGTCAGAGTTAAGCGGTTCAGGTAACTATGGAATGGTAAAGGAAGAATGTGGTAAAAAGTATAAAGGAATGATGTTGCATTTATTCAGTTCCTACAGATATGTTGCGACTCTAGAACATTATGCAAGCACGACACCGGGGAGAGGCAGTAAAAGTTTCCGGCCAGGATGTTATTAATAGATAAGTGCGAATGAACACTTGATACATAAGGAGACAGTGTGATAGGTAACTTAAGACAAAGTAAATAACCAAAGAGAGATTACACGGAATATAGATATGAGAATGGACCAACGAGCAGTTTGTAGTTGATTCAGGAAGAACCTAGTTATGGCTAAATAAGAGGTTATAAGCAAATCAACATATCATGCAAGATAAACGTAGTGAATCCTAATATAGTGAATTCAGTCTCACGGATATGACGTCATACCCCTTGAGAAATGCTCAGATAGGAGTTAGGGTATTTAAAGATATTGTATAAGTGTTACGGGAATAATGGAGAGTGCCATTAAGGAGACAATCAAAATCTGAGTTTAGAAGTAACCCTACAAGCACAAGGGCATGGAGGTATGTAACTAAGGATGTTTGTAGGCAAGTAAGAATATCGAAAATTCCTTAGTGTATACAGTATAACAAGAACACAACTTTACAAGATCCAGAAGGTCTCCTAAGTACTACCACGAAAGACTAGCTCAAGAAATAAGGAAGGGGGCTTCAACCTAAGCATATTAACTTGAAGAAGAATTGGTCTGGTAACAATAGTCTCACTACAACATTGGATGCACTCCGTAAGAAAGTGGCGCCTATAGTGGCTAATAAATGGAAAAAAAATCAAAGGTGATGTTTGAGATCATATGAGGTACAGGAAATTACAGTATTCGTG
>NC_031994.1:46024187-46041069 GCF_001879085.1 Nicotiana attenuata | reverse complement strand
TACCTGTTTCCCCCCTTGCAGAGCCTCACAAAATTTGCTTCTTTTGAACTTTGATGTTGGTAACCTTATCACCAATCCTTAGAGACAATTTGTTAGCTGATTCAGATTGATGACCAAGTCTTTGTGCCACATGAGGACATTATTCCAGCACACTTAGACATGTTAATTTCATTTTCTGAGAGAGTAGACAAATCTACAATGTAAATATATTAACTCTCCTTCCCTGCAAAAACAATCTTGTCAGTGGTAAAAAAAAAAAAAAAAAAATAAAAAAAAAAAAAAAAAAAAAAAAATGTTAAGTCACCAAAGCATTTGAAGTAGAGTGAATGCTAACAAGGTTACCTTTGTCCACACATGTGAACACCACTAATCAGGCTATATTCAAGCCATCTATCAAGTGAATGATCTCGAATAGTGATGTGAAGAGTTGTTCTTGCTAGTGTCAATAATGCAGATCTCAAATTACTCTACCTTTTCCTTACCATTCTTCCGAAGCGACGATTACCTCATCCTTTAAGTTCTCTACGTGAAAGTAATGGTTCTTGCTTCCAGTCATATGCTTTTGACTCACTATCTCCATTACATATTTGGCTACTTTCCCTCATCTGGACTGCAAAAAGATCAGGTTAGTCTTAGGAACCCCAACTGTTGGTCCTTTCTATAGAACGGGAAAATAGATCTTCTACGGCACCCAGGCAGCTTATTTTCTTTTCTTGAACCCAAAGTTTGTTCTTTTTTGACTGGCCTTTTCTTTTGCATTCAGTCATTTTTTGTATATGGCAGTTTGCACAGTGTGGTGCAGATTTTGTTCTCAGAAAGAGTGAGGTTACTGCTTTTAGGATCCCACTTAGTGCTTTGTCCATAAACAAAGTCTCTTTGTTCTACTATATGTTTCTTGTAACCAGAAGATGTGCATCAGAAGCTGGTCATTTCAAGTTCTGTCTAGTTATGTTCTTACTCTAATCTTTCTTTTAGTATCTCATCTGCTCCATCTTTCCTGTACAGCTCATCCTTCATTTTCCTAAGTTTTTTCTGGGGTCGATGGTGTTGTGATCAACATTTTTCTTTCTGTTCCTAATTTCAATTTAAGTTCTCGACCTAAGTTCTAGACCTAGTTCAAGTTCAGAACGTTTGGTTCAACTCAGCTTTCTTTCACTCTCATTAGCCTAGACTCTTAGATTTTGCACTATGCTTTTAGGATCACACATTCCTAGACAGTTTTCCTTCTCATTTTTTATTATCTCCGATTTCATCAATAAGGTCTAGATAGCTCAGATATAACTTTCTTTAGACAGGAATTTAATCTTGTCCTTGAGATGAAGAATACTTACTCTGTTCATCATCTGATTCTCCAATGGCCATAGCGCTTGTTCATCTCGCTTCATCTTCTAAGTCCTCATCTGAGTTTCTCCCCAAGCAGCAACCATAGGCCTTTGTTGAACCTTTGTTCCTTTTGGTTGAACCGTTCCTTCTTCCTGTTCTTCGTTCAGCCTTTCCTTTTTCCACCTCAATTTCCCATTGAGGACAATTCTTGATCATGTGACATTCTTACACACTTGTAGAAACCCTTCATTGGTTGTTTCTTTAGAAGCCCTTGGTTTCGTTGAAGTTGTACCTCTTGAAGATCCCTTTCTCTCATTCAGGTACTTTTGAATCTCTTGTGATCATAAGCCCATTTCATCATCCCCAGATCTGAAACCTTCAGCATTCAGAGAGCCAGACTCCTTTCCTTCTTGGGTGCATCGATTTTCATGTTTGTCTTCTCAGTTCATAGGCATAGGTTTCCAATTAGTTCATCCAGCTTGAGATAGCAATATTCTTTGATTCCTGGATAGCAGTATTTTGCTTCCAGAGACTGGCAGAACCCTTTGTAAAATCTTCTCAACTTTGTCTTCTTCAAAGATAATCCCTTCCAGAGACTTAAGTCATTGTCGTAGATTGGTGAACCTTTATACATCTCTTGGATTGTTCTCCTTCCTTCATGGTAAACTTCTCATATTGAGAATACAAGGTTCCTCTTGACCTCTTCACTTGAGGTGTTCCTTCATGAGCCACTTGCAAAGTGCCAGATTTCCTTAGTAGTGGTACAACTATGAAATTCTATCTATACTCTCTGGACCTATGTCACACACACAAGCCATTTCTTGGCCTTGCATTTTTCTCCGAACTTCCTCTAGTCGCTTTAGCAGTGCGCAGTAAACAGCTCTTGTTTTGGACACATCCTATCCTTCAGCATTCTTCTTTGGTATGCAGAGACCTCAGTGACTAATGTTCCACGACTTAGTCTTCTCTATGATGTATCTCTATCTTTCTATCCACCAAAATATACTGTCCATTGAAAAGTGAGCCTTAGCAGTGGATTGCCCTTCCCAGTTCCCATGTGTGCACTCATGTTGATCTTCCATATCTCTCTCAAGGATTGATGATCCCGCTCTGATACAATTTGAATTTATACGTAGGAGTACCACACAGAGAGGGGGATCTCTCTCTTTAGATCATCTTTCAAAAGCAAGAAAATGGTAAGCACAACCAAGTCGTTGGAACTGGTCCATATGGATCTCTGTGGTCCAATGAGAACCATGAGCAGAGGTGGAAAGAAATATTTAATGGTGCTTGTTGATGATTATTCTAGATTTACCTGGGTTCTATTTCTAACATCTAAAGATGAAGCATTTGACATGTTCACTGCCTTTGTTAGAAAAATTCAGAAACAATTAAGAAATCAACTTGCATCCATTAGGTCTGATCATGGAACTGAATTTGAAAATGCTAAGTTTGCTGAATTCTGTGATGAAAATGGTATAGATCATAATTTCTCTGCCCCTAGGACTCCTCAACAAAATGGAGTAGCTGAAAGAAAGAACAGGACTCTTGAAGACATGGCTAGGACTATGCTTCTTTCTAGTAAGCTGCCCCATAGCTTCTGGGCAGAGGCTGTAAACACTGCATGTTACATTATCAATAGATGCATGACTAGACCTCTTGTAGAGAAGACTCCCTATGAGTTACTTAAAGGGAGAAAACCAAATATATCCCATCTTAGGGCATTTGGATGTAAGTGCTTTGTGTAGAACAATGGAAAGGACTCCCTAGGTAAGTTTGATTCCAGAAGTGATGAGGGAGTATTCTTGGGATATTCTTCACATAGCAAAGCATATAAAGTGTTCAATAAAAGAACTTTGTGTGTAGAAGAAAGTGTACATGTAGTATTTGATGAAACTAACATTCTTTCTGAGAGACAGGAACATGAAGATGAAGCCATTGGATTGGTAAAGGATTTGACTAAAGCCTCAGCACAAGTCAAAGTGGCACCAAAAGAAGGAACAAGTTCTTCCATCCAGGGTAAGCTAAAAGGGGGAACTTATCAAAGAGGAAATGAAATAAATCCCCTAAAAGAACTTGTTCATGACCCTGTTCCTGAGCAACAACACATGGGAGAAGCATCTAGTAGGAACCAGTTGGTTGTGAAACCTCACAAGTATCAAAGTTCTCATCCTATTGAGAACATTATCACTGATACAACATCTGGAGTCAAAACTAGATCAAAACTAAAGAATCTGTGTGCTTTTGATGCCTTTTTATCTCTTATTGAACCTAAAAATGTTGTTGAGGCTTTGCAGGATGCAGCTTGGGTCAATGCAATGCAAGATGAACTCAATCAATTTGAGAGAAGTCAAGTTTGGCATCTAGTTCCAAGGCCCAAAGATAAATCAGTTATCGGTACAAAATGGTCTTTAGGAACAAACTTGATGAAGATGGAACTGTTACAAGAAACAAGGCAAGACTGGTGGTCCAAGGTTACAGCCAAGAGGAGGGCATATATTATGATGAGACTTTTGCTCCAGTTGCAAGACTAGAGGCAATCAGACTTCTCATAGCCTTTGCAGCACATATGGAATTCACTCTTCATCAAATGGATGTCAAAAGTGCCTTCCTAAATGGCTACCTGAAAGAAGAAGTGTTTGTGAAACAACCTCCAGGGTTTGAAAGCAAGGAATGTCCTGAGCATGTGTACAACCTGGACAAGGCTCTCTATGGACTCAAGCAGGCCCCAAGAGCATGGTATGAACGATTGTCCAAATTCCTGCTTGAACATGGATACAAAAGAGGTAAGATTAACAGTAGCTTAGTCTTAAGGGAAAAAGGTAAGGATCTCCTCGTGGTACAAATTTATGTTGATGACATAATCTTTGGGGCCACTACTGATAAGCTAAGTAAGGACTTTGCAAAATTAATGGGGAGTGAGTTTGAAATGAGCATGATGGGTGAGCTTAACTTCTTCTTAAGCTTACAGATCAAACAAAATCCAAATTGAACCATGATCCATCAGCAGAAGTATGCAAAGGAGCTAATCAAAAAGTTTAAAATGGAAGAATCTAAAGATATAGACACACCCATTGCAACTGCCACTAAATTAGATGTTGATGAACCTGGTTCATCCGTTGATCAAAAGTTGTATAGGGGTATGATTGGTTCACTCTTGTATCTTACTGCTAGCAGACCTGACATTGTTTTCAGTGTAGGGCTTTGTGCTCGCTTTCAGGCAAATCCTAAAGAGTCTCACCTGACTGTTGTCAAAAGGATACTAAGATACTTGTTGGCCCAATTAAAGGTTAGTTTTGAAGACTGACAAAGGAAATCAGGATGAACCAGGTCCATCACTCAGGTGCACAAAAACGGGCAGATTCGAGCATGTGGGTTGCACGTGAAGGAGATAAGCTTAACTTGGTGTATTTAATATCTCCTGTCGAAAAGGTTGCATAATTGATAAGGAGAAGGACTCCTTAATCAAAGAGAACACTATCCAAGATAGGGAAGGAGTTAGAAGTTGAAATCCACTAGAACTCTTCCACCAAGGAAGAGTTGCATCAGAACTCTAGTTATTTCTTCATCTACTAACTCTATAAATTGCAGGATGTTCTCACATTAAAGTGTTGTACAAAAATGCAGAAGTTAAACGTGAATTGAGAGCAAAATAGCAAGGCTTTTTTCAAGCAGTTCGTGTGTCATTCAAGTGTGCAAACCTGAAGCTACATGAACCAGATTGAAGAACCAGCTCCATACAGAGTTTTATGTGTCTTTCTTTATTTCTAGTTCAATTATAGTAGGTGTTTTTCATATTGTACCTTTCAGCTTTATCTAGAAGCAATTGTAATAGGTATTTTAAGTATTCAAGTTAGAGTTAACTTGAAGTTGTCGCAGCAGTTAGAGGCTGGTTGCCACAATGGGATTAGAGTTAATCCTTAGGTTTACAAAGAGTTTTGTAAATGCTGTTTTGGCTCAGTGATTTTAGTGGAAGTTTGGAAAAATCCTACTGAGTAGTAGGTCGTGGTTTTTTCACCTTTTGAGCCAGGTGTTTTCCACGTAAAAATCTCTGTGTTCTTTATTTTATGTATTTATTATTCCGCAAACAGCAGTAGTTAGTACATCTAGAAGAACCAGGTTCTTCTAGAGCGAAATTTGGGTACCACACAAATCACCCCCCTCTTGTGTGGTATTGACGTTTAGAACATCAATTGGTATCATAGCAGGTTATCCTTGAAGAGGCTAACACCTTAGGAACAGATCAAGATGAGTGCACCACCTGAAAACTGGGAAGGGCAATCTACTGATAGTCCTCCACTCTTTAATGGCCAGTACTACTCTTGGTGGAAAAACAGGATGAGAGATCACATCATCGGAGAAGACTATCAGCTATGGGACATTGTCACTGATGGTCTCCTTGCTACCATTAAGAAGAATGATGAAGGAGTAGATGTGCCAAAAACAAGAGCTTACTGCGATGCTAAGGACTTGAGGAAGTCGGAAAAGAATGCAAAGGCCAAGAAATGGCTTGTGTGTGGACTGGGTCCAGACGAGTATAGTAGGAATTCTAAGTTGTACCACTGCTAAGGAAATCTGGGACACTTTGCAAGTGGCTCATGAAGGAACACCTCAAGTGAAGAGGTCTAGAGGAACACTGTTGTATTCTCAATATGAGAATTTCACCATGAAGGAAGGGGAAACCATCCAAAAGATGTATACAAGGTTCACCATACTGACAAATGAACTTAAGTCTCTTGGAAGGGTTATTCTTGAAGAAGACAAAGTTGAGAAGATTTTGACAAGGGTTCTGCCAATCTCCTGGGAAAGCAAAATCACAGCTATTTAGGAATCAAAGAACATTGCCACTCTTAAGTTGGATGAGCTAATTGGAAATCTCATTGCCTGTGAACTTAGAAGGCAAACAATGAAGATGGATGCACCCAAGAAGGAAAGGAGCATGGCATTCAGAATCACTGAAGGTGCTGATCTAGAGGAGGATGAAATGACCATGATCACAAAGGACTTCAAGAAGTACCTAATGAGAGGAAAGGGTCCTTCAAGAAGTGGAAGCTACAAGAAACCAAGGGTTCTTGAAAAACAAACCAATCAGGGGTGTTACAAGTGTAGGAAGACTGATCACCACATCAAAAATTGCCCTCAATGGGAAATTGAATGGAAGAAGGAAAGAGCTGAACGAAAGAGCTGAACGAAGGAACAGGTTCAACCCAAGAAGAACAAAGGATCAACAAAGGCTATGGTTGCTGCCTGGGGAGAAAGCTCAGATGAGGACTCAGAGGATGAAGATGGAGATGAACAAGCACTCATGGCAATTGGAGAATCCGATGAGGAATCTGAGGTAAGTATAATTCATCTCAAAGACAAGATTAAATTTTTGTCTAAAGAAAGGCTATCTGAGTTACTCCTGGATTTCATTGATGAATATGAGGATCTAAACAATGAAAACAAACAACTGTCTAAGGAGTGTGTGATTTTGAAAGCTAAGTGCAAAAATCTGGAACTTAGGGCTAGTGAAAGTGATAGTAAAAATGCTGAGTTAAAGAACCAGGTTCATGAACTTGACACCACTGTCCTAGAGCTTAAATCTGAAAATCTAAAATTGAAATTAGGAACTGGTAAAAAGAAATCTGATCACACACAACTCACTTTAGAAGAAAATGTAGGAAAAATGAAAGATGAGTTGTACAAAAGAGATGAGCATAAGAGTCCTTAAGGAGGATCTAAACAAGGTTAAGCACGAGCTAGACAGAACCTGTAAATGGAATAGGTCCTCCGATGCACTTTCATGGCTACATGAACACCATAGTAGCAATAAGAGAGGACTTGGCTACGGGACCCCTGCACCTAAGTGGGATCCCAAAAGCAAGTACCTCACACTTCCTGAGAACATAATTTGCACACACTGTGGTAAAAATGGTCACTATAAAAGTGAATGTATTGCAAAAGAAAAAGCTAGTCAAAACAAATAAAGAATTTGTTCAAGGTAAAAATAGGCTGCCAGGTTGGGCTAAAAAGAATTTGATTCACCCTTTTGCCTATAGAAAGGGACCCAAACTAGTTTGGGTTCCTAAGACTAACCCCTGATTTCCTTTTGCGGGTCCAAGTGAAGGGGAGCAGCCAAATATGGTACATGGATAGTGGTTGTTCAAAGCATATGACAGGAAGCAAGAACCAGTTCCTTTCACTTGAGGACCTCAAAGGAGGTAATGTCTCCTTTGGAAATGGGAAGAAAGGTGAGATCAAAGAACCAGTTCCTTTCACTTGAGGACCTCAAAGGAGGTAATGTCTCCTTTGGAAATGGGGTTGGAAAGGTAGGTAAGACTGATTCTCACTCTATTGAGAATGTCTACTTGATAGATGGCCTAAAGTACAGTCTAATCAGTGTATCACAATTATGTGATAGAGGTAACTTGGTAGCATTCACCTCTACCAAATGTTTTTTGATTAATCTTACCACTAACAAGATTGTTTTGCAGGGGAAAAGAGTAAACAATACATACATTGTAGATTTGTCCACACTTTCAAAAAATGAACTCACTTGCTTAAGTGTGTTGGACAATGATCCCCTCCTTGGCACAAGAGACTTGGACATGCAAGTCTGAGTCAACTCAACAAATTAGTCTCCAAGGATCTGGTGATAGGGCGGCCTAACATCAAAGGAAGATAAAGTTTGTGAGGCTTGTGCAAGGGGGAAGCAGGTAAGATCCTCTTTTAAATGCAAGAAAATGGTAAGCACCACCAGACGATGGAACTGGTCCATATGGATCTCTGTGGTCCAATGAGAACATTAAGTAGAGGTGGTAAAAGATATGTGATGGTGCTTATTGATGATTACTCTAGGTTTACTTGGACATTGGTTTTAACATCTAAAGATGAAGCATTTGACATGTTTACTTCTTTTGTTAGAAAAACTCAGAAACCACTAGGTAATCATCTTGCATCAATTAGGTCTGATCATGGAACTGAATTTGAAAATGCTAAGTTTGCTGAATTTTTGCATGCTACATCATAAATAGTTGCATGACTAGACCTCTTGTTAAGAAGATTCCCTATGAGTCACTTAAAGGGATAAAGCTAAATATATCCCATCTTAGGGCATTTGGATGTAAGTGCTTTGTGCACAACAATGGAAAGGACTCCCAAGGTAAGTTTGATCCCAGAAGTGATGAGGGAGTATTCTTGGGATATTCTTCACATAGCAAAGCATATAAAATATAAAATAAAAGAACTATGTGTATAGAAAAAATGCGTATGTTATTTTTTAAAACTAACATTCTTTCTGAGAGGCAGGAGCAAGATAATGAAGAGATTGGGCTGATAAGAAATTCAAATGGTGAAACCACAGACCAATCTGAAGATGCATCACAGGAAGGAACAGGTCCCTCCACCCAGGGCAACATGACAGGGGGAACTAACTAGAGAGGAACTGATCCTCAAACCTCGAGGGAACCTGTCCATGAACCTATTCCTCAGTAACAAAACCAGGAAGGAACATCCAAAGAAATTGACACTCCTATTGCAACATCCACGAAATTGGATATAGATGAACCTGGTTCATCTGTTGATCAGAAGTTGTATAGGGAAATGATTGGTTCTCCTTTGTATCTTACTACTAGCAGACCTGATATTGTTTTCAGTATAGGTCTTTGTGCTCGATTTCAAGCAAATCCAAGGAAGTCCCACTTGACTGCTGTCAAGAGAATTTTGAGATACTTGAAAGGCACCACTGACCTTTGCCTTTGATATCCAAAAGGTAGTAATTTTAACCTAGTGGGATATGCGGACGCTGATTATGCAGGTTTCCTTGTGGATAGGA
This sequence comes from Nicotiana attenuata, assembly GCF_001879085.1. NCBI lineage: Eukaryota > Viridiplantae > Streptophyta > Magnoliopsida > Solanales > Solanaceae > Nicotiana > Nicotiana attenuata. Next base: position 46,031,930 of record NC_031994.1, on the reverse strand, counting down.
AGAGCACCTCAGGTATGGAACACTTCCTTGGTTCATGTCTTGTGTCATGGGCTACTAAAAGGAAAAAATTAGTGGCCTTATCTACTGCTGAAGCTAAGTATGTTGCTGTTGCTTCATGATTGTGCTCAATTGTTGTGGATCAAGTAGCAGTTGATGGATTTTGGTATTGAAGTTGGTTGCATCCCTATTTTCTGTGATAACACTAGTGCTATTAGTATGCCTAAGAATTCGGTTCATCATAAGAGAACTAAGCACATAGATGTTAGACACCATTTTTTTGGGACAACTATGAGAAAGGCTTGATCACTATGGAGTTTTGTGCTACCGACAAGCAAATTGCTGACATCTTCACAAAAGCCTTAGGTAGAGATCACTTTGAGAGGAACAGGTTGGAATTATGGATGATTAAGATCACCTAAAAGGACCAGTTCAAGGTTAAACGAAAAAATGAAAAAAAAATGAAAAAAATTGGTTAGAAAGTCTGTAAATTGTGTATAATTAGATTAAATCGTGCTCAGTCTCATACTCTCCATAGTATACCCTTGTGCCATGTGTTAAAATGACTCATTAATCTCTAATAATATTTTCTCTATTTTGGCAAATTTAGACTCACACAAGAGAATTATCAGTGAAGAACCTGGTTCATCAGGATAACACGGTATGTTTTCTACACTCTACATAATTTGAAATAACTATATTTGGATCATGAGCAGAGTCCTACCAAATACTAAACTCCTTTTGGACTTATCCGTTACAAGTGAACCAGTCCCATTCAAAAGAGTCCCAACCGAATGGAAGTTTCTATATTCTAGGGATACACTCCAACGTCTCTTCAAAATTGAATTTCAGTTTAATTAAACTTCGAAGAGTCTGAAAAGCTGTAGTTACCCCATCAATTATTCCCCTGTATATTGATTAGCTTTAGTGTATTCCTTACTTCATCTCTCTCAAGCCGTCAAAACTCTCTTTCTTCTTTCATCTTCCAAACACAATCTAATTCTCTTCTCTTCCATACCCTAGCCCAGATATGTCAAACACTTATGAAAATCCTTCATCACCACCACAGGAAACCACTTCCACACCTTCTACAACACCAATCTCTAAGAAAAGTAGAGTAAAGATGATGGCTCGTAAGATTGTGGCTGAAGGAGAGCAGATAAAGAAAATAAACAAGCAATTGAAAGCAAGAAGGGAAGAAGAATCCCAGAAATTTGAAGATTCATTTAAGTCTGCTACTAAGGGGGAAGAAAGTAGGTATTCCGAAACTGAACAGGTATCTTCTGATTCTACAGTTACACCTGAGACAGTTTCTGAAGTTGTTGCAAATTTAGAGAATGGATTTGTACTAGTAGGATCTATAGCAGGTGTTGAGACTACAGAATCTGGAGAAGTTGGTGGTAAAAATAAAAAGGAAAAGAAAAAGAGAGCAAGGGTGCTAGGAGTACTGTGAGGGGAAAGGGTACAAGAGTGGCTGATTCTTCACCCACTCCTGTTGGTCTAACAAAAGAAACTGAGGCAATGGTTGTTTGGGGAGAGGAAACTAGTGAAATAGAAGAGAGTGTGAGCAAAACAGGGGGAAGTGGGTCTGGCAAAGCTGCTGAGGGGTTGGTTCAACTTGAAAAAATATAGATGAACCTGTTCCATTTGAACAGGAAACCCTCGCAGACCTACTGATAGGGTTATCAATAGCACCAAAACTCATGTCATTCCCTATGGTTTCATTCCAACAACAGTGCTTGTACATTTCAAGGTACCTATGAAGAAGTGGGAGGTTAGTACAAGAAAGGATCATTTTGGGGTTAATACTCTGCTTGCTTGCGATTATGAAGTCAATGTCATTCCTAATGAACCTTGTTCATCTAAAAAGACATCTATTAATAGCAAGGTCAGAGCTCTATTACAGGAGAGTGAGGCAAAGGATGCTGAGATAGCAAGGCTGAAGACACGATTGGTTGAGGTACAATCTGAGAGAGATGTTCTCGGAGCTGAACTTGCAAGGGAAAGGGAGAAGAATGATGGAATTCTTCAAGACATGCTGAAACTTCTCCAAGAAAATAACCCAGCCCCTACCTCTTCCAAGCCTTAAATCCTAGCCTAGTGGCCATGAGTAAGTTTTAAAATTTGGTTATCTCACATTTTATGCAACTTTTCGATGATTCCAAAAGGGGGAAAAAGGTTGTGCTTTAAGCAAGTGATGTTTACACTTTGAACAGTGATGTTTATAACCTAATGTACCTGGTCCTTGATGATAAGTGATAAAAAAGGAAAGATATTTCTAATATTGTGTTGATGTTGAGCTGAGTTGAAACAGGGCCTAAGCTTATGTTTCTAACATTGTGTTGATGTTGAGCTGAGTTGAAATAGGGCCTAATCTTATGAAAAGCACAGAGTTTGTCATCATCAAAAAGGGGGAATTTGTTGGCCCAATTAAAGGTTAGTTTTGAAGACTGACAAAGGAACTCAGGATGAACCAGGTCCATCACTCGGGTGCACAAAAACGGGCAGATTCGAGCATGTGGGTTGCACGTGAAGGAGATAAGCTTAACTTGGTGTATTTAATATCTCCTGATCGAAAAGGTTGCATAATTGATAAGGAGAAGGACTCCTTAATCAAAGAGAACACTATCCAAGATAGGGAAGGAGTTAGAAGTTGAAATCCACTAGAACTCTTCCACCAAGGAAGAGTTGCATCAGAACTCTAGTTATTTCTTCATCTACTAACTCTATAAATTGCAGGATGTTCTCACATTAAAGTGTTGCACAAAAATGCAGAAGTTAAATGTGAATTGAGAGCAAAATAGCAAGGCTTTTTTCAAGCAGTTCGTGTGTCATTCAAGTGTGCAAACCTGAAGCTACATGAACCAGATTGAAGAACCAGCTCCATAAAGAGTTTTATGTGTCTTTCTTTATTTCTAGTTCAATTGTAGTAGGTGTTTTTCATATTGTACCTTTCAGCTTTATCTAGAAGCAATTGTAATAGGTATTTTAAGTATTCAAGTTAGAGTTAACTTGAAGTTGTCGCAGCAGTTAGAGGCTGGTTGCCACAACGGGATTAGAGTTAATCCTTAGGTTTACAAAGAGTTTTGTAAATGCTGTTTTGGCTCAGTGATTTTAGTGGAAGTTTGGAAAAATCCTACTGAGTAGTAGGTCGTGGTTTTTTCACCTTTTGAGCCAGGTGTTTTCCACGTAAAAATCTCTGTGTTCTTTATTTTATGTATTTATTATTTCGCAAACAGCAGTAGTTAGTACATCTAGAAGACCCAGGTTCTTCTAGAGCGAAAATTGGGTACCGCACAAATCACCCCCCCTCTTGTGTGGTATTGACGTTTAGAACATCAATACTTGAAAGGCACCACTGATCTGTGTCTTTGGTATCCCAAAGGTAGCAATTTCAATCTAGTAGGATATGCTGATGCTGATTATGCAGGTTTTCTAGTGGATAGGAAGAGCACCTCAGGTATGGCACACTTCCTTGGTTCATGTCTTGTGTCATGGGCTACTAAAAAGCAAAATTCAGTGGCCTTGTCAACTGCTGAAGCTGAATATGTTGCTATTGCTTCTTGTTGTGCTCAATTTCTATGGATCAAACAACAGCTGGTCGATTTTGGTATTGAAGTGCATTCCTATATTCTGTGATAACACTAGTGCTATAAGTATGACAAAGAACCATGTTCATCATAAGAGGACTAAGCACATAGATGTTAGGCACCACTTCTTAAGAGATAACTATGAGAAAGGATTGATCTCCATAGAATTCTGTGCTACTGATAAACAAATTGCTGACATCTTCACTAAAGCACCAAGGAGAGAAAACCTTGAGAGGAACGGGATGGAATTAGGGATGATTAAGATCACCTAGTAGGTCCGGTTCAGAATGCACAATGAAAAAAGAAATTGAAAAATAAAAAAAAATATTTTTCTTGGCTAGGAATTCTGAACTTGTGTAAATATCTAGATTAGTTTCTACTCAGCTTCATACTTTAACTAGTATACTTCTGTGACATGTGTTTATATGACTCATTGATCTCTTACATAATTTTCTCTATTATGATATTTGAGGCATGTTCAAGAGAATTCTAAATGAAGAACCTGGTTAATCAGTATAGGCTCATATGAAAGCTCGGGTATGTTTTCTATACTTTGCACAACTAGAAAGATTAACGGTTCAACCATGAGCAGAAGTCCAATACTTGTCAAATTCCTAGATAATTCTATCCGTTGGCATTGAACCAGTTCCGTTCCTCTAGAATTCTAAACCGTAATTCTTGCCTAATATCTAGGGAAGCCAAATAATCATTAAAAGTCTGGAATTACAGTTTGATTAGACTTCTATTTGACCCCTGAAAAGCTGTCGTTACTGAATTAATGTCTAATTCCCTTTAAATATACCAAAAATCTCTAATCTTCTTCATTATTCTAAAACTGTCAAAAATCTATTCTTCAACTCTAATTGCTCTCTTCTCCAAAATTCCCCAATTAACTCAGGAAACGAACAAAAATGTCTAACCCACAAGATCATCCCGGTTCTCCTCCACCACCATCTCACTCAAATTCATCCTCATCTACTCCTCCTAGTGAATCCCCAAACCCTAGGTTTAGAAGGCAGAAGATGTTGGCTCAAAAAGCTGTAGCGTCTGGTGCTCTGAGAAAGGTATTAAGTGAAAGGCTGAAAGCTAGCCAGGTGAAAGAAAGCCCAGCTAAAGAGTCTGACTCAAGCTCTGAGTCTGAATCCTTTCAATCTGCGAGTGAAGGTGAAGCACATGGGTCTTCTAACACTGAGAAAACTCAAGAAACCCCTGCTGAGGTAAGTTCTTCTGTGGTTGAAAACCAAGAAACTAGGTTTGTTCTATTTGGACCTATTAGAGATGTAAAATTGGCTGAATCGAGTAGGAGTGGAGGTAAAAAGAAAGGAAAAGAGAGAGAGGGTGAAAGTGGTGAAGAGAGGGGAAATGGGAAGGAAGAGGTTCTTGCTATATGCGGGGTTGTAGAAGAGAGTGGCATGAAGTCAGGGGGAAATGAGTCTGGGGAAGCAGTTGAGGGGTTGGTTCATCTAAGCAAACAAAGAGATGAACCTATTTCATCTACTGAGGAAACCTTGGCTGACCTATTGAAAAAAATTGGAGCAAGTTATGACCCAAAGAAACGCAAAGCTACCACTCCAAAAGCCCCAAATGTTCCCAATCCATCCAAGAAAAGAAAAACTTCATCCCCAGAACCTACTTGCCCTTCAGTGCCTAAACGAAGAGCCACAAGAAGCAGGGTAAAATAAAGTGAACTGACTTACAAAAAGCTTTAGAAGAAAGCAAGAAAAAGAAAATGGAGAAGGGAAAAGCAAAGGTTGCAGAATCCTCTAAGGTTGTTGAGGAAGAGGAGATGGAACTGGTCCATCAAAAAAGGGGTACAACGGTGGAGGTTCCTACACCCAAACCTAAAAAGCCCAAGACTTCTTCCAAGAAGTCTTCTTCTGTACCTGTCTGTTGAACCCTCACTAGCCAAGAGGACAAGATCTGCAGTGAAAGCAAAACAAGCAAAAGTTTCAGATGATGAAGAGTGGAGTGGAGAAGAAGAATAAGAGGAATCTGAGAAGGAACAGGACAAGTTTGCCATCTTTGGCAGGAGAAAAATTTTGAAAGGTAGATTGTTGAAGGACCTAGTAGAACCAGGGATGATGAGGTTGGTTGACTCTTTAGCTGCTCAAGGTTGGAAGGACATGGTCCTTTAGATGGATGGGAAACTAGCCAGGAATGAACTAATTGAGTTCATGGCTAATGCTGCTGTAAAAGATGGGGTTGTTAGTAGCTTGGTGAAGGGAGTCTCAGTGCAGTTTGATGCTGAGAAGTTGGGAGAAATTCTGGATATACCCTCTGAAGGGTTTGATGACTACACTAGGCAAAGGTGGCCATGCTTGGACTCCCTACCTACTGCCCTTGAGATCACCAAGAGGTTCTGTGATTCAGAGGATGTGAATGAAGCCAGGGCTGTGCAGAAAAGTGAGATGAGGCCTGAGCACAAGGTTGTGTTTGAGTTTGTCAACAAGTGCCTACTGCCCAGACAAGAGAGAAGACATACTGCAAACTACATGGACCTGGTTCTTATGGAGTGCCTTGAGAGAGGAAAGCAAATCAACTGGCCTGCCCTCATTGTCAAATTGCTAGACAGGGTCATCAATGGCTCCAAGGCTCATGCTACTCCATATGGCTTCATACTGACCACAGTTCTGGATAGGCTGAATGTGCCTTTGAAGAAATGGGAGATGGCATCAAGCAAGGAACATTTTGGTATTAAGACTCTTCTGGCTTGTGACTATCCAGTCAATGCCATCCCAGTTGAACCTGTTTCATCTCTGAAGACACCCATCAACAGCAAGGTTAGGACTTTGGTTCAGGAATGTGGAACTAAGGATGCTGAGATTGATAGGCTCAAGGCTCGTGTGGCTGAATTGGAAACTGAAAGGGATAGCCTTAGAACTGAGCTAGCAAAAGAAAAGGAGAAGAGTGATGGAATCCTTCAGAATATGCTGAACCTTCTCCAGACTCAACCCTCTAGTTCCTCCAAGCCTTAGGTCTCCTAGCACTTGTCTTCTGAACCAATCTAGTATTCCCAATGACCCCCAGTGACCCGGATTAGGGATTTTTCTATTTTTTTGCTCATGTTTTGAAAGTTTTTCTTTCTTTTTGTGGACTGTTAGTGACAACTTATCATGATCAATGACAACAACTATTTTCTCTTGTTCTATGATGATTCTAATCTTAATAGTTTAAATATGTTTGTTGATTATTGATAATTGTACCATGTTTTCACTTGCAGTTGCCCCAGTGGCCATGAGTATTTATTAAAATCAATCTGGGATTCACATTAAGTATGCAACTTTTCGATGATGCCAAAAGGGGGAAGATATTGTGCTTTACACATTATTCTGAATAAGTGATATTTATAACCTAATTAACCTGGTCCTTGATGAGAATAAATTTTCTAAGTCTAGTGTTATGGTTAAGCTGAGTTCTTACAGGTCTCTTGATCAGTAAAAAGCACAGAGTTTGTCATCATCAAAAAGGGGGAATTTGTTGGCCCAGTAACAGGTGAAGTTTTGAAGAATGACAAATGAACTCAGTCATGGACCTGGTCCATCATGTGAAGCACAGTGATGATCAACCTACACATGTGAGATGCACGTGAAGGAGATAAGTCTCATTGATCAAGCAGCAATATCTCCTGATCTGATCGAAAAGGTTGCATATTGGATAAGGAGAGAAAGTCTCCTTATGTGAAGAGAACACAATCCGGATAAAAGATAGTGTTGGAGTTTGTGTTGTTCAAGGACTCAACTTCGATGGAAGATCAGCAATTGAGTCTCAATCAAACTCTAATTACTAACTCATTAAATAACAATGATTGTTCTCTTTTACAGGTATTGCAGAAATGCATAAGTTAAACTAAATTGAGAGCAAAAGAGCAAGGCAATTTTGCAAGCAATTTATGTGAGATTTGAGTGTGCACTCCTGAAGCTACTTGAACGAGATAGAAGAACCAATTCCATTGTGTCTTTCTTTTATTCTAGTTCAATTGTAGTAGGTGATTTAAACTTGTACCTTTCAGCTTTCATAGAAGCAATTGTATTAGGTACTTAGAGTGTTCAAGTTATATGCTAACTTGAAGTTGTCGCAACAGTTGAGGCAGTGTACTACAACGAGATTAGAGTTAATCCTTAGGTTTACAAAGAGTTTTGTAAATGTTGTTTTGGCT
>NC_031994.1:46022759-46024177 GCF_001879085.1 Nicotiana attenuata | reverse complement strand
AATACTCTGTTCGTTACCTTTTATTTAGTTCGTTCTTATTACGTTCCGACAACAGAGTAGTTAGACTACTTAAGGAACAACGTACGGTTCTTCTAAGCGAAACGTAAAGTTACGGTACCACAACAATCCCGACCCCCCCCCCTCTTGTGTGGTATTGACGTATAAAACATCATGTGGGAAGCTTATGGACCACTAAATCGGCACTCAAAACCCGGCATGTCATCATACGACCAAGCAAATACATCTCTATACTCGAACAAAATTTAATTATGGCATCTCTCGTCTCTTTTTCAGTATGAATGCTTATTTTGTTTCTCTGGTTTCTTCAGGACTTCCCAATTTAATTGTCTCAATTTCATTTAAGTTAGGCTTAGGCTTATACTCAAATTGATCCAATTCTCTTTTTATTTCCTTAAAAGCCTCATCTTCATCATACGACTTCTTGATTCATTATTTCAAGATTAGACAACTTTGTAAGATCTGGGCATGAATTCCACGTGCATGTCATGTTTTTAAAGCTAGTATTAACGAAACTAAAAATGATAAGAAATTAACAAAAATTATGGAAAGGAAAGACAGAATTCTACTATGAAATTGGAACTTCATTTAATTAAATTTGAAAGGATAGAAGGGTTAACACCGAACCAGAGCAATTAAACTAAACTATCTGGATTATAACCTTGAAAATAATCCAAATACAGAAAAAGCAACAAAACAGACTACCAAGACTCTTTCCTGATGGGAAGAGGAGTTGCTTCCCAGTTGTTGAGCGAGGTATTTGGACCAATCAGTTGAACACTTGCACGGCTAGGGCCCTCACTAACTTGAACCATATTGATCCCATAGAGCATCTCCTTGAGACCCTAGCAAACTTCATCAAAGTCATCCTGGGTAGAAGGATTTTGGACTTCTTCAAATTGTGGCTTGGCAAAATTTTCCTTCTTCCACTTGGTCCACCTCAATCACCTCAAATGCTTGTATATGAGGGATTTGCATCCTTCCTTGGCCTCGATACATGGAATGGACGAGTCATTATAGACGGATGAGTCATCCTCCCCATGAACAACAATTTCTTGCCTGTCATACTCGAGTTTGACCATTTGATGTAGGGTGGATGGTACAGCTCTGGCCATATGGATCTACAGCCTTCCCAGAAGAAAATTATAGGAAGTTTTCATATCCAACACTTGAAAGACAATGTTAAAATCAATTGGGCCAATTGTCATGGTGAGTTTGATTTCCCCAATAGTGTCTCTTCTTGAACCATCAAAAGCTCTGATGCTGACATTACTAGTCTGAATTCTGTTAGTGTCAATGTTCAACTGTTGTAGAGTAGAAAGAGGGCATACATCTACACTTGAGCCTCCGTCAATCATGACTCCTTTTACGTAATGCCCTTCACATTTGACCATAAGATG
>NC_031994.1:45961104-46021569 GCF_001879085.1 Nicotiana attenuata | reverse complement strand
GGGAGCCTTGTGGAATCGGTGCCCGCCATTGTTGGTGATTGGGAGGCCTAGCATAAGCCTGAGCATTAAACACTGTGTATTGTTGCGAGGGAACTGAGTACCGGGGACCCTGAGGCGGATAATAATGTTGAGGAGAATTGTATTGTCCTTGTTGGAATTGCACATAAGAAGGAACTAATCCTCTTTGAACTCCCCCGAACCAGATGTCATCGTGGATCCTTCCTCCTTCTTTTTTCGATTTTCGAAACTGCCTGACCCGCTTTGAATTGCTTGTTTGGTCGCCTTAAGGGCTGCCTGACTCACATTTTTGCCCGACTTCATGCCATTCTCAACTATTTCCCAATCTTAATCGCCTTAGCAAAAGGTTTACCAATAGCGACTAACATATAATGGAGGTAATCAGGATCCTGAGCTTGGAGAAAATAATCAATCATTCCTGCCTCTTTCATTGGTGGTTTGACCCTAGCAACCTGCTCTCTCCACTTGATTGCATATTCTCTGAAGCTTTTTGTTGGTTCTTCTTTATGTTGACGAGAGAAGAGTGGTCTGGCACTATATCAATATTGTACTGAAACTCTTGGACAAAATCTTGAGCCATGTCATTCCAAACGTGGTAGTGAGAGATGTCTTGATCTATGAACCACTCTGACGTAATTCGTGTCAAACTTTCCCCAAAATAAGCCATGAGTAATTCTTCTTTACCTCCTGCTCCCCTTAGTTAGTTACAATACCTCTTCAAATGGGCAACGGGGTCACCATGCCCGTCATACTTGTCAAACTTGGGGGTCTTGAAGCCGGGTGGCAAATGAACATGGGGGAATATGCATAGATCGTTAAACGAAACACTCTTGTGGCCTCCCAAACCCTGTATGTTTCTCATGGTTTGTTTCAAGCTCTTCATTTTTCTGGTCATTACCTCTTGTTCCATATTCTTGTCGGGCTTTTCGATCTCAACTGGGAACATGTTATGAGGAGTGTGCTTGTATGAATCTGGAACCTTGAAAGTCAGTTCTGGAGAATAATGTTGGGGATCATAAGCATTCAGCTGTGGATCATTGTTGAGCTTTTGAGCGAGAGCAGGTTAAGGAACGGTGAAAGTAGGGACAATGGGTACAGTAGGTGGTCATTTCTGAGGGGTGCGGTTAGAGGACGTGGAATGGAGGTACTGGGGATAGTGGGAAGGTTAATGCTCGGACTGAATTCAGGTTGGTACAATGGGTTACTTTTATGGAGATTGGCACTTGATTTGCAACTGACACATTATGAAGATTATCCGAAGGCCCTATGGGTAGTGAGGGCGTGCACGTCCATTCACCCAAGCTTGGTACATCTCTGCCAATTGTTGTTTCAACACTCTTACTTCTTCAACCAGTCCCGAACCTTGTTCGACCAATTGTCCATGGACGTCATCATTATCTGACTCATTCTCACTGTTGTTTGCCATTCTATTTTTTCCTTTTGATCTCGTATTGTAAGGATGAGTCGCCAGTTTAAACCACAAACCAACCACCTCTGTTTAACTTTATCTCTTTAAAAATGACAAACAACAAACGTGTTAGAGTTAGGCATTTTGCAGATATTAATCACACATTGTATGCCATGCACCTAATGCCATTTTCATTTCTAAATGAGCTTGGAAGGCTAAAGAAAGACTTCTAAAGAAGAATTTTTTTTTATTTTGAATTTATTTTTTAGGAATTTTTGAAAGAAAGACTTCTAAAAAAGAAAGAACATATTTTTGGATTTTGAACTTTTATTTTGAATTTATTAAAGAAAAGACTTCTAGAGAAAAAAATATTTTTAAATTTTGAATTTTCTTTTTAATTTTCAAAAGAAACACTTCTGAAGAAGAACGAAAGTATTTTTTAATTTTGAGAAGAAACTAAAAGAAAATATTTTTGGATTTTTGAAAATTGGGGCCGGACCCAATGAAGGTTGCCTACGTATCTTACATCCGGTGAGAACCAGAACTGCGTAGTTCGGTTAAAATAACTAAAACAACTTCTTTTTTTTAAATTGTAATTTTACATACCATAACCTTGCAAAATTTTATTTAAAAAGAAAATGAGTATTTTATGAAAACTTGGAAATTTTCTTTTTCTCTCTCCTCTGTTCAATCAATCTATCCTAAAGCCGGTTAACATTTGAGTGAAGCCTACCAAATAATGTTACATATAGCACATAAAGATGAACATGTTGGTCCGAAAAATTGGTACCTGTCCTAGACCGGCCGGGCCCCTGTGCCGGGTCCCGCTAAGTCCAATGCACATGATGAAAATAAAGCGTAGCCTACTAGGGATATTCGTTGCTTGTGGCTTGTTCTTCTAAGTTTTCAAATCCTAAAGGAGATGGTATCTAGACCAGGCTTACCTGGGTGGACAACCCGAGTCGAGGAGCGTCAAGCGTCACCAGTAGTAGAACAGCACTAGCTAGCTAATGGCTCTCCCGCCTAAACATGTGTTACTAAATCCTTCACCAAAAGCTGGTAGGCTAACTGGCTTTATCTCAAGACAGAAATTTTGTGATGCTGGTAGGCAAACACAACATAACTACCTATCAGAAGACTCAGAGGGGTGCGAGAGAGGATACAGTTTATATCACAGTTCAAATAAATATTAAAGCGGTAAATAAGCGACAAATAGCACATTTGGCTTCCAAAACAATAATGTCCAAAACATGATAAAAGCCAAACAAGAATCAATATACAAACCTCGAATTCTAATTGATTGTCCCCAGCAGAGTCGCCAGAGCTGTCACACCTCTTTTTTTTCGCCATACACCTGTTACATGGTTGAGTTAGAAGAGTTTTTCCAATTAAGTGACATTTTGAGAAGGGATTATTTATTTGGAGTCGCCACTTAGAATTGAGTTTTGGTGTTCCAAGTCACCTTTTATCTTGAATCCCTTATCAAAAGGAAGGTTTGACTCCTAATTTATGGTTTACAAAAACAGAAGACTGGGTAAGGAATTTTGTTGACTGAGGGAAGGTGTAAGGCACCCCTCGAGTCCCGTGGTTCTAGCACGGTCACTTCATTGACTAATGTAAAGCTTAAATCAATTTTTTGGCTATTCTTGTATTTTATTGATTGTGGCTTATTGATTACCGCTCACTTACTTATTATATTTTATTAATTGTGTTCACCCAGATGCGGTATGCATACCTTCTTTGAAATTAAATGTTAAACCAAGGTATGAAATGTGCACCTGGTTATAACATAATTATTTTAAATTTAAAGGCATCGAGATGCGGAATGCGCACATGACCTTTTATTATTGAAGCATATCAATCCAAGGTTCGGGTATGAATGGATTGACCCCTCCCCTTGCATGTATCACCTCGCCCACGAGATCTAACCATTGTCTGTAATACAGAGCAACAAGAATCAGTTATAGTTCAAATGCACAATAGGAGACAGTTGCAGACAAAACAGTATGCAGGGTAGGGAAGTGCGGTCCGCACATTTTTGAGTGCAGCCATAGATGGGTTTGTGGCCGCGCTGGTGATTCTGTGGTCCGCACAATTATTAGTGCAACCCCACAATTGAAATGTGGTCCGCACAACTTTTAGTATGGGCGCACATTGGGACCTTAAAAATGACAACTCTCTGAAGACAGAGAATTGCTCTGAAGACACAAAATTTTTAGTACAGGCCCACTAGACATAATTTCGTAAAACTATTCTATTTTTACAAGGCTAGAATTTTCGAACAAAAATGCCCTTTCGGATGTTCGGCGGCCGTACAATTCCATGTGCGATCCACACTTTGCATCAGTCTTGACAGGAGTTGAATCTGCGGCCGCACAATTTTGGATTGCGGCCGCATCTCTCATATTCTGCAGTCCGCACAATTCTTGGTGCGGCCGCACAGGGCTCTTCTGCAGACCGTGCATTTCTGAGTGCGGCCGCGTAGCTGGCTTCTACGGCCGCACTCTAATTGTGTGGTTCGCATTTCCTTTGATCCTGAAATGATAACTCTTTGAACTTCTGCTCTAGGTTAGCTTCTGCGGCCACACAATAATTGTGTGGTCCACACATTGCACTACTACTCTGACATGAATGCCTTAACAATCTGCTGCCGCAGATGGAAATCTACGGTCCGCACTTTGGGCTTTTGTGCCTGATTTTGTCTTTGAGTTCAGATCACTCATTCTTGAGTTGGATTTCATCTTAGTGGCTCATTTTCCAATACTCCTGCAATTAAGCACATTTCATCAGTTTTCGGGAATACAATTAAACACTTTTGGACCAAAACGAAATCTAAAAGGCGCTAATAAGAAGTCAAAATTCCCACTTATTACTTGGCTAGGACCCTCGACCTAGACGATGACCCCTTCTCAAAATAGAGGATACTCCTAAAAATACTTTAGTGAAATAAAACTTTTCTATGCGGCCTCGCTAAGGTCTAAATCAACTTCTCAAATTTCTAGAACATTCAAGTCTAAATCTTTTCTGGAATAACCTATACATAATCATAATGGTATCTTCAAATGTAAAGCATGGCATAAGCATGAAATAAACATTCAAAAGTATTTCTAAAGATTTTTGCTTTTTCATGAATTTTCAACATGAAAACGGCATATGAGAATAGCCAAAATATTCTGAAAATTTATGCACGTATATCAGAATAAATCATCTAAATTTTAGCTGGAACAATTCTAAAATGATAGGTAATCACTCGCTCCAATAAAATACATATTAACTCTTTCAAGCAATTCATCAAACACCTTGTATGTGTGCTTTTGTGAGTTAAACCACCTTAGTAAAGGGTTACATAAACTCACCTCAAAACTTCTCGAGCCAATACGTAGGACCTAGTCCAATTTATACCAGTCAAATAATTAATTCTACAACTAGTGCATTTTAATTAATTTCAAAGTTTCACACCTAAACATGAAACTTACGGTTAATACAGAGAAAGAAGGGAATTAACTATTCAATTATTACCTACTACTTGTAGACATGTGATTTTTGACCCTCCCCGGGATTTTTTATATTTTAGCATGTAAATATTTAGTTTAGGCCTAATATCTTTATTTCAACTAATTTTGACTCTCTTACTTTATTTCGCCACAAAAAAATTAAAATTACAAAAAATATTTTAGGTTACGTATCTTTCATAAATTTAAATAAAAAAATATACAAAAATAGTACCATAATTATTTTCATATAATCTTGAAAACATAAAAAATAGTTTCATGTTTTAAGATAGTTTAGTTCAATCAATTAAGATTAGTTTTATATTTTTATATTATAATTGTATATAATTTTAGAAGGAGGAATTAGTTTTAGGTTGGTTTATCCCGTCTTTATAAATCTTGTAGCCCATTTTTTTTTAGTCTTTGTCCCAATTGTCTAGCCCATAATCCCTAGGCCCATACCCCTAACCTAATCCCTACTCCTATATAATAGTACCTAAGACCTAAATATACACACACCCTAGACACAAAAATAATGCCTGAAAAATCACAGCCGCAATACCAGCGACCTCTCCCCAAACGTTCTGCTTTCTTCTTCAGCCAAAGACCCACCCATTTCACCATTACCATGGACAAAAAAAAAAACAGAACCAATTTCCATGGAATTTTGGAGCTTTCTTCTTCATTGGAACAACCTAAAAACACCTAAGTAGCTCAGACCTAGAATCCGGAACTGAAATAATAATTTTTCAGACAAAAAATACATTTTTGATGTTAAAAAAAAAAAGATACATTAATAAGTATTTTGCAGTTTAATACTGCGAATTGGGTTGACAGAATTTTTGCCGTTAACACAATTCGCAGTATTAAACTGCGAACTACTATTTAATTAATTTTTTTTCTATTTTGCTGCGAAGTAGGCCCGCCCTTATTTAATAAATGCAATTCGTAGTACAGTACTACGAATTACCAATTCGTAGTAAAATACTACGAATTGCACTTATTAAAAAAGTCTCGTCTTCTTCCCCAGAACACACATCGCCATTAAAAAACAAAAGGAGAAAATTTTGGTCCCCCATTCGGGTCCCCCACCCCGCCTTATTTTTTTAAAAAAAAAAATTCCGGCCCCACCCGTCCCATAAAGAGCAAGGAGTGTAGGTCCCACACACAAAAGAAGCTTTGGATTCCGTGTTTCGGGTGCAAAAATTCGATTTCAATAATATTTACATCGAGGTATTTCAATTTAGTTTATGCCGAAACTCATATAGTCATGCATTAGTATTGTTTAGTATGTTTCCATGTGAATTTTTGTTACGTAGTAGTGTTTAATTTTGTTTCTTTTATATACCCGGATTGATTTATTTGATATCCGAATTTATATTATGTTTGTGACTAAAAATGCTACCGGATTATTTGTGTTATATTTGATTTATATACCCAAATTTATGTTATGTTTGTGACCAAAAATGATTTAAATTGATAAATAATTTGTATTCTTATATAATTTGTATTAACATTTGTTATATAATTTGTATTGTTAAATAATACTATTTATTTTATTTATTTGTATTGTTAATGTTATGTTCATATTGTATAGCCTTATAGCGTAGTAAAATATAGTGTCTTTTAGCGAAGTAAAATATAGAGCCTTTTAGCGAAGTAAAATGTAGAGCCCTTTACCGTAGTAAAATGTAGAGCCCTTTAGCGTAGAGTCTCAGTAGCTAACAAAATTCTAAATGTAGAGTCTTTTAGCGTAGAGCCTTTTAGCGTAGAGATGCATAATAATTAAGGATTATTCGGTGGTACCAGGCCTCAAAAATCAAGCCTGGAACCCATACATAACTATTATCTCCAATTTCAAAAATCATACTTAATTTAATTTATTAGGTTAATAAAATTATAAAAATGTTGAAATTGAGACGCATAATAATTAAGGATTATTCGGTGGTACCGGCCCTCAAAAATCAAGTCTGGAACCCATACACAACTATTATCTCCAATTTCAAATATCATAAATTTAATTTATTAAGTTAATAAAATTCTAAAAATGTTGAAATTGAGACGCATAATAATAAAGAATTATTCGGTGGTACCGGACCTCAAAAATCAAGCCTGGAACCCATACACAACTATTATCTCCAATTTCAAAAATTTATAATTTAATTCATTAAGTTAATAAAATTCTAAAAATGTTGAAATTGAGACGGTTAATAAATAAGGATTATTCGGTGGTACCGGGCCTCAAAAATCAAGCCTGGAACCCATAAATAACTATTATCTCCAATTCAAAAATCATAATTTAATTTATTAAGTTAATAAAATTCTAAAAATGTTGAAATTGAGACGCATAATAATTAAGGATTATTCGGTGGTACCGGGCCTCAAAAATCAAGCCTGGAACCCATACATAACTACTATCTCCAATTTCAAAAATCATACTTAATTTAATTTATTAAGTTAATAAAATTATAAAAATGTTGAAATTGAGACGCATAATAATNGAAAACATAAAAAATAGTTTCATGTTTTAAGATAGTTTAGTTCAATCAATTAAGATTAGTTTTATATTTTTATATTATAAATTGTATATAATTTTAGAAGGAGGAATTAGTTTTGGGTTAGTTTATCCCGTCTTTATGAATTTTGTAGTTTTTTGTTAGTCTCTGGCCCAATAATACCAAATTCATACCTCCTTAACCTAAACCCTTCTATATAACCAAAAACTAGTCTAAAAAATACCCTAGACTCTAAGACCCTAGACTCCTAAAATGAGATCCGCCATTTTCCTATCATAGAACCCCACACCCCGTCAGCTCCTTTCTTCTTCGACACAGACCACACGAACTTCCCCCCCCCCCCTCAATCGGAACTGGCTCTTTCTGCTCTGTCACTAACACACACAAAGGCACAAGACGGAAAAATCAAACACAGCCGCTCCCCTCATCTTCAAATCCCTCTCTCTTGTTTTTCTGGTCTCACCTCCATCGCCGGCGATATCCGCCTGAAGCCGGCGAAAATTGACCCCATAACCATCGAGCATTCCAGTACAGAGTCAAAGAATCAAGTCGAGGTGTCCGTTGTAGCCGAGTTCGAAGAGGTTTGTTCGAGTTTGCCGTTGAGATCGTCGTTTGAGTTTTCCGGTCGTGGTTCTGTGTCGCCTCGGATTTTAGCTGTAGTACCTCTGGATTTTTCTTCACTATTGAAAAGATTTTGGCTTACCAGGTTCACCCTTACTGTAGTTTTCTTCTGTTTCTTGAATATGAATGACTGAAACAAATATGGGCATTATCTTGTTTGAATTGAATGAGTACTTTGATATATGTTTGTGTTTGGAAATGACGTCTTCAAGGGTGTTGTAAGTTGTTGCTGTGTGTATTGAATTCTATTTGTATAATTTTGTTTAGCTCTTTGGCTGCGTTCTAGGTTCTAATTGTTTCAGTGAAACTAGAAAAGTAATTGATCTAAAATGCATTACTTACCTATCATAGCTTGGATATATGGGCCATTAATCTTGATGAATGGAACATATTTTACCTTGTGCCAATTTTCTCCGACATCCTTTTTGCATCTTAATCCCAAATTTGGACAGCCCTCATATTAAAATTCTTTAGGCATTTTTTTTATTTATTTAATTGAATTATTGTGATTGTGTACACATTCGCGTGACATAATTGCGATTCTAAAAACTAATTCGGAGTACGCGTTCGCGCAACTTCGATCAAACTTTCTTAATAATAGTTATTAATATAATCCCCTTTAATTAGTTTTAGTTTAATTGTATCGGGGTGTGCCATCCTAAATAAATCCTTTATGACCCTCTTATTAATCTCATAACTAAGATACTAAAATGAATTTCGTTGTTTGCTTTAGGCGCGTTAATTAAATAATTATCATGGTTATGGGTACGGTTCCCGTGACGTAGTTGTGATTTGTAATTACTAAAATTCGGGGGTGCATTTCATGTGACCCAATTCTAATTTCCAACAAGGTTAAATAAAGCGTGTCGTAAACCGCGGGTGCATTTCACGTAGCGTGGCTTACGATGTGTTTTAAATAACCTTGAAATTTCCTGAAATATTAAAAGCGGCTAATAAGTTAAAAGGGCACGTAGGTTTAAAATGTGTAATTAAATCAGATAATTGAGCCAATAATAATAGTTGAGCGACCGTGCTAGAACCACGGAACCCGAGAATGCCTAACACCTTCTCCCGGGTTAACAGAATTCCTTACCCGGATTTCTGTGTTTCGCGGACCATAATTAGAGTCAAACTTTCTCGATTCGGGATTTTAAACCGGTGATTTGCGACACCATAAATCATCCCAAGTGGCGACTCTGAATTTTAAATAAATAATCCCGTTTCGATTGTCACTTAAATTGGAAAAAACTCCCTTATACCCTTACGGGGTAGAAAAAGGAGGTGTGAGAGCTCTGGCGACTTTGCTGGGGATAAGTACCCAGAACTTCTGGTTCAGGGTTCAGAATTCGAGCTTAGAATATCTGTTATAATTGGCTTTATTTATTATCTGATTTTTTACATGTTTGAACCTAATGTGCTAAATGACGCTTTTTTTACCGCTTTGATATTGTTAAACTGTATATAAATTGCTACGAAACCCTCTTCTCTCTGAGTCGTCTAAATCATCTGGGAAGTGTGCACTTCGTGTGACTTCTCTTCTGTTAGAGTCATATCCCAATTTTAGAATGAGGTTCGGACAAGTTGCAAAGCCGGTGAAGCTTCCGTATTCCCAGTACGCTGCCCCCCTCGGCTCGAGCTGTCCGCTCGGGTAAGCCAGGTCTAGAACAAATAAACCCAGGTTTTAAACCTAGAATAACATAGCCTCATGGCGGATCCCTAGTAGGAACGTTTGTTGCATCACGTGCATTTGACTTAGGGGGCTCAACACAGGTGTTGGGTCCGTCTAGGACAAGTTACCCAAAAGTAAAAGACCATCTTGATGCATCTTATGTGCTACATGTTGCAATCTGCAAGGATAAAAGGGTTATTTGGCGGACCAATGATAGTTGAGGGCAAATGAAAAAAAAAAGAAAAAAAAAAGAAGAAAAGAAAATAAGAGGCTGAAGTGTGAAAATAAAGCAAGTAGGGCCCAATTATGTTTTCTGTCACATTTTTGTTTTAAAAAAAACATGAAAAATTCAAAAAAAAGATTTTGCACTTTTTCATTATTTTCCAAAAATCAAAAAATCATATAAAAAGGGAAAAGAAAATCCAAAAAGAGTTTGCATGTTTCATCATTTTTCAAAACAAAAGACAAAAAAATATTTTTTCTCTGAATTAGTTGTTATTTATATCTCGCCCGTATCCAATCTGCCCCAACTACGCATACCTGATTCTCGTCTTTCGGGGCGTGATACGTAGGCAACCCACATAGGGTCCGGTCTTCCTAGTGAGTTTAGGTTCTTGGCTTCGCGGGGTCTTAGCCAAATTTTATATTTTTAGCCACTTTTAGCCACATAGGTTAATTTAGAAAAATAGTCACAACCAAGTCTTGCATGTGTCTAGTAGGGAATGTTATTATCTCACATAGTGTTGGTTTTAGTTTTCTCATACAGGTGTGAATCTACTTACCGGAGTTTGAGCATGATAGATACCCCAGGACCACTGCATTCAGGAGCTGCCTGAGGAGCCTTTTTATGTTTTTGAGTCTATTGTTCATGTTTTACTTTCTAGTCCTGTATAGTAGTATTCAGTCATTTAGTTGATGCTAGAGTCTGTCATAGTCTAGTTAAGTTTGTCGAGTCTTTTTTTTATTATTTCCTATTTTGTATTTGAAAAATATTTTATAAATCAAAAATCCAAGAAAAGGATATTTTGGGTTTTTATATTTCCGTTAGAATGTTCTTTAGAAATACTACTCCTAGAAATTAAAAAAAAAAAAAGAAATTTTGAGGAGGTGTTTCCTTTAGGAAATTAATATCTAGAACTCAAAAAAAAATTATTTTTATATTTCCTTTAGTACATTAAGACAAAAAAAAAGGATTTTTCTTTTAGTACCTCTTTAAAATTTTTCTTCAAGATATTAATTTCAAAATCAAAAAAGATTTTCTTTTGAGGTTCTTCTTTGGGAAATTAATGAAAAATGAAAAAAAAAACTTTTTCTTTTTACAAGAACTTTAGGACATTGCACATAGAAAAAGATAACATACTTTATCTTTGGTTTATCTTTAGAGTTTCTTCCTTAGGTAATCAAAAACTAAATCCAAAAATATTTTTTTTATCTTGTTCATTTCTCTTTACAAAATCTTTCTTCAGGGATATCAAATGAAAATCAAAAGATATTTCTTTGGTTTATTTTTTAGATTTCCTTCCTAGAAAAAAGAATCAAAAAAAATATTTTTCTCTTGTAGGATTTTTTCCTTAATAATTTCCCATAGAGTATTTATTTCAAAAGAAAAAAAAGAAAAAATATGCTTGTTAAGCTTGAGTTTAGAATAGGTTATAGAACATTAAGTCTAGAAAATTCAAAAACAAAAAAGGATTTGCTTCTTTTATTTCTCTTTTCTCATCAGAGTAGTCATTAAGGTAAAAAAAAAGAAAAAAAAAAGAAGAGAACGTTAGTTTGTTTTCTTTATTCCCGATCTTCCCGAACTACGAAAGATCTGATTCATGCGGCGTCATGATACGTAGGCAACCTACATAAGGTTCGATCAAATCATTCTTTTTATTAAAAGAAAAAAAAAGAAAAAAAAGAGGTGAAATTATGGGATGTGAGATGAGAGGAAAGAAAAGAGTGATAATTAGACCAAAAAAAAGGAAGGAAAATGAACAAGAAAGTGCTAGAAAAGAAACGAAAAGAGAGGATTGAAGGGAACAAATTGGGATGATGCCAAGTAACCTACGTACCCTCGAAGTCATTTTAGAACCATAACTGTGGCTAGGTGCATTGCACATAAAGTGAGATTATCTTATGATAAATGCCCTAACGCTAACGTGATGACTTTATTTTGTTCATTTTTTTTATCTTCATAGCAGAAGGGTGGTTGGTTTGNCTATTTACAACATAAAGTCAAAAGGCAATGGCAGACAACAGCAGAATTGAGTTGGTTGATACCGGTGCCCGAATGCAATTGGTTGAACAGGATACTGGGTTGGCTGATGAGGTAAGGATGTTAAGACAACACATGACGGAAACTGGGGCAGAAGTTGCGATTTTGTAAAAGATCTGATTCCAAAAGTTGTAATTATAAACCCCTTCAAGTTGTTTTGAGCCTTTATGATATCCTTTCTTTCTAACCCTGTCCAAAAGCCACATTGCGGTCCCATAAAGACCTCCCAGATAATCTTTGAGAGTGTCGAGCTAGACATGCCAAAAGCATATGATGTTTTTGTGACGACCCAGCCGGTCGTCTTAAGAATTAACGCCCCGATCCCCTATGAACTGCTTTTTCCAAGTTTATTTCTGCTAATTTTGATTTGCCGGGATGTTCGGTTTTGAGTTTCAGAGAGTTTTGGGACACTTAATCCCTAAATGAGAGCTTAAGTGTTGGAAAGTTGACCGTAGATGGAATAGCGTGAATAAGGCCTCGGAATGGAAATCCGATGGTTCCGTTAGCTCCGTTGGGTGATTTTGGGTTTAGGGGCGTGGTCGTATTGTGTTTTGGAGGTCCGTAGCTAGTTTAGGCTTGAAATGCCGAAAAGTTGAATTTTGGAAGTTTCCGGTTCGATAGTGAGATTTTGATCCAAGGGTTGGAATGGAATTTCGGAAGTTGGAGTAGCTTCGTAGTGTTTAATGTGACGTGTGTGCAAAATTTCAGGTTATTCGGACGAGGTTTGGTAGACTTTTTGATCGAAAGTGTGTTTTTAGAGTTTTTGAAATTTTTAAGGTTGAATCCGATGAAAAATAGGTGTTTTGATGTTGTTTTGAGCGTTCCGAAGGTTGGAACAAGTTTGAATGATGTTATGGGATATGTTCGTAGCTTTGGTTGAGGTCCCGGGTGCCTCGGGTGTGTTTCGGATGCTCAACGGATCATTTTTGGAACTTGTTGAATTGCTGAACTGCTGGTATCTGGTTTCCTTCTCTGCGATCGCAGCCTTCCCTCCGCGATCACGTAGTGCATTCTCTGAGGGGGGCCTAAGTTGTTCTTCGCGATCGCATTACTTTACTCATGATCGCGGAAGTCACCCTCTTCCTCCTTCGCGTTCGCAATTGCTCTTGCGTGTTCGCATTGTAGAAATGGGAGCTGGTGGTTCATTGCCCTTTTACTCTTCGTGTTCGCGTGGCTTCGACCGCGAACACATAAGCTGGCCTTGTCCTCTTCTGCGATCGCAAAACTTCTATCGCGTTCGCATAGGCCAGTTCGAGGACCTTTCACTTTTCCTCTTCTGCGATCGCATTCTTCATGTCGCGATCGTGTAGGCCATTTCTGGAGCCTTTCACTTTTACTCTTCACGATCACAAATGATTTCTTGTGATCGCAGTGAACAACATCTGGGCAGAGAATTTAAAACCCAAAATTGAGGGTTTAGACCATAACTCATAATTTGGACTTGGGGAGCTCGGAAGATCACGATATTTGAAGGGATTTTCACCTGGGCGACTTGGGTAAGTGATTCTTACTCGGTTTAGACTAATTTCCATGAATCTTCACTTAAATTCATCCTTTAATTTCGGAATTTTGGTAGAAATTGGGGGAAAAGTTCTTAGACCTAGAAATTGAGTTTTGATTGGGTTTTTATCATCCGATTTGAGAGATTTTTATATGAATAGACTCGTGTGGATGTGAGGATTCTGAAAATATAAATTTCACCCGATTCCGAGACGTGGGGCCAAGGGGCATTTTGGTCATTTTACATAATTTCGCGTATTAGCTTAACATTTAATTGTAGAATCAGCTTCTTGAAGTATTATTTACATTATGAAATGGAATTGAATAGATTTGGGCCATTTGGAGTCGGATACTCGTGGCAAGAACGTGGTTTCTAGTTGATTTTGAGCCGGTTCGAGGTAAGTGGCTTGTCTAACCTTGTGTGGGGGACCTTACCCTTAGGATTGGTATTGTGGTAATTGAAATGCCTTGTACATGAGGTGACGAGTGCGTACTTGTGCTAATTCTTGAAAATCCTATTTTCATTAAAATAGCCTTAATTGTATTTTTTCCTTTCTTGTTTACACTACTTGGAAATTTAAGCCTGCTGTTAGTCTAGAGAAGCATGTCTACTTGACTTAATTGATTTACTTGCTCGAAATGCCTTATTTGGATTATGTGCAACATGCTAGGCTAGAAATACCTGTTTTACCTTGATATGGACTTTGAATTTAATTGTGTATTCTTCGTGTTGTTGATGTGTGTTTACTTTGGGACTACGGGACGGTACCCCGGGAGATCCCCTGTATGTTTACTTTGGGACTACGGATTATATTCCGGGAGATCCCCCTGCACATATATTGATTTGGACTATGGTGCGGGATACCAAGATATCCCCGGCACTCATAATTGGGATACCAAGAGATCCCTAGTATATATATTGAGGAAACCAAGAGATCCTCGGGATACCAAGAGAATGAGGATACCAAGAGATCCTCGGGATACCAAGAGATCCCTAGTATATATATTGAGGAAACCAAGAGATCCTCGGGATACCAAGAGACTGAGGATACCAAGAGATCCTCGGGATACCAAGAGATCCCTAGTATAGATCCTCGGGATACCAAGAGATCCCTGGTACAGATTGAGGATACCAAGAGATCCTCGGGATACTGAGAGATCCCCGGTTAATATCCTTGTGATTGTTTTAGCCTCTGTTTCGGTTATTGCATTCCTTACTTTCTCGTATTAAATTCTTATTGTTAGCTTGCAACTGAATTGCTTATTTTATCCTATCATACCTTATATCTTATTTTACCTCAGTAGGGCCCTGACCTTCCTCGTCACTACGGGGTTAGGCTTGGCACTTACTGAGTACCGCTGTGGTGTACTCATGCCCTTTCTGCGCATGTTTTTCATGTGCAGATCCAGGTACTTTCACTCAGTCTTATCATCCTTGAGGTGAGACGCTTCTGTAGAGACTTCGAGGTATATCTGTCGTGTCCGCAGACCGAGGAGTCCCTTTCTATTCTTGCTTTTGAGTATTAGCCCTTCTGTATTTTCCGTGCCTTGTTAGACATTTTGGAGTTAGAGCTATGTAGTATCCTTAGCTTGTGATTCATGGGTTTCCGAATTTTGGAAGTGTTGTTAGTTCGAGAAGTTGTATTGTATTGTATATGCCAGGTGGCATTTTTAAATATTGTTTCATTCTGTTAGTTTGGGTTCTAATTATTTCTTCCGCCAGTTTTGTTTATTTTTCCGCATTGTTAGGCTTACCTAGTCATAGAGACTAGGTGCCATCACGACAGTTCACGGAGGGCGAACCGGGGTCGTGACAGTTTTACTATGGGTAATGCCTTGTCATCCGCAGAATTAGAGGAAATAAAAAGAAAAGAACAAAATGAGAGAGTCTTATTGGTGAAAACCTTCACAGGCACCATAAGGCGACGGTGAGTTCAGAGAAAGAACAAAATGAGAGAGGCTTGATGGTGAAAACCCTTCGGGCTCCACAAGTCGAATGAAGATCGTGAATCAGCTAGGATGATCGGAGCATTGAAGCCCAGTTTCACGGCAAAGATGGTACAACAAGATTTCTTGACAGATTAGGCCATTAGTCCAAAATGCGTGTCATGGTCATTAGAGTTGGTATCCACATCTGATAAGTTTCTACTTTGTAGTTTTCTTGCTAGATCTCATGTCTTTTCATTGTCCATTACTCTGCTCCTTTTGTTGTTTAAGTCCTCTTTTGAGTCAGTTTGGTCAAAACAAGTGAGAAATGACTTCAAAATATGCTACCAACTTTCCAATTGCACAAAGCGTAATCTGTCTTACACATCAAAGTGGCATAAGTCAGGAAAGAACAACATGCGCACTGAGTCGGTAACAATCAACGTGCTTTGGGATTCATGTGAAATACAAAGGTTCGGTATATGTCAATTCATGAACAATGCAACAAATAGAGGGTGTTGGGTTTAAACGGATCAAAGGTATTTTTTGTGATAAGGTTGACAGAGAAAGCGGTTAACCAATAACAAGCAAGGTTTTCCAAGTGGGAATCAAAGATTATCATGGCAAGTGAAGGAGCAACAGACCTCAAGGCCAAGGCCAGTGACCTACGTCAGGAAAGAACAACAAGCTCACTGAGTTGGTAAAAATCAACGTGTTTTGGAATTCATGTGAAATACAATGGTTCGGTAAATGTCAATTCAAGAGCAAAATGCAACAGATAGAGGATATTGGGTTTGAACGGATCAGAGGTAATTTCTGTGATAAGGGTGATAGAGAAAGTGGTCAGTGAATAAACAAGCAAGGTCTTTCGAGTTGAAATCAAGTTATCATGGGAAGTAAAGGAACGATCGCCCTCAAAGTCAAGGCCACAAACCAACCACTATGTTTAAACTCACAAGTTTTCTTTGATTAAAACAGGGGCAGGAAATTTCGTTTGTTCCGGAGAAACCCTCCGTGAGGAAAGCAGGTGCCAGACGGGCTCGGCAGTAAGTTTCTCCTGGATGACAGGATTTAGTAAGTTTTGAGACCCTCGCAAATGACAAAGGTCAAACGAGAGGTCTACTTTTGGGAGGTATAATTTGGCATTTAAGTTTTTCTCTTTTGAGATGGGGCTCGGTTTGGAATTTTCAGGATAAAAGAATTTCTTTTGATAACAAGAGTCGTTTAACACTCACAGATGTTCCTGATATCAAACTGGGGCAGAAAAATTTCTTTTATCTGTTTCGTTGTAATCAGGTTCAAAGGAAAAGCAGTTTCAAGAATAGAAAGCAGTTCATGCCCAAGCAATCAGGCACCCACCGGGAGAAACAAGGGAAGACAGTTCAAAGAAAAGCAGTTTCAAGAGGAAAACAATTCAAGTTTCAGATGAAAGGAATACAATTCAAATGTTGGTAATCAGGCACCCACCTGGAGAACAAAGGGAAAGCAACAATGTTCAAAGGAAGACGGTTCAAGTTCAGCAATCAAGTTCAAGTTTCCCTAAACTACGTTTGACTTGATTCCGAAAGGATATGTAGGCAGCCTCTCTGGGGTTCAGTCACACCAAAACAAAAATCCAAATTTCCCCAAAAGGTGAAACTGGGGCAGATGTTACAATGGTTCGGCGATGATTTCGCCTGAAAAGTTCCAAAGTTGTAATTCAATCCAAATTCTTTTTACCCCAAATCCTGTTCAAGCCCTTCTTATCAATCGGTGAGAATGTTCAATCATCGGAAAATGCAACTACTTGGATCCGATGCAACCAAAATGCGAGAAATTGAAAATGAGAGAGTCTTGTTAGTGAAAACTCGCAAAGAGCACCATAAGGCGATGGTGAGAAGAGAAGTGAGAGAGGTCAGCTCGTGAAAACCTGCGAAGGGCGCCCCTGATTGAAAAGAGGATCCTCACAGCCATCGGCATGAACAGAGTCCTAGCAAGGTTTCTCGATTTTGAGGCAAAAGTTGTGATGAATTTATGAGAGTCGGACGGTTTACGCAGATCAGGCATCCAGTCCAAAAGGCATGTCATGTTCATTGAAGTCCGTATGTACTCCAGATAAGTCCTTCTTTCCATTCCCCAAAATGGACACTTCTTGTTTTAAACTCATTCCATTATTTGTTTTCTTTGAATCCCTTTCGGTCTAACTCTGTCCTCTGCATGTTTAGAGATTTTTGATAGATGCATGTCTAGGTTTGTTGTTATGCATTTTTACCATTTAGGAATTAATCGTGCTTAGTTTATTTTATTTTGTTTTAGTTCTAGTTTCCTCCAATTTCTTCTCCCCTCTTCTAATTACACCTATGACTAGTCGCCTGCTTAGGCTAATTTCAGATTGCCATTCACATGTTTAGTTTAAGTTAAAATTTGTTTTCAATTGATTCTACTGTTAAGTTGCTTGTGCATAGTTTTAATAATTTGCATTTGAAATTTATGCTAATGTTAGGTTTAAGGTTTTTATCCGTGTTTGTGTCATTTCTGATAAAATTAGGAGTTAAATTATTTCATTCTTGTTTCATGTTTCAGATTATGTCCATGCAAATTGAGTTTGTTTTTAGTTTAAATTTTATTTGTTCAATGGTCTTTTCTTTGATCTTTTTGTGTGTACTGATTTTGGCCCTAGGATGTTAGTCTTGATTTGCCAACCATTAGAAATCCTAGGGACCTAAATGAATATAGAAAATTTAGATAAGGGCTGTAATAAGCAGGTTTTAAAAGGGTAATTTAGGGTTTTTTTCTATTTTGAAAATATCAGAATACTCTAGAATCAGGGGCAGCTGGTCTCATTTGGTTAGTACAAAGTACTGAAACCAATGAGGAAAACCAGCTGTCCATTTCTGTTTGGAACATGCTTTTGGTGGCTGGGGAATATTCCTTCCAGCACATGGCATCTTTGGTACCTATATATGGTACCATATCCATACAGAAAATCAGATTTCAGATATACATTTTAGCAACAATTTACTGCACAAAAATCACTTCTTCCTCTTCTGAAAAGTTCAAGTTTCAGAAATTTTAGGAAAAACTTTCCTCTTTTGTTCTCAAAAAGCTGAAAAATGACTTGAAGTAGGGCATTCTCTCTTGGTTCCTTTGGTTGAAAATCATTGAGTTTTCAAGGGCTGAATTTGGTTTGCTTTGCTGGGCTGCTTACTGTTGCTGTTTCTCCCTCTTTTTTGGGAATTTCAGTATTGTTCTAGTGATCTCCATTTGGTCTCCTTTCTTGAATCATCTTTAGGTATGTAACCCTATTCCAACCATAAAATTATTCGTGCAGACCTGAAGTTCTTCATGAATATGTGTGTATGGCTGAAGTCAATTGTGTTTATTTCTGTCAAGTTTTTGTTTTGGTATTTTGTATGCATTTCAGTAACATGGAAAATGTTCTTAAAAGTGATAGCAACAGCTTTGGTTCATAGTAAAACACTTAGCTGAGATTGTTGTTTATGGTTCTTTTAAGTAATATCTTCTCTTCTTCCATCTGATTTCTTCACTCAAACACTTTTTCTTTTATTTTCTTCTCATTTGGCCATGAGCTGTAACCTACTAGTTTAACAAATAGTTGGTTGGATCAGTTGGTTCAGAAGCTCTAAGGTGGGATTCACATGTTTCTTTTAAAAGGGAGATGAAGCTACTATGGACAAAGCCATGTTCAAAAGAGGCATGAATCTTCTACTAGTATACAAGGTTGTAATAGTTTAGCTTGAGATTTGGTTAGTAGATTAGTGTTGGATTAGAGTGTCATTTAGAATATTTGTTTCAAGAAAAGTAGTAGCATGAATTACAGCAATGCAAAACTTGTTTACTGGTATAAAAGTTGTCATTCATTCTTTGGAATTTTGTAATAACTGGACTGTCCAACAGCTGGTTAAACAAGTTCTATTTGTGAGTTTCGAACTTACCTTTCACATGTTGGGTTGCAATTAATGCATCTAAGTGTGTGCTGGGTAAAATTTAAGGTTTAATCTTTGTAAACAGCATTGGCTTAAATCAAGATGTTCCCCCGTTTGATTTTCTGTCACAAGGACAGAGTGGAGCGTTTGGTTTGGGCTTGGCTAAGGTCCAGTCAAGGCAGCCTGGTAGAAAGTCATGTTTGGGCTGCCTTCACCACATTTCACTCTTTGCTTTTGGGGCTCGACTTTAGGCCCAAATGGCCTTGAGCTCCTGTTCCATTTCTTCAACATGATAAACGTTTCTCTTGTCTGCAATTGGGCTGGAATTGGCCCAACTAAAATCACGCATTTATTTTCTGATTATGTGTTCCCATGAATAAATAGTTGTCGTTTCAAGCTAAACCCTGTATAGTTTATGTTAGCAAATCATGTATTCAATTTTCAAATGGATTGGTAATTTGATTTCTCAAGCCTTGATTTTATTTTGATTAGGTAGAAAACTGGTGTTTAATTCTTGTTAGTTTTAAAGGTAGAAAGGACCAAATCAGAAAACTTAGTCATCTGGGCCCGCCTAAATTTGAATCCAATGTGGGTTACTTAATTTGAATCTAGCAACAATGTCCCTTAAGCTCCCTTTCGATTTCTGGGCCAATTTAGGAGCCCAAATGCAGCCTTTACAGCTGATTCGCCAAGTGAGGAGCCACTGCCGGCACATCCTTTTGTCCAAAACAATTAAAAACCTTTAATAATCATTTGGCTTTTGTTAAGTTTAAGTTAGTCTCAAACAGGAACATCCTAGGTGGCCTTAATTAATTAAGTTTCTTCTAAAACTATTTGGGGTTTGCCATGTTTAAAACCCATCACATATGGCCCGCATGAAATTATTTAAAACTTGTAAAATTGAGGTGTTCCATGTTAAATAAAACCCCCTAACTCATGGCCCTCATGTAATTATTATTAACTCTTTAAAAATCGGGGTGCGCCATCAATTAAATCTTCCTTGGCCCTCGCAAACTTTGTCATTAATTTGAACTTTCGTAGTTGCTCTAGGCGCGTTCTTTAAATTGACTTTTCTTTAGATTATTAAATTCGGATGTACATTTCATGTGACCCAATTTTAATTCTTAACAATGTTAGATAGAACGTGCCGCAAACCGCGGGTGCATTTCATGTGGCGTGGTTCAAGGCGTGATAGCGTTGATAATTCCTAAAAGCGGCTTAAATTAATTAAAAGCGTTTAGTAAGTTAAAAATGCACAATAGGCTAAAACATGTAATAAATCGGATAATAGGCCAATTTTAATAGTTTAAGCGACTGTGCTAGAACCACGGAACCCGGGAATACCTAACACCTTCTCCCAGGTTAACAGAATTCCTTTTCTAGAATTTTTGGTTCGCAGACTTTAAAATGAAAGTCGAATTTCCTCGATTTGGGGATTTAAAATAATCCGGTGACTTGGGACACCAAATAAACTATCCCAAGTGGCGACTCTGATAAATAAATAATCCCATTTCGAATAATGTCACTTTAATTGAAAAAACTCCCATATACCCTCGGGTGTAAAAAGGAGGTGTGACAGCTCTGGCGACTCCGCTGAGGATCAAAACCCAGAACTTTTGGTTCAGGGTTCAAGAATTCGAGCTTAGAATAGCTGTTATAGTTGCCTTGTTTTTATTATCTGATTTTTACATGTTTGAGCCTAATATGCTAAATGTCGCTTTTTACCGCTTTGATATTATTTGAATTGTATATAAATTGTGACGAAACCCTCTTCTCTCTTAGTCTTCTAAATCATCTGGGAAGTGTGCACTTCGTGTGACTTCTTTTCTGTTAGAGTCATATCCCAATTTTAGAACGAGGTTCGCACAAGTTGCAAAGCCGGTGAAGCTTCTGTATTCCCGGTACGCTGCCCCCCCTCGGCTCGAGCTGTCCGCTCGGGTAAGCCAGGTTTAGAACAATACACCCTGGTTTTTAAACCTAGAATAACACAGCCTCATGTCGGATCCCTAGTAGGTACGTTTGTTTGCATCACGTGCATCTGACTTTGGGGACTCAACACAGTGGTTGGGTCCGTTTAGGACAGGTGTACCCAAATTAAAAAGACCATCCTGATGCATCTTACGTGCTGCTTCCGCATCTGTTTGTTTCGGCTTGCATGTTGACCGACTTCTAGAATAGGGAAAGAAAATAAAAAAAATCAAAAAAGAAAATCGAAAAAAAAGTGAGAGGTAGGATTTAGAAAATTCTAAAACTCTGCCGAAATTCTAAAAAAAGAAAAGTCATTTCAAAATAAGCCAAAATTTCAAGTGCCATGTTTCCCTTGTTCCGTCAAAACTAACCGAACTACGCGGGTCTGATTCTCACCGGATGTGAAATACGTAGGCAAACCTCATCGGTTCCGGTCCCAATTTTCAAAAAAAAAAAATCCAAACAAAATATTTTCTTTTAGTTCCTTCTTTAGAAATCTTTCCTTACAAAATTAAAACAAAAAACAAAAAAAAGGGGGAAATATTCTTTTCTTTCTTTATAAGTATTTCTTTCGTAAATGTCAACAAAAAAAAGTTTGAAAAATTGATGTCCAAAAATATTTTTTTTTTGCTTTTCTTTAGAAGTACTTTGTAAATAAATAAAAGCTTAGAAATTCAAAATATTTTTCTTAAAAGTCCCTCTTTTGAAAATTAAGAGGCAATATCCAAAATCCAAAAAAAATATTTTTCTTTCTTCTTTAGAAAAAGAGAAAACAAATAAAAATTCTAACAATTTTCTTTTTTTTTACTTTTGAAATTCCCGAAGTTCCAATCAAAAGAAAAGAAATTTTTAGAAGTCTTTCTTTCAAAAATGAAAGAAAAAAGAAAATCAAATATCGGAAAAAATATTTCCTTTCTTCTTTTAAAGCATTTCTTTCGAAAATTCCAAAAAAGAAAAAGAAAAAGAAAAAAAAGAATCAAAAATCAAAAATATTTTTCTTTTGCCTTAAAGCTTTCATGGTCTGAGTTTGATAAAAAGCAAAAAAAAAAAAGAGTTAGCTTATTTACTACATTCTCGATCTTCCCGAACTACGCAAGATCTGATTCATGCGGGGTCATGATACGTAGGCAATCCCCATCGGATTGGATCATAACCATAGAATTAACTGAGTGAAGAATAAACTGGAAAAAAAAAAAGAGAAAAAGAAAATTGAGTGAAAAAAAAAAGAGTGACAAAAAAATAAAAGAGTGATAAAAACAAAAAAAAAAAAGAGTGCAAAAATAAAAGAGCGGCAAAAACGAGATAAAAGAAAAAATCAAGAGTGATTAAAGAGAGGCAGAAATGAAGAAAAGAGATACAGAGTGAAAAGGGCTAGTTAAGGCCGGGATGAAACATGCAGTCGTTCAAACACACGCTAGAAGCGTTTAACTGTTAGGTGCATTGCATCCCAACGTGCGATTTCCTATATGTTAAATGTTTCAAAACTAACAAGGTTGTTGGATGTGCAAACTAGCCAGGTTTTGGTGGTTGGTTTTGGTGGTAGTCTAGCCTCCCCTCCTTCACAAGATCAAAAGGCACAGATGGCCTCCACAAGCAATCTACCAAACATTGGTCCTGAGGATAGCCCAGCATCGGCTATTCTGCAGCTAGAATCAGCAGCTGCTGAAGAGAATAAGATGTTGCATCTCCGCATATCGAAAATGTGGGATGCCTGGTCTAATGGAAGGGAACCGCCATGTGCAACCCCTGGGTTCCTTGAGTTGATCCCCAGGTCAGGTGAGGTTACCAACGCCCCTGTGCCCAACCCGCTCATCCCATGCGGGCACGCTCCAATGCCCTCCAATGATCCTGGCATGCCTTCTGTGGTTCGCCCCCAAGCACCGGCTTCAAGGGCACCGCCTCCAATGTTCATCTTTCAGGGTCCACAGCTTCAACCAGAAATAACATATGTGACCCCGTACTCTTTCACTCAACCTACGTAACATGATCTCTCGAAAGAACAAGAAAAGGTTGTTAAAAATCCTGAGCAATAGGAAATGGCTCGGAAGATGAAGAGCCTGGAACAAAGCCTGAAAAACATGAGAGGACTGAGTGGCCAAAAGAGTGTCTCATACTCTGACCTCTATATGTTTCCCCATGTCCACTTGCCAGCTGGCTTCAAGATGCCAAAATTTGAAAAGTACGATGGGCATGGAGACCCGGTCGCTCACCTGAAACGATACTGTAACCAGTTGAGGGGTGCTGGTGGAAAAGAGGAGCTGCTAATGGCCTATTTTGGGGAAAGCCTCACCGGAATTGCTTCTGAGTGGTATACGGATCAAGAAATTACTCATTGGCATGTGTGGGACGATATGGCTCAATATTTTGTCCGCCAATTCCAATATAATGTGGACATCACTCCCGACAGAAACTCCTTGTCCAATTTGAAAAAGAAAATCGCGGAAAGCTTTCGTGAATATGCTGTCAAATGGCGTGAGCAAGCTGCCAGGGTAAAGCCTCCAATGGACGAAACTGAAATGATCACGATCATTCTCCAGGCCCAAAAGGCTGACTACTTCCAGAACATGATGTCTGCTGTGGGTAAGTCGTTCGCTGAGGCTATCAAAATTGGGGAAATGGTTGAAAACGGTCTAAAAACGGGCCGAATCTTGAGTCATGTTGCTTTTAAAGCCACATCACCAGATGTTCAAAATGGTTCGGAAGGCTTGATGAATAGAAATGGGAGTGAGGAGGGAGCCATGATGGTTTCAAGCTCGAGGGGGACCCGCAGGTCATTCAGCCAGTCATATGTGCTTCCTATGGTCCCACCACACTATTATCCCCTTCAAGATGATGCTTATGCCGTGGCACCGCCTCCCTATGCGGTGATGAGTGCGCAATCTTACACGCAACTACAACATCATACACAAAATCGAGCTCTACCTCCCATAAATGCCCATCCTTACCAAGATCCATATAATCCCCAACCAAATGTTCCCCAGTACAATCCTCGCCCAAGAGAGCCTTTCAGAAAGAATCAGTTCACCCCTATTGGTGAACCGTATTCAAGCTTGTTCCAAAAGCTAATCAGGCTAGATCTATTACAGCCACTAGCCCCAAACCGACCAAACCCCGAGTCCCCCTCGCACCGAGATTATGCTAGATGTGAATACCACTCTGGGGCAGTAGGACACAGTACAGAGGACTGTTGGACCCTCAAAAGGGCAGTTGAAGATTTGATTGAAGCTGAAAGAATTGTTTTCCGGGATGAAGAAGCTCCTGATATGATGAACAATCTGTTGCCTGCCCACAACATCGGTCCAATAGTCGGAATGATTTGTGAAGGTAAGGAATTTGATCTGGCACTGAAGGCTATTGTAGCCATTGCCGAGACAGAAGAAAAGCTAAAAAATGGTCGCCAAGCATGAAAGTTCCCCATAAGACGGGAGCCTTAGTAGCCAGTCTTGGTATCCTTTCTGCGTCCGGATTATCTCAGGGTGTGATCTGGATGTTTTACTTTATTGTCTTACTTTCTGATGTAAACCTTTCTATCTTCAAAAAATTGAAAAAAAAAACAAAAAAATCAAAAATCAAATGAAATTAATATTTCATTGTCCAGGAATGTCTCTTTTCTTAATCTTGTCATTTTCTTATTCTATTTTAAGTTCTGTTAAATGCAGATTTCAATAACATGACATGCTTGCGGACTTCATGTCCAGATCCTAAAATACTGTCAGACTTCGAAATAATGAATCAAGACTCAGAATGCAAAGAAGATAAGTTTGAGGAAATAAAACAAAGAATTGGAACAGCTAAAGGAAAATTGGTTCCAGATTGGAAAGGTCCATACATTGCAACAAGAGTACTGTCAAAAGAGTGCGTTGTACTGGGACACATCAAAGGAAATGTCCCTGAAACAACTGGCAATGCAAATGCAGTCGAAAGGTACTATGGTGGATCCTCTATATAGCATTAATGTTCTCCGATTAGGATGAAGAAGGCTTTCTTTCTCGCTACCCAAACACTATTAACCCTTGCCAACCCTTTGAGCCGGTTACCTTTCTTTGATCACCCTCTTTGGAACCTGAGAGTGTTAGTGAAAAAAAAAAGATTGATTGAAAAAATGAAATGAAAAAAAGCGAAGAAAAGACAAAGAAAATGAAAAAAAAAAGAAAAAAGAGAGGAAAAGGAAAGGAAAAAGAAAGAGAAAACAAAAAAAAACAGAAAAACAAAAGAAAAATCAAAAACAAAGTTTCTCTGAACTACGTTCGACTTGATTCTGAAAGGATACGTAGGCAACCTCTCTGGGGTTCTATCACACCAAAACAAAAATCCAAATTTCCCCAAAAAGTGAAACTGGGGCAGATGTTACAATGGTTCGGCGATGATTTTGCCTGAAAGGTTCCAAAGTTGTAATTCGATCCAAATGCTTTTTACCCCAAATCCTGTTCAAGCCCTTCCTATCAATCGGTGAGAATGTTCAAGCATCGGAGAATGCAGCTACTTGGATCCGATGCAACCAAAATGAGAGAAATTGAAAATGAGAGAGTCTTGTTAGTGAAAACTCGCAAAGAGCACTATAAGGCGATGGTGAGAAGAGAAGTGAGAGAGATCAGCTCGTGAAAACCTGCAAAGGGCACCCCTGATTGAAAA
The DNA here is from genome assembly GCF_001879085.1 of Nicotiana attenuata. Lineage (NCBI taxonomy): Eukaryota > Viridiplantae > Streptophyta > Magnoliopsida > Solanales > Solanaceae > Nicotiana > Nicotiana attenuata. Next base: position 45,995,634 of record NC_031994.1, on the reverse strand, counting down.
GAGGATCCTCACAGCCATCGTCATTGACAGAATCCTAGCAAGGTTTCTCGATTTTGAGGCAAAAGTTTTGATGAATTTGTGAGAGTCGGACGGTTTACACAGATCAGGCATCCAGTCCAAAAGGCATGTTGTTTATCGTGAAAATGGTAATAACAATTAAATTTATTAAATGGGACTCTAAAAATACGTGATCTATTCCCAAGCTAGTTTGTTAGAGCAGATGATGCTAGTATTATAAATTTTAACGATAGGGCGAAAGATAAACGAGATAACGAGCGAACCAAAGGGGGTGCTACCCGGGGGTAAGCTTGGTCGATTGTGACTTCGGGGTCGATCCCGGGTAGTCGGGGATACTCGGGAGTAATCTAACAGCTAGAAATATAATCAAACACAGCTATATATAACCGAAATTGAGTTTGTACGATAAAGAACACATACAAAATGAAGAACACATATAGAGGCAAAGGATATTGAGGTATCCTCAGTATCAATGAGAGCCAATAAGTATTACTAAGAAAAGAGAGAGAGAGAGAGAGAGAGAGAGAGAGAGAGAGAGAGAGAGAGAGAGATTATTGCACTTTGCAGAATTATGGGAGCAATTTCCTTCTTTTACAAGGTAGGGCGAGTCTCCTTTATATAAGAGAGGATACCTAGTAACGAATACATGTATATCTAACTTTCAAAATATGGAGATGTGACGGCTTGACTTGACACCCCAACGTAGGCTAGGGACAAGCCGGTCCTGTCAGATTCAACCGCGTGCCTTGGGGGCTTGCTTTCTTTATCTCGATCTCAGCCTTGAATCATGTCTTGATAGGCCTCGAAGGAGGAGACTAAGTTGTGACTTCATATCCTCGGGGCCTCGAGATATCTTTCCGAGGTGGCGTCATGTCCTCGGGGTCTCGAGGTACCTCCCCGAAGTGGCTTAATGGCGGGTAATCAGGCCCTCTGATTTCACCGCGTATAGATAGTCTCCGCGTTTCATAGGGGGTAGATATAAGAAATGTTTTTTGACACCCCATTCTGCGGGTTCTTGAAATGACATCACACTATAGGCGTAGCCCTTCACACAAATGTCGAGGCGTTTCACCTTTGCGCTCCTCCAGGGTTTTTCAGAAATATCATGATTCCCTGCTCCTCGGGATCATATCGTTGTTTGTCGATTCAGTTTCCGTGAACGCATTAATTGCGCCTGTTGTTACGCTTTTCGAAGGTAGTAATGGCATCGTCGGTTACTTTGTACCCCTCCCTATATATGGATCTTCTCGCGATCAACTTTTCATTCAAACTTCCTTCGATATCTATCCTTCTTCCCTTTCCTGCCAATTTTTAGTTTTTGCTATGTTTGAGGTCCACGGCCTCAAGATCTTACGCCATATATGCCATGGCCCAACTCTCGATCTCTTTTTGGTTGGACAAAATTGTGCCGCCGTGAGGTTATCGTTGTTGTTGTTGTGGCTGTGGTTGTTGTTGTCGTTGTTGTTGTTGTTGTTGTTGTTGCTATCCCCATTAGCTCGAAGCAACGAAGTAGGGGGTCGATTTCCTCCGAACCGGGGAAAAATTCAGATTATGCACCGCTGCTCAAGAGGGGGCTCGGATTATACACTGCTGCTCACCCTCCTTCCTTGGCTCGGCGTGTTACATCCTCTTTGGATTCCTGAGGGGTATGGTGATGGTCTTCGCTGGCCGTTGCCTCCCGGGCCGAGGCAATGCTTCAGAGAATGGCTTCGAGATGGTGGTATTGGTAGGGTTTGTGCCAACCAAACTTTTCACCCAGCCATTTCCGGCGTCTCTTCGTCATTTTGCTCTTCTCCTCTGCCTCCCTCTTCTATATCCTTCCTTTTGAAGATGCCATTTAGGGAGGATTTAGGATGAGATCCCCGAGGGGATCGACCATGGAAGATATTGTCTTTGAGGTTGTATGCCTGAGGGGGTGGCAATGGAAGCGCAACATAAACAGGCTAGATTCTTAGGCTTGCATATTACCTGTATTTCTTCGCTCTTTTTTGTGTATAGTGTAATCGTCTGTAAGGATATCTCGAGGATTGTAGTAAGTGAATACTTGTGCAAATACAAAGGACTTTCTCTTGGTTTCTTCCTTCGATGTTTGCCGCGTTCCTTTATATATATATATATATATATATATATATATATATATGGCTTCGGGTGCATGTTCCTGTTATGTCGTCTGTGATATTGGCCTCGGGCGAGTGTTGCATCCGGTCTTATATTGATGAACTGGCTGTATGCAGGGTCCTTTTGTGACTTCTCCAACTGGGCCCAAATTGAGCCGACAACCTCGGGCCGTCGGAGCTCTTTCTCCGCGCGAAAGTGTGATCGAAGTCTTTAGGATCGTAGAATGGTCGTTGAGAAAAGACTCGTCTGAGGATCCGCGGTCTTGAAACGCCGGTAACTTCCCGGAGGCGATCTCTAAATGGAGATCCGGCTGCGCTTCGGGCCGTCCAGATCATTACCCGGAGTCCGTTTTGTGCAGGTGTTTTTGTTAAGTATGCCTTCCCCTTTGTAAATCATCCCCCTATGGCGAAGGCCTCTTGAGGTTGCATGCCAATTCGATGGAGACATAGTTGGTCTACTTTTTGGCATTGTCTTGTTATGGCGGAAGTCCTAGGGTCGGAGTTGGTGTCGGGGTTTGGCGCCTTTGATTGGTGCCGGCTTGTTCCGGCCCTCTTCTTATGCACTTGTGAAGTTGCTTCCATCCGGGGGTTCTCGGAGCTTGCTGATTTTATGGAGCTTGGCGGATCGTGCCTTCAGGAGCTGTTTGCCCGGGGAGCAGCATAAACCAGGCATGACATTGGATGAGATATGTGCTGCATCCTTGTGAAGGAGCTTTATTGGGGCGAGATTGGCCCGAGCCTCCGAGGAGAGTGCGTTGTCCAAGCCTGATGTTGTTCCTTAATACCAACAAGGGTAGGGCTTCTTAGGAGGGTGTTTGGTCGTTGAGTAGATTTTGCCGGCTTCTCGTTGTGGCAGGTTTTGGCACGATCCCTCCGCGTCTTGGATCTTTGAGCTTTCATTTGAGTCGATATGGTCGTGGAACTGCAGCTTGATTCTTTGAAGAGTCCGGATTGGGAACGGCCGGTTCTCGGACTGGCATAGCACTACGCTGAACCGCAGATCACGAAGGAGCGGTTATTTATTGCCGATGATTTGAGCCAGGCCGGAGCGGGCCTTCGAAGGGAGAGTTTGCTCATAGGGACTTATGCCAAGGATACCATTTTTCCGGGAGAATTTGTTTGAGCAAAGATAGTCGGGCGTGACTCCCGGCTTGTTTACGGCTGACGCCCCGAAGAATGCCTGTTATTGGAGCGTCGACCTTACCATTCTCCTTTGTATTGTTTTTTATAGATTTATGCTTGTAGACGGAGAACGCACCTTTCGCGCATATATATATATATATATATATGTATAAATAGAAAAATGAGAGGAGTCACGAATTTCTTTACCTCCTTTGTATTGTGTTTGATCCGACAGACTGGTTTCCGTGTTTCGGTGGGACCCTGGTGGGTTCAAAACCAATCGATTTAGGCCACGGGACCTTTGAGTGTGATTTGCTGATGCGAGCAGGCGTCGGAACCTTTTCGTTTTGTCTAGCTGCTTCCGGCCTTGAGCTAGGTCTTTGTCGAGCCTGCCTGTCCTTCGGTCTCTTTGCGGTATGGGCGAGTGTTCGAACCGAGATCGTGACGAAAGATACCGGGTCGGGCTAAAAATGGCGGCTTACTCGAGGGGTGCCTGATGTCGCCAAAGTTGAGTTTGCAGAAGATCCTCGATCGTGCCTAAAATAGCAGAGAGTGCGTAAAGTACAGATCCCGGAGGGACGTCTTCGAGGAGATTCTCGCAAGGGGTTTTGATCTTCCGAGGGAGATTAGGCCAAAGGAGAGGAGCGCTAATGCCAAGTTCCTATTGTCCGATGCCGAGGACGATTAGGAGGAAACCGCTGGGCTATGACTGCCGAAAAAAGCGGAATGATCGCTTCCTGCCTCATTTGTTATGTATGCATGGTTTTCAATATTTTGCACAGGCTGGGGCTGTGCCTTGTCGTCAATACGTAGCAATAAGAGGGGGAACCCCGCAACTTATATCCTTTGTATTTCCGTTTGTTGGAATTTCAATTGGATCGATTCGATCCCGGACTTGCCCTGAGGCTTGTATGCTTTGCTTGTTGCCGGGTTCAGTCTTCGAGTCAAGAACCGACTCAAGCTCAATTGACCCTCGAGATTGGCGCTCGTCTGGGTTGGCGGCGTCGGCTTTTATTTCTCGCCTTTGGGCATTTGGTCGTTTTAGCTTATTTGGGGTCCAGTCTCCGAGTCGCGTTGCGATTCGAGCTTTAATTGACCCTTAAGCTGTCAGCTTTGGCTGGCGACAAGGGCTCTTATGCTTTTTAGTCGTAGAGACCTTTTTATATGTGGCTCGTAGCCTTGTTTAGTTAACTATTTTGGATCTGGTCTCCGAATCAAGTTACGATTCGAGCTCACTTTAATCCTCAAGTTGTCAATTTGGCTGGCGATAATGGATCTTACGCTTTTTGGTCATAGAGAACTTTTTGATATGTGGCCCGTAGGCTTGCTTAGCTGGCGATAATGGCTCTTACGTTGTTTTTGCCCATGGGCTTTTTGTAGGCTTTGTTTTCCGCTCGTTAAGGTTTTTTTGAAAGATTTTTGCCTGACCCGTCGTCGGTTCTAGAAGAACCTCGATTTCAAGTCGTAATCGGTGATATTTCGAGCACCTCGGAAGGTTCATAGCCCGTTGTTTGCCTGTTGAGGGAAGCCTGTTTTAATCAGTTCTTTCCGAAATATATTCGAAGTAGTGGCCAGCGATTTTTATTTAGCGAGGGTTGGGCGTCCCCGAGTCGTGTTATTTTGGCTGTATCAGCCGTTTTGACCGTAGTCATGTGTGTTTGGCCGTAGCCATTTTTGATCCCGAGTGATAGTTTAGGCGTCTACATCGAGGGTATGCCCTTTCGGGATTCTTACAAATATGACGTATAGCCTAAACTTCGGGATTTTCACGCATATTGAGGTCCTACAGTTTGTCATGCCTATTGAGGTCTTACAGTTTTATCGGCGATGTAGTATGGCGATTGTCGTCAATCTCCGAGTCATCAAGTTGTTTAAGCGTGAAGACTGCTTCTTGTGAACTCGGAGCTGTGTTTTCGGGGCTTTACGAGCCCGGAGTTCCGGTCCTGGAGCTGTGCGAGTGCCCTATTGCAGGCATTAAGTCTCTGAGTATTCCGAGATTCACTTGGTGAAGAGATCCCCGCCGGGTATGCGCTGTGATTTCTCCGTTCGGGGGACGGAGCGCTGGAAAGCATCCTTTGATCCGTTGGCGCAATACCTTGTTGTGTTGGCCCGACCTATATCGGGTCAGGTCTGATCGCTTGTGGGTTTGTCCCGCCTGAAAGACATTGCGATCTCATAGCCTCGACCCGGAGGCCGTTTGGGGTGTTTTGAATTGTTGGCACCTGTTCCTGCGTTTTTCGGGATGTTTCAGGGGAAAGATTCATTGCTTTAGTCTGGGAAGGAGTTCCCCCCTCCAAAAAGTATTTTTTGATTTGTGTGATACAATAGTACACGTTTTTGCCGACAAGGCCTGAATACACCAGAGTTTTGATGCATCGTGTTTCTTACAGGAAACCTTGTCTGGTGTTTTATGAAATTCCCACGAGCGGGCCGCTTTTTTGGGGGGGAATGCCTTCTTGCTTTTTTAACGGCCGCTGGGTTTGTTCTGAAAATCTTGCGGAGTTCCCCTCCTGGTGGCTTGCAGACGTTGCCTCGTTAAAAACCTTGCCGGTAAAAACCTTTCTTTTTAGGATTAAACTCAGTCGAAGGAAAAGAGTGCAACAGATGCGCCATTGGGGCTTCGAGTTCCGCAGCAGTACTAACGTCTGGGAAGCTTCCGATTTGGGTGCCTGCGCAAGGGTTAATCCCGAATTTGAAAAGATAACATAAGAAAAGGAATGGTTATACCTTAAAGTTACGGGCGCAGGCGGCGTCTTGGGACTCAGCCTATTATAACTTCCCGGGAGCGGAGGTGCGGCGCGAATTTTTCACTTTGCTTTGTCAAGTTCGACCGGGGGCAAGACCTGGCCTGTTCGTGGTTTCATTTGGGGGTGGATATGTGATTGTTGGCACTACGTCGTCTACAGCGAACATTTCCCTTGCCGCGTGTTGTTCCCCGTATACGATCTTGATATTGTCCTTTGTAGGGAATTTTATCACCTGATGGATGGTGGATGGTACTGCTCTCATGCAGTGTATCCAAGGTCGTCCGAATAAGGCATTATACCTCATATCTCCCTCGATGACATGGAACTTGGCATCTTGGGTTGTGCCGGCCACAGTAACCGGGAGGATGATTTCTCCCTTCGTTGTTTCGCTAGCCATGTTGAAACCGTTGAGGACCTGAGTGGCGGGTACGATTCGTTCGAGCAGCCCGAGTCGTTCTATTACCTTCGCCCTGATGATATTGGCTGAACTACCTGGATCTACGAGTACCCGTTTTATCTGAAATAAATTATAAGAAAGGAGATTACCAGGGCGGTTGTGGGGTTGGGATAGGGCCTCGGTGTCTTCCTCGCTGAACGTGAGGGCGTCTTCTGGGATATATCCCCGAGTTCGCTTTTCCCTGGTGATGGATATCTTTGTTCTTCTCACTACCAAATCCTACGGGGCATCGGCGCCCCCCATGATCATGTGGATGACATGCCGTGGTTCATTTCCCTCGTTTTTCTTGGTCGCACCCCTCTCTCGGAATTGATTTTTGGCCCGACCGCTAAGAAATTCTCGGAGATGTCCTTTGTTGAGTAGTCGAGCCACCTCCTCTCGTAGCTGATGGCAGTCCTCGGTCCTATGACCGTGCGTGTTGTGAAACTCACATACTAAGTTGTAGTTTCTCTGCGAAGGGTCTGTCTGTATCGGTTTGGGCCACTTGGCGTCCCTGATCTTGCTGATAGCGAACACGATGTCTGAAACATCGACGCAGAAGTTGTATTTCGATAAGTAGGGCGCGTTAGCTGGTGCTATGTTTAGATCGAACCTGGTTCTATTGATGAGTCCTCGAGGGTCCTGTCCTCGATCCATCCATTTATCGTTGCGAGGTAGGTTGCATCTTGGGACGTTCCTTCTGTCTTCGAGGTATGGCTGGTACCTTTCTTTGCTTGGTCTCGCTTCTTTTACCGGGAGTCTGCTCGGGTATACTGAGCCCGAAGGGGCACCCAGTTGGTCATCCTCGGCCTTGATCTTTGACTGGTACCGGTTGTGGACGTCCAACCAAGTCACGGCCGGGTATTCTATCAGGTTCTGCTTCAGCTGCTTCGAGGCCACTGAGCTTCGTTCGTTCAGGCCTTGGGTGAAGTCCTGTACTGCCCAGTCGTCGGAGACGGGTGGCAGTTCCATTCATTCCATTTGGAAGCGGGACACGAATTCCCGTAGCATCTCATTCTCTCTTTGCTTGATTTTGAAAACGTTAGACTTCCTCGTTGCTACCTTGATGGCTCCCGCGTGTGCCTTTACAAAGGAATCTGCTAGCATGGCGAATGAATCTATAGAGTCGGGAGCCAAGTTGTGATACCACATCCTGGCCCCCTTCGAAAGTGTTTCTCCGAATTTTTTTAGCAACACGGACTCGATTTCATCATTTTTAATATCGTTGCCTTTTACAGCATAGGTATAAGCGGTGTTGGCCCAAGTAAAGGTTAGTTTTAAAGATTGACAAAGGAACTCAGGATGAACCAGGTCCATCCCTCAGGTGCACAAAAACGGGCAGATTCGAGCATGTGGGATGCAGGTGAAGGAGATAAGCTTAACTTGGTGTATTTAATATCTCCTGATCGAAAAGGTTGCATAATTTATAAGGAGAAGGACTCCTTAATCAAAGAGAACATTATCCAAGATCGGGAAGGAGTTAAAAGTTGAAATCAACTAGAACTCTTCCACCAAGGAAGAGTTGCATCAGAACTCTAGTTATTTCTTCATCTACTAACTCTATATATTGCAGGATGTTCTCACATTATAGTGTTGCACAAAAACGCAGAAGTTAAACATGAATTGGGAGCAAAATAGCAAGGCTTTTTGCAAGCAGTTCGTATGTGATTCAAGTGTGCAAACCAGAAGCTACATGAACCAGATTGAAGAACCGGCTCCATAAAGAGTTTTATGTGTCTTTCTTTATTTCTAGTTCAATTGTAGTAGGTGTTTTATATTGTACCTTTAAGCTTTATCTAGAAGCAATTGTAATAGGTACTTTGAGTATTCAAGTTAGAGTTAACTTGAAGTTGTCGCAACAGTTAGAGGCTGGTTGCCACAACGGGATTACAATTAATCCTTAGGTTTACAAAGAGTTTTGTAAATGCTGTTTTGGCTCAGTGATTTTAGTGGAAGTTTGGGAAAATCCTACTGAGTAGTAGGTCGTGGTTTTTTCACCTTTTGAGCCAGGTGTTTTCCACGTAAAAATCTTTGTGTTCTTTATTTTATGTACTTATTATTCCGCAAACACTAGTAGTTAGTACATCTAGAAGAACCAGGTTCTTCTAGAGCAAAAATTGGGTACCACACAAATCACCCCCCCCCCCCCTCTTGTGTGGTATTGACGTTAAGAACATCAATTGGTATCAGAGCAAGTTATCCATGAAGAGGATAACACCTTAGGAACAAATCAAGATGAGTGCACCACCTGGAAACTGGGAAGGGCAATCCACTGATAAGCCTCCACTCTTTAATGGCCAGTACTACTTTTGGTGGAAAAACAGGATGAGAGATCACATCGTCGGAGAAGACTATCAGCTATGGGACATTTTCACTGATGGCCCCCTTGCTACCATGAAGAAGAATGCTGAAGGAGTAGATGTGCCAAAAACAAGAGCTGACTGCAATGCTGAGGACTTGAGGAAGTGGGAAAAGAATGCAAAGGCCAAGAAATGGCTTGTGTGTGGACTTGGCCCAGACGAGTACAGTAGAATTCAAAGTTGTGCCACTACTAAGGAAATTTTGGACACTTTACAAGTGGCTCATGAAGGAACAACTCAAGTGAAGAGGTCCATAGGAACACTGCTGTATTGTCAATATGAGAATTTCACCATGAAGGAAGGGGAAACCATCCAAGAGATGTATACAAGGTTCACCACACTGACAAATGAACTTGAGTCTCTTGGAAGGGTAATTCTTGAAGAGGACAAAGTTGAGAAGATTTTGACAAGGGTTCTGCTAGTCTCTTGGGAAAGCAAAATCAGTGCTATTCAGGAATCAAAGAGCATTGCCACTCTTAAGTTGGATGAGCTGATTGGAAATCTCATTTCCTATGAACTTAGAAGGAAAACTATGAAGATGGATGCACCCAAGAAGAAAATGAGCCTGGTATTCAGAATCACTGAAGATGTTGATCTAGAGGAGGATGAAATGACCATGATTACAAAGGACTTCAAGAAGTACCTAATGAGAGGAAAGGGTCCTTTGAGAAGTGGAAGCTACAACAAACCAAAGGTTCCTGAAAAACAAACCAATGAGGGGTGTTACAAGTGTGGGAAGACTGATCACCACATCAAAAACTGACCTCAATGGGGAAATTGAATGGAAGAAGGAAAGAACTGAACGAAGGAACAGGAAGAAGGAACATGTTCAATCCAAGAAGAACAAAGGATCAATAAAGGCTATGGTTGCTGCCTAGGGAGAAAGCTCAGATGAGGACTCAGAGGATGAAGATGGAGATGAACAAGCACTCATGGCAATTGGAGAATCCGATGAGGAATCAGAGGTAAGTTTAGTTCATCTCAAAGACAAGATTAAATTTTTGTCTAAAGAAAGTCTATCTGATTTACTCCTGGATTTCATTGATCAATCTGAAGATCTAAACAATGAAAAGGAACAGTTGTCTAAGGAGTGTGTGATTTTGAAAGCTAAGTGCAAAAATCTGGAACTTAGGGCTACTGAAAGTGATAGTAAAAATGCTGAGTTAATGAACCAGGTTCATGAACTTAACACCACTGTCCTAGAGCTACGATCTGAAAATCTAAAACTAAAATTAGGAACAGGTAAAAAGAAAGTTGATCACACACAACTCACATTAGAAGAAAACCTAGGAAAAATGAAAGACGAGTTGTACAAAAGAGATGAGCAGATAAGAGTCCTTAAGGAGGATCTAAGCAAGGTTAAGCACGAGCTAGACAGAACTTGTAAATGGAATAGGTCCTCCGATGCACTTTCATGGCTACATGAACACCATAGTAGTAATACGAGAGGACTTGGCTACGGGACCCCTGCACCTAAGTGGGATCCCAAAAGCAAGTACCTCACACTTCCTGAGAACATAATTTGCACACACTGTGGTAAAACTGGTCACTATAAAAGTGAATGTATTGCAAAAGAAAAGGCTAGTCAAAAGAGTAAAGAATTTGTTCAAGGGAAAAATAGACTACCACGTTGGGCTAAAAAGAATCTGATTCACCCTTTTGCCTATTGAAAGGGACCCAAACTAGTTTGGGTTTCTAAGACTAACCCCTGATTTCCTTTTGCAGGTCCAAGTGAAGGGGAGCAGCCAAATATGGTACATGGATAGTGGCTGTTCAAAGCATAAGAGAGGGAGCAAGAACCAGTTCCTTTCACTTGAGGACCTCAAAGGAGGTAATGTCTCCTTTAGAAATGGGAAGAAAGGTGAGATCATTGAGGTTGGAAAGGTAGGTAAGACTGATTCTCACTCTATTAAGAATGTCTACTTGATAGATGGACTAAAGTACAGTCTAATCAGTATATCACAATTATGTGATAGAGGTAACTTGGTAGTAATCACCTCTACCAAATATTTTGTGATTAATCTTACCACTGACAAGATTGTTTTGCAGGGAAAAAGAGTAAACAATACATACATTATAGATTTGTCCGCACTTTAAGAAAATGAACTCACTTGCTTAAGTGTGTTGGACAATGATCCCCTCCTTTGGCACAAGAGACTTGGACATGCAAGTCTGAGTCAACTCAACAAATTAGTCTCCAAGGATCTGGTGATAGGGCTGCCTAACATCAAGTTCAAGGAAGACAAAGTTTGTGAGGCTTGTGCAAGGGGGAAGCAGGTAAGATCCTCTTTTAAATGCAAGAAAGTGCTAAGCACCACCAGAACGATGGAACTGGTCCATATGGATCTCTGTGGTCCAATGAGAACATTAAGCAGAGGTGGTAAAAGATATGTGATGGTGATTGTTAATGATTACTCTAGGTTTACTTGGACATTGTTTTTAACATCTAAAGATGAAGCATTTGACATGTTAACTTCTTTTGTTAGAAAAACTCAGAAACAACTAGGTAATCAACTTACATCAATTAGTTCTGATCATGGAACTGAATTTGAGAATGCTAAGTTTGCTGAATTTTTGCATGCTACATCATAAATAGTTGCATGACTACACCTCTTGTTAAGAAGATTCCCTATGAGTCACATAAAGGGAGAAAGATAAATATATCCTATCTTAGGGCATTCAGATGCAAGTGCATTGTGCACAATAATGGCAAAGACTCCCTAGGTAAGTATGACCCCAGAAGTGATGAGGGAGTATTCTTGGGATATTCTTCACATAGTAAAGCTTATAAGATATATAGTAAAAGGACTATGTGTGTAGAAAAATGTATATGTTATTTTTTAAAATTAACTTTCTTTTTGAGAGGCAGGAACAAGATAATGAAGTGATTGGGCTGATAAGAAATTCAACTGGTGAAACCACAGTCCAGCCTGAAGAAGCATCACATGAAGGAACATGTAATGGAACAAGTCCTTCCACCCAGGGCAACATGACAGGGGGAACTGACTAGAGAGGAACTGATCCTCAAACCTCGAGGGAACCTGTCCATGAACCTATTCCTCAGTAACAAAACCAGGAAGGAACATTTAAACAAATTGACACTCCTATTGCAACATCCACGAAATTAGATATAGATGAACCTGGTTCATCTGTTAATCAGAAATTGTATAGGGGAATGATTGGTTCTCTTTTGTATCTTACTGCTAGCAGACCTGACGTTGTTTTGAGCATAGGTCTTTGTGCTTGATTTCGGGCAAATCCAAAGAAGTCCCACTTGAGTGCTGTCAAGAAAATATTGAGATACTGGAAAGGTACCACTGTCTTTGCCTTTGGTATCCAAAAGGTAGTAATTTTAACCTAGTGGGATATGCTGACACTAATTATGCAGGTTTTCTTGTGAATAGGAAGATAACCTCAGGTATGGCACACTTCCTTGGTTCATGTCTTGTATCATGGGCTACCAAAAAGCAAAAGTCAATGGCCTTATCTACTGCTGAAGCTGAGTATGTTGATGTTGCTTCATGTTGTGCTCAATTGTTGTGGATCAAACAACTATTATTGAACTTTGGAATTGATTTTGGTTGCATCCCTATTTTTATTGTGATAACACTAGTGCTATTAGTATGACAAAGAAGCCGGTTCATCATAAGAGAACTAAGCACATAGATGTTAGGCACCATTTTTGAGGGACAACTATGAGAAAGGCTTCATCACTATGGAGTTTTGTTCTACTGACAAGAAAATTGCTGACATCTTCACAAAAGCCTTAAGTAGAGATCACTTTGAGAGGAACAGGTTGGAATTAGGGATTATTAAGATCACCTAAAAGGACCAGTTCAAGGTTAAACGGAAAAAAAATGAAAAAATTGAAAAAAAAAATTGGTTAGAAAGTCTGGAAATTGTGTATAATTAGATTAAATCTTACTCAGCCTCATACTTTCCATAGTATACTCTTGTGTCATGTGTTAAAATGACTCATTAATCTCTAATGATATTTTCTCTATTTTGGCAAATTTAGACTTACACAAGAGAATTATCAGTGAAGAACCTGGTTCATCAAGGTAACACGGTATGTTTTCTGCACTCTGCATAATTTGAAATAACTATATTTGGATCATGAGCAGAGTCCTACCAATTACCAAATTCCTTTTGGACTTATCCGTTACAAGTGAACTAGTCCCGTTCAAAAGAGTCCCAACCGAATGGAAGTACCTAGATTCTAGGGATACACTCCAACATCTCTTCAAAACTGAATTTCAGTTTGATTAAACTTCTAAGAGTCTGAAAAGCTGTAGCTACCCCATCAATTATTGTTTTGTATATTGATAAGCTTTAGTGCATTCCTGTGACGACCCGGCCGGTCGTCTTAAGAATTAACGCCCCGATCCCCTATTAACTGCTTCCCCTAAGTTCAATTCTGCTATTTTGGTTTGCCGGAACGTTTGGTGTTGGGTTTCGGAGAGTTTTGGGACACTTAGTCCCTAAATGAGAGCTTAAGTGTTGAAAAATGGTCCGTAGTTGGAACCGTGTGAAGACAACCTTGGAGTGGAAATCTGATGGTTCCGTTAGCTCCGTTATGCGATTCCGGGGTTGGGAGCGTGTTCAGAATGTATTTTGGAAGTCCGTAGCTCATTTAGGCTTGAAATGCCGAAGTTGAGTTTTTAAAGTTTCCGGTCCGATAGTGAGTTTTTGATCCGAGGGTAGGATTGGAATTCCGGAAGTTGCAGTAGCTCCGTCATGTCATTTGGGATGTGTGTGCAAAATTTCAGGTCATTCAGACGTGTTTTGGTTAGGTTTTTTGATCGAAAGTGTATTTTGATAAAATTTAAAGTTCTTAGGCTCAAATCCTTGTTTAATTCGAGTTTTCGGCGTTGTTTTAGGTGGTTTAAGGATTAGTACAAGTTTGAATGAGGTATTAGGTGTTATTGGTGCTTTTCGTTGAGGTCCCGGGGGCCTCGGGATGATTTCGGGTGGTTAACGGAGAAATTTTTGAAGTGTTGCAGCAGCTGATTTCTTCTCTCTGGTATTTTCGCTTCTGCGGCTTGGGAACCGCAGAAGCGGGACCGCAGAAGCGGCCATTCTATCGCAGGTAACCGCAGATGCGGTTACGCACCTGCGAGACTTTTATCGCAGATGCGGCCCTGGGTCATTTGAGAGAAACCGCAGAAGCGGTAAGTACCCGGCAGAAGCGGGAACCGCAGGTGCGGTAAAAGACCGCAGAAGCGGTACCTGGCCTTTTAGTGAAAGTCGCAGAAGCGTCTCATTTTCCGCATAAGCAGGACCGCAGAAGCGGTCCCTTGTCCACAGAAGCGGAAATCCCTGTTCAGAAGTAGAGATTTCGAGGGTTAGTTTTCAAAAGTTGGAAAAATCAAATTGAGCTCGGGAGAGGGCGATTTTGAGAGGGTTTTGAAGAGGAGATTATTGGGTAACGTTTCTTTAATCCCTTCTAGTTATATTTCCTTATTATGTAGTTAAATCCTTCACTAAAATTCGAATTTGAGGATCAAAATTTGGAAAAATTGGGTAAAACTTCATAGGCTAAACTATTGAGTTTTGAGTGGGTGTGTGACCTCCGATTTGAGAGATTTTTGTATGGTTAGACTCGTGAGAGTATGAGGGTTCTAAAAATGTAAAAATTATTTGATTTCGAGACGTTGGCTTGAAGGGCATTTTGGTCTTTTTACCTAATTTCACGCCATAGCTTTGAATTAAATAGTGAAACCAGTTGTTTGAGATGTTAATTACGATATGTAATTGAATTGAATAGATTTGGGCCATTTGGAGTCGGATACTCGTGGCAAAGGCGTGGTTTTTGGTTGATTTTTGTACCGGTTCGAGGTAAGTGGCTTGTCTAACCTTGTGTGGGGGACCTCTCCCCTTAGGATTTGTTATTTGGTATTTTGAGTGCCTTGTACGCGAGGTGACGAGCGCATACTTGAGCCAATTGTTGAAAATCCGGTTTTACTTAAGATATTGAGATTGAGTTTCTTTCATATTTGCTTTATTCTACTTACAATTATAACCTGTGCTAGATTAGGAAAGCATGTTTAGTTGATTTAACTTGCCTAATTGTTTAAGTTGCCTTGATTGTACTACGTGAAGCATGCTAGGCCAGTACTACCTGTTGCTTGTCTTTTGTACTTCATTTCTGTGTATCTTCTGGTTGTGATTGCGCATTTATATTGGGACTACGGATGTGGGATTCCGGTAGCTCCCCCCCCCCCTTTTGTTTGTTTACTTTGGGACTACGGGTTCGATTCCCGATAGATCCCCCTGCACTTTTACTTTGGGACTGCGGGTTAGATTCCCGATGGATCCCCCTGCATATGATGGTTGGACTACGGGACGGTATCCCGGGAGATCCTTCGGGTTTACATATGTGCTGGACTACGGGACGGTATCCCGGGAGATCCACTAGACAGTTGAGAAAAAGGACTACAGGACGGTATCCTGGGAGATCCTCATTGTTATCACAGGTATTGAGCTGTACACATTCCGTGTTTACTTTGTTGCTTGTGTAGTTGTTATTGCCTTGTTGACCTGTCTTATCTCACTGTTGTGCTCATTATTACTGCCAGTTTTTCATACTGTTAATTTATTATTATATTTTACCTCAGTAGGGCCCTGACCTTCCTCGTCACTACCCAACCGAGGTTAGGCTTGGCACTTACTGAGTACCGCTGTGGTGTACTCATGCCCCTTCTGTGCATGTTTTTCATGTGCAGATCCAGGTTCCTCCACCCAGGCGTACTATCATCGAGGCGGAGAGATCTAGCGGAGACTTCGAGGTATATGTGCCGTGTCCGCAGACCAGGAGTCTCTACTTTATTCCAGCTTTAGCAGAGAGTTTATCTTTTCGTTCAGTTGTTTAGACATTCTGGAGTTAGAGCAGTGTTTTACGTTTCTATTAGCCTGTGATTCCCGTGAGTTTTCCGGGTTTTGGGATGAGATTTTAGACTTCCGCATTCTGTTTTTGAGTTGTATATGCCAAGTGGCACTTATATATATCGTTTCCTTCTAGATTTGCTTAGTTTAATTAAATGTTTCTACAGGTTATATTAATTTCCGCATTGTTAGGCTTACCTAGTTGTAGGAACTAGGTGCCATCACGGCATGTTCATGGAGGGTGAACTGGGGTCGTGACAAGTTGGTATCAGAGCTCTAGGTTCATAGGAGTCATGGAACACAGGCCGGTTTATTAGAGTCTCGCTGATCGGTACGGAGACGTCTGTACTTATCTACGAGAGGCTATGTAACTGTTTAGGAAAAATCTTCATTTCATTTGAATTCCTTGTCGTGCGATATTTTTGAACATCAATTCTAAACTTCTGGCTTCTATTCTCTCACAGATGGTGAGGACACGTGCTACTCGAGATGATCAGGCACCCGCGCCCCCTACTGCAGCCATCAGAGGCCGGGGCCTGGGGAGAGGTCGAGGACGCGCACGTGGTGCAGCCAGGGCACCTGCGCGAGCTGCCGCCGAGGTACCACCAGCAGATCCAGCTGGAGCCCAGGCACCTGGCACACCTACTAATGCCACTACTACTCCAGCTCTCCAGGAGACATTGGCTCAGATCATGAGTATGTACACCACCTTGGCTCAGGCAGGGTTGTTTCCCCTTGCTGCAGCCACATCCCAGGTCGGGGGAGGAGCACAGACTCCCGCTGTCCGCACTCCTGAGCAGCGAGTGCAGGTTGAGCAGGCTCCCGAGATTATTCTCGCACCGCCTGCAGCGCCAGTTCAGCCCGAGGATGGGTCAGCTGCTTCAGAGGACGAGCAGCAGAGACTTGAGAGGTTCAAGAAGTATGATCCCCCAGTGTTCAGTGGATTAGCATCAGACGATGCCTTGGGATTTCTAGAGGAGTGTCATCGTATTCTTCGCACTATGGGCATAGTAGAGTCCAGCGGGGTTTCTTTCACTGCTTTTCAGCTTCGGGGAGCCGCCTATGATTGGTGGTTCACTTATGAGATAGACAGTCCAGTCGAGGCTGCTTCACTGACTTGGACCCAGTTCTCGGATATGTTTATGAGAGAGTTCGTCCCCCAGATTCTCAGGGACGCATGGCGCGCAGAGTTTGAGCATTTGTGCCAGGGTGTATGATCGTTTCGGACTATGCCATCCGCTATACCAGATTGGCCAGGCATGCACCGGCCTTGGTTGCTACAGTTCGGGAGAGAGTTTGCAGGTTCATTGAGGGTCTTATTCCACCCATCAGATCTAGCATGGCTCGAGAGTTGGAGATGGACATTCCTTATCAGCAGGTAGTGAGCATTGCTAGGAGGATTGAGGGTATGCTCGCCAGGGAGCGAGGGGAGAGGGAGGCCAAGAGGTCTCGAGAGTCGGGTCACTACTCTGGTGCCCGTACCCTAGCAGCAGGTCGTCATGGTAGGGGTTATGTGGGTCGCCCCGTCCATTCAGCTCTTCCAGCAGCCAGCACTGCTCCAGCTTCGCCAATACCTCAGGAGCCTTACTATTCACCTCCAGTTTCTAGCGCGCCTCCTGCGCGGGGTACTTCCAGCGGTCAGTCTAGCAGACCTGGCCCTAGTCAGTCACAGCCACCGCGTCCTCCCAGAGCTTGTTTCGAGTGTGGTGATACACGCCACATGGTTAGGGACTGCCCCAGACTTGGTAGGGGTGCATCTTCACAGACTGCTCAGCCACAGCGTGCTCCTCAGAGTTCTCAGGCCATGATCACAGCTCCAGCTGCTACCCCACCTGCCCAGTCGGCTAAGGGCGGAGGTCGGGGAGATAGAGGTCGCCCTCGAGAGAGGGGCCGAGCCAGATATTATGCTATTCCTGCTCGTACTGAGGCTGTTGCCTCCGACTCTGTCATTACAGGTATTATACTGGTTTGTCACAAAGAGGCATCGGTTCTATTCGATCCGGGCTCTACTTATTCTTATGTGTCTTCTTACTTTGCTCCGCATTTGGGTGTGCCTCGGGATTCTTTGAGTGCCCCCGGTTATGTTTCTACTCCTGTGGGGGATTCTCTTGTTGTGGACCACGTTTATCGGTCATGTTTGGTTACTATTCGTGGTTTTGAGACCAGAGCGGATTTATTGTTACTCATTATGGTAGATTTTGACATTATTTTGGGCATGGACTGGTTGTCGCCCCATTTTGCTATTCTTGATTGTCACGCCAAGACCGTGACGCTGGCTATGCCAGGTATTCCGCGTATTGAGTGGAGCGGTACTTTAGATCACACTCCTAGTAGAGTAATCTCTTTTCCTTAAAGCTCAGCGTATGGTTGAAAAGGGGTGTGCCGCGTATTTAGCTTATGTGAGAGATGTCAGTGTTGACACCTCTTTTGTTGATTCAGTTCCAGTGGTACGGGATTATCCCGATGTGTTTCCAGCTGATCTTCCGGGCATGCCACCCGATAGAGACATTGATTTTGGCATTGATTTGTTGCCGAGCACTCAGCCCATTTCCATTCATCCGTATCGTATGGCTCCTCCTGAGTTGAAGGAGTTAAAGGATCAGTTGCAGGAATTGCTTGGTAAGGGTTTTATTCGACCCAGTGTTTCACCGTGGGGTGCTCATGTCTTGTTTGTAAAGAAGAAGGATGGTTCTATGCGTATGTGTATTGATTATCGCCAGTTGAACAAAGTTACAGTGAAGAACCATTATCCTTTGCGTCATATTGATGATCTGTTTGACCAGCTTCAGGGCGCACGGGTGTTTTCTATGATTGACTTGCGCTCAGATTACCATCAGTTGAAGATTCGGGAGCCAGATATCCCAAAGACTGCCTTCAGGACTCGGTATGGTCATTACGAGTTCCTTGTTATGTCATTTGGGCTGACCAATGCCCCAGCAGCTTTCATGCATTTGATGCACAGTGTATTCAGGCCATATCTTGACTTGTTCGTTATTATTTTTATTGATGATATTCTGGTGTATTCCTGGAGTCGGGAAGATCACGAGCAGCACCTGAGGATCGTGCTTCAGACCTTGAGGGAGAAGAAGTTATATGCAAAGTTCTCAAAATGTGAGTTTTGGCTGAGTTCTGTGGCATTCTTAGGCCACGTGATTTCGAGTGAGGGCATTCGGGTGGATCCGAGGAAGATAGAGGTCGTACAGAGTTGGCCCAGGCCGTCCTCAGCTACAGAGATTTGTAGTTTCCTTGGTTTGGCGGGCTACTACCGTCGCTTCGTAGAGGGATTTTCATCGATTGCGTCCCCTATGACTAGATTGACCCAGAAGGGTGCCCCATTTCAGTGGACAGAGGAGTGTGAGGCGAGCTTTCAGAAGCTCAAGACAGTTTTGACTACAGCTCCAATCTTGATGTTGCCTACCGGTTCGGGGTCTTATACTGTCTATTGTGATGCCTCGAGAGTTGGCCTTGGAGCGGTGTTGATGCAGGACGGTAGGGTGATTGCCTACGCGTCCAGACCGTTGAAGATACATGAAAAGAATTACCCTGTCCACGACCTTGAGTTAGCTGCCATTGTTCATGCCTTGAAGATCTGGCGTCATTATTTGTACGGTGTGCCTCGTGGGATCTATACTGACCACCGGAGCTTGCAGCACTTACTCAAGCAAAAGGATCTAAATATGCGTCAGATGAGGTGGTTAGAGTTGCTGAAGGATTATGATATCACTATCCTGTATCATCCGGGCAAGGCCAATGTGGTGGCGGATGCCTTGAGTCGCCGGGCGGAGAGTTTGGGGAGTTTGGCATATCTACCAGCTTCAGAGAGGCCTATGGCGATGGATGTTCAGGCCTTAGCCAGCCAATTTGTGAGATTGGATCTTTCAGAGCCTAGTCGGGTTCTCGCCTATGTGGTTTCCCGGTCTTCCTTATTTGATCGTATCAGGGAGCAGCAGTATGAAGACCCTCATTTGCTTGTCCTTAAGAACAAGGTTCAGCGTGGAGATGCCATAGATGTGACCATCGGAGATGACGGGGTATTGAGGATGTAGGGCCGGCTTTGTGTGCCCAATGTTGATGGTCTTCGAGAGTTGATTCTTGCAGAGGCCCATAGTTCGCGGTATTCCATCCATCCGGGTGCCGCGAAGATGTATCAGGACTTGAGGCAGCACTATTGGTGGAGGCGGATGAAGAAAGATATAGTCGGTTATGTGTCTAGATGCCTCAACTGCCAGCAGGTGAAGTATGAGCACCAGCGCCCGGGTGTGTTGCTTCAGCAGATAGAGATTCCGGAGTGGAAATGGGAGCGCATCACCATGGATTTTGTATCTGGACTCCCACGGACCTTGAAGAAGTTTGATGCCATTTGGGTCATTGTGGATCGGCTGACCAAGTCCGCTCATTTCATTCCTGTGTGTACCACTTATTCATCGGAGCGGTTGGCGGAGATTTATATCCGGGAGATCGTCCGTCTCCATGGTATTCCAGTTTCTATCATTTCGGACAGAGGTACTCAGTTTACATCGCGGTTCTGGAGAGCCGTGCAGCAGGAGTTAGGCACTCAGGTGGAGTTGAGCACAGCATTTCACCCCAGACGGACGGACAGTCCGAGCGCACTATTCAGATTCTTGAGGATATGCTCCGTGCGTGTGTGATTGAGTTTGGAGGGTCTTGGGATCATTTCTTGCCATTGGTGGAGTTTGCTTACAACAACAGTTATCAGTCCAGCATTCAGATGGCGCCGTATGAGGCTTTATATGGTAGGAGGTGTAGATCTCCGGTGGGTTGGTTTGAGCCGGGTGAGGCCAGGCTATTGGGCACAGAGTTGGTTCAGGACGCATTGGAGAAGGTTAAGATGATTCAGGATAGACTCCGTACAGCCCAGTCCAGACAGAAGAGCTACGCGGACAAGAAGGTCCGTGATGTTTCATACATGGTTGGTGAACGGGTTCTGCTTTGGGTTTCGCCTATGAAAGGCGTCATGAGGTTTGGGAAGAAAGGAAAGTTGAGTTCGAGGTTTATTGGCCCTTTTGAGATCTTGAGGCGAGTTGGGGAGGTTGCCTATGAGCTTGCCTTACCTCCCAGTTTGGCCGGAGTCCATCCGGTATTTCATGTTTCGATGCTCCGGAGGTATCACGGTGATCCGTCGCACGTGTTGGATTTCAGTTCAGTCCAGTTGGACAAGGATCTATCCTATGTTGAGGAGCTTGTGGCTATATTGGATAGGCAGATTAGAAAGTTGAGGTCAAAGAACATAGCTTCAGTGAAGGTTCAGTGGCGGGGTCAGCCGGCCGAGGAGGCGACCTGGGAGACCGAGCATGATATGCGCAGCAGTTACCCTCATCTTTTTACTACTTCAGGTATGTTCTCTATGCTCGTTCAAGGACAAACGAATGTTTAAGTGTAGGAAGATGTCGACCCGGCCGGTCGTCTTAAGAATTAACGCCCCGATCCCCTATTAACCGCTTCCCGTTCAATTCTGCTATTTTGGTTTGCCGGGACGTTTGGTGTTGGGTTTCGGAAAGTTTTGGAACACTTAGTCCCTATATGAGAGCTTTAAGTATTGAAAAATGGTCCGTAGTCAGAATCGTGTGAAGATGACCTCGGAATCAAAATCCGATGGTTCCGTTAGCTCCGTTAGGCGATTCCGGGGTTGGAAGAGTGTTAGGAATGTATTTTGGAAGTCCGTAGCTCATTTAGGCTTGAAATGCCGAAGTTGAAATTTCGAAGTTTCCGGTCCGATAGTGAGTTTTTGATCTGAGGGTCGGATTGGAATTCCGGAAGTTGTAGTAGCTCTGTCATGTCATTTGCGATGTGTGTGCAAAATTTCAGGTCATTCGGACGTGTTTTGGTTAGGTTTTTTGATCGAAAGTGTATTTTGATAAAATTTGAAGTTCTTAGGCTCAAATCCTTGTTTAATTCGAGTTTCCGGCATTGTATTTGGTGGTTTAAGGATTGGTACAAGTTTGAATGAGGTATTAGGAGTTATTGGTGCTTTTGGTTGAGGTCCGGGGGCCTCGGGATGATTTCGGGTGGTTAACGGAGAAATTTTTTATGTGTTGCAGCAGCTGATTTCTTCTCTTCTGGTATTTTCGCTTCTGCGGCTTAGGAACCGCAGAAGCGGCCATTCTATCGCAGGAGCGGAATTCGGGCTCCCTCATCTTTTCCGCAGGTGCGGAAGATTAACCGCAGATGCGGTTACGCACCTGCGAGACTTTTATCGCAGATGCGGCCCTGGGTCATTCGAGAGAAACCGCAGAAGCGGTAAGTACCCGGCAGAAGCGGGAACCGCAGGTGCGGTAAAAGACCGCAGAAGCGGTACCTGGCCTTTTAGTGAAAGTCGCAGAAGCGACTCATTTTCCGTATAAGCGGGACCGCAGAAGCGGTCCCTTGTCCGCATAAGCGGAAATCCCTGTTCAGAAGTAGAGATTTCGAGGGTTAGTTTTCAAAAGTTGGAAAAATCAAATTGAGCTCGGGAGAGGGCGATTTTGAGAGGGTTTTGAAGTGGAGATTATTGGGTAACATTTCTTTAATCCCTTCTAGTTATATTTCCTCATTATGTAGTTAAATCTTTCACTAAAATTCGAATTTGAGGATCAAAATTTTGAAAAATTGGGTAAAACTTCATAGGCTAAACTATTGAGTTTTGAGTGGGTGTTTGACCTCCGATTTGGGAGAGTTTTGTATGGTTAGACTCGTGAGAGTACGAGGATTCTGAAAATGTAAAAATTATTTGATTCCGAGACGTTGGCCTGAAGGGCATTTGGTCTTTTTACCTAATTTCACGTCGTAGCTTTAAATTAAATAGTGAAACCACTTGTTTGAGATGTTAATTATGATATGCAGTTGAATTGAATAGATTTGGGCCATTTGGAGTCGGATACTCGTGGCAAAGGCGTGGTTTCTGGTTGATTTTTGTACTGGTTCGAGGTAAGTGGCTTGTCTAACCTTGTGTGGGGGACCTCTCCCCTTAGGATTGTTGTTTGGTATTTTGAGTGCCTTGTACGCGAGGTGACGAGCGCGTACTTGAGCCAATCGTTGAAAATCCGGTTTTACTTAAGATATTGAGATTGAGTTTCTTTCATATTTGCTTTATTCTACTTGCAATTATAATCTGTGCTAGATTAGGAAAGCATGTTTAGTTGATTTAACTTGCCTAATTATTTAAGTTGCCTTGACTGTACTACGTGAAGCATGTTAGGCCAGTACTACCTGTTTCTTGTCTTTTGTACTTCATTTCTGTGTATCTTCTGGTTGTGATTGCGCATTTATATTGGGACTACAGATGTGGGATTCCGGTAGACCCCCCCCCCCCCCCCTTTGTTTGTTTACTTTGGGACTACGGGTTCGATTCCCGGTAGATCCCCCTGCACTTTTACTTTGGGACTGCGGGTTAGATTCCCGATATATCCCCTTGTATATTGATGGTTGGACTACGGGACGGTATCCCGGGAGATCCTTCGGATTTACATATGTGATGGACTACGGGACGGTATCCCGGGAGATCCACTGGACAGTTGAGAAAAAGGACTACAGGACGGTATCCTGGGAGATCCTCATTGTTATCACTGGTATTGAGCTGTACACATTCCGTGTTTACTTTGTTCCTTGTGTAGTTGTTATTGCCTTGTTGACCTGTCTTATCTCACTGTTGTGCTTATTATTACTGCCAGTTTTTCATACTGTTAATTTATTATTATATTTTACCTCAGTAGGGCCCTGACCTTCCTCGTCACTACCCAACCGAGGTTAGGCTTGGCACTTACTGAGTACCGTTGTGGTGTACTCATGCCCCCTCTGCGCATGTTTTTCATGTGCAGATCCAGGTTCCTCCACCCAGGCGTACTATCATCGAGGCGGAGAGATCTAGCGGAGACTTCGAGGTATATCTGCCGCGTCCGCAGACCAGGAATCTCTACTCTATTACAGCTTTAGCAGATAGTTTACCTTTTCATTCAGTTGTTTAGACATTCTGGAGTTAGAGCAGTGTTTTACGTTTCTATTAGCCTGTGGTTCCCGTGAGTTTCCGGGTTTTGGGATGAGATTTTAGACTTCCGCATTCTATTTTTGAGTTGTATATGCCAAGTGGCACTTACATATATCGTTTCCTTCTGGATTTGCTTAGTTTAATTAAATGTTTCCGCAAGTTATATTAATTTCCGCATTGTTAGGCTTACCTAGTTGTAGGAACTAGGTGCCATCACGGCATGTTCATGGAGGGTGAACTGGGGTCGTGACAATTCCTTAATTCATCTTCTCAAGCCGTCAAAAACTCTCATTCTTCTTTCATCTTCCAAACACAATCTAATTCTCTTCTCTTCCATACCCTAGCCTAGATATGTTAAACACCTCTGAAAATCCTTCATCACCACCACAGGAAACCACTTCCACACCTTTTACCACTCCTTCAGCCACACCAATCTCTATGAAGAATAGAGTAAAGATGATGACTCGTAAGATTGTCGCTGAAGGAGAGCAAATTAAGAAAATAAACAAGCAATTGAAAGCAGGTAGGGAAGAAGAATCCTAGAAATCTGAAGACTCATTTAAGTCTGCTACTAAGGGGGAAGAAAGTAGGTCTTCCGAAACTAAACAGGTATCTTCTGATTCTAAAGTTACTCCTGAGACAATTTTTGAAGCTGCTGCAAATTTGGAGAATTGATTTGTGCTGGTAGGATCTATAGCAGGTGTTGAGACTAAAGAATCTGGAGAAGTTGGTGGTAAAAATAAAAAGGGAAACGAAAAAGAGAGCAAGGGTTCTAGGAGTACTGTGAGGGGGAAGGGTACAAGAGTGGTTGATTCTTCACCCACTCTTGTTGGTCTAACAAAAGAAACTGGTGACAAGTGGTTTGGTTGGGAGAGGTAATTTACTAGAAATAGAAGAGAGTGTGAGCAAAACAGGGGGAAGTGGGTCTGGCGAAGCTGCTAAGAGGTAGGTTCAACTGGGGAAAAATATAGATGAACCTGTTCCATCTGAACGGGAAACCCTCACGGACCTACTGATAGAGTTATCAATGGCACCAAAACTCATGCCATTCCCTATGGTTTCATTCTCACAACTGTGCTTGCACGTTTCAAGGTACCTATAAAGAAGTGGGGTTAATACTCTGCTTGCTTGAGATTATGAGGTCAATGCCATTCCCAATGAACCTGGATCATCTAAAAGGATACCTATCAATAGCAAGGTCAGAGCTCTATTACAGGAGAGTGAGGCAAAGGATGCTGAGATAGCAAGGCTGAAGACACGATTGGTTGAGGTAGAATCTGAGAGAGATGTTCTCAGAACTGAACTAGCAAGGGAAAAGGAGAAGAATGATGGAATTCTTCAAGACATGCTGAAACTTCTCCAAGTAGATAACCCATCCCCTACCTCTTCCAAGCCTTAAATCCTAGCCTAGTGTAGATCAGCCAGTTACCCAGTTCGGGACGTTTTGTTTCTTTTGCTCATGTTTTCAGTATTTTTATTTCTTCTTATGCTTTGTGGTAGAATCTTATCAATCATCAATGAAATTCACTATTTTTGCTCTAATTGTTTGTTCATATTTCTTTGATGGTTAAAATTATTAGCTTGATCTATTATGGTTAATCCATGATTGCACTTGAAGTAGCCCCAGTGTCCATGAGTAAGTTTTAAAATATTGTTATCTCACATTTTTTATGCAACTTTTCGATGATGCCAAAAGGGGCAAAAAGGTTGTGCTTTAAACAAGTGATGTTTACACTTTGAACAGTGATGTTTATAACCTAATGTACCTGGTCCTTGATGATAAGTGATAAAAAGGAAAAATATTTCTAACATTGTGTTGATGTTGCGCTGAGTTGAAACGGGGCCTAAGCTTATGAAAAGAACAGAGTTTGTCATCATCAAAAAGGGGGAATTTGTTGGCCCAAGTAAAGGTTAGTTTTGAAGACTGACAAAGGAACTCAGGATGAACCAGGTCCATCCCTCAGGTGCTCAAAAACGGGCAGATTCGAGCATGTGGGATGCATGTGAAGGAGATAAGCTTAACTTGGTGTATTTAATATCTCTTGATCGAAAAGGTTGCATAATTGATAAGGAGAAGGACTCCTTAATCAAAGAGAACATTATCCAAGATAGGGAAGTAGTTAGAAGTTGAAATCAACTAGAACTCTTCCACCAAGGAAGAGTTGCATCAGAACTCTGGTTATTTCTTCATCTACTAACTCTATAAATTGCAGGATGTTATCACATTATAGTACTGCACAAAAACGCAAAAGTTAAACGTGAATTGGGAGCAAAATATGGAGGCTTTTTGCAAGCAGTTCGTGTATGATTCAAGTGTGCAAACCAGAAGCTACATGAACCAGATTGAAGAACCAGCTCCATAAAGAGTTTTATGTGTCTTTCTTTATTTCTAGTTCAATTGTAGTAGGTGTTTTATGTTTTACCTTTCAGCTTTATCTAGAAGCAATTGTAATAGGTACTTTGAGTATTCAAGTTAGAGTTAACTTGAAGTTGTCGCAACAGTTAGAGGCTGGTTTCCACAACGGGATTACAGTTAATCCTTAGGTTTACAAAGAGTTTTGTAAATGTTGTTTTGGCTCAGTGATTTTAGTGGAAGTTTGGGAAAATCCTACTGAGTAGTAGGTCGTGGTTTTTTCACCTTTTGAGCCAGGTGTTTTCCACGTAAAAATCTCTGTGTTCTTTATTTTGTGTACTTATTATTCCGCAAACAGTAGTAGTTAGTACATCTAGAAGAACCAGGTTCTTCTAGAGCAAAAATTGGGTACCACACAAATCACTCCCCCCCCCCCCTCTTGTGTGGTATTGAGGTTTAGAACATCAAGCGGTGACGTGCTCATTGGGATCAGTGGTGCCGTTGTATTTGGGGAGTTCCGGCATCCTGAATTTTTTTGGAATGGGCTTCGGGGCCACTTCCTCGGGGAACGGCCTCTGTACGAATTTCTTCGAATCCAGACCTTTTAGGATCGGGGGTGCTCCCGGGATATGGTCCACTCGAGAGTTGTAGGTCTCGACTTTTTTATCATTGGCCGCAATTATTTTTTCGCCCGATTCGATCCTTTTGGTAAGGTCCTCTAGCATCATCACAATGGTGGGGTCAGCCGCTGACCCGATATCATTTGATCTTTTGTGTATTTTCTCGGCGGGGGGAGCTGTCTCCGGTGCTGATGTGCTGGGAATTCTTGGATGGCTTTGCAACTGAGCAATGGCCAGTTGTTGTGCCTGCAACATTTCAAAAATAATGTGAAGACTAACTTCCTGTTCTTCCCGGGCCGGGGTTTTTTGAACTTCCTGTCGGTCGCTGTGTCGCACGCTTCTGTCGGCGTGAGAAGTTTCGTTGACTTGTTGTGCTTCCTGTGAGTCCGCGTCCGCTAGTATTGGTCCGGGTGCGTTATCGGGATCCTGTAGTGGTGCTCCAGCGGCCGGGATAGCTAGACCATTTTCCCCGTGATCTTCGAGGCGGTCGTTCTCAGCTCTGTTCACCGAGCCAGACATATTTACCTGAAATCAAAGTATCTTGGACAAAAAAAAGTGTGAAAAATGATATGCGTTTGCGTGATGAAACTAGCAAGAAAATAATCACTATTATTTTTAGCCCCACGGTGGGCGCCAAACTATTTACCGTGAAAATGGTAATAACAATTAAATTTATTAAATGGGACTCTAAAAATACGTGATCTATTCCCAAGATAGTTTTTTAGAGCAGATGATGCTAGTATTATGAATTTTAACGATGGGGCGGAAGATAAACGAGATAACGAGTGAACCAAAGGGTCTGCTACCCGGGCGTATGCTTGGTCGATTGGGACTTCGAGGTCGACCTCGGGGTCGATCCCGGGTAGTCGGGGATACTCGGGAGTAATCTAACAGCTAGAAATATAATCAAAAGCAGCTATTTATAACCGAAATTGAGTTTGTACGATGAAGAACACATACAAAATGAAGAACACGTATAGAGGCAAAGGATATCGAGGTATCCTCAGTATCAGTGAGAGCCAATAAGTATTAGTAAGAGAGAGAGAGAGAGAGAGAGAGAGAGAGAGAGAGAGAGAGAGAGAGATTATTGCACTTGTAGAATTGTGGGAGCAACATCCTTCTTTTACAAGGTAGGGCGAGTCTCCTTTATATAGGAGAGAAGACTTAGTAACGAATACATGTATATCTAACTTTCGAAATATGGAGATGTGACGGCTTGACTTGACACCCCAACGTAGTCTAGGGACAAGCCGGTCCTGTCAGATTCAGCCGCGTGCCTTGGGGGCTTCCTTTCTTTATCTCGATCTCAGCCTCGAATCAGGTCTTGATAGGCCTCGAAAGAGGAGACTAAGTTGTGACTTCATATCCTCGGGGTCTCAAGATATCTTTCCGAGGTGGCGTCATGTCCTCGGGGTCTCGAGGTACCTCCCCGAAGTGGCTTAATGGCGGGGAATCAGGCCCTCTGATTTCACCGCGTACACATGGCATGTTCATTGAAGTCCGCATGTACTCCAGATAAGTCCTTCTTTCCATTTCCCGAAATGGACACTTCTTGTTTTAAACTCATTCCATTGTTTGTTTTCTTTGAATCCCTTTCGGTCTAACTCTGTTCCAAAGCTGAGGCAAAGAAGAGATAGCAAGACTGATTTACAAGGCTTTCATTTGATACAAGCTAATATGCAAAAGGAACCAAACCTCGTCAGGGGCATCAAGTTGACTTCGACCGGCCATGGTAGCTGATGTTTTGAAATTGAAAACTCTTGGAAGGAGAAAATCAAATTGAAGTGCCTACAAAGGCAAAATGAAGCCACGTGGCTAACTGTCCTGGCAAAGGTTTGAAAAAGCCAAGGTAGCCCAAATGCTCTGAAATTGAAGTTGGATGAAAGAAGCAAGAAAAGAAAGGCCTACGAAGGCGAAATAAAGTTGGAAAAGGTGAAGTCCCACGCGACTACCCATTGCAGCAAGTTTGAGGAACCAAAAGTTCCCCATTTATCCGACAAAAGAAGAAAAAATGAAAAAAAAAAAAAGGCAACAAGTCATAAGGGAAAGGCCTACGAAGGCAAAATAAAGTCGGAAATGTTGAGCTCTACCGACCAACCATCAAGGTAAAGTCTGGAAAAACCAGAAATTCTCCAGGGCCTGAAATGAAATCGGTCCTCAGGGACAAGCAGCTGCAGTTGAGATCTTCATCAAAGAAACTAGGCCGAGATCAAGTGATCGAAACAATCAAGGACACAAAACCAACCATTGTTTCAAACAAACAATTGTTCTTTGTTTGAAAACAGTAAACGGGTGCAATTCAAAGCAACCTTGCAAGAAGCAGGCGCAACCAAAAAAGAAATTGCGCAAGGGCTAGAAATAGCTTTGCAGCAATAATCAATCCAAAAGGGAAGTCTCCTCCGAATTTTTTCCCGCATTTTTACTCATTTTCTAAAAATAAAAAAAATGAAATCGCCCATAAATCGAGTCGAGTCGACCCACCCCTAAACCAAAAATTCACTTCATTTCTTCTGTATCTCACCTTCACCCTAAGAAACCCTAGCCGCCCATAAATCCCATGCCGCCTCCACCGTGAACCACCACCGGAAATCGCCTCACGGCCGTTCCGGTGTCCAACCGCCCCCAAAATGACACCATGAACTCCCCTCACATCCCCATTCCAAATCTCCACTCCTTTTCCTTCGAATCATTCCCAGTCTTTTCGAATCTTAAATCAAAAATCCGGTCAGAACCCTACCAAATTGCTTCAAACTCACGCCCTATGATCCTTGCCCCCATCTGAACCCCAAACCACCATCAGCCCCTTTCGAATCAGCTTTGAGTGTTTCGAATATTAGATCTCGTAATTCTGAAGAACCCTAATTTTCCTTTTTCTTCTCTTCTTGATCTATGTTGGTCGAATGGACTTAAAACCTCCATTAGTCGACTGTTCTTGTTGAGAACAGTCGATTAATGGTAGTCAAAGTCTATTTCGGAGGGTTTTGGACGAGTTCCCAATTTGACCCAGTTCTAGAACAATTGTAGGTAAATCTTCTATTCATTTAAACATTACCCTTATTTGTCTCTGCATGTTTAGTGATTTTTGTTAGATGCATGTCTAGGTTTGTTGTTATGCATTTTTACCATTTAGGAATTAATCATGTTTAGTTTAGATTTTATTTTGTTTTAGTTCTAGTTTCCTCCAATTTCTTTTCCCCTCTTCTAATTACACCTCTGACTAGTCGCCTGCTTAGGCTAATTTCAGATTGTCATTCACATGTTTAGTTTAAGTTAAAATTTGTTTCCAATTGATTCTACTATTAAGTTGCTTGTGCATAGTTTTACTAATTTGCATTTGAATTTCATGCTAATGTTAGGTTTAAGGTTTTTATCCGTGTTTGTGTCATTTCTGATAAAATTAGGGTTAAATTATTTCATTTTTGTTTCATGTTTCAGATTCTGTCCATGCAAATTGAGTTTGTTTTTAGTTTAAATTTTATTTGCTCAATGGTCTTTTCTTTGATCTTTTTGTGTGTACTGATTTTGGCCCTAGGATGTTAATCTTTATTTGCCAACCATTAGAAATCCTAGGGACCTAAGTGAATATAGAAAATTTAGATAAGAGCTGTAATAAGCAGGTTTCAAAAGGGTAATTTAGGGTTTTTTTCTGTTTTGAAAAACTCAGAATACTCTAGAAGCAGGGGCAGCTGGCATCATTTGGTTAGTACAAAGTACTGAAACCAATGAGGGAAAACCAGCTTTCCATTTCTGTTTGGAATATGCTTTTTGTGGATGAGGAATATTCCTTCCAGCACATGGCATCTTTGGTACCTATATATGGTACCATATCCATACAAAAAATCAGATTTCAGATATACATTTTAGCAACAATTTACTGCACAAAAATCACTTCTTCCTCTTCTGAAAAGTTCAAGATTCAGAAATTTTAGGAAAAACTTTCCTCTTTTGTTCTCAAAAGGCTGAAAAATGACTTGAAGTAGGGCATTCTCTCCTGGTTCCTTTGATTGAAAATCTTTGAGTTTTTTCAAGGGCTGAATTTGGTTTGCTTTGTTGGGCTGCTTGCTGTTGCTGTTGCTCCCTCTCTTTTGGGAATTTCAGTATTGTTCTAGTGATCTCCATTTGGTCTCTTTTCTTGAATCATTTTTAGGTATGTAACCCTATTCCAACTATGAAATGAATTTATTCGTGCAGACCTGAAGTTCTTCATGAATATGTGTGTATGGTTGAAGTCAAGTGTGTTTATTTCTGTCAAGTTTTTGTTTTGGTATTTTGTATGCATTTCAGTAACATGAAAAATGTTCTTAAAAGTGATAGCAATAGCTTTGGTTCATAGTAAAACACTTAGCTGAGATTGTTGTTTATGGTTCTTTTAAGTAATATCTTCTCTTCTTCCATCTGATTTCTTCACTCAAACACTTTTTCTTTTATTTTCTTCTCATTTGGCCATGAGCTGTAACCTGCTAGTTTAACCACTAGGTGGTTGGATCAGTTGGTTCAGAGGCTCTAAGGTGGGATTCATATGTTTCTTTTAAAAGGGAGATGAAGCTACTATGGACAAAGCCATGTTCAAAAGAGGCATGAATCTTCTACTAGTATACAAGGTTGTAATAGTTTAGCTTGAGATTGGGTTAGTAGATTAGTGTTGGATTAGAGTGTCATTTAGAATATTTGTTTCATGAAAAGCAGTAGCATGAATTACAGCAATGCAAAACTTGTTTACTGGTATAAAAGTTGTCATTCATTCTTTGGAATTTTGTAATAACTGGACTGTCCAAGAGCTTGGTTAAACAAGTTCTATTTGTGAGTTTCGAACTTACCTTCCACATGCTGGGTTGCAATTAATGCATCTAAGTGTGTGTTCTTGGTAAAATTTAAGGTTTAATCTTTGTAAACAACATTGGCTTAAATCAGGATGTTCCCCCGTTTGATTTTCTGTCACAAGGAGAGAGTGGAGCGTTTGGTTTGGGCTTGGCTAAGGTCCAGTCAAGGCAGCCTGGTAGAAACTCATGTTTGGGTTGCCTTTACCACATTTCACTCTTTGCTTTTGGAGCTCGACTTCGGGACCAAATGGCCTTGAGCTCCTATTCCATTTCTTCAGCATGATAAACGTTTCTCTTGTCTGCAATTGGGCTGGAATTGGCCCAACTAAAATCACGCCTTTATTTTCTGATTATGTGTTCCCATGAATAAATAGTTGTACGTTTCAAGATTAACCATGTATAGTTTATGTTAGCAAACCATGTATTCAATTTTCAAACGGATTGGTAATTTGATTTCTCAAGCCTTGATTTTATTTTGATTAGGCAGAAAACTGGTGTTTAATTCTTGTTAATTTTAAAGGTAGATAGGCCCAAATCAGAAAACTTAGCCATCTGGGCCCGCCTAAATTTGAATCCAATGTGGGTTACTTAATTCGAATCTAGCAACGATATCCCTTGAGCTCCCTTTCGATTTCTGGGCCAATTTAGGAGCCCAAATGCAGCCTTTACAGTTGATTCGCCAAGTGAGGAGCCACTGTCGGCCCATCCTTTTGTCCAAAACAATTTAAAACCTTTAATAATCATTTGGCTTTTGTTAAGTTTAAGTTAGTCTCAAATAGGAACATCCTAGGTGGCCTTAATTAATTAAGTTTCTTATAAAACTATTTGGGGTGTGCCATGTTTAAAACCCATCACATATGGCCCTCATGAACTTATTCAAAACTTGTAAAATTGAGGTGTGCCATCTTAAATAAAACCCCCTAACTCATGGCACTCATGTAATTATTACTAACTCTTTAAAAATCGGGGTGCTCCATCAATTAAATCTTCCTTGGCCCTTGCAAACTTTGTCATTAATTTGAACTTTCGTAGTTGCTCTAGGCGCGTTCTTTAAATTATTAAATTCGGGTGTACATTTCATGTGACCCAATTTCAATTCTTAACAATGCTAGATAGAACGTGTCGTGAACCGCGGGTGCATTTCATGTGGCGTGGTTCAAGGCGTGTTTTAAATAACGTTGATTCTTCATAAAAGCGACTTAAATTAATTGAAAACGTTTAATCAGTTAAAAATGCACAATAGGCTAAAACATGTAATAAATCAGATAGTAGGCCAATTTTAATAGTTTAAGCGACCGTGCTAGAACCACGGAACCCCGGAATGCCTAACACCTTCTCCCGGGTTAACAGAATTCCTTATCTAGAATTTCTGGTTCGCAGACTTTAAAATGAAAGTCGAATTTCCTCAATTTGGGGATTTAAAATAAACCGGTGACTTGGGACACCAAATAAACTATCCCAAGTGGCGACTCTGATAAATAAATAATCTCATTTCGAATAATGTCACTTTAATTGGAAAAACTCTCATATACCCTCGGGTGTAAAAAGGAGGTGTGACAAACGTGTTTTGGGATTCATGTGAAACACAATGGTTCGGTAAATGTCAATTCAAGAGCAAAATGCAACAGATAGAGGATATTGGGTTTGAACGGATCAGAGGTAATTTCTGTGATAAGGGTGATAGAGAAAGTGGTCAGTCAATAAACAAGCAAGGTCTTTCGAGTTGAAATCAAGTTATCATGGGATGTAAAGGAGCGATCGCCTACAAAGTTAAGGCCACAAACCAACCACCATGTTTAAACTCACAAGTTTTCTTTGATTGAAACAGGGGCAGGAAATTTTGTTTGTTCCGGAGAAACCCTTCGTGAGGAAAGCAGGTGCCAGACGGGCTCGGCAGTAAGTTTCTCCTGGATGACAGGATTTAGTATGTTTTGAGACCCTCGCAAATGACAAAGGTCTAACGAGAGGTCTACTTTTGGGAGGTATAATTTGGCATTTAAGTTTTTCACTTTTGAGATGAGGCTCGATTTGGAATTTTCAGGATAAAAGAATTTCTTTTGATAACAAGAGTCGTTTAACACTCACAGATGTTCCCGATATCAAACTGGGGCAGAAAAATTTCTTTTGTCTGTTTCGTTGTAATCAGGTTCAAAGGAAAAGCAGTTTCAAGAATAGACAGAAGTTCACGCTCAAGCAATCAGGCACCCACCTGGAGACACAAGGGAAGACGGTTCAAAGAAAAGCAGCTTCAAGAGGAAAACAATTCAAGTTTCAGACGAAAGGAATACAATTCAAATGTTGGTAATCAGGCACCCACCTGGAGAACAAAGGGAAAGCAGCAATGTTCAAAGGAAGACGGTTCAAGTTCAGCAATCAGGATCCCACCTGGAGAACAAGGGAAAACAAGTCAAGTTTCGAGGGAAAAGTAGTGCAAATGTTGGAAATCAGGCACCCACCTGGAGAACAAGGAAAGCAGGCCAAGTTTCGAGGAAAAGCAATTCAAGTCTTGGCAATCAGGCGCCCACCTGGAGAGTAAGGGAGTACAGTTAAAGTCTTGGCAATCAGGAGCCCACCTGGAGAACAAGGGAAAACAAGTCAAGTTTCGAGGGAAAAGCAATGCAAATGTTGGAAATCAGGCACCCACCTAGAGAACAAGGAAAGCAGGCCAAGTTTTGAGGAAAAGCAATTCAAGTCTTGGCAATCATGCGCCCACCTGGAGAGAAAGGGAGTACAGTTAAAGTTTTGGCAATCAGGCGCCCACCTGGAGAGCAAGGGAATACAGTTAAAGTCTTGGCAATCGGGCGCCCACCTGGAGAGCAAGGGAATATAGTTCAAGTTTTGGCAATCAGGCGCCCACCTGGAGAGCAAGGGAATACAGTTCAAGTTTTGGAAATTAGGCGCCCACCTGGAGAGCAAGGGAATACAGTTAAAGTTTGGCAATCAGGCGCCCACCTGGAGAGCAAGGGAGTACAGTTAAAGTCTTGGCAATCAGGCTCCCACCTGAAGAGCAAGGCAATACAGTTCAAGTTTTGGCAATCAGGCGCCCACCTGGAGAGCAAGGGAATACAATT
>NC_031994.1:45886070-45959177 GCF_001879085.1 Nicotiana attenuata | reverse complement strand
CCCACATCAGAACCGGCCCTTTCTTCTCCGTCACTAACACACACACAGGCGCAAGATGGAAAAATCGAACACATCCGCTCCCCTCATCTTCAAATCCCTCTCTCTCGTTTTTCTGGTCTCACCTCCATCACCGGCGAGATCTGCCTGAAACCAGAAAAAATTGACCCCATAACCATCGAGAACTCCAGTCCAGAGTCAAATAATCAAGTCGAGGTGTCCGTTGTAGCCGAGTTCGAAGAGGTTTGTTCGATTTTGCCATTGAGATCGCCGTTTGAGTTTTCCGGTCATGGTTCTGTGTCGCCTCGGATTTTAGCTGTTGTACCTCTGGATTTTTCTTCACTATTGAAAAGATTTTGGCTTACCAGGTTCACCCTTACTGTAGTTTTCTTCTATTTCTTGAATATGAATGACTGAAACAAACATGGGCATCATCTTGTTTGAATAGAATGAGTACTTTGATATATGTTTGTGTTTGGAAATGACGTCTTCAAGGGTGCTGTAAGCTGTTGCTGTGTGTGTTGAATTCCATTTGTAAAATTTTGTTTAGCTCTTTGGCTGCGTTCCAAGTTCTAATTGTTCAGTGAAACTAGAAAAGTAATTGATCTAAAATGCATTACTTACCTGTCATAGCTTGGATATATGGGCCATTAATCTTGATGAATGGAACATGTTTTACCTTGTGCCAATTTTCTACGACATCCTTTCTGCATCTTAATCCCAAATTTGGACAGCCCTCATATTAAAATGCTTTAGGCATTTTTTTAATTTATTTAATTGAATCTTTGTGATTGTGTACACGTTCGCTTGACATAATTGCGATTCTAAAAACCAATTCGAAGTATGCGTTCGCGCAACTTCGATCAAACTTTCTTAATAATAGTTATTAATATAATCCCCTTTAATTAATTTTAGTTTAATTGTATTGGGGTGTGCCATCCTAAATAAATCCTTTATGGCCCTTTTATTAATCTTATAACTTAGATACTGAAATGAATTTCGTAGTTTGCTTTAGGCGCGTTAATTAAATAATTATCATGGTTACGGGCTTGGTTCCCGTGACGTAGTTGTGATTTGTAATTACTAAAATCCAAGGGTGCATTTCATGTGACCCGATTTTAATTTCCAACAAGGTTAAATAAAGCGTGTCGTGAACCGCAGGTGCATTTCATGTAGCGTGGCTTACGATGTGTTTTAAATAACCTTGAAATTTCCTGAAATATTAAAAGCGGCTAAAAAGTTAAAAGGGCACGTAGGTTTAAAATGTGTAATTAAATCAGATAACTGAGCCAATAATAATAGTTGAGCGACCATGTTAGAACCACGGAACCCGGGAATGCCTAACACCTTCTCCCGGGTTAACAGAATTCCTTACCCGGATTTTTGTATTTCGCGGACCATAATTAGAGTCAAACTTCCTCGATTCGGGATTTTAAACCGATGACTTGGGACACCATAAATCATCCCAAGTGGCAACTCTGAATTTTAAATAAATAACCCCGTTTCGATTGTCACTTAAATTGGAAAAAACTCCCTTATACCCTTCCGGGGTAGAAAAAGGAGGTGTGACACTACTACTGTAGGATAATTGACAATAGAAAATTTAACGTACCTGAGTTCAAGAACTAGTGCTTTGTAAAAACCCAGAACTTTCAGTTGCCTGCGTGAGTAAGCAGCAAGGCTGCTTCAATTTCGTGGTTCTCTGTTTCGTGAGTGAACAGAATGCTTGTTCTATTTTTCGTATAAGGCTTTTTAATCCTTTTGCCTTCCAACAACTCATTATGTGCTTTAGGCTTGTCCCCCCCCCCCCTACCCCACCCCCACCTCCCACACCCACACCCTCCCCTTTTTTTTTGTTTTTTTGTTTTTGTTTTGACTTAACTAATAATTAACTATCAGTCCCGGAGGCACTTAGGACTACTAATCCTAAAAGGGAGGGATATTAGGCTTATTTGAATTTTTAAAGGTAAAAATTCTAAGGCGACATACAAAGCACATACTGCATGTTTGGGTAAACATATAGGCAAACAAAGGCTCAAGTATACCTCCTCAAAAACAAACACA
This sequence comes from Nicotiana attenuata, assembly GCF_001879085.1. Lineage (NCBI taxonomy): Eukaryota > Viridiplantae > Streptophyta > Magnoliopsida > Solanales > Solanaceae > Nicotiana > Nicotiana attenuata. The sequence goes on along the minus strand of NC_031994.1, from coordinate 45,957,116 downwards.
TAAAATAGCACGTCTTGCACATACTGCTTAGGTCTGATTAAAAATATCAAAGACGAGGGAGAGGAGGTTGTTGAGGCAGACTAGTTTGATACATGGCTCAGATAGGAAGTCAGAATTAGACTTGCTTAATGATTGTGTCAATTATTAATTAACAAAGGCGAAATCAGTTTTTATCGGTCATTATCACCTAAGGCTTGCCTAAGTGTTTGAGCGAGACCCTATGAACATGATATCTATTACTGATTCAGAAACATAGCAAAGCAACACTGTTTTAAGACAAATGATTCGGAATTCTTATAGGCATGACTTCTATGCGTTACTGATTTTAACATGCTACTGGGTTATATCCTTAAAACATGATGCCTAATATGCAGGAAATTAAAGTGATTCCTATAGACAGGTTATCTAGATGTGATATTAAAAAAGAAAAGTAAATGAATCTCTAGGAGCATGATTTCTAGATGCAGTTTGAATTATGCAGAATTAAAATATTCCTATGAGCATGGTTTCTAAATGTGATTAAGTATGCAGAATCGAAATAGTCCTATAGGCATGGTTCTACCCTTGGCATGCATAAATACCCAACCCTTTTTTTTCACTAGCCAGCCCCAATGTTTATTACAAAATTATTACAGACCCAGTAATGAATTACATAAAAAAATAAAAGAAAGAAAATTACAATCAGAGGAAGCCAGATTCCTATCTTCCTTTCTGAGTTATGGACCAAACCACTTCAAATGCCATGTGTTTCAAAGCCTTTCTCTAACTTGAGTGTGTCAGAGTTTCCTAAGGGCCTCAAAAGGACCCCGGCCAATGTTCACACCCAAGTTTTAAAACCAGAATAGGGACTAGTGCAGTGTGGAAATGCCAGCCCTCAGGTGTCCAAGTTCAGAGGGAGCTCATGGGTCCCAAGGCAAGGCTCAAAAGAGGGGGGCAGAACTTAAGTCTAGGAAGATAGTGCAAGTGCAGAAACAGAGCTTTAAAAAAACTAAGTAAAGAAGAGGGAAAGAGGTGCTGGGAAACAGTCATTAATACTTCAAACAAGTTGATAATTTTACACAAAAGGAGGCAGGGGATTGGGAATTCATTGCAAGAGCCTATGTACTTAGGCATATGTCAATTCAGGGCATGCACAACAATGGGAGTGTTGTCATGCTTGTAAATCAACCAGAGCACACAACATGTAAAGGTGGCATTGAGGTTATGATCCTAGGAGGACTAAGTTTGAATCATGCTCAGCAATATTTGATGCTGTCATGCCCCAAACAAACCATAATTATCAAACACATTGGGGTAGGTGTTTAGGAATCATAATACATTGATTCAGAGCAGGAGAAATGAAATTACAGCATGCTAAATAAAGTACTGAAGCAATAGGCAGACAAGAATGCAAGAACATTAAGTAACCATGTTGTTGTTGATGCTGAAATCTTAAACTAGAACATACCAGTTCAAAGAAGCAAATGTAGTAAAGAAAGGTAGCAGGACTTTTTGAAATATAGCTTTGATTTTCGAACAGCTAAACAAGCCACAGTAGAAGCAGTAGAGCAAGAGAGAGTGTTCTTTTAGTGTAAGTGAGAGTTCAGAACCAAGAATGTTCGTGTGTGTGCTAATGAAAGAGCAAGGTATTTATAGTTTGAAAACAGGTAGAAAATAAGGCAAGAATCATAGTTCAGCAGTAATTATGGAACTATGTACTAATTAAAATCAAATCAATATAAGGACTTTCTTTAATTAAGGAGTTAAATAAACGGTAACAATGTAAATACTAAATAAGGAAAGAAATCACATAAGCCTGAATATAACCAATAAGGAAATATTTAGCATAGTACAAGCACTAAATATGCAATGAGGACTAGGTTCATCAGATTCTAATCAAGGAAACGTCGGTAAGAATCGAGTACCAATGGAACCAAGGTAAGGGAATCAATCAAATTGAGTAGAAAAGGTAGGGATCAAAGGTTCAAAGGAAAGTGTTCAAATTAGACCAAGAAACAGGGGAATTGGTAATATGAAACAAGGAAAGAATCAATTACATAACACGAGTGCAATCAAAATCTCACAAGGAATGGTTTGAAATCAGTCCAGAATTGGAGGTCATTCAAAAGGGGAATTCAGCATATAAATAGAGTACATAAACATGCGAGGCCAGACTATGGCAAAGAGAAGCAATCATCCAATAACAATCACATAGTCAATAGACTGTGAATCATGGAAATATGGTAGTCACCTAGGTCAACCTCATTAGCTTAGTAATAGGGTATCAGAAACATGCGAAGGGTCAAGTAATGGCCCTTCTGAAAAAGTGCATTCAAGTTTCAATGATTGCAAGAAACCAAATTACATAAAGAAACAGATAAAGCAGCTTTAGAAGCCCGAATAGGCCCTAAAGAATTAGGGTTTTTGAAACCAATCGAATCCGAAGGTGGTGAACAAGAAAATCTGTTTACCGTGAAAATGGTAACAACAATTAAATTTGTAAATGGGATTCTAAAAATATGCGATCTATTTCCGAACTAGTTTATAAGGGTGATTAGTGCTAAAACATGAAGTAAGACGATAGAGATCGAGTTAGCCAAAGTAACAATCGAACCAGTAAGGGGACATTTCCTGGGCGCAAAGCTAGCCAGTAGGTACCTTGGAGCCGAGCCTCGAGCCTAGCTCGGGCTTATCGAGGGTAGTCGGGGAGGGGATAACAGATAAAGATACAGATAAGAAAGGCTCTATACTATTAATCTTGAACTAAATAATGAAGAACAAGCGAATAAACAATAAAGTGCTAAAGCGATCTCGGGATATATTTATTTGACAAACCAAGAGAATAGCTATCAATAGATATGACTTAGAATTAGAGAGAGATTTAGAGAAAGAGGGAGAGAGAATATTATTGCTTTCTTTGTAAGACAATTGGAGATCATCTACAAGGTGTTGGTGACCCCTCTTTTATAGAAAAAGGAGCGTCCAAACTTAATATGGAATAAATAATATAATAAAAGAATGAGATATGACAGCCAGCTTTTCTTATGTTGTAGGAGGACTGACGTCGAGTCGTTTGGACAAGTCTCGTGGTCCCCGGATACATCTTTCGGGGGATATCTTCGCCCATCAGGGTCTTGGCTGATGTCCGACTTGGGCAAGGCATCGATAGATCTCGAGGGAAGCGACCGAACCGAGATCCCGCGCCTTCGGGATTTATTCTTCGAAGCATTATGCCGAGGGAAAATTGGTCTCCCGATTTCCCCGCACACAGATAGTCTCCGCATTTCTTAGAAGGAAGTGATAAGAAATGTTTTTGACACTCTTCCTCATGGTTTCTCGACATGACATTATGCCGAGGGCGCAGCCTTCCTTCACAGAAGTCGAGGCATTTTTCCTTTCCGCTTCTTCAGGACTTTTAGAAATATTATGACCCCTCGCTCTTCGGGGCCGCATCGTTGTTGTCATTCTGTGCCGCTGTTTTGTTGTTATCGTTTCAGCTTCCACGAACGCATTAATTACGCCTATCGTTACGCTTGTCGAGGGCGGTAATGGCGTCGTCGGTTACTTTTTCTTCCCCCTATATAAATGGGGCTCCTTTGTGATCAGTTATTCGTTCAAAAACTCCCTTCGATACATTCCCTTCTTGCCTTCCCTAACACTTTTCCGACCTCTGTTGCTCTTGCAATGTTTGAGGCCTATGGCCTTAAGATCCTATGTCGGACATGCCATGGGCCAGCCCTCGATTTTTCTCTGGTGGGACGGGCTTGTCCTGCTGTGATGCTGTTGTTGTTGTTGTTGTTATTGGCTTGGTATGGCGACGTAGGAGGTCGGTGTCCTTTGACCTAGAGAAAGATTCGGATTATCCACCGCTGCTCAAGAGGGGGCTCGGATTATACACCGCTGCTCACCCTCCTTCCTCGGCCTGGCGTATTACATCCCCTTTGGATTCCGGGGGGCGTGGTGATGGCCTCAACTCGGTCGTTGCCTTCTGGGCCGAGGTGACATCTCGAGAAGTGGCTTCGGGGTAGCATGCTGGCGGAGTCCGTGCTAGCCGAATTTTTCACCCAGCCACTTCTTGCCTTCTTCTGGTATCCCCTCGTCATTTTGCTCTTCTCCCGGATTCCTTTTGAAGATGCCAATACGGGAAGATGGGGATGAGATCCATGTGGGGGCCGGACTTAGAAGATATTGTCTTTGAGGTCGTATGACCGGAAGGATGACATCGGAGGCGCTATACGTAGGATGTTCCCCTTGGACTTGTATTCTACCTGTATTTTCTCCCCTTTTTTCTTTTTTGTAAAAGATGCTTTTGTAATCATGTAAGATGCAATTGTATGTAAGGATTTATATGAATATAAATATGTTTTTTCCTGGCTTCTGTTTTCAATCCTTGCCTTTCTTTGATATATCCTTATGCCTTTTGAAAGCCTTTGCTTGTTCTCAACCGCTGACATTTGCTTCGGATGGAAGCATTTTCCCGAACCCCGTGTTGGTCGGTGTGGCTTTCCCTGAGCCCGATAATCAAGCTTTCGACCGATCTTAAGTCGACCCGATATATTCAGGCCGTCGAGTCCCTCGGATTATGTGGAGATAATCGACGGTATCTTGGGTTCCTCGGCAGAGGCGTTGAGAGGAGATTACATCCTTAAGCACGTGAGGGTCCCTTCTTGACCATAGATAGCTCTCCGGAACGTATGTGTTTGACTTTACTTCGGGGAGTCGCCCATGCGGGGGCGTCACTTTGATTTTGCTTGGAGCTTTGGACCAATGTGAAACAGCCTTGATTCTTCATCGTTCGACACGGGTTCTTTTTTGGTCCCATTATTGTCTTTCGGGACAACCCTAGGTCGGCTCGATAGATTGGTGCTATAAGAGTCTCCTAAGTTATGTTGAGTTCCGAGGCCTCCGGGGGTACTGCCCTGGATGTAGGTCATCTTTGGGTACCCCGAAGCCCTTATTGATCTGGATGTAGATGATCCTTTCAGGCCGCCTGAGATAGACTTCTGCTTCCCTCTTGGCGTTTGTTTGCTCTTACGCCCTTCGGGGTTTTTTGAATGCCTTCCTCTGTTTATGGGCTGTCGTAGTCTGCCATGATAGCTTGTTACGGTCTCTAACTGATTGGCAAGGTTCTTCCCCGATTTTTTTGTCCCACTTTGGATTGGTGGAGGGCCGACCGGATAAGCTCGAGCTATTGGGTCATGCCGGTTTGTTTGGAGATTGCCCGTCGAATTCAGGGGCCTTCGGGAATGATACCCCGGATGGAGGTCATCCTCGGGTGCATTGGTGAGCCCTGTTGATTTTGATGTGGGTAACTCTTTCAGAGAGTGTAAGGTTGGCTTCCGGCGTTTACTCCTCCGGAGTGGGAATCGCGAACCCGGGCGCATGCCTTGTGTCTGGTGTTGGTGCTTTGGAGCTCATCGGGGCCCCGTTTCTTGGGGGCCAAGGGCTCCGAATGTGAAATGCTTGTCTCGAGCACGGAGATAATTCGCGCGATCCATCGAGCTTAGTTGTCTTTAAATATAATGTGACGCTGCCTGCGCCTGCTTCAGGGGGCAGTCGGAGGCCACTGCTAATAGTCGTTTGCTTGGGGAAGGCGCATATCGGACTTTAGGCGAGTTATCCCTTCCGGCGTTGGCTACTGACGTTGCTCCCCCGAAACCTTCTGTCACTTGTTTAGAGGGATAAGGAGATGTCCTGTAGGGGTGTATCTCGTGCTTTCCTTTTTCTATCTGAAACTCCCTTTCGTAGGCTTGCGATGGCCTTAGATCCGGGCTGGTTCTTTTAGGACCCGAGCCTCGGATAATTTCAGGCCTGACCTGCAAAAATTCATAAGGGTGATGCCGTTCGTGCCGGAATTACCTGCGGGGAGCTAAGAACTCAAGTGCAGGTTCAAGCTCTAGAGGAGATGAGTGCGTCAGCTAGGATCCCTGCCTTCGAGGTTCAACTCAACTTGACCTGCGATAATGCCATGGTTCAGGTGGATATGATTGAGAGACTTGAGTCTGAACTTTCGAGGCTCAGGGCCGAGATAATCGATGCCCGGGAAGAAGCGGCATTAAGCCGAACCAGGGTTGATCGTGAGATGGAGATTTGCATAAAAGAAGCTGCTGACGTTCAATCCAAGTTGAGGCGAGCCCTTGATCGCGAGAAGAGGATCGAAGAATATGTTCACTGCCGAACCTGGAGAGAGGTATTCGAGGGAGATGGAGCGAGGGGCCTCGATTTTTCAGAGGAGTTGGCCCAAGCCAGGGTGGATGAGGGCGACGCTCGGCCACTCCTTATCGATGCTGCGGAAGGCGATCTTGACGAACTGTAGCCCTTTGGCGCAAAATAGAGGTTCCATCGTTTTGTAACCTTGTTTCCGGTGCGCAGGGCGTGCCTGTAGGTGGAGAATTTTTGCATGTAATATAAGAAGAATTTTAAGGTTTTTATTCCTTTTGTACCTTTTTCTGTCGCTGCTCTCGATCGTGTAGATCGATTTTGGAACTAGTCCCCGAGTTGCATTATGGCTCGAGCTTCGATTGGTCCTTCGGCTCCTGTCTGCCTTTATGGGCGGAGGGTGGTGACCCTTTGTGCTCCTAGGCCGAAGCGATTTTGCGTGTGTGCATCCCGGGGATTTTCCTTGACTGTCGATGGCGTGTTGGTAGCGTCATTTGGGCCGTCCCTTCAGGCGTATTCGCTGTTGAGCTGTTTCGGTTTCAGTCTCCGGGTATCTCGAGATACGTCAGGCGGAGTGGATAAGCCGAAATAGCCTTTAATCGGGTGGCCCAACGGTTGAAGGGTATCTATTTTGTGGCCTTCGCCGAGGAGTATTCCGATCAGGTCGGTGCAGGGGGGCTCCTTTTCCCGGAGGAAATGGCCCGAGCCAGGAGGACAACGCGGAGCTTGGTTGTCAATCGCTGAGGCCGTAGAAGGTGAACTTCGACAAGATGTAGTCCTTTCGGCACGGGGCGTAGACTTGACCATTTTTCTTTCGGTATGGTCGTGGGGTGCCTGCAGATAGAGAGGGCGACCTTCGTGCATGATATATATATATATATATATATATATATATATATATATATACATATATATATATATATATATACAACAAAGGGTTTGGAGTTTTGTTTCTTTCATACCTTTATTGTTTTTGGTCGGGCGGAGCAAAAGATAGTGGCTTACTCTGTTTGTTGGGGTCGAGCTGGAGAGGGCCCTTGATCGTGCAGGTAGTAGCAGGGAATATGCAGATAGGGGGACCCTCGAAGAGATTCGTGCCAGAGGCTTCGATCTTTCGGAGGAGATCGGACGCGCCAAGGGAGCGGAGTTTGACGCCAAGTTTCTGATATCTGATGATGAAGAGGAGGCCGATGGGCCGTAGCGCAGGCCGAGATTGCGCCCTGTTATTGACATGTAATAATAAGGAGGGGGACCGCGTAACTTGTAATTTTTGCATTTATGCTTCTGAAGTTTTTCCACCGAACCGATTCAATCCCGGAGTAGCCTTTAGGCTTGCATTTTTCGACTACCTTCGGATTCAGTCTCCGAGTTGGGATCTGACTCGAGTTTATCTTACCCTCGAGCCCGTTAGGGCTGGCGATAATGGTTTTTATTTCCTGCACTTGGGTTCTTGGCGATTTTCTGGGTCTAGTCTCCAAGTCGCGCTGTGATTCGAGCTGTAATTGACCCTTGAATCTCGTTTGAGTTCTCGACCAGTGATGGTGGCCTTTCTGCTGCTTGGTCATTGAGACCTTTCAGTATGAGGTCCGGAGGCTTGCTTAGCCGGCGACAATGGCATTTACACTGTTTGGTCGTATAGACCTTTCGATATGAGGCCTGGAGGCTAGCTTAGCTGGCGACGATGGCACTTACGCTGTTTGGTCGTATAGACCTTTCGATATGAGGCCCGGATGCTTTGCTTAGGTTAACTATTTTGGATCCGGTCTCCGAATCGGGTTATGATTCGACCTCACTTTAATCCTCAAGTTGTCAATTTTCAAGCTGGCGATAATGGCTCTTACGATGTATGGTCATAGAGACCTTTTGATATGAGGCCCGGAGGCTTTTTGTAGGCTTTGTTTCCTCTCGTTAAGGTCTTATTGAGTATTTTGCCTGACCCGTCGTCGGTTCTGAAAGAACCTCGATTTCAAGTCGTAGTCGGCGATGTTTTGAGCACCTCAGAAGGTTCATAGCTCATAGGTCGAGTAGATCGACGCTTTTGCATTTTTAGAGCCGACGTGGTCGGGACTCGTTTTTTGCCTGTTGAGGGAAGCCTGTGTTTAACCGGTTCTTTCCGAAGTAGATTCGGAGGATTTTTTAGCGACAGTCGGGCGTCCCTGAGTCGCGTTTTTGGGCTGTAGCAGCCGTTTTGACCGGAGTCATGTGCGTTTCCCCGCGGCCATTTTTGATCCCGAGAAGCAGTTTTAGGCGTCTACACCGAGGGTATGCCCTTTAGGGATTCTTACAAATGCGACGTATAGCCTAAACTGCGGGATTTTTCATGCATGTTGATGTCATACAGTTTGCCATGCCTGTTGAGGTCTTACAGTGTACGGAGAATAGATCTGGTGTTGCGGAGGCTGCCCGCTAGGGTCTTACAATTTCGGATTTTCCAGTACGTGGAGATTGGCAGCAGTCTAAGAGTCATTGAGTTTGCTTGAAGACAACTTCTCATGAGCTCGGAGCTGTTTCCAGGGGCTTGATGAGCCCGAAGTTGTTTTTTTGGGGGCTTGGTGAGCCCGGAATCCCGACCCTGGGGTCGTGCAAGTTGTCAAATTGCTCATGTTGAGTCTCTGAGTATATCGGATCAGTTTAGGCTTGAATACCGCCTTTTGTACACTTGGAGCCATATCGCGAGGGCTACGTGAGCCCGGAGTCCCGACCCTGGGGTGGGGGTACTGAACCATTTAAGTCTCCGAGTATCTCGAGACGTATTTCATAGAGATGCCTCTATCAGGAGCATGCTGCGATTTGTTTCTTTTTGGAGAGCAAGGCGTTGGAGATATACTCTGATCCATTGATGCGATATATGTGCTATCGCGCTGAATCGGCCGGCTCTTAGGCCAAGTCGAGTTGTTTTGCTGATTTTCACATTGCTTTATTCTTGATTAGGAGCCTTTCTCTTTTCTCATAAAGAAGGGGGGTATTTTTGATTGCCCGATATAATAATACATGTTGTCGTCTTAGCGAGGTTTGGCTATATTCGTTGTTTTGTCCTGGTACATCATTCCCCCGTAGGGATCTTTGTTCGGCGCTCCCCTGAGTCCGGTGGATTTCAGGAGGAATGCTCCTAGCCGCTTTGGAAGTTGGCCGTAGGGATGGCTTCGAGCGATTTTGTGGAGTTTTATCTCCCGGTAGCTTCGCGGGCGTTGCCTCATTAAAAACCTTGCCGGTAAAAACCATTCTTCTTTTTGGGATAAAAACTCGGTCCAAGGAAAAGAGTGCAACGGGCGCGCCTTTTTTGGGAGGTCTCGAGGTCTTCGGACAGTGCCAGTGTCTCGATATCTTCGGTCGAGTCGGGCACGCCATTTTTGGGAGGCCTCGAGATCTTCGGACAGTGCCTGCACGAGGGTTAATTTCTATCTTGAAAATAAAATAAAATAAACGGCGGTATCTTGGGACGGGATACTTCTGGCGCTGACTTGTTTCGGTCGCCCGAGGTCGGGTATGTGATACGGGTTTATTTTTGCGTTTTGTCAAACCTGACCGGTGTTGAGCCCTGATTCGCCCGTGGGCTTATTCGGAGGCAGAGGTACGTGGGCCGAGAGTGCGTCGTGTATCGCGAAAATTTTCTCTTGCCGCGTGCTGCTCTCCGTAGATGGTTTTGATTCCGTCCTTTGTCGGGAATTTTATCATCTGGTGGAGGGTGGACGGTACTGCTCTCATGCAATGTATCCATGGTCGTCCGAACAAGGCGTTGTATCTCATGTCTCCCTCGATGATATGGAACTTGGTGTTTTGGGTTGTGCCGGCCACGGTAATGGGATGATGATTTTCCCTTTCGTTGTTTCGCTCGCCATGTTAAACCCATTGAGGACTCGAGTGGCGGGTACGATCCGTTCAGTTAAACCTAGCTGTTCTACCACCCTTGACCTGATAATATTGGCCGAGCTACCTGGATCCACGAGTACACATTTTATCTGGAAAGAATTTACAAGAAAGGAAATTACCAGGGCGTCGTTGTGGGGTTGAGATAAGGCATCTATGTCTTCTTCACTGAAGGTAAGGGCGTCCTCGAAAATATATCCTCGAGCCCGTTTCTCCCTTGTGATGGATATTTTTGTTTTCCTCATCAAGGGTTCCTGCGGAGTATCAGCGCCGCCCATGATCATGTGAATGACGTGTTGTGGTTCGTTTACTTCATTCTTCTTGACTGCCTCCCTGTCTCGAAACTGATTTTTGGCCCGATCGCTGAGGAATTCTCGGACGTGCCCTTTGTTGAGTAGCCGGGCTACTTCTTCTCGTAGTTGATGGCAATCCTCGGTCCGGTGGCCATGTGTGTTGTGGAACTCGCACGTCAAGTTGTAATTTCTCTGCGAAGGGTCCGACTAAACTGGTCTGGGCCATTTTGCATCCCGGATTTTGCTGATAGCGAACACGATGTCTGATACGTCAACGCTGAAGTTGTATTCCGACAAGTGGGGTGCGTTAACTGGTGCCATATTTCGGTCAAATCTGGTCCTGTTGATGACCCCTCGAGGATCCTGTCCTCGATCCATCCTCCTATCATTGCAGGATAGGTTGCGCCCTGGGGCATTCCTCCTGTCTTCGAGGTACAGCTGATACCGTTCTTTGCTTGGCTACGTCTCTTTTGCCGGGAGTCTGCTTGGGTATACTGAGCCCGACGGGGCCCCCAGCTGGTCATCCTCTGCCCTGATCTTCGATTGATACCGGTTGTGGACGTCTGACCAGGTCAATGACGGGTATTTGATCAGATTTTGTTTCAGCTGTATCGAAGCCATAGAGCTCTGTTCGTTCACGCCTTTGGTGAAGGCCTGTACCGCCCAATCGTCGGAGAATGGTGGTAGCTCCATTCGTTCCATCTGGAACCGAGACACGAATTCCCGCAGCATCTCATTTTCTTTTTGCTTGATTTTGAAAACGTCGGACTTCCTTGTCGCTACTTTAATGGCTCCGGCGTGTGCTTTTACAAAAGAGTCCGCCAACATGGCGAATGAATCTATGGAGTCGGGAGCCAGGTTATGGTACCACATCATGGCCCCCTTTGAAAGTGTTTCTCCGAATTTTTTTAGTAGTACGGATTCAATCTCGTCGCTCTTTATGTCGTTACCCTTTACTGCGCAGGTATACGTAGTGACGTGTTCGTTGGGGTCGGAGGTGCCGTTGTACTTATTCGTTGGGGTCGGAGGTGCCGTTGTACTTAGGGAGTTCCGGCATTCTGAACTTCTTCGGGATAGGTTTCGGTGCTGCTTCTTCGGGGAATGGCCTTTGAATGAATTTCTTTGAATCTAAACCCTTAAGGACCAAGGGGCGCCTGGGATCTGATCGACCCTAGAGTTATAGGTCTCGACCCTTTTATCGTTGGTTGCGATCATTTTCTCTCCCGATTCGATCCTTTTGGTGAGGTCCTCGAGCATTTTTACGATAGCGGGGTCAGCCACCGTCTCGTTGTTGCTTGACCTTTCAAGCACTCGTTCGGCGGGGGGGCCGTATCCGGTGCCACTATGCTGGGGATTCTTGGATGGCTTTGCAGCTGAGCTATGGCTAGTTGTTGTGCCTGCAACATTTCAAAGATAACATGAAGACTAACTTCCTGTTCTTCCCGGGCTGGGGTCTTTTGCGCTTCCTGTTGGTCGTTGCGTCGTAGCTCCAGTCGGTGTGAGACGTTTCGTCTACTTGCTGAGTGTCCTACGAATCCGCGTCCACTAGGATTGGTCGGAGAACGCCGTCAGGATTCTGCGGAGGTGCTCCGGCGGCCGAGACGGCCACGCTATTTTCCCTATGGTCTTCGAGGTTGTTGTTCTCAACCCTGTTTATCGAGCCGGACATTTTGACCTGCAATCAAAGAGTTCTCGGGCAAGAAAAAGTGTGAAAGATATCGTGCATTTAAGTGACAAAACTAACAAGAGAATAATCACTATTATTTTTAGCCTCACGGTGGGCGCCAAACTGTTTACCGTGAAAATGGTAACAACAATTAAATTTGTAAATGGGATTCTAAAAATATGTGATCTATTCCCGAACTAGTTTATAAGGGTGATTAGTGCTAAAACGTGAAGTAAGACGGTAGAGATCGAGTTAGCCAAAATAATAATCGAACCAGTAAGGGGACGTTTCCTGGGCGCAAAATTGGCCAGTAGGTACCTCGGAGCTGAGCCTCGAGCCTATCTCGGGCTTATCGAGGGTAGTCGGGGAGGGGATAACAGATAATGATACAGATAAGCAAGGCTCTATACTATCAATCTTGAACTAAATAGTGAAGAACAAGCGAAGAAACATTAAAGTGCTAAAGCGATCTCGGGATATATTTATTTGACAAACCAAGAGAATAGCTATCAATAGATATGACTTAGAATTAGAGAGAGATTTAGAGAAAGAGGGAGAGAGAATATTATTGCTTTCTTTGTAAGACAATTGGAGATCATCTACAAGGTGTTGGTGACCCCTCTTTTATAGAAAAAGGGGCATCCAAACTTAATATGGAATAAATAATAAAAGAATGAGATGTGACAACCCGCTTTTCTTATGTTGTAGGAGGACTGACGTCGAGTCGTTTGGACAAGTCTCGTGGACCCCGGATACATCTTTCGGGGGATATCTTCGCCCATCAGGGTCTTGGCCGATGTTCGACTTGGGCAAGGCATCGATAGATCTCGAGGGAAGCGACCGAACCGAGATCCCGTGCCTTATTTATTCTTCGAAGCATTATGCCGAGGGAAAATTGGTCTCCCGATTTCCCAGCACACGAAATCACACAACAAATATTCTCAGAACTCGAATGAACCCAAAATTAGGGTTTTCCAACACCAATCGAGTCTGGAGATGAAACGCAAGTAAATCAAACAAATAATAACAAAATAGATTTAGAAACCTCATAAGAAATTAAAACCCTTAACATGAAAACTCAAGTAGAAGAATGACATAAAGAAGCACAGCAAAATATGTCAAATAACTTAACTAGAAAACCTAATCGGAAAAGATAAGGGTTTTTGAAGATAGAGTTTTAAAAGAAACTTTGAAAAAATGTTCAGACGTTTAGAGCAAGCACAGGTCTGAAACATACCTAAAAGAAATTGGAAGAACCTTAAAGGTTAGGGTTTCAGAAGAACCCCAAATGGTGAGAAAGGCTTTGAAAACCATCGATCTAAGCAGAAGAGTCCAGAGTCAGACTCGAATAGCCATGGCTGGCCGGAGCAGGGTCAAAGATGACCAGAGACATCCATAAAACTGAGATCGACCAAGGTCTAGACCAAGATTTTCCAGGATTTAGCCTTGAAACCATGATAATCGAACACATAGAAGCCTAGGGAGGTGGATACAAGCCTCCAATGGCCTTGGAAGCCATGGATTTGGGAGGTTTTAGGGTGGTAGTTGAGGGTGGCGGCTAGGGTTTGAGAGAGGATTGAGAGAGACAGAGGATTCAAAGGCGGCTGAAATGAGGGAATGGGTAGGGTTTGGGGGGTCGTTAGAATTAAAAAGGCAAGGAATTATGAGGACCGTTGATCTTTTAGATCAACGGCCAAGATTTAGTGGATCTTTGGGTTGGGTAGGCGGATTTAGGATTTGGGTCGGGTGTTTTAATTTGAAATTGGGCTAGGATTGGGGTTTGATTTGGTTATGATTGAAATACAAATGGGGCTATCATTTAAATAGCCATTTTTCCCCGTTTGATTTATAAAAAATAGCAAAATAACTTCTGAAAATAAATTAAAGGCACTAGAATGATTAATAGTATATAATTATCAAATTAAAAATGCTGGGCTTAATTTTGTATAGACAATAAATGCAATTAAATCTAAAAGAGGCTAATATTGCAATTATATGCAATTTAGCTTTAAAATTGCTAAATAAATTTGTAAAAATATATAAAAATTATCTTAGCTATATTTTGGCATAAAGATGAGAATCCAATAAATGAATCACCAAAAGTGATAATTTTGGGGATAATTATTGGGTTTCTCTGAATAAAATAGGACAATAAATTGATTAAAAAATCTTTAAAAATTAAGGAAAAATAGTAAGACATTTGGACGTACTTATATATGCACACATATGCTATTTTGAAATTATTTTGCATTTTAGAAAAATATAGAGGGAAATATTGGGTATCAACACTCAATTCTCTACACTTGCAGTGGTTTACATTAGTTGAAGTTCAGGCTGGAATTCGTTCACTTGCAATGTGTGTCCGGTTCCCTATCTGGTTCTTGACTGTAAGTTTATTAGATCATCAAAACATAAGGCAAGACATTGAAAACCCATCATGGGTCTTCTTGCCTAATCAATTTCATTCGCCCCTTGAATTTACACTTTTGGTGATCTGTTGCAGCCATCCACATTAAATCCCAAAAGTCCTTGTTCGGATAAACCCCTCTAGAAGTTGGCCTTCAAGTGCCTAATACAGTAACGGTGATAGGCATACGGTTCCTACCATCCACCCAAATTATGTGCAAAACTCAAAATACCGCCATGCCGATCAGATATTACTGAACGTTGTCTGAAACCGTGCTCCTTCAAGTAGTTCAAAAATAATGTCCACGTCTCTTGGCTTTCATTGGCATAAATAGTGAATTCTAGGGGAAATATGGTTCCATTAGCATCTAGTGCAACGACGATCAACAACTTAATATCATACTTTCCATAGACATGAGTGTCGTCTATGGATATTACCGGCCGACAATGCACAAAACCATCAATGGAATGCCCAGAATACATATCTTTGATATGTATTCTGGTATTTCCGGACTCCGCTCAAGCTTCCATTCAACAACAGTCTCGGGGTTAAAGTGTTGCAACGTAGCCATGTACCTGGGTAGAGCGGCAAACGACGTATCCTAGTTACCATTAAAAATTTCAAACGCACGTTTACGCCGGAGAAATACCTTTCTTTTAGTAATGGTACATCCATATACATGGTGGACATATGTTATACGCTCTTTCATCTTGTACCTTATGGACGCTTCAATGTGTGGAATCAAGACAAGAAAAATCAAGTCAACATTCAAGTTGAAATGATTCTCACTTAATATGTCCATTTCACAATTGTAAGTGCCAATGTTTTCTCCACAATCCACATATTTGTTTTCAACTTTCTCGCACGCAGCATCCAATTACAACCTTGAAACCATCTACGACAAATAACCTTGTATACTTTCGGAGATGACTCATGAACCACGATCTCACGACACTCTTTTATCCTGTACATTCGCACCGCCCTGCTTAGGCACCCTTTATTAGCGAAAAGTATTCCCTTTGACAGCACCGTTGCTTTAGATCCATCCTACGTTGTTGTCCGAATTTCATCAATATCCCTTGTGAGGGAATCCACATCCGGCATACTTGGCAACTGATCAAGGTAGGGAATCTCCCTTGAATGAAACGGCATATGAGACTCGTACACTCTTGGTCTAACGAGAGATGGAGCATGCTCCCTCGTCAAATCAGGTTCATCATTCTCGCCCTCATCATCATCACCCTCATCAGGGAAGGGTGTGTCATCTCCAAACTCATTAGCATTATTGTCATAATCACTATTATATTTCTGACTCTGTGCATCTGCCATATCCGGATTAAATATGTCGTCTTCGGTAAATTGAGAAAGGACAAGACCTTCAAGTTGCTCGTTTTCACTGCACAACCAATAAAATAATGAGTTTTTAAAATTCATCCAAACATTACATATAAACTTTATCACTTCACTTATAAATTATAATATGTTGATATCTCATGATGCACATTATCCTGTTGATGATGTCTCCCGGATGGACCACCATGATCCAACACACCCAAACTAGGCATATTCCATCTGTCGGTTGGTTCATAACTTGTAAAATTCATATTTGGTTGGTACCCCTGTGTAATATATGAGTGTTAATACAAATTCAATACATAAAAATAAATACCGTAACACAAAGAAAAAATGAAGTTTACCACTAGGCTTGTGAATTATGTAAACTTGGGGAGAAATTATGTCGTCGCACCGCATTCGCCCGTGGAGATAAGTTTAGATCTGGCCAAACTGTTTCACCCGGAACCTGTTCGGATAAAACTGCTCCAAAAAAGTCACCCGATGATTGAGGGATCTCCCTACTTTTCGGAACCTCATTATTGCGAACGTCTTCAGCCTTGACTTACATTTCCAACATTTTTATCACAAGAAGTTCCCGGTGTTCATCTGGAATCCTCACAAAATCTGTCAGGATTTCATCGTCTTTAATGTTAAACTCAGCATAACAAGCAACCCCTTGCGGAGTAATAGAATACGGATATCTTCCGGTTACTTTGATATTCACCGAACGTTTGCTTACACTTATTTTTTACATAACAGCGATATCAATCATCGTACTCTATTATAATTGGCAACTTAACATGACACTATAGAAAACAACTATAGCGTACTGAGTTATTCTCCACCACAACCTCATCTCTCCAATATAATGAAACCCTAATTTTTCGCTCTTCACATTATGACAATGCAAAATAACTTAACGAACAAATATTTCGGAAGACCTGAAGATCCTGAATGGATGTTTACCAAATTCTGAAACTCCTTAAATAAGAAATAAAACAAGTTCGGGGTGCAATAATTGAGCTATAGCGTCTATTATTTATGCGCTATACCATATGAATTATTGGTGGATCAGTTAAGTGCAAATGAATTATTGGTGGGACAGGACATTTTATATATAGCGCGGTTATTCACCCTATACCTTAACAAACAAACGTGCCGTTAAGCTATAGTACGGTTATTCATCGCGCTATATATAAAATGGTAGCCATTTTTTCCCCTATTTTTATTGCTTGAGTTCATAAAAAACCACACTTTGGTTCCGGACTCCTCTCTTGCCTCGTTTTTCTCTTTTATATATAAGTTTGGGAACCTTTTAGGAAATAGAAAAAGCCAAAACACTACACTAGTACTTCGCCTCCTCTATCTGTGGGTTAATCGATCGCATTAAGGAGCTTAATTTTTTTTTCCTATTATATTCATAGTATTTATTATTTATTTTAAATTATTTTTTCAAATCAAATAAAATATGCATTAATTAATATAAATATTATTATAAATTATTATACTTTATTTATTATTTTTTAAGAGAGTGTGAAAAATATATCAACTAAAAAGTGAACTGAGCGAGTAGGTTCCGGAGGCAACGTAGGCCTTAGACTTAGGTCTTACCTCTTTTGCCTCGTAAGTTACGCTTCACAGTATCAAACACTGTTTTTCTATAGAAAAGCAAAAACACTAGTAATGACTTACGATTTAGAATGCTCCCTCACCGTATCGTTCTTGCTCGATTGTTAAAGATCAGTCATGGCAGCTAAGCGCCAGACGCGAAGTGGTGAAGGCTCTTCCATTTGGAATTCTTCTACTAACATTACTCGACCAAAGTTCTTCAAGATTATATTATCCCAACATGAATGCAGCCGTCTGGTCAGTACTTTGTTCCTCCTTTAATTTCTTTTCATTCTGCTGTTTTCAATCTTGATTCATGGACTGATTCAGATTTTCTTGTTACTGGAACTGTACCATCCCTCGTTATTATATATGTGTGTGTGTGTGTGTTTGGGGGTGGGGGTGGGGGTGGGGGTGGGGGGGGGTTTCTAACTCACCTCAAAGAGTAGCTCATGAAGTGAGGATTTCCAAGATTTTGTAAGAAGAAAAGACCCATTCCCCCAATCAATGTGGAACAATCTGTAACATTCCTTGCTTACCTAATGCTAAGCATTTGGAGCTTGAACATATAACATGGTCCAACATTTGATATACCAAGTATAAAAGGATGGGTTTTAATCCGATACCATGTAAAAAAGAAGGGACCTTTGGCCTAATTCTGCTAAAGATAGCTCATGAGCTGAAAATTGTGGAGACCAACAATTTATTCTCTTAACATGTGGAACAATCTAACATATGTCTAACCAAATACTGAGTGCGCGGGCATGTATTGCCAATTATACAGATCTGCCACTGTCTTGATTCCGAGATGTATGAAACTGAGTGCATATTTCCTTTGCGCGCAGAGGATTCCAGAAGACTTTGCGAGCAGATATTGCAAGAACATGCTAAACCCTGTGTATCTTGAGGTTCCCAGTGGAGAAGTATGGGAGGTTGAAGTGGTTCATTCTCAAGGCCAAATTTATCTAGGCATTGGATGGCAAGATTTCAGTGACTTCTATTCAATAAGCTGTGGCCACTTTTTGATGTTCGGATACAATGCTCGTTCCCATTTTAATGTCACTATATTTGATTTGAGTGCTTCAGAAATTGAATATCCAACAAAAGAGATTGAGTCAGATGATTCCATAGATATTTCGGATGTGGTTGAGCATTCTGTTGAAAATCTGAGCCATGATCACTTAGGCCAGGAGAGAAAAAGAAAAAGACAAGATGGGCAAGAAGAGGATGATATTCCAGTTAACGTTCACAATAAAGTAATCGAGGAAGAAAAGTCTCAAGGGAATGTAGTTTCACTAGGTAAGAATGCATCTCATAATCTGGTTTATTAGCTATGAACAGAATGAAATCAGTCATTGTGTTACATTATAATTTGGTAGTAATACTTCTCTTTTGGATATCTGTTTCAAGAAAAAAGCGAAGGCTGTAGGGAGCAGGAGCAACAATCCAACATTGTTACCAGTAAGAGCGACGCAGAGAGGGACGAAGAGAGAGCTGAAAACTATCTAAGAGCAAAAGCTTTTAAATCTAAGAACCCATTCATTATATCTTTTATGCATCCATCTTATGTCACGAGACCACACAATCTGGTGAGCTTTCAAACTTTGTGGAATGCCAGATATGTGATCTGTTTTTATTCATTCCATACATATGCACAACTTTAAACTCAATTTATAATTGATCTTTTTTGGCAGTCCATACCGTTGAAATTTGCTCGGAAGTATTTCATGCAGAACCGTGGCAAGTTAGTGCTTCGTGTTCCAGGAATTGGATTTTGGACTGTCAAATGCACTTTACGAACGGCAAATGCTAAAATTACTTGTGGATGGAAGGCATTCGTGCTGGACAATAAGTTAAAATCTAGTGATGTTTGTGTCCTCGAAGTGATTAAAGACACTAAGCGCTTATTGATAGATGTCACCATATTTCCAGGGGTTTCTGATAGTACAAACGAGTCTATCAACCCTGAGCCTTCAGTTCCATGTTCCCCAGCCTATCAAAGAGCAAAAGCTTTTACGTCTGAAAATCCATTCTTCATATATCCTATGCAGCCATCATATGTTTCTGGCCCTTCATTGGTAAGATATTTACTCTCTGAAGATCTAGTGAGCTTTCATCCTTTTATGTCCAAAAACGCTAATCTGTGACAAAGACACTATTAAATGATGAATCTTTTGGTCTAAATGATGAAGTATCATTCATTTTACAGACCATATCACGGGTGATTGCTAGTAAATTTTTCCCCACTAGATATAGCGATGTGGTGCTTCAAGTTCCAAACAAGAGATCATGGGCTTTGAATTGCACTGTTGGAACAAAAAATGGTAGGTTGAATTCAGGTTGGAAGAAGTTTGTGCAGGACAATAACATAAAAGTAGGTGATGTTTGTGTCTTCGAACAGGTTAGTAGAACCAAATTTTTATTCAATGTCTACATATTTCCTGCAGTCGAAGGTGTGTGAGATGGTCCCACTTGTTTAAGATTCTGATTTCAATGTATTCTTTATCAATTATTCTTTTGTGTTTCTGCTTTTTGCAAAGGGGAGTATTCCTCCCAACATAAATTGAAGCAATATCTTTCACCCGAAGCATGTAAAAGAGTTTCTTATTTTGTAATACGTATTAACTTCTTCTATATTTTTTTTTCCTCATGACTTCTTGTTTAGAATATTATGGCTAATGTTATAAGGAGGTAGGCAACACGTATCCCCTCCTTCATGTATTTTCTTTTGGATATTAATGTCCGAAGTAGGGCTCAAAACCCTAACCCGCAGGCACCCAGACGTTGATTCCAGAAATTAAAGAACCTTTCTAATGGTTGACTTTGATGATTTCAACATTTTGGATTCTAAATAAATATATGTATGGTCGACTTGATCCTGAAAGATACCTAGTTGTACATAAAGTTTTTTGTTTGTGAAAACTATTCACGGTCACAACTCATGAGGAGAAAGAAGGAGCCGAGTAGGAACGTAAATTTATTGGAATGCCAGTGATGTTCCTTGAGCAGTGCATATATAGTGCTCATGACTTTTCGTTGTCCCCAACAGACTCAATAAGCTTAAATCTCATAGAACCAAAGATCACTCTTTGAAGGAAATAGCAACAGTTCCATAGTTAACTTGTCTCTGCAAGAAAGTGTCCTCATCTACAGAATGACACATGGAAATATCTAACATTTTTGGTCCTTTACATGAGATAATTCTCAAATAAATTCTTGGTTTCTTTTGTTCATACATTTTTCCACCCATTCTTCTGGGAGCTTCTGTATGCAGATATACTGATCAAAGACCTGAATTAACTCAAAGTTGAATTTGATTACAGAACCTAGTTTTGATTATCTTGGATAAAACTATCACGAGGATTGCTTTTGTTGGATTATTATAAGCAGCGGAAGCAATATCAGTATCGAAGTGTATTCTAAACAATTAGCTCTTACGCGGTTTCATGAGTTACCACGTGAAGCGTGAACAAAGCTTGTCAATCACGTGACCCTCTAGAAAACGCTAAGTTGAGTTTTGGTTGGAAGGAGTTTGTGCTAGCTAGGTGATGTTTATGTCGTTGAACGGGTTAGTATATCCAGACTTTTGTTCAATTTCATCATATTTTCTGCTGCTGAAAGTATCTCGTCTCTCTTGCTTCAGGTTCCCTTTTCTCCCCATTCTGTATCTTTTTCATCCCTTCTTTATCTCCGCTTCCTCTTCTATGGATTCTTTTTCTCTGCTTCTTATGGTCTTACTCATTATTAGGGGTGTCAAACTTCAAACCAAACCGGGAAATTGCACCAAACTGAAAAGTCAAACCAAAACGATTAAAAACCCCGACTATGTTTGGTTCAATTTGGTTTGGTATTGAGTAAAAAAATCCGAACCAAACCGACATATAAATATATAATCTTTTATATCTACTTTTATGACTTTATATAGAATTTTGTTTTAAAATATCTAGAGATATTTGGGATCCTCTCATGGATCTAATATCTAATAAAACTATGAAGTGCATTCATTTTTATTTACTTTAAATAGTGAATTGTATCACTTTCTTATCAAGTGTTATTGAAATGCATCAATCATCTCTTTGTTCTTTCATATTCATATGTCAAGATTTCTTATGTATCTTTTTCGAATTTGAAGTGCTATTTCGATAATTTAAAATTACATAGAACGTATCATTATTACGGTATCATATTGATTTTTATGTTTACTTATTAAATTCTGTTAATCTTGAAAGCGTATATCAATGAAAAATTATTGTTAGACAACTAAGAAAATAAAAGGAAATTTTTACAAACCCCTACTGTTTAGTGGTTATTAGCTAGTTGTAGCTACCATTTACTATATTACTTCCTATAGCTATGTTTTCAAGTTTTTTAGAGTGTTCGATGTATTTAAGCTACTTTATTGATTTTTCGACGTGAAACAGGGGATTATAGCTAGACAGATTATATATTCGACTGTATTCACGGCGTGAAACATAGAATTACAGGTAGATAGATTATTGTATTCGATTGTATTTACGACGCAATTCATGGTCTATTCAGTTGTTTTTAAACGGAAAGTGAGTTAATTAACATAATAGACTCCTAATATAACTCAACAAACTTAATTATAACACACAAAATTTGTATTTTCAGTTATAAAAAAGATTCTCAACCGAAAAACACCCCAAAAATATAGCAATCTTCAGGAAATTATATGATTACATTGAATATAGTTAAATACATAAAAATACATTGAATACATGAAGTATAGCAGGTCATCTATAGTGCAAAAACATATGAATACATACTGCAGATATATTTGAATACATATCTTAATACATAAATTATATTAATTAAAAAAATTATATGAATACATTCATGGAATATAGCGAGACAGTGAATAGAATGAAATACATGGAATACAACGAGATACAGTGAAATACAATGACAAAAAAACAATGAATACAATGAACTACATGGAAATACAGCGAGATACATTGAAATAGACTTAAAAAAAAGGTAACAGAATCTTTAATTTGCTCAGTCCCAAACTCCGTCGTCTTTGTTCAAGAACAACCCTAATGTCGTCTCGTCGAGAAGGCCGCGATTCTGACTTAAAACGTCATTGTTCCCGTTACTGTGATACTATTCCAGCAATAGAAAGCAAAGTTATGCGAGAACAAACCAATCGACGGAATTGCAAATTGCAGATAACATCTTTGCGGATCACATCTAACCTTTATTCAAAACCACCACACAACAACCAAATTGAAGCTTTGCAGCGTTTCCCTGGAGTACTGAAATTTAAAGTATCATAACTGAGCCAACAAATGCAACATTTCAGATCTTAAAGAAGCAATCGATTGATAGCACAAACACAACTACACAATTCGCCGCCGTCAGTATCCAGTCCTCGATCGCCGTCACCGCTGCCTCCGGTTGCCGTTGTTACGCCGGAGAAAATTTCTATATCGGATGATTGCTCGGCTGCCTAAAAGTCTTCGCCGGAAAACTCTACTTCTGATGCTTTGCCGGAGAGAGGGAGAATAGATATGGGGTAGGGGATACGAAAAATTTGAGGGAAGAGAGAAAAATAATACGAAACTCATTTTATGGCTTAAGGTTAGGAGGTGTCACACCTCCTTTTTATACCCGAGAAGGATATAAGAGAGTTTTTCCAATTAAAGTGACATAAATCGAAATGAAATTATTTTTATTTATTTAGAGTCGCCACTTGGAATAGTTTATTTGGTGTCCAAAGTCACTGATTTATTTTAAATCTCAAATCGAGGAAAATCGACTTTATTTAAAAGTCTGCGAAACCAGAAAAACTAGGCAAGGAATTCTGTTAACCCGGAAGAAGGTGTTAGGCATTCCCGGGTTCCGTGGTTCGAGCACGGTCGCTTAACTATTAATAATTGGCCTAATTATCTGATTTATTACATATTTAAAACCTATTGTGCATTTTTAACCTTTTAAACCGCTTTTAATTATTTTTAAACAACTTTTTAGGATTTATGGATTTATCTCTTGAAGTTACGATTTTTGTACACTTGCCGTTTTGGAACATATTGCAAATCACGCTACATGAAATGCACTCGCGATTTGCGACATGTTTATTTTATTATTATTCCAAGTTGTTATGATCAGGTCACATGAAATGCACACCTGAATTGGGGATTATGTACCATGACTATACCACGAGAACCGTACCCATAGTCACGATAGTTAATTAATCGCGCCTAAAGCATTTCTACGATGTTCATGATTCTCCTAAAACTAATTTTGAGATTATTGTAAAGGCCAAGAGTTATGGATATAGAATTAGGAGAGACGTGTATAATTTTAACTACTAAGAAAAAATGGGCCAAGGAGTAGGCCCAATGCATTATTCTAGCCGTGTCCTTTTGAAGGTGATACTACGCTGGATTGGGCTCGAAACTGAGCCCAGGCGTGAAGTGAGGGCTCAGAGACAAACTCAAGTCTTTTGCTCTTGACTAGGTCGTCTCGCTTAGGCTAAATGCCAGGCCCAACTTTGAGATGAAGGCCCTTAATGTGCTGAGGCCTTATTTGACCTTCACATTTCCTCCCGTACACAAACAGCATATATCATACCAAATTCTAAATATCAACATCATGAATGAATATACTATAAACTTAATTTATTATATTAACGAGCCGTTTGAAACAGTGGTACTAGCTTGAACTACTTTAATTGAAAAAAGACCTCTTTGGATCGTGAGACATCATGCTTAGGAAAGGAAATTTCAACTAAAACTTCAACTTTGAAATTAATAGCAATTACAATTAAAACTTCATGCTGTATTTACAACACATAAGTAGATAGCCATATCAGTAAATCCACCAACTATCTTCATTAACTCTAAAACAACCAATAACATCTATATTTTTAACCCAAGACAGTATATACTATTGATGCCAAAGGACAATAATTACAGACTACCCTAAACTGAAAATGTGCATATTTAACATTTGAGGGTGACAACTGATTTATTACAACAACATTCTAACTTTAAAGGGAAAACACCAAACTATTACACCAGAATCCTATTTTTGAAAGGAAGATTATAGACTAATTCTATTACAATTTCTAGGAAATTAATAGCCTAGTAAAGTCTTGCCCCTCTTGGATATAGTCGATCCAACCAAAGCTCAGTCCACCATATGGAACCATCAATTTCAGCAGGATAACAATGGCCAAATTCCAGCCTTTGGCTTTAAAACTTGTTGATTTGGCCAACTAGTGGCCAAATTTACAAGTTATAGCCCATAACCTCAAGTAGAATACTATGTTATTCATCACAAGTAGAAGAAGAAGAAGAGAAAACTACAACAACTATATATGCAAAATCAGTTTTGATACTGCAAAATTTAGCTAAAAGCAATGACTTCAAGCAAACCACTGAAATCAGCACTTCCCATTTTTAAGAGAAAAGCTACAAGTACTAATGTACTAGCCACACTAGATCATTTCAACCTTAAGTTCACATAACAAAAGATTTAATCAGATCTATAGCAATATAATTAGTAACTGACATGAAGTGACACTTATTTGACACACATAGTTGCAATTTTTTGATATCATGACATTCCAAATAGGCAGTACATTTGAGAAGAAGGTGAAATCAGTACCTTGACAAGTAAAATCAACAGAAGAACAAGAGAGATGCTAGCTGAAACTTTAGGGATGGAACAGCGACCAAGGACAAACAACAACAGCAGAAAAACAGCCCAGAAAACCAAGAACCAGCACTCAAACTTCCCAGAAAATCCGAGTACCAGAAAAACTAACCTAGAAATCTAACTAGAAACTGAAGTTTTAGGCTAGAAAAGTTTCAGAGATTTTTCTTTGTATTCTGAAATTTGTAGGTGCAGATATGCTGATGAATGTGTGTCCAGAATGAAGGAATAACTTTTGTTTTAAAGGGTATACAAAGATAGCATCCAACTGGCATATTCTACTCTAAATTCCCTAGTGTCAGATAGTAGATCATATTTGGGCAGTTGTCTCTTCTTTTTCAGCCCAATTCTAGCATTTTTATGCTGGAAATGGAGACAGATGTACAATGCTAGAACCTTCTGATTTTTACCTAATGTAAAATCCAATTTTACCACTTCAATTACTGATTATTTCAGCTATATCAATTCTGACCTAAATTTTGATTTCAAAACCCTTGTGGAACCTCCTAGAACAATCTAGAAGATTCCAGCATTGAAACTTCCTAACATTGTTTTAAATGTCCTTTAAATTTTTGAAATTAGTCTTAAGCTTAAGGGCATCCAGAGTTTAATCCAAACAATCTAAACCTAATTAGTAAACTAATAAGCTCACCTAATTAACCTTAAAAAAACTGAATTTAACAACTAACACATCCAAACCGTAAACAAACAAGAACTGGAATGAAGATGCAAAGAAACCCTAGAAATTAACCTACTTAGTTTGCAAGTTAAACAAATTAATCAGCTAATCTTTCTAACAACTAACCAGAAATAGACTAAGCATCTCATTAATCAACTTGAGTAAAATTATTCTAACTAACTTAAACCAAACACTGAACATAAAACAAACAAGCATAAGAGATAAATAGACAGAAACATGGAGAAAAACAGAAAATCATGCTATTTATCAAAACCTAAAAGTTAAGCCTAATTAACCTAAATTTATGCAATTGAAACTGAACTTCAAATACTTATGAAATTCAATATGCTTCATAAACAAATGAAACCAGTAGACAATACCAAACGAAAAGACAAGAACTAAATTGTGATTACCTAAGTCATGCGGGCTAAAAGAAGAAAGAAGATGATTATGAAAGAAGAAAAGAGATAAACAAAAGAAGAAAGGAAAAAGAATGGAAAAGGAATTACCAAAACTTGCTTCGAATTGAACCAGTCATGAACTCGGACAAGCTTCAGTGGGGTAAAATGAACTTGGACGACCATTAATCGACTGTTCTTAACAAGAACAGTCGACTAATGGAAGTCTTGGGTTCAAACGACCCAGAAATTGAACGGAAATCAGAAGGGAAAAACTAGGGTTTGGATTTTAGATCCAAGATTCGAGAACTTTCAAACTTGTTTGAAGGCAACTGTTGTGATATATGGAAAGAGGAAGAGGAGGTGATCATCTAGTGTTAATTTGAGGCGGTTTGGAGGTGGTCCGCCGCCGTGAGGCGATTTTCAGTCGGCGGACCACGGCGGAGGCGGCGAGGGTTATAAGGGCGGCTAGGGTTTTCATTTGAGAGAGATGGGAGAGGGAAATGAGACAATTCTCTAAGGTCTGGGGGGGGGTTAGGACAGTTTTATATTTTAGGGGTATTGAGTTCCGAGCCGTTGGATCAAAAGAATCCAACGCCTGTGATTAAAGGATGGGGCAAACGGGGTTATTTTGGTAGGAGGGAAAATTCGACCGGGTATATTTGGCCTTTGGGCCTGGAGTTTGGACGGGGTTTTAACATTAATTGGGCCAATTTTAAGGATTGGCCCAATTTTAAGGAAATAAGACCAAAAATATATTCTTCCTTTTTTTTCTTTTCTTTTTTTTTTCTCTTCTTTAATTAATAGAAATCCTAGATTAAATCCTAAATTGATCTAATCTGTAAAATCAAACTAGTTATCTATTTATAATTTTTTTTACAAAATTAATTAATCCTAAATTGATGAAGAGAAAATTACTAATCTAATATTAAGAGCTAAAAATGAACAATATTTGTGATTTTCATTTTAATAAAGCAATTAGTTAACAAATTAATCCTAAAATATGAACACAAAAATCTAATATGGAATACATGATATTTTTGACATTTTTAGGGCATTTTTTAATGATTTTAACAAAATTAAACGTGCACAAAATGCAAAAAATTAATAAAAATCCTATAAAATTGAAAACGACTTAGAAAAAATCCATTTTCTTTAATTATGTAGGAGTATTTTGAATATGGCAAAAATCACATGCTCACAGCTGCCCCTCTTTGCTCGGAAACACGAAAAGTTTTCAGGCAAAGATAAAATGAGCAATTATGAGCGATTTTTGCCCGTCTGGATACTCCCTGGGGAGCATTTTTTAGAAACTATCTGACCGAACCTTGCTTCGGAGGTTGCCTACATATCCTTGGCTATAAAGGAATCAGGTCAGTGTAGTTCTGGAAGTTTTGGTAGCTGGGACTACCGAGAAACTGTGATTTCACTACTGTTGCTGCTGTTTCTACTTGCTGAGTTCCTTATTACACCAAAAATGAAAAATGAAAAGCTAAAGTAGCTAAGCCTATCAGCTATGAGTTACAAGATTCCTATCTATAAACCTTCTGAAGCTTGATCTCGAGTCTTGACTGGATGCGGACTCTGATCTGAATCTTGATGCTTGTTAGCTGCAGGTGCTAGTTCATTCTTCTTTAGTTTTTGAAACAAAAATGGGGACTTGCAAGGCTTGCGACTTCAATCATGTTTTGAGCAGTCCATATCTTTTATTGTTCGTACTTATGGTTCCCTGCCTTACATACTCAGTATATTATTCGTACTGACGTCCTTTTATTTGTGGACGCTGCATGTCGTGTTGCAGGTCCTGTTAGACAGGCAGACGCAGCTTCCCCACCACAGTAGACTGTCCAGTTCAGTGGTGATTGGCAAGATCCCTTCTTCGGACTTGCCGTGGTCTTGGTATGAATTTTTGTTATAGACATTATGGGTATGTCGGGGCCCTGTTCCGGCAATGTTGCAGCACTTATGTTCCTTTAGAGTCTCATAGATAGGTGTCGACTCATGTATAGTTTGGTATGCCTTGTCGGCTGGTTTTTGTTGTATAGTCTTTCATGGTAGGGTGGTAGCTCGTACCTTATATATAGTTTCTTGATTGTCTGGTCATCCCATGTTATGTATGTTCATGCCATCATCTTTCATTGTTGGTTGTCTGTGATCCATGTCTACCATTTATATTGATCTCGTCTGCCCTAAAAGATAATAAAGAAGGTTAGATAAAATGTACATTGGTGCTCGGCAAGTATGGTCGGGTGCTAGTCATGGCCCTCCAGTTTGGGTCGTGACAACTTCTTTTTAAGATTGGACAAAGAGTTTCTATCTGGAGCTATGCCCACATTGTACTGGAATTGTCTGACAAAGTCTCGGGCCAAGTCATCCCATATGTGACAGTGGGAGATGTCCTGGTCCATATAACATTCTGCTGCGGTTCCAGTTAAGCTCTCTCCGAAGTAGGCCATCAACAGTTCTTCCTTTTCGCCCGCTCCTCTTAACTGATTATAGTATCTTTTCAAATGGGCAATCGGGTCTCCATGCCCGTCATACTTCTCGAATTTTGGTGTTTTAAAACCGAAGTGCAGATGAACATGAGGAAACATGCACATGTCGGCATAGGAAACACTCTTCTGGCCACTCAGGCCCTGTATGTTCTTGAGACTCTGTTCGATGCTTTTCATTTTTCGAGTCATCTCTTCTTGCTCAGGGTTTTTTACAGTTTTCTCTTGTTCCATGGCAGATTCATACCGAGGGTGTTGTGGGTAAGGTTTCGGGGTGACATGAGTCGTGTCAAGTTGAAATTGTGGTACTTTAAAAGTAAAGGATGGTGGCTCAAAACGTGGTCTGAGCACTGTTGGTTGTGCAGTATCAGAGGTTGGTGGTGCGGTGAATATGTTAGAAGACACTCCCGAAAACAGTGCCTGGGGCCGAACCTCAGAAGGCATTCCGGTGAAATGGGTTGACATAGTGGGGTATCCGAATGGGGTGGCTGGGTAGTTTATAGGGACATTGGAGGTTCCACTGGTTCTGGGAATCAGCTCGGGAAAACCTAGTATTGCGCTGGGCGGCTCCCTACCGTTAGACCAAGCGTCCCACATTTCCCACATGCGGAGGCGCAGTATCCTGTTCTCTTCAGTAATTGCTGACTCTGACGTCGGGATAACCGACATTGGGCTGTCCTCTGAGGGGTTAACGATTGGCAGGTGACTTTCCGATGTCATTTCAACACTCCTTTAGATCTCGTGAAGTAAGGGTGCGAAGCCAGGTTACCACAAAATCAACCACCTAAAACAGAACCTGGTCTGAATAGCATACATAACAAACCGGTTAGTTTAAGACATTTAACACATAGGGAATCGCACGTTGGAGGAATGCAATGCACCTAGACAGTTAAACGTTTTTCTACATTTTTCGCCACGGTTGCGTGTCTCATCCCGGCTTTTGTTACCTCCCAGATCTTTGGATTTTTTTCTTTTCTTTACGTTTTTTCATTATTTTCTCTCATTTCTATGCGCTCTCTCTTTTGCATTGTTTTCTCTCTTTTTTGTGCCCTCTTTTCATCATTTTCTCTCTTATTCGAGTTATTTACAGCTTTGACCGGATCCGATGGGGATTGCCTACGTATCGTGGCGCCGCGCGAATCAGATCATTACGTAGTTCAGGAAGATTGGGAATGGAGTAAATAAGCTAACTCTTTTTTTCACTTTTTATAAAACTCAGACCGTGAAAACTTTAAGACAAAAGAAAATATTTTTTTTGAATTTTTTATTTTGTTTTTTTTTCGGAATTTTCGAAAGAAATACTTTAAAAGAAGAAAGGAAATATATTTTTTCTTTTTTGGATTTTTGATTTTGATTTTATTTTTTTGAAAGAAAGACTTCTAAAATTCCTTTTCTTTTGATTTGGACTTTGGGAATTTCAAAAGTAAAAGGAAAATATTTTTGTTTTCTTTAAAGAAGAAAGAAAATATTTTTTGGACTTTGGATGTTGCCTCCTAATTTTTGAAAGAGGGACTTTTAAGAAAATATTTTGGATTTTTGAATTTTTGTTGTTTTATTTTTGTTTTTAAATTTAGAAAAATACTTCTAAAGAAAAACGAAAATATTTTTCGGCCTTCAATTTTTCAATTTTTTATGAAACAAAAATGCAAACAATTAATAAAAATCCTATAAAATTGAAAACAACTTAGAAAAAATCCATTTTCTTTAATTTTGTAGGAGTATTTTGAATAGGGTAAAAATCACATGCTCACAGGAGGTGATCATAAATATATATTTGACTATAAAAAATCAAAAGGTAGCTATCAAATATAATTTTTTAAAAGGGTAATTATTTAAAATAAATAAGGTATCAACATTTGCTATAGGAGGTAAAAATTCCGAATATAAACTATTGTGTGTTACTAAAATAAATTCTCACATAAGAATACTTTAATAGGTCATATGTTTGTTAATTTTTATTTTATTTTTTAGTAAACATATTCACTTATCAAACTTTATCTAACTTCAATAAAGTAAGATTGAAATAATATTTATGTAGCAAAAAAAAACTCGAAAAATTCGATAAAATCGAACCAACCCAAACCGATATAATTGGTTTAGTTTGAGTTTGATAAAATCCGAACTAACCGGTCCATGTATACCCCTACTCATTATCATCTTCTTCAACAATGGATGTTGTAACTTGTTTCTTATTTGATGTGTTAAAAATTACTGTGGTGCCATGTATAATTGAAATATGTGTTTATTAAACAAAATAGAAGTTTCTTTGCTATTGCAGCTAATTTTGTCATCAATCCATGCATTACTACTGCTTCACTCTTTTTCTACATTCTTTCCTAATATTATACATAGATTCAAATAGCACCATACATATAACTTAAACTAATCTCTATGTCATGTGCCTTGCACGTGTAACCCCTAAAACTATTGCAAAACATAGATAGGAAAAATATTACTAAGAGAAATATTTTTATGATAAAATATTTCATTTTGCGCCAGTTTTAGAATATGGTGTACCAGATATTAGCATTCAAAGAGAAGACACACATAAGAAAATATAATGAAGTAATTTGGTAATAAAATACCAATATAAAATTAGGTTAGAACTTGTTCTTATTGAATGCTTAGATCAAGCAAATAAATATATAACCCGTGAAAGAAGTACAACACAAATAGAAAAAGGAAAGAAATTGTGTATTTTAAATTCCACCACCAAAAGGTTTTACTTTAAGAACTTAGTGGTTTTAGTTACTCGTTGCTTAAGTTAGCCCCAACAAAAATAAAGTTTGACTTCGGAATTAAAGTTTTAATTAGTTGTTACTTAACAAAAGGAAATGAGTCCCAACAGAAATAAGGTTTTGCTTTGAAACTTTTAGAGTTTCTATTTCTGGTTAATTAAAGTTATTTCCTCCGTCTCAAATTATCTGTTGTGTTTTCTTAAAATAGTTGTCTCATATTATTTGGCATTTTAGAAGTCCAGGACAGAATAAATTATATTTTTCAGTTTACCCTTAATAATAATTGTTCTTGAAAATGGAGATAACTTATAAATAGAATAAATATTCAATGAAGAGAGATTATATCTTATAACATAAAGAAGGATAAAATAGTCCAACCTTCCTCCTAATTAGTATTTCTTAAGAGGTGTGTAAAAGAGAAACACGATAGATAATTTGAGACGGTAGGAGTAAAAAATTGAATCCCAACTTCAAAAAGATTTCCTTGGAACTCTACAAATCGATTGCATTTACAATGTTATTCAAAGGAAAAAAAAATATTCATTTAATAGTAACAGGTGTGGTACAATCAAATAAGTATATTTCGTCTTCATCCGAATATTGTTATTTAAAAATTGATATATTTTTGTCGCTCAATACTTTGCTTCTATCTATGATTACTATACCAGCACGAGTTGCTTATTGACTACTCGTACATTCTCTCCCTTGAAAATAAATAACACAGCTAATACGCTAGGTATTTTATCTTCATTAAAATTAAAATTAAACATTAAAAAAACTTTAATTTAAATCCTCGGTCCTAATATCCTAGGTATTTTATCTTCTTGAAAATAAATTAGACATTATTATAACTTTAGTTAAATTCTCAATCCTACATTCAATTCTCTCCTTTGTCCGCTCATAAAGTCGGTATTTTATACCCTTTGAAGCTACATTGCTCCTAATAATGGGCGATTCAAACGCTATATAAACTAAAAGATGGAAAACTTAATTGGAAATCATAAACCAATTTGAATAGAATTCCTAAACACGCTCTTTCTCCTAAATCAAACTAAATTCAAAACAAAAGGAAAATAATAATATTACTATTATATCCAATAGTATAGTTATATTTTAGGGCTATTTTGGTCTTCCAACATCGTATTCATGCTTTTATAATAACTAGTCTCTATGCTCGTGCGATGCACGAAATATCTTACCAAAAGTAATAAACATTCAATTATATAAATATTCAAGAACTACTTGTTACTGGATATGTCAGTCTACTTGCTTCCAGTTGCTAATAGGGGAAGAAATGAATTTGTTATCCTTATGTTTGTAAAATTACATATGAAGTTCAAGGATCAATTCCTTAAATTTCAAAAAAAAATTGTAATTCAAACCACTCAAGTAATAAAGTTTTGACAATAATCTAACGATGAAGGAACTAAACATCCTAAAAAGTATGCTAAAAGTTATAAAATCAGTTAAACAATGTAACAACACTTAACAACAGAACAAACATATCCAAAACATATGCTCACCCCATGTAATTATAGTCTTTAACTTTTCGGGTATATTAAAGTTACATTTTTTTAGATTAAGATACATTTATAATGCAAAAAATAGAGATATAGCCATTTATACCTTCCATGACATTACTTTATTGTTGTATTGCGCTTTACCTATGTCAATTATTACAAAGTCCATACATGTGCATGATTCTTACGCATGGTAATTAATATAAAAAAATCAGTAAAACAATATCAAATATCACGTAGAAGGATCGGCACATGCTCGTGCATGATTCATATTTTGTGCTCGCTATTATAATCTGCAACCTTTATTAAAGTTGGATTGATTAACTAAAACCTTTAATCACTTCTCTTCTAAGAATATCAAGTAAAACTTTCTTTATTAAAAGAAAAGTTAGCTTTATGCGACAAAATCTAATAATTTCAGTTGTGTCATCTAAAAATTATAGAGACATGAACTCAAGCAAATTTAAATTATAAAAAAGAAATCTGAATTACTAAAGGAATCACGATTCAGGCAGAAACCTAAATATTTGGACAGACAAATAATTATAAATTATCCTTTTAGCCTTGTTATGTGCGGCAATGGTTTTGAGCAATGAAATTTTTTAAATTCATCTATATTGCATGGAAGAATAGTCTATATGACAATTACAACGCGTGATTAAAATAATATAGCTATTTCTACAATTCCATACCCGAAGTTGACTGCAAGCGTGAAAATCTCATAACCATAGTGATATCTACACAAAGACAACACAGTAACCACTTATAATAGAACTAAACAAAGATTAAATAGACAAAATAAAAAATATAAAAAGCATAGAAAACAGAAAGATACTATAAAAAAAATTACAAATAAATTCTATTTTTCTACGTTGATCTCCATAAATTTAAGAATTTCTTTTTGCATCTTTTTTCCTATTAAAGATAAAAACTTTAAGATAACGTAAAACATTAGTTCCTTAATATACCTTAATTTCTCCAAAAGGAACAAAAATACTTCTTAGTTTTGTATTCCAAGATCTCAAGAATGTGACGTGGCTGCAAGAACGTCGATCGATCTATATAAATCTGCAAACATATAAAGATTGAAAAAGTTAATAACTTTTGTGCTATAGAATTTTTTAGAGCAAAGGATGTTGATTTCTTCATTGACTTCTTAAGGTCCATGTTCTCTTTAATTAATGAGCAGGACCTATTCCAATTAAATTCTAATACATTATTTCCTTACCGTTCTCAAATTCGATTAATACACAACTTCTATCACCAAGTGAATTTCTTTTGGTCTTGTTCAGCGGTGAGAGACATGGGTTAGTTTGTTGTGGGGTGATTAATAAGTCCAAAATCATTAAATCCACAAAGAATTATACTCAATATTAACTTTGTAGGTCCACCTTTAGGTGATTTACAATTACATCCTTAAATTATAATATAAATATTTAAGGGCATTTAGGTCGATCAATGTTACAGGGATATTTTAGTCGTTCAATATTTAGCATAAATTATTCATGCTTTTATAATAACTAGTTTTAGGGTACGCGCTTTGCGCGTGTATCCAGATCAGTGAATACACTATTTTAAAACATTATATAAATAGTATTAAGCAATATGTTGATTTATAAAAAACCTAATACAAACACTCATCAGATAAAACTCTAAAATAAAATATTTACCCTTCACATCTCACATGAATGCTATAATCAATTAGAATACCAATATATATTGTTTGTTGCGAATTTACCAAAATTTTCATTTGGCAAATATGATCGAATATTTATTATATGCTTTTATCACGATGTTTTAAATATTTGTCAAACAACACAAATTTAAAAATTGAACTTCTTGTTTGTTATAGATTCAGATTGGATAAGTAGAATGTAAAATATAAAAATGACTTAATACTAAAAACTACAAAGAGTCATTTTTTGGCAACAAATACCACAAAGAATCAATTGCTTGAATGAATAGAAAATAAACAAAAAATAATGAATGAATGTTTGCATGTAAATAATTCATATTAAAAATAGTTTTATTATTATATACTATGTATATTTTGAATTATAATATTCTTACTTTTGTAAATAATTCTACAACTTTCATATGATCACAAACTCAAATTAAATAGCAATGACAAAAAAATTGAAAGGATATCAAAGCAAGCTTGTGAGAGCATTTATAATTGAAAGAAGACTCATCCATGACATATTTACTCGAGAGAATGACTTAGAATTAGAACTAAAAGAAGAGCAGCCCGGTGTATAAGGTATTTCGCATAATTTAAGTGCATGATCTTATATAAAGTAAAATTTTAATATTTTAAAGTTTTAGATATTAGTAGGCAATGGGTACTTACTCTTGATTGTGACCTTGTTGAACTGTCGATAATCTATACACATCCTCATCGATCCGTCCTTCTTCACAACAAACAACACCGGCGCACCCCAAAGCGAGACACTCGGTCTGATAAAGCCTTTATCCAGCAAGTCCTGCAACTGTTCTTTCAATTCTTTCAACTCTGGTGGGGCTATGCGATATGGCAGGATAGAAATGGGCTGAGTGCCCGGAGCCAAATCAATGCAAAAGTCAATGTCCCTGTCGGGTGGCATCCCCGGAAGGTCTGAAGGAAATACCTCTGGAAACTCACGAACAACGGGCACAGAATCCATAGAAGGAACCTCAGCACTAGAATCACGAACATACGCCAAATAGGCCAAATATCCCTTATCAACCATACGCCGAGCCTTCATATATGAGATAACCCTGCTGGTAGAATGACCAGGAGTCCCTCTCCGCTCCAAATGAGGCAACCCCGGTAGTGCTAAGGTCACGGTCTTGGCATGACAGTCCAATATAGCATAATAAGGGGATAACCAATCCATCCCCAGAATGACATCGAAATCCACCAGATCGAGAAGTAGGAGATCTACATGGGTCTCAAGACCCCCAATAACAACCACACAAGCACAATAAACATGATCTACCACAATAGAATCACCCACCGGTGTAGACACATATACAGGAGCACTCAAAGAATCACGAGGCACAACCAGATATAGGGCAAAATAAGATAATACATAAGAATATGTGGACCCTGGATCAAATAGAACTGAGGCATCTCTACTGCACACTGAAACCGTACCTGTGATAACTGCATCGGAGGCCTCAGCCTCAGGTCTGCCTGGCATAGCATAACATCGGGGCTGGGCCCCACCACTCTGAACTGCAACCCTAGGATGGCCTCCCGCTGGCTGGCCTCCACCTCTAGCTGCCTGGCCTCCACCTCTAGCGGCCTGACCTCCACCTCTAA
This sequence comes from Nicotiana attenuata, assembly GCF_001879085.1. Taxonomy (NCBI): domain Eukaryota; kingdom Viridiplantae; phylum Streptophyta; class Magnoliopsida; order Solanales; family Solanaceae; genus Nicotiana; species Nicotiana attenuata. The sequence goes on along the minus strand of NC_031994.1, from coordinate 45,920,991 downwards.
CACCTCTACCCCTACCTCTAGCTGGCTGAGCGGGCGGTGGAACACCCGGTGCTGGAACCATAGCACGAGAACCCTGGTGCTGAGAACTGCTCGTGGTTTGAGGGCAAAACCTAGCAATGTGCCTTGTATCGCCGCAAGTATAGCAAGACTTCGGCTGTTGAGACTGCTGACCCTGAAACTGACCCTGACGGCCTGGATAACCACCCTGAAAACTCTGGAGGGGAGGTGCACTAATAGGAGCTGGGGGTGCACTGTTGGGCAACTAATCAGAATACTGCATATGAGAACAACGGCCACCTGGAGCACCGTGAGAAACCTGAAGTGCTCACTGAAATGGCCTAGGAGGATGGCCTCTACCAAAAGAATCCCTGCCTCCAGATGAGGCACCACTGAATCTTCCAGAATGACGAGGCCTCTTATCAGACCCCTCACCGCTCCCCTGAGCTAAAACCATCTCAACCCGCCTGGCTACATTGGCCGCATCCTGGAAAGAAATCTCGCTACATGTCTCCTTAGCCATCTGTAGTCTAATAGGCTGAGCGAGTCCCTCAATAAACCTCCTCACCCTTTCTCTCTCTCGGTGGGAGTATCAGAAGAGCATGACGAGCCAAATCAATAAACCTCGTCTCGTACTGGGTGACAGTCATAGAACCCTGCTGGAGACGCTCGAACCGCCTGCGATACTCCTCTCTCTGAGTGACGGGAAGAAACTTCTCGAGAAATAGCTGCGAGAACTAGTCCAAAGTGAGAGCTGGTGATCCAACTAGTCTGGCCAAACAATAATCTCTCCACCATTTCTTGGCGGAACCTGACAGACGGAAAGCAGCAAAGTCGACCCCATTGGTCTCCACTATCCCCATGTTCCGAAGAACCTCATGACAGCTGTCTAAGTAACCCTGGGGATCCTCTTAAGATGTACCACCATAACTAGTAGTGAACAGCTTGGTGAACCTGTCCAATCTCCACAAAGCATCGACAGACATAGCTGCTCTATCACCGGTATGAGCTACTACACCTGGCTGAAATGCTCCAACTGGCTGAGCTGCTGGAGTCTGAAACTGGGGAGCCATCTGCTCCAGAGTGCGGGTAGCGGGAGTCTGTGCTCCTCCCCCGGCCTGAGAGACGGCTGGTGCTGTTGATACCCAATTTTTCCCTATAACATTTTGAAAACTATGCCTTGGCATTAATTAGTTTCATACAATTTCTGCATTTTAAAAATATTTTAATTAATTTAACCTAGCATTTTATGTATAAAACAATCACTGATTGCATCACAAATAGTTTTATAATAATTTTTATGGCTTAATTTTATCATTTTCATTTGTCTAAGTTTCAATTATTGCACAAATAGCCACATTTGTATTTTTAGGATGCATTTGCAATTACTTTGCAATTATAGGCTATGCATGCATTTATTATATTATTTTACCGAAAAATATCCTCTTATATTTTTAAAATATTAAGTAATTATTTTAAAATATTTCCAGGCATGAAAATCATTTTTTACAACCTATTAGTTATTTTTAAAAAAAATTGTTTTATCAATTAAATGGGATTTAATAAATGGCCCTCTTATTTTTGGATTTTAGCCTAAATTAAACACCCCAATCCCAATTAAATCAAAAACCAGCCCCAATCTATCCAGCCCAAACCCATATCATCCGACCCGGCCCCCAAACCCTTTAATCCTGGCCGTTGATCACAGAGATCAACGGCCACCATCACCCCTTTCCTTTTTTAGTCCCAATGACCCCCCTAACCCTAACCATTTTTGCTTACACCCGCTGCCCCTGAAACCCTCTCCTCTCCAATTCTCTCAGAAACCAAACTTAACCCTATCCGTCGCCACCCAGAACCAGCCCTAATCCCCTTTATTCCTACCCGATCTATGGCTTCCCATGGTTGTACGAGGCCTCTACTTGTCTCCTATCTCCCACGGTTGCTCGATTGTGTGGTTTCGTGGAAGGACCTCGAAGAGATTTGGTCCAGAGCTCATTCAAGACTCTTCAAAGAGCCTGTCTATGGTCTGTGAGTGCTTTCTATCAAAGTTTCACGGCTCAAATCTTTGATTCAAGGGCCAGTTTCTCTTTACCCTCTCTATTTTCTTCAAAACCTAGCATTTGGACTTGAATCCGTCCGATCCTTGTAGATCTGGAATGATTTGAGTTCGTCATTGCTTTTTCCTTAAGGCTCCTTTATTTCTTTACTGATTAATCGATTTTTGAACATTTTTTTGTTATATTAGGGTTTGTTTTTTTGTTTGTTGGTCGAACCTCTAGGTATCTGAAATATTTTCAAACTTCCATGGCTATTCTTTTAGGTTCTTTTACTTCTCTACTACTAACCGGTTTTTAAACACTACACTATTTCAGGTTTTGATTTCTATGATTTCTATCATGCTTTCAAGTTTTCCTTGGCTGTTTTCCTTCTTTAAGCGTTTTCAAATTAGGGTTTTGAATTATTTCCGTCTAAATTCTCTGTGTTCCTAAAAGTTTTACTCAACCTATTTTGTTTATGAGAATTGATATGTTCTTTCCAGAATTGTTGAGTGATTTTCTCTGTCACAATTTCGTGTGCATGATTCTTGATTATTTCCATGTTTATGACCTTAATTGGTCGTTCTTGCCTTATTTGACTGTTGTATATTTACTGATTTTTTGCATGATTCTTTCCTTAATTAAACCCTTGATTATTTTATTCTGAAGTTCTTTATTTGGTTTGATTTGAACTCCTTTCCTTAATAAGGCCTCTGATTCTTTACTTCTTTACTCAGTCTGATTGAACCTCTTGCCTTAACTAGTTCCTGTCATTACCGTTGGCTTACTTCCCTCAATTAAAGGAGAAGACAATGCTGAACCTCTTTGTGTGATTGATTTTGAGATCCCTTAATTGCTGATTATTGATTACTTTACCTTATTTGCTCTACTCTTGGACTACTATATAAACTCTTTTATTTAACTTCTTAGACACGAACATTAGTTCACCACTACTCTTACACTCTAAAAAGCTCTCTGTTATTCCTGCTACTTGTGATCTTCATTAGTATTGCCCGATGTAGCCAAGGCTGGAACTTGCACAACAACTATCTTACATCTTGTGTTCTCTTTCCCTAAAAGGTATGCCTCTGATTAAATTTTAGAATCTAAACATATGTGTTTATTTACTGCCTTAGTTCATCAGTCTTGAGTTCATTCCTGCTTCTCTCTACTGCTTATCTAGCATGCCTAATACACCTTGTTCAATATGTGATTAGCATGTCTCTACTTTACTTGCATGTTTGCTTTGTTTAACATGTCTAACACTGTCTTGTTCCATATGTGATTAGCCGGTTTGCCTAACTACTGTTTATCTAGCATGCCTAAACTTTGTTTTGATTAAGTGTGTGATTAGCATGTTTACACTTGTTGTTACTTGCCTAGTCTGTCCATTAAAGGTCTTGATGGTTCTGCCTTACTCCTGCTAAGTTATCTAGTCTCTCTAGGGTAACTCTAGTTGTGTTGTTTATGTATCCTCAACATGTTTCTGCTGTGATCTTTGCTTCATGTTTCAATGACTTACATTATATTTAACCTATTAGTTCTGTAGAACCCCTTGAGAATTCTATGCACCCTATTGTTTATGTGTTCCACTATACACTAAGGTGTATTCTATGGGTCCCCAACCCCTCTTTCCTTGTGTGGAACCTGCTTGCCAAGTGTTTCTGAATAATGGTTGTTTCTGTGATTTGTGTTTGACTTAAAAGTGTTTCTCATACTTTTTCTCAAGCTGTTTATACCTCCAAATCAGTACTGGCTTTTCAGAAAACCTATTTACTTCTAAGAATCCTCTCCATACTGTTTACCAAAACTTTTTCAAATCATGTCAAGCACTCTTACTTATTCTTAGGTTATTAAGTCCTGCCCCTCTGGTATGTATACTGCTTAGAGATCCCTGAGATCTCTTTAAACTCTGGCATATCAGGGCTGGCTCTTCCACATTGCACATAATCAGTATATATTTGAGAAAGTCTGGGTGTGAGCACTACCCGGGATCCTTGAGGTCCTTAGGGAACTCTAATACACCTGGACACAAATATGGCAATGAATCTTGGGCATTTGAGACTAGTGAAAGCCTGGTATACCAGGATTTGCTTTGGGCCTACTTCAGGCTCCCTATAGCTTAATTTATATTCTATTATGTAATTTTTTCAATCATTGGTCTGTATTAATTAAGTGTAAACAGATATTGGGGTGACTAGTGAAAAGGGATGGTAGTTGTATATTGTGGATAAAGTTGGGTAGATAACATGCCTATAGGTTTTACTTTGGTTCAAATGTGTTCTGTTAGATAACATGCCTATAGGGTTCATTTTGGTTCAAATGTGTTTTGTTAAATAATATGCCTATAGGGTTTTGCTTTGGTTCAAATAAGTTCTGCCTGCTTTATTTTACATGATTAAACACCATGCCTATAGGGAATAAAATAACTAAGGTTCAGTTTCAATTACGGCATATGTTCAAATCTATCTCTTTAGAAATCATGCCTATGGGATCTAAAATCAGTTTAATTAGAACTCACGCCTATAGGTTCTAAATAAGTTTAATTAATTATCCTACTCGTCTTCAGCGTTGTGTTAATTAATGTCACCAGAAAGCATGCCTATAGGATAAAGGACTTCAAAATGTTTTCCAGAATTGTGACTGCATATACACACTTAGGCAAACCTTAGGGCGTTAAAATTGAAACCAGTTCTGTTTATGTGTGAAATTATCTAGGCTTAACAGGCTATAAAACTAGTAGGCAAACTGGTTAGGATTCTGCCACTTTCCTTATGCATATCCTGAATCTGTAACATTCATCTAGATACCATGTTCTTAGGATTTCTGAACTTTCTTCAAAACCTGTGTTTTAGACGTGCTGTTTGTTTGCCTATATACATGCGGAGGTAAATGTGAGCCTTCTAACTGCTTCTCTTTATTTGCTTGTCCTCTATGTTATTTGCCTGTCGCCTAGATTTTTAGCTTTTATAAACCTTAGGCTGTTTAGAACTGTCCAGATTTAGAGGTCCCAAATTCCTCCAAGACCACAAAGAAGGGACGGGTAGCAGCACGCTTAGAGGTCGTTAATTAAACTCGCTTATAACCACTAAGGGGTGGGGGGGGGGAGGGTAATGGGTAGTAAAAGGATATGATGACCTGTACGCTAATGTCACGTGTAGCCCCTTTCATTGAGGAGTGATTACCGGGCATTGCATGGGTATGATTCTATAGGCTAATCAACTTAGGACTTCCCTTTCCCAATTCTCGTATGTGTTTAAATTCTCTAAATTTCCTTTTCTTTACTTATACATGTATAAGCTGTCCAAACCTCTTTTATCTTCACTATTTAAATTTCCTTGACCATATATGCATTTAGATGGGGAAAGCTACTTTATTTGCAAATACTTGATTACTTGTTATTTAACTAATTCATATAGTTTAAGTTCGGTCGGGACCCACCGTTGTGGACCGCGAGGGGTGCCTAACACCTTCCCCTCAAGGTTATTTCGAGCCCTTACCCTAATCTCTGGTAATGCAAACTAGTTACATGAGTTAATTACTCTAGGTGCCCTAACACACCATAATCTGTTATGTGGCGACTCATCAAATACCCAATTTCCCAAAAAAAAAGTGTTGTTCCCCCATGAATGTCGAAACCCGGACTTCCCCGTCCAAAAGGGAAAAAAGGGGGCGCGGCAGCATGGCGACTCTGCTGGGGATATTTTTAGGCTCTTACCATAAAGAGCTTATTTTTATGAATTAGTCCAAGCATTCTTTATCCCGTGTACCCTTTCCCCTTATTTGAATTTAATTGGTTTCAAGCATTTATGATTTCTTTATTTTCCTAAAACTGACTTGTCTCTTTGTTTTCTTTTTTCGTAACTGTCTTTCAATTATTTAAATACTGCATTTATTCTTTTCTTACGTGCAAATACTTGACAACATGCTATTGTTGCATAAATCATGCTCAACATCACATTCCATTCGTGCGTAATCAATCCCATAGCAACGCTTGATGAGTGTTTGTGCTCTTCCTATATATCACCCTTTAAATCAGCGGTGCGTTCGACGGTTCCGTGCCTTTCCCCCTCAAGTTGTCTGCTTGAGGGTCCCAGTCTAGAACTCTATAGTAACCTTACTCTGATCAACTGTGCATGCATCATTGTCAAACCTAGCCGGGTTAATATGTTGTCCGCCTAATAACCCTTTAAGACAAGCCTCGTCCAAAAGTCCATCGGGTTTTCCACAATTCCAACGGACGTAACCAGATTGTGTGCATTAATTTGGAGAAATAATGTCAATATGCTAATCATTACTGTATAAATAGACAAACCTGGAGAGGGAAAGGGCCTAACTCTCTTTTATTTTGCAGAAAATGAGGCATGAAGTTCCCAGATTCGGTATGGTCGGTATTATTCCTCCACTTTTGATAGATTGGTGGAGAAACCTTCCCTCGAGTAACCAAAATCATGTGAAAGGAGTCTTAGGGAATTTGCCATCACTATTGGATCTTCAACCAAACAAGATGCTAATCGAGGCTGCCACTCTGTTTTGGGATAAGGAAAGGGCTATGTTCCATTTTGGAAACATAGAAATGACTCCCCTCCTAGAGGAAATAGGGGGATTTGCTGGGTTGCCTTGGGATAGCCCTGGTCTGCTAGCACCTGAAGAAAAATGATGATTTGGAGTGCTTGAAAAACTCCTACATACCTTTTGATTTCCTTTTTGAAAGATATGGTCACAGTAGCTCTTACCGTATTTTTGATGATGAGTTCTCAATCACATCTTTGGGCTGGGTTCATCGAAGGGTCTTCCTGTTTATTGTGTGCTTCTTGGGCATGCTGGTATTCCCAATTCAAGGGGATAGAATTCATACTAGGCTGGCCATGGTGGCCAAAACTCTGATGGACGGGATCGATGGGCAAGCATACACTATTGCTCCTATGATTGTTGCGGACATATACCGGGCCGTAGAACACTGTCAAAAGGGGTTCAAATTCTTTGAGGGTTGCAACTTGCTATTACAAGTCTGGATGTTAGAACATCTCCAAAAGGGCATACCGCCAAGAGTTTCCACAAAGACCATGGAATGACCACATAGCCTTCCACTACCCTAAAAGGATGACTTACGTTCCAGACATGTTTGACCAACCTAAGGATGATGTAGGGTGGGTACAATTTTTCAACAAGCTGACTGAAAACCAGGTTCAGTGGATGTTCGAGTGGTTCCCCACTGACGAGTTCATCATAAGATCCAGAGATGTCCCGTATTTGGTGTTGATCGGGTTGAGGGGGATATACCCTTATGCTCCCCATAGGGTTATGAGACAGGTAGGCAGGAGACAGGTCATACCATGGGTCGCCAAGATGAGTCACTTCATAGTTGATTTTCAGGGTGACGCCATCCCATATAAGAACGAAGCACAACATATGTGGACTTTGAAGATTATTGTGGAGAAGGATACCATCGAGCCGGACAGATACCATGCGGGCCACTCATTCTTTTACCCTTAATGGTTGGATGATAATCTATCGGGAGTCTTTGAGCCAAGGGTCAGTCCAGGAAACAGGGTTATAGATGAGTTTGCTGAAGCAGAGGTGAAGTACAACAAGCTGCGGAAAAGAGTTCGAGAGTCTGAGGTTGAGCATATGACACAGCATAAGGCCGATATGTAAATGATTAACGAGTGGAAAGAAAGAGTTATTAAATCCAGCGAGAGGCTGGAATATTTGGAGTACAGTTTAATGGAATTGGATGGCAAGATAAGGAAGAAGGTCACCGACTGTCAGAACGCTGAAGGAAACAAAGGAGGGCATTTGGCAAGGGCATTCCTACTACTGAACCTGCGCGAGCTGGGAGAGTTGATCGACAACAGCATCCGGTCTGGAGAGGGTCCTTCTGGGACCAAGTAGATTAGATTTACTTGCTTTCCATTTTAAATATAATAAGTCCAAGTGCCATTAGCAATATTATCTTATTTAGTCTCATTTTGGGGCGTTTATTTTTACATTAATGAAATGAAGCAATTATTGGCACTAAATTTCTCCAAATTTATTTGTCGCCAGGCCTACCTCGGGCACAACGAGGTTCCCAAATTAGGACGCGAATTTACATTCCTGCAATACGTGTTTAAATACTGCAAACATTTCAGAACCCTTACTGTCTTGTTTACCTTTTTGTTTTTCTTTATTCTTTATTCCCATCCCCTTAGGTTGGTTCGCTCATACTGGCATCATCAGCGTATCATACCAGATCTAAAGGCCCTACACCTCCTCCTCCTCCAAGTAATACAAAGAGAAAAGGGAAAGCTAAAATGGACGACTTAAGCGGTATTCGAAAAGAGAATGTGGAAAATGCAGAAACTTCAGATGGTCGGAGTACTCTGGCACCAAACGACTTAGTTTTGAGGTTGGAACAAAAGATATTGGAGCTACAGGTAGAGCTTGAGCAGGTCCGCAACTTGGCAAACCTATCCCTCACCCTGAATGTCCCCGACATCAATCAACAAAACACAAAGAACCTAGCACCTCCCCAAAACACACCAAACCAACACCCATAAAACCCTCCTGCACCACATCAATATGCAACCCCACCTCAAAACCTCAATCCCTTATCAGTACCAACTCCGCCACAACACCACAATCAACCAATTCAGTACCCACCAACCGCCACTTAACACACTCCCCAGAACACACCACAACCCATTCCTGATCCTCAAAACTCGACCAATGACCATCACTACACCCAAGTCCCTGGCACTCACCAAAACAACCCTATATATGTGGAAACCCTACCTCACTCTACTCAGCCAACTTCCTATACACCAGAATCTGCTAAAAAGGACCTGCTTATCAAGAACATGGTCGAAGAACTCAAAAAATTGACAAGTGGGGTTCAGGGAGTCGAAGGTGGCAAAGGAATAGAAGGCTTGAACTACGAAGACCTATGCATACAGCTAGATGTAGAGCTGCCAGAGGGATACAAACCTCCCAAGTTCGAAATGTTTGACGGTATAGGTGATCCCAGGGTTCATCTGAGGACATATTGTGACAAGCTTGTTGGGGTCGGAAAGGATGAAAAGATCCGAATGAAACTCTTTATGAGGAGTATTACGGGAGACTCTTTGTCCTGGTACATCAGCCAGGATCCTAAGAAATGGTCCAACTGGTTTAGTATGGCATCGGATTTCATGGACCGATTCAGGTTCAATACAGAAAATGGACTAGATGTTTTCTACATTCAGAATCTTAAGAAGAAACCCACCGAGACTTTCCGCGAGTATGCTACTCGATGGATGTCGGAAGTAGCCAAAGTCAGGCCATCTTTGGACGAGGAACAGATGAACAAATTCTTCGTCAAAGCACAGAAGCAGCAATACTATGAAAGATTGGTTATTGAAAACCATAAATTCTCTAATATCATCAAACATGGGGAAAGAATCAAAGAGGGCATCAAAAGCGGGATGGTAACAAACTTTGAGGCATTACAGGCCAAAAACAAGGCATTATAATCAGGCGGCATATCAAAGAAGAAAGACGTTGGGGCAGTAATGGTGGCTCAAGGCCCGAAATCTCCACTTATATATCAAAAACCTCCACCCACATATCAAACACCTCCACCCACATACCAAGCACCACCACCTACATATCAACCATCATCTCCTAGATATTCCCAACTAGCCACTGTCTATCATACCTATAATTCCCAACCATCTCATTTCCAGTCACCTCCAACTCGCCAAAACTACCCAAGACCACGACCTAATTTTGACCGCAAGCCACCCAGACAATTCCCGGTGTGGCAATAGAGAATCCATCCCAATGGGTCAACCCACACAAAACCTGAGCATGCCACTCCGGTATGAACGGGCACAACATTGATGAGTGTCGAACATTGAAAGATAAGATCCAGACACTGATTGAAAACAAGGTCATACAGGCAAAAGAAGTTGCACCCAATGTTCGCAACAACCCTCTCCCAGATCATAGGGGTGGTGGGATACATGTGATAGAGATGGATGAAGAATGGGATCCTGAGGGGTCGATTGGGCTTATTCGAGAAGGCGATAACTTCAAACCCGCAGTCACACTTACTCCTATTGTAGTACGAACTCAGTCACCAATCGAGGTTGAGGTAGCTGCATCAACTCCATTTGAGGTAGAAATAACTCCACCTGCGGCCACCCCTGTTCCATTTGAAGTGGAAGTGGTCACACCTTTCACGGTGACAGTATTAACCACACCTCCTTTCAATTCAAAAGCAATACCCTGGGATTAAGTTGCCGAAGCTAGGCGAAAGGGAAAGGCAAAGATGGGGGAATCCGATGTTGTACAACGAATGACTAGGACTGGAAGAATCTATACACCTGAACACTTGGGAGGACCAAGTAAGGATACCACTGCCAAGCAGCCTGTCATTGAAACAGGGCTAGATGACCTTTGGAGGAAAGTACAAGCAAGGGAGTATTCCGTCATTGATCATTTGAAGAAAACCCCAGCACAGATATCCATCCTATCACTGTTGCAAAATTCAGAGGTGCACAAGAACGCTTTGATGAAGGTGTTGAGTGAAGCTTACGTGCCCAACAATATTACCTACGGCGAGATGGCCAACATGGCAGGGGAGTTGTTGGAAAGTCATAAAATAACCTTCCACGAGGATGAACTACCACCTAAAGGGTTGAATCACAATCGAGCATTGCATATCACGGTGCAATTTGAAGAAAAATTCATCGTCGGGATTTTGATTGATGGAGGTTCAAGCCTCAACATTTGTCCGCTGGATACTCTAAAAAGATTGGACAAAGGTTTTCATGAAATACGGGCAGGAAGCATGAATGTGAAAGCCTTCGATGGGTCTCAAAGGGCCACGTTAGGGAAATTAATCTTTGTCTGCAGATGGGGCCAACTTGGTTCGACGTTGAATTCCAAGTGCTTGACATATCAACTTCATACAATCTTCTGTTGGGCCGACCATGGATATATGCCTCTGGGGTTGTGGCCTCCATATTACATCAAGCCGTGAAATTCGAATGGAACCATCAGGAGGTGATCATTTACGGAGATAAGAGTAACCCCATTCACACCAGTCAAACCATCCCGGTTATCGGGAACAGAAGAAGGCTAGGAGGGGAAAGCTATCATCACATCGAACGTGTCAATGCCATTGAGAAAGACAAATAGTGGAGCATCAAAATAGAAAGCATACTGGCCTGGTCTGGGTATGAACCCAGCAAAAGGGCTCGGGAAGACTCTCCAGGGTATCACCAAATCGATAAAGCTGAAGGGTCATGGTACTACCTTCGGTCTCGGATATCAGTACACATGGCAAGAGTATAATGATTGGTCGCCTACATGGAGCGGACCGTATTACCCTCTCGAGCAACCAGTGCCACATTTGGATCAAGCCTTTCACCAAGCTAATACAATATGGGGAACTGCAGAAGTAGAAGCATTAGATGGGCTGAGGAATCTGTTCTTGGAGGATGAAGACATGGACTGCAGTGCAATAATTGAGGAGGAGGAGGAGGAAGAAGGCCTCACTATTCAGACTGTGGAGAAGGGAGTTGTTCTCAAGAACTGGACCGCCACACCATCCCGGGCCCGCCGAGTCCCTGGGTAGCTTGGCATATTTTATTTCTACAGCCATTCTAGGTATTTAAGATTTTTAGCAATTTCGTTTTAAAGACTTACTTGTTTCAAAACAAATGCTCCATTCACCGAGCCGTACTTGTCTAGATGTTTTTCAATTTTAATCAAACGCATTGCTCTTTATTATTCATTATTATTTTCTACATTTTTTTTACAGCGTTATTATTACTTATCCTAATAAATCGGTGACTGTGACATGTAATGAGGCAACACAATATGAGGGTAGTGATTCGGATGAACAATATGAAATACCCGAGAAAGTTGTTGGGGAGGTTGAAAACTTTGAGAATAAGCCTAAGTCCAACCTGTACGAAACAGAAGCAATAAATTTGGGGAACGTCGATACCGTCAAGGAGACTCGCATCAGCATTAACTTATCACCGGCAGAGAAAGAGGAATACATTCGTTTCTTAAAGGAATATGAGGACATTTTGCATGGTCGTATGATGACATGACCGGTTAAGCACGTCCATAGTGGCTCACAAGTTTCCTACTAATCCCATGTATCCGCCAATAAAGCAGAAACTCAGAAAGTTCAAACCAGATATGAGCTTGAAAATTAAGGAGGAAGTTACTAAGCAGATCAAAGTCAAAGTTTTCAGGGTAGTTGAGTACCCAACCTGGTTAGCCAACATTGTGCCAGTTCCGAAGAAGGATGGGAAGGTCAGAGTATGTGTTGACTATCGAGACTTAAACAGAGCAAGTCCCAAGGACGACTTTCCACAGCCAAATATACACATCTCGATCGACAATTGCGCCAAGCATGAACTTCAATCCTTTGTAGATTGCTTCGCGGGTTATCACCAGATCTGGATGGATGAAGGAGACGCAGAGAAAATAGCTTTTATTACACCATGGGGGGTATAGTGCTACAAGATGATGCCATTTGGTCTAAAGAATGTCGGGGCTACCTACATGAGAGCCATGATGACCATCTTCCGTGATATGATACACATAGAAATAGAGGTGTATGTGGACGACGTCATTATGAAATCCAAGCAATACCATAGGATTTGCGTTGCCGAAGCTAGGAAAAAGGGAAAGGCAAAGATGGAGGAATCGATGTTGCACAAGGAATGACTAGGACTGGAGAATCTATACACGTGAACACTTGGGAGGACCAAGTAAGGATGCCATTGCCAAGCAGCCTGTCATTGAAACAGGGCCAGATGACCTTTGGAGGAAAGTACAAGCAAGGAAGTATTCCGTCATTGATCATTTGAACAAAACCCCAGCTCAGATATCCATCCAATCACTGTTGCAAAATTCAGAGGCGCACAAGAACGCTTTGATGAAGGTGTTGAGTGAAGCTTACGTGCCCAACAATATTACCTGTGGGGATATGGCCAACATGGTAGGGCAGGTGTTGAAAAGTCATAAAATAACCTTCCACGAGGATGAACTACCACCTGAAGGGTTGAATCACAATCGAGCATTACATATCACGGTTCAATTTGAAGACAAATTCATCACCATGGTTGATGGAGGTTCAAGCCTCAACATTTGTCCTTGGATACTTTGAAAAGATTGGACAAAGGTTTTCATGAAATACGGGCATGAAGCATGAACGTGAAGGCCTTTGATGGGTCTCAAAGGGCCACGATTGGGGAAATTAATCTTTGTCTACAGATGGGGCCAACTTGGTTTGACGTTGAATTCCAAGTGCTTGACATATCAGCTTCATACAATCTTCTGTTGGGCCGACCATGGATACATGCCGCTGGGGCTGGGGCTTCCACATTACATCAAGCTGTGAAATTCGAATGGAACCATCAGGAGGTGATCATTCACGGAGATGGGAGTAACCCCATTTGCACCAGTCAAACCACCCCGGTTATCGGGAACAGAAGAAGGCTAGGAGGGGAAACCTATCATCACATCGAACGTGTCAACGCCATTGAGAAAGACAAATGGTGGAGCAGCAAAATAGAAAGCATACTGGCATGGTCTGGGTATGAACCCGGTAAAGGGCCCGAGAAGAATCTCTAGGGTATCACCAAACTGATACAGCTGAAGGGTCATGGTACTACCTTCGGGCTCGGATATCAGTACACATGGCAAGAGTATAATGATTGGTCGCCTCCATGGCACGGACCATATTACCCTATCGAGCAACCAGTGCCACATCTGGATCAAGCCTTTCACCAAGCTGATGCAATATGGGGAACTGCAGAAGAAGAAGCATTTGCTAGGCTGAGGAATCTGTTCTTGGAGGATGAAAACATGGACTGCAGTGCAATAATTGAGGAGGAGGAGGAAGAAGGCCTCACTATTCAGACTGTGGAGAAGGGAGTTGTTCTCAGGAACTGGACCGCCACACCATCCCGGGCCCGCCAAGTCCCTTGGTAGCTTGGCAGATTTTATTTCTATAGCCATTCTAGGCATTTAAGATTTTCAGCAATTTTGTTTTAAAGACTTACTTGTTTCAAAATAAATGCTCGATTCACCGAGCCGTACTTGTCTGGATGTTTTTCAATTTTAATCAAATGCAATACTCTTTATTATTCATTATTATTTTTTACACTTTTTTTTACAGCGTTATTATTACTTTTCCTGATGAACCGGTGACAGTGACATGTAATGAGGTAACACAAGATGAGGGTAGTGATTCGGATGAAGGAGATGAAATACCCGAGGATGTTGTTAGGGAGCTTTAAAACTTAGAGAATAAGCCTAAGTCCAACCTGGACGAAACTGAAGTAGTAAATTTGGGGAACGCCGATACCATCAAGGAGACTCGCATCAGCATTCACCTATCACCGACAGAGAAAGAGGAGTACATTCGTTTCTTATAGGAATATGGACATTTCGCATGGTCGTATGATGACATGACCGGTTTAAGTACGTCCATAGTGGCTCACAAGTTGCCTACTAATCCCATGTGTCCGCCAGTAAAGCAGAAACTCGGAAAGTTCAAACCAGATATGAACTTTAAAATCAAGGAGGAAGTTACTAAGCAGATCTAAGCCAAAGTTCTCAGGGTGGTTGAGTACCCAACCTGGTTAGCCAACATTGTGCCAGTTTCGAAGAAGGATGGGAAGGCCAGAGTATGTGTTGACTATCGAGACTTAAACAGAGCAAGTCCCAAGGACGACTTTCCACTGCCAAATATACACATCTTGATCGACAATTGTGCCAAGCATGAACTCCAATCCTTTGTAGATTACTTTACGGGTTATCACCAGATCTGGTTGGATGAAGGAGACGCAGAGAAAATAGCTTTTATTACACCATGGGGGGTATACTGCTACAAGATTATGCCATTTGGTCTAAATGAGGTGTATGTGGACGACGTCATTATCAAATCTAAGCAATACCCTGGGATTACGTTGCCGAAGCTACGCGAAAGGGAAAAGAAAAGATGGAGGAATCCGATGCTGCACAAGGAATGACTAGGACTGGAAGAATCTATACACCTGAACACTTGGGAGGACAAAGTAAGGATGCCATTGCCAAGCAGCCTGTCATTGAAACACGGCCAGATGACCATTGGAGGAAAGTACAAGCAAGGGAGTATTCCGTCATTGATCATTTGAACAAAACCCCAGCTCAGATATCCATCCTATCACTGTTGCAAAATTCAGAGGCGCACAAGAACGCTTTGATGAAGGTGTTGAGTGAAGCTTACGTGCCCAACAATATTACCTGCGGGGAGATGGCCAACATGGTAGGGCAGGTGTTGGAAAGTCATAAAATAACCTTCCACTAGGATGAACTACCACCTGAATGGTTGAATCACAATCGAGCTTTGCATATCACGGTGCAATTTGAAGACAAATTCATCGCCAGGGTTTTGATTGATGGAGGTTCAAGCCTCAATATTTATCTGCTGGATACTCTCAAAGGTTTTCATGAAACACGGGCAAGAATCATGAATGTGAAAGCCTTTGATGGGTCCCAAAGGGCCACGATTGGGGAAATTAATCTTTGTCTGCAGATGGGGCCAACTTGGTTCGACGTTGAATTTCAAGTGCTTGACATATTAGTTTCATACATTCTTCTGTTGGGCCGACCATGGATACATGCCACTGGGGCTGTGGCTTCCACATTACATCAAGCCGTGAAATTCGAATGGAACCATCAGGAGGTGATCATTCACGGAGATGGGAGTAACCCCATTTATTACACCAGTCAAACCACCCCGATTATCGAGAACAGAAGAAGGCTAGGAGGGGAAACCTATCATCACATCGAACGTGTCAATTCCATTGAGAAAGACAAATGGTGGAGAAGCAAAATAGAAAGCATACTGGCATGGTCTGGGTATGAACCCGGCAAAGGGCTCGGGAAGAATCTCCAGGGTATCACCAAACCGATACAACTGAAGGGTCATGGTACTACCTTCGGGCTCGGATATCAGTACATATGGAAAGAGTATTATGATTGGTCGCCTCCATGACGCGGACCGTATTACCCTCTTGAGCAACCAGTGCCACATCTGGATCAAGCCTTTCACCAAGCTGATACAATAAGGGGAACTGCAGAAGAAGAAGCATTAGCTGGGCTGAGGAATCTGTTCTTGAAGGATGAAGACATGGACTGCAGTGCAATAATTGAGGAGGAGGAGGAGGAGGAAGAAGGCCTCACTATTCAAACTATGGAGAAGGTAGTTGTTCTCAGGAACTGGACCACCAGACTATCCCGGGGCCGCCGAGTCCCTGGGTAGCTTGGCAGATTTTATTTCTATAGCCATTCTAGGCATTTAAGATTTTCAGCAATTTTGTCTTAAAGACTTACTTGTTTCAAAATAAATGCTCGATTCACCGAGCCGTACTTGTCTGGATGTTTTTCAGTTTTAATCAAATGCATTGCTCTTTATTATTCATTGTTATTTTTTACACTTTTTTTTACAGCATTATTATTGCTTTTCCTGATGAACCGGTGACTGTGACATGTAATAAGGCAACACAATATGAGGGTAATGATTCGGATGAAGAAGATGAAATACCCAAGGAAGTTGTTAGGGAGGTTGAAAACTTTGAGAATAAGCCTAAGTCTAACCTGGACGAAACCGAAGCAGTAAATTTGGGGAACGTCGATACCATCAAGGAGACTCGCATCAGCATTCACTTATCACCGGCAGAGAAAGAGGATTACATTCGTTTCTTAAAGGAATATGAGGAAATTTTCGCATGGTCGTATGATGACATGACCGGTTTAAGCACGTCCATAGTGGCTCACAAGTTGCCTACTAATCCCATATGTTCGCCAGTAAAGCAGTAACTCAGAAAGTTTAAACCAGATATGAGCTTGAAAATAAAGGAGGAAGTTACTAAGTAGATCAAAGCCAAAGTTCTCAGGGTGGTTGAGTACCCAACCTGGTTAACCAACATTGTACCAGTTCCGAAGAAGGATGGGAAGGTCAGAGTATATGTTGACTATCGAGACTTATACAGAGCAAGTCCCAAGGACGACTTTCCACTGCCAAATATACACATCTTGATCGACAATTGCGCTAAGCATGAACTCCAATCCTTTGCACATTTCTTTGCGGGTTATCACCAGATCTGGATGGACGAAGGAAGACGCAGAGAAAATAGCTTTTGTTACACCATGGGGGGTATACTGCTACAAGATGATGCCATTTGGTCTAAAGAATGCCGGGGCTACCTACATGAGAGCCATGAAAACCATCTTCGAGTACAGGGAAGTCTGCTGGTAGGAATTCCTCAAGGCGTATTACGGTTTTTCACCGAGGGGGTGGATCGAAGCGATTGCAGCGAAGAATTGATCTGAAACGAAGCACTTCGTCTATAGGCATTGTAGAAAGGATAGTATATGAGCCTAATCGTTCTTCTCGAATCGCTCCAGTACGATGGACCGGGGGGGGGGGGGGTCCGCCAGAGAAAATGCAACACGATAGAAGAGTTCGCTCCGCCGCGTAAGATCCTCGAATCAACCACGACTACCATAATTAGGAGGGAGAAAGAGCTTTTCCAAAGGAACCTTTTGGGGTTGGGGGCCGCTCTCTTCCTTCTGATTATGACAAGTTTTTATTCAACAAATGAGTATCTTGACTGCTTCGTAGCCGCGTGCGACGGGGGATAAAAAAGAAATAGAGGTGTATGTGGACGACGTCAATATAAAATCTAAGAGGGACGCGGATCACATAGCGGACTTGAAAAGGTTCTTTGACAGGTTAAGGAGGTACAACTTAAAATTGAACCCCGCAAAGTGTGCATTCGGGGTTCCCGCAGGAAAGTTACTGGGATTCATTGTCAACCATCGAGGGATCGAGTTGGACCCGTCTAAAGTTAAGGTTATTCAGGAGTTACCACCACCTAGGAGCAAAAAGGACGTGATGAGTTTCCTAGGACGTCTCAACTATATCAGTCGCTTTATAGCACAGTCCACATTCATGTGTGAACCCATCTTCAAAATGCTGAGGAAAGATGCCGAAACCAGCTGGACCGAGGGTTGTCAGAATGCTTTCGACAAAATCAAGGAGTACCTGTCCACACCACCAGTCTTGGTCTCACTAGAGCAAGGACAGCCGTTGCTACTCTATCTATCTGTATTGGATGGAGCCTTCGGATGTGTTAAGGGACAACATGACGAGACAGGGAGAAAGGAGCAAGCCATATACTACTTGAGTAAGAAGTTCACACCTTACGAAGCACGGTACGCTCTGTTGGAACGCACTTGCTGTGATTTGACATGGATAGCCCAGAAGTTGAGGCATTACTTCTATGCCTATACCACGTGTCACGCCTCCTTTTTACACCCCCGAAAGGGGTATAGGGTTTTTTTTCCAAATTTAAGTGACAATCGAAACGGGATTATTTATATTTATCAGAGTCGCCTCTTGGAATAATTTATGGTGTCCCAAGTCACCGGTTTAAAATCCCGAATCGAGGAAGTTGACTCTGATATATGGTCTGCGAACACAGAAATCTAGGTAAGGTATTCTGCTAACCCGGGAGAAGGTGTTAGGCATTCCCGGGTTCCGTGGTTTTAGCACGGTCACTCAACTATTATTATTGGCCTAATTATCTGATTAATTACACATTTTAAACCTACATGCATTTTTAACTTTCTAACCGCTTTTAATGTTTTTAGGAAAATTCATAATCGTCAGACACTTATTTGTTTTTTGAAAACACATCGTAAGCCACGCTACATGAAATGCACCACGGTTCACGGCATGTTTATTTATTTAACATTATTGGAAATTGAAGTCGGACCACATAAAATGCACACCCGGATTTATAACATGTTTATTTTTATTGTTATTATTCGAAATTATAGCAGGGTCACATGAAATGCACACCCGAGCCCCTTTAATCTAATTTGACATAGTTCAGTTGATGAATAGCAACCCAATTTCTATACTGTGACAAAATCATGTTCAGCTATCACCAATTCGAGTAAACACGAGCAGATAACCGAGCAGGCAAATTCAAAACCACGGAGAATAATTACAGAAATAGCGGGATCGCATCACCAAACAAATAATTAACATTAAGCTCGAATAAACAAATAGAGAATGAAAGAGTTGACCTCAATATAGTCGGAAAATTGATTGTTTCACTGTTTTGAACTCATAAATGCGACAAACCGTGAACGGAACTCGACTTAGCACCGCAAAACTCAAACAAACCCTGATTCAGCCCCAAACGAGCTCAAGCAATGAACTTCCGATATTAAAACTCCAACTTTGTTTCTGTTTTGATTTTGTTCTTTTCGAAATGATATTGAATCAAAAGAAACCAAAACATCTTGGTATTTTCTTAATTGCAATAACCATATAAGTCCATTTCAGTATCCCATTTGTGCAAATCAGTTGTCACCTTGTAAATACAAAGGGACATAAAAATGGCACTTATGCAAAATCAGCAGAAGCAGAAAAAGAAGAGCATAATAGAACAGAAGATTTAAACTCTGCGTTTTCCTTTTTTACTCGAGATTCAAGAGGTTTTTGCTTAAAGAGAGCTCTCTTCAATAAAAAATTTCCCTCTGAGCAGTATACACAAGATAAAACGAAATCGTGGTTGTTAAAGCCAACTCTTTCACTATGTGAAAATCAGCATGTACATGTGAATCCGGCAATGAAAATTTGAACGAAAACAGCAACAAATCGCTATAGGGACTTGAACTAACGAACTCGACCTCTACTAACACCTCAGATAGGAATCCGAATCGAAAATCAGAAGAAACCAGAATTCGACATGAAAATCAAAAGGATTTGAATCCGAAATCAGAATGAGAAAAATCCCGTCCGTTCATTTCCTCTGTTCTCACTGTCCGCTGTGTGTGTTTCCTTATCGTAGGTGTGTGTTTGTGTGTGACTAAAACTCAAACGAAAGGGGTCGTTTGGGTTCTGCGATTGGTTGTGTTCGTGTGAGTTTAGGCAGAGAACAGTGTTGAAGAAGATCGAGATCTGGCGTGGGGGGGGGGGGAGGGGGGGGTCTTTGCTTCGGTCTTGTATTATGGTTGTTTTGTATTGTGAAGAAGATGATGGTTCAGGGGTGGGGGGTCTTTGCTTGATCGAAAACGGAGGATGTACTCTAGGGTCTCTAGGTTAGAATGCTTTTTCTGAGATTTTCGTTAGGTCTGATCTTTTTTTGTATGGTTTTTTTATTTATTTTTCTTCCCTTTTTCTTTAGCTTTTCTATGTATTTATGGGAAGCGGCTTAGGGTTAAGGGGAATGGTCTATCCGAATTTGGGCTCAAAATTGGGCTAGATGAGTACTTAAATTCAAGAGAGACAAATCAACAAGCCCAAGCTTAATTCTTCCTATTTTCTAAAAAGTAAAAAATCTATAAACTTACTAGCTAACCTTAGCTTATGTACCAAAATGGGGATAAAATTAGCAATTATTTTTGTATTTTTTTCAAAGATTATACTAAAAATAAGAATCCTAGTAAAATAGTATGACTACAAAACATTAACGAAACTATTTTTTTGTAATTTTCATTTTTTGCGATAAAATAAAGTAAAAGAGTCAAAACTAGTTGAAATAGGTATATTAGACCTAAACTAATTATTTAAATGCTAAAATATGTAAAATCTTGGGGAGGGTCAAAAATCACATATTTACACCGCGTACCTCATATCCAGGATGGATCCTTTGAAGTACATATTTCAGAAACCTATGCCGACTGGAAAGTTAGCCAAGTGGCAGATACTGTTGAGTGAGTTCGATATCGTCTACGTAACTCAAAAGGCGGTCAAAGGACAAGCATTGGCAGATCATCTTGCTGAAAATCCGGTGGGAGGAGAATACGAACCCTTGAAAACATATTTTCCTGATGAAGAGGTGTCATTCGTAGGAGAGGACATTACCGAAACATACGACGGTTGGAGGATGTTCTTCGATGGAGCCGCAAATTTCAAAGGAGTGGGCATTGGAGCAGTTTTGGTATCAGAAACGGGTCAGATTTCCCTGTACCAACAACATGACAGAGTACGAAGCCTGTATACTAGGATTCAATATGGCAATTGACATGAATGTTTAGGAGATGTTGATAATCGGCGATTCAGATCCGCTTGTGTACCAGGTACAAGGAGAGTGGGCCACCAAAAATTCCAAGATATTGCCATATCTGCACCATGTGCGGGAATTGAGAAAAAGGTTCACGAAGATAGAGTTTTGGCATGTTCCCAGAATTCAGAACGAGTTTGCCGATGCTTTGGCCACCTTGTCATCTATGATACAACACCCGGACAAGAATTTCACCGATCCCATCCCAGTGAGAATTCATAACCAACCGGCGTATTTTGCCCACGTCGAGGAGGAGACGGATGGAAAACCTTGGTTCCATGACATCAAAGAGTATTTGGCAAAAGGAGAATATCCGGAGCATGCGAACCACATTCAAATACGCACGCTCCGAAGATTGTCCAATCAATTCTTCAACAGCTGAGGAAACTTGTACAGAAGAACTCCTGATTTGGGATTGCTAAGATGTGTCGACGCAAAAGAAGCTTCTAAACTACTTGAGGAGATACATGCTGGGACCTGCGGCCCGCATATGAACGGTTTCGTCTTGGACAAGAAGATACTTAGGGCCGGATACTTCTGGATGACTATGGAGACAGACTGCGTCCAGTATGTCCGCAAATGTTACCAATGTCAAGTGCATGACGATATGATAAAAGTGCCTCTAAATGAGCTCAATGCAACAAGCTCGCCTTAGCCATTCGCCACCTGGGGAATGGATGTCATCGGTCCTATCGAGCCTACCGCTTCAAACGGGCATAGGTTTATTCTGGTAGCCATTCATTACTTTACAAAATGGGTAGAGGCTGCATCTTACAAAGTTGTAACCAAGAAAGTCGTCGCAGACTTTGTCAAAGATCGTATTGTTTGTCGATTCGGAGTTCCCGAGTCTATTGTCACTGCCAATTCCGCCAATCCCAACAGTGATCTGATGAAAGCCATGTGTGAAACTTTCAAAATCAAGCACAAGAATTCTACAGCCTATAGACCTCATATGAATGGAGTCGTAGAAGCCGCCAACAAAAACATCAAGAAGATACTAAGGAAGATGGTAGGAAACCATAAGCAATGGCACGAGAAGCTACCTTTTGCTCTGTTGGTACCGCACTACAGTTCGCACATCAATTGGGGCAACTCCTTATATGCTGGTTTATGGTACCGAAGTTGTCATCCCAGCCGAGGTAGAGATTCCTTCTTTAAGAATCATATAGGAAGCTGAACTCAGCGATGCAGAATAGATAAAGAGCCGCTATGAGCAATTGGCCCTTATAGACGGGAAAAGAATGAACGCAGTATGTCATGGTCAGCTTTATCAAAATAGAATGTCCAAAGCTTTCAATAAAAGAGTCAAACCAAGACAATTTGCACCAGGGCAGCAGTGCTAAAGAAGATCTTCCCACATCAAGATGAAGCCAAAGGGAAATTCTCTCCCAACTGGCAAGGTCCTTATATGGTTCACAGGGTGCTAACAGGAGGAGTGCTCATACTTGCAGAAATGGACGGAGAAGTCTGGCCAAAACCAAACAATTCAGATGCAGTCAAGAGATACTATGCTTGACTATTTACATTTTCTCATTTATGTAATTGAACTACGCTTGACCTGATTCCCGTTTAAGAGGGGATACGTAGGCAGCCCTGTGGGTTCGGTCGTATCATAATAAAATTTTCATTTTCCCCTAAGATCAGAAACTGGGACAGAATTTTGAGGAGGACCCTCAAAATTCCGGAGCAAGTCCAACCACGCCAACATATGCCAGACAGTCAGAAATCGGTTGAGAAACTGGGGTAGAATTTTGAGAAGGGTTCTCAAAATTCCGAAGAAGGGTCAACAAGGCTCATTACCCGCAAACGGCCGAAGGATCATCTATCAAACTGGGGCAGAATTTTGAGGAGGACCCTCAAAATTCTAACATAAGAAAGCTGCAGTGTCTCTGAAATGTGTCACAGTCACTAGTTCTTCTAAAATTACTTGATATTTCAATATGTTTCTAAACAACTCTATTTTTATCAATAATTGCATATTTTCGAAACTCTATTTTCGTACAGTCAGGTGTTACCCAGGGAAACTCAAACGAGGCCTCCGGAACGGAGCATAGCAAAGCCAGCAGACAAAGGCACAAACCAACCTTCCCTTACGGAACTTACAATTTTTCTTTGAGTGCAGTCACATCTGACGTAGCGATAGCATTCGCAAACATAGGTACAGAAAGCAAAATCACTATCGAACGGGCCACCAGACACTGGACGTATCCTCAGCTAAGAAACATTCTACCCTTATTTGATATTTGTTCTTTGCATGGGACTAAGCCCCGTCCCGCATCCTGCATGAAGCTAATCCCTGCCTCCATACTTGCATGAGGCTAATCCCTGCCTCCATACTTGCATGAGGCTAATCCCTGCCTCTGTATTTACATGAGGCTAATCCTTGCCTCCATATTTGTATGAGGCTAATCCCTGCATCCATATTTGCATGAGGCTAATCCCTACCTCCATATTCGCATGAGGCTAATCCCTGCCTCCATATTTGCATCCCTGCCTCCACATCTGCATGAGGCTAATCCCTGCCTCCATATTTGCATGAGGCTAATCCCTGCCTCCTTATTTTCATGAGGCTAATCCCTGCCTCCATATTTGCATGAGGCTAATCCCTGCCTCCACATTTGCATGAGGCTAATCCCTGGCTCTGTATTTGCATGAGGCTAATCTCTACCTCCATATCTTCATGAGGCTAATCCCTGCCTCCTTATTTACACGAGGCTAATCCCTGCCTCCATATCTGCATGAGGCTAATCCCTGCCTCTATATCTGCATGAGGCTAATCCCTGCCTCCATATTTGCATGATGGCTAATCCCTGCCTCCATATCTGCATGAGGATAATCCCCGCCCCCATATCTGCATGAGGCTAATCCCCGCCCCCATATCTGCATGAGGCTAATCCCTGCCTCCACATCTGCATGAGGCTAATCCCTGCCTCCATATCTGCATGAGGCTAATCCCTGCCTCCCCATTTGCATGGGACTAAGCACTGTCCCTCCTTGAATATTGCTCTACCCCGGTACTATCTATTTGCTTTCCTATCGGGCTAAGCTCTGCCCTTTATTTCACAAGACTAAGCCTTGTCTTGTTAACATCATATTATTGCATCTCATGGGCTGAAATATCGCCAATCTGTCCAAAGGCGTCATAGTCCGAAGGCTTCATCCTCATAGCCGAAAGACACCATGCCATGGCCTGAGGATCTCTCAAATTTGCATATCATTATTCAAAGGCGTCATGGTTTGGAGGCACCATCTTCATGGCCCGAGAACATCATTTCATGGCCTGCGAATCCCTTACTGAACAATTCATGGCCCAGGACATCATGGTCTGAGGACGTCATCCTTAACCGTCCGAAGACAACTTTCATGGTCCAAAGGGAATCTGCATCATGTTTAAATTTTCGCACAAATACATGTTTGTAGCGTCTCTTTATCTGCAGGCTACCGATAAGCAACCGCTATCCCAGCAGGAGCGAACTCGCTCCAGTTCCTTCAACTATCTCAAACTTGACCATTCATCATAACCACCTATTCCGAAATCTCGTATCCGTTCTTGCAAAGACTTCATCGGTATATCCCGCCGATGGATCCAGAACTACACATGGCCTGATTGCTGTAAAACCAGGAATATGTAGGCAGCTCAAAGACCAGAGTCCGACCTCTATCTTTCAAAACATCACATCCGATCAAAATTGGCCATCATTTCTTTACCCGAAAACTCTTTCATTCTTCCCCGGTAAAGAGGGGCAGCTGTTGATACCCAATTTTTCCCTAAAACATTTTCAAAACTACGCCTTGGCATTAATTAGTATTTTTCATACAATTTCTGCATTTTAAAAATATTTTAATTAATGTATCCCAGCATTTTATGTATAAAACAATCATTGATTGCATCACAAATAGTTTTATATTTTTGTGGATTAATTTTATCATTTGCATTTGTACTGAGTTTCAATTATTGCATAAATAGCCACATTTGTATTTTTAGGATGCAATTGCAATTACTTTGCAATTATAGCCTATGCATGTATTATTACATTATTTTACCAGAAAATATCCTCTTATATTTTTAAAATATCAAGTAGTTATTTTAAAATATTTCCAAGAATGAAAATCATTTTTTACAACCTATTAGTTATTTTAAAAAAATATGTTTTATCAACTAAATGGGCATTTAATAAATGGCCCTCTTATTTTCGGATTTTAGCCTAAATTAAACACCCCCAATCCCAATTAAATCAAAAACCAACCCAAATATATCCAGCCCAAACCCATATCATCCAACCCGGCACCAAAACCCTTTAATCCTGGCCGTTGATCATAGAGATCAACGGCCACCATCACCCATTTCCTTTTTTAGTCCCAATGACCCCCAAACCCTAACCACTTTTGCTTACACCCGCCGCCCCTAAAACCCCCTCCTCTCCAATTCTCTCTAAAACCAAACTTAACCCTATCCGCCGCCACCTAGAACCATCCCTAATCCCCTTGATTCCTACTCGATCTATGGCTTCCCATGGCTGTACGAGGCCTCTACTTGTCTCCTATCTCCCCTGGTTGCTCGATTGTGTGGTTTCGTGGAAGGACCTCGAAGAGATCTGGTCCAGATCTCATTCAAAACTCTTCAAAGAGCCTGTCTATGGTCTGTGAGTGCTTTCTATCAAAGTTTCACGGCTCAAATCTTTGATTCAAGGGCCAGTTTCTCTTTACCCTCTCTCTTTTCTTCAAAACCTAGCATTTGGACCTGAATCCATCCAGATCCTTGTAGATCTGGAATGATTTGAGTTCATCATTGCTCTTTCCATAAGGCTCCTTTATTTCTTTACTGATTAATCAATTTTTGAACATTTTTTGTTATATTAGGGTTTGTTTTTGTTCGTTGGTCGAACCTCTGGGTATCTGAAGTATTTTCAAACTTCCATGGCTATTCTTTTAGGTTCTTTTACTTCTCTACTACTAACCGGTTTTTAAACACTACACTATTTTAGGTTTTGATTTCTATGATTTCTGTTTGTTCAAACCTCTATGTGTTGATATGCTTTCAAGTTTTCCATGGCTGTTTTCCTTCTTTAAGCGTTTTCAAGTTAGGGTTTTGAATTATTTTTCGTCTAAATTCTCTGTGTTCCTAAAAGTTTTACTCAACCTATTTTGTTTATGAGAATTGATATGTATTGTTGAGTGATTTGCTCTGTCAGAATTTCGTGTGCATGATTCTTGATTATTTCCATGTTTATGACCTTAATTGGTCGCTCTTGCCTTATTTGACTGCTGTATATTTACTGATTCTTTACATGATTCTTTCCTTAATTAAACCCTTGATTATTTTATTCTGAAGTTATTTATTTGGTTTGATTTGAACTCCTTTCTTTAATAAGGCCTCTTATTCTTTACTTCTTTACTCAGTCTGATTGAACCTCTTGCCTTAACTAGTTCCTATCATTACCGTTGGCTAACTTTCCTCAATTAAAGGAGAAGACTATGCTGAACCTCTTTGTGTGATTGATTTTGAGATCCCTTAATTGCTAATTATTGATTACTTTACCTTATTTGCTCTACTCTTGGACCACTATATAAACTCTTTTATTTAACTTCTTAGACATGAACATTATTTCACCACTACTCTTACACTCTAAAAAGCTCTCTATTCTTCCTGCTACTTGTGATCTTCATTAGTCTTGCCGGCTGTAAGCCAAGGCTAGAAATTGCACAATACCTATCTTACATCTTGTGTTCTCTTTCCCTAACTGGTATGCCTCTGATTAAATTTTAGAATCTAAACCTATGTGTTTATTTACTGCCTTAGTTCATCAGTCTTGAGTTCATTCCTGCTTCTGTCTTGTTTAACATGTCTAACACTGTCTTGTTCCATATGTGATTACCATGTTTTCCTGACTACTGTTTATCTAGAATGCCTAAACTTTGTTTTGATTAAGTGTGTGATTAGCATGTCTACACTTGTTGTTACTTGCCTAGTATGTCCATTTAAGTTCTTGCCTGTTCTGCCTTACTCCTGCTAAGTTATCTAGTCTCTCTAGGGTAACTCTAGTTGTGTTGTTTATGTATCCTCAACATGTTTCTGCTGTGATCTTTGCTTCATGTTTCAATGACTTACATTATATCTAACCTATTAGTTCTCTAGAACCGCTTAAGAATTCTATGCACCCTGTTGTTTATGTGCTCCACTATACACTAAGGTGTATTCTATGTGTCCCCAACCCCTCTTTCCTTGTGTGGAACCTGCTTGCCAAGTGTTTCTGAATAATGGTTGTTTTTGTGATTTGTGTTTGACTTTAAAGTGTTTTTAAATTTTTCTCAAGCTGTTTTTACCTCTAAATCAGTACTAGTTTTTTCAGAAAACCTATTTACTTCTAAGAATCCTCTCCATACTGTTTAGCAAAACTCTTTCAAATCATGTCAAGCACTCTTACTTATTCTTAGGTTATTAAGTCCTGCCCCTCTGGTATGTATACTGCTTAGAGATCCCTGAGATCTCTCCGAACTCTGGCATATTAGGGCTGGCTTTTCCACACTGCACATAATCAGTCTTTATTTGAGAAAGACTAGCTTTGAGCACTGCCCGGGATCCTTGAGGTCCTTAGGGAACGCTGACACACCTGGACACAAATATGGCAATAAATCTTGGGCATTTGAGACTAGTAAAGGCCTGGTACACCAGGATTTGCTTTGGGCCTACTTCAGGATCCCTGTAGCTTAATTTATATTCTATTTATGTAATTTTTTCAATCATTGGTCTGTAATAATTAAGTGTAAACAGATATTGGGGTGACTAGTGAAAAGGGAGGGTAGTTGCATACTGTGGGTAAGGTTGGGTAGATATAATGCCTATAGATTTTACTTTGGTTCAAATGTGTTCTGTTAGATAACATGCCTATAGGGTTCATTTTAGTTCAAATGTGTTTTGTTAGATAATATGCCTATAGGATTTTGCTTTGGTTCAAATAAGTTCTGCCTGTTTTATTTTACATGATTAGACACCATGCCTATAGGGAATAAAATAACTAAGGTTCAGTTTCCATTACGGCATATGTTCAAATCTGTCTCTTTAGAAATCATGCCTATGGGATCTAAAATCAGTTTAATTAGAACTCACGCCTATAGGTTCTGAATCAGTTTAATTAATTATCCTACTCGTCTTCAACGTTGTGTTAATTAATGTCACCAGAAAGCATGCCTATAGGATAAAGGACTTCAAAATGTTTTCCAGAATTGTGACTGCATATACACACTTAGGCAAACCTTAGGGCGTTAAATTGAAACCAGTTCTGTTTATGTGTGAAATTATCTAGGTTTAACAGGCTATAAAATCAGTAGGCAAACTGGTTAGGATTTTGCAACTTTCCTTATGCATATCCTGAATCTATTACATTCATCTAGATACCATGTTCTTAGGATTTCTGAACTTTCTTCAAAACCTGTGTTTTAGACGTGTTGTTTGTTTGCCTATATACATGCGGAGGTAAATGTGAGCCTTCTAACTGCTTGTCTTTATTTGCTTGTCCTATATGTTATTTGCCTGTCGCCTAGATTTTTACCTTTTATAAACCTTAGGTTTTTTAGAACTGTCCAGATTTAGAGGTCCCAAATTCCTCCAGGACCACAAGGAAGGGACGGGTAGCAGCACGCTTAGAGGTCGTTAAATAAACTCGCTTATAACCACTAAGGGGGGAGGGAGTAATGGGTAGTAAAAGGATATGATGACATGTGCGCTAATGTCACGTGTAACCCATTTCATTGAGGAGTGATTACCGGGCATTGCATGGGTATGATCCTGTAGGCTAATCAACTTAGGACT
Organism: Nicotiana attenuata; assembly: GCF_001879085.1. Classification (NCBI taxonomy): domain Eukaryota; kingdom Viridiplantae; phylum Streptophyta; class Magnoliopsida; order Solanales; family Solanaceae; genus Nicotiana; species Nicotiana attenuata. The sequence goes on along the minus strand of NC_031994.1, from coordinate 45,892,027 downwards.
TCCCATTCCCAATTCTCGTATGTGTTTAAATTCTCTAAATTTCCTTTTCTTTACTTATACATGTATAAGCTGTCCAAACCTCTTTTATCTTCGCAATTCAAATTTCCTTGACCATATATGCATTTAGATGGGGAAAGCTACTTTATTTGCAAATACTTGCTTACTTGTTATTTGACTAATTCATATAGTTTAAGTTCGGCCGGGACCCACCGTTGTGGACCGCGAGGGGTGCCTAACACCTTCCCCTCAAGGTTATTTCGAGCCCTTACCCTAATCTCTAGTAATGCAAACTAGTTACATGAGCTAATTACTCTAGGTGCCCTAACGCACCATAATCCGTTAGGTGGCGACTCTTCAAATACCCAATTCCCAAAAGAAAAAGAGTTGTTCCCCCATGAATGTCAAAACCCGGACTTCCCTATCCAAAAGGGAAAAAAGAGGGCACGACAGGTGCTATAGGAAGTAAGCCTGCCTGAGTGACACTCTCCATAAGGCCCACTAGACAGACCAGAGCATCTTGGAGTACCGGGGTAGCGATGAACCCCTTTGGGACCTGAGCTGGGCCCACCGGAACTGTCTGGGCCGAAACCTCATCATCAAACTCTACCTGAGGCTCCGCCGCTGGTGCTGTAGCTCTTGACTGAGCTCTGCCCCTGCCTCGGCCCCTAGCACGGCCTCGGCCTCGTCCTTTGCCCCTCATGGGAGCTGCTACTAGGGGATCGGGCTGCTGGTCAGCGGATGAAGAAGCACGTGTTCTCGCCATCTGCGAAAGAACAGAGTAGAAGTTCAATTAGCATTGAGAAACCAAATCGCACGACAGAGAAGAATAGAAGTGAAACTGTTCCTAACTCTGTAGCCTTTGGGGATAAGCACAGACGTCTCTGTACCGGTCCCTCAGACTCTACCAAGCTTGTCCGTGAATTGTGAGACCTAAGCAACCTAGAGCTCTGATACCACCTTGTCACGATCCGGATTTCCCACACTCGGGAGTCGTGATGGCGCCTACTAGTGAAAGCTAGGCAAGCCAACAATTCCGATTAATTTACCCTTTTCATTTTTAATCTCTTAACAATTTCAAGTTACCAAATTATAAACAGCGTAAATAATAATGCGGAAGGACAAAATTTAACAATTTAGCAAATACCAATACGAATCCATAAACATAAATCACCCAGAACTGGTGTCACAATCTCACGGACTATCTAAGAAAAACTACAAATAGGGTCTGAACAAGAAAGTACATGTCTGTCTCTGAAATAGAAAAGAACAGAAATAAACAAGATAGGAAGGGGACGCCAAGGCCTGCGGACGCCTGCAGAACTACCTTGGGTCTCCGATGGACTGAAGGCAGCAACCCCTAGCTAAGGTCCGTATGCTCCAGTACTGGGATCTGCACAAAAGAGTGCAGAGTGTAGTATCAGCACAACCCACCCCATGTGCTGGTAAGTGTGGAGCCTAACCTCGGTGAAGTAGTGACGAGGCTAGGACACAACAAATAATTAACCTGCAATCACACGGTATCTAGCAGAATAACAGTAATAGAAGTAATTCAAAAGTAACGGGGGAGGGGTAACATGCTATGGGGGAAATACCAACATAAAGAATGACAGTAATAGTGGAATAAGACAATTAAGGTATTTGAACCCAAGAAATCATAACAAACAGGCAATAAGTGCACGGCATCACCCTTCGTGCTTTTATTCTCAATCCTCACCAATGCAATCAAGTAATGAAAATGTGCATGGCTTCACCCTTCGTGCTTTATCTCTCTTCCTCACCATATAAATATTAGAAATGTGCACGGCATCACCCTTCGTGCTTTATCACTCTTCCTCGCCATATGCATCAATATCAATGTAAATGTACACGGCATCACCCTTCGTGCTTTATCACTCTTTCCTCACCATATGCATAAGTATAAATATGCATAAATGTGCACGGCATCACCCTTCGTGCTTTATCACTCTTTTCTCACCCAAACAATAGCAACAACAATATCCCGGTAAGGGAATCAACAATAAGTATAAATACGTCCCGGCAAGGGAATCAACTATAACCAAACTTGTACCAATAATCAACTTCACAATTGAACCTCAACTAGAGTCAATGCTCAACAAAAACCAAATACCAAGAAGAAAATCATAAATCTTACTCAACATGGATAATCAACAATTTAAGCATACGTAGCACTTATTAAGAAACACAACGATCACAATTTAAGACCCACGGGCATGCTTGACACCAACGTATAGATACTCGTCACCATACCTATACGTCGTACACTACACTAGCACATAGCAAATAAGGCACAACACCTATTCCCTCAAGCTAAGGTTAGACCAACCACTTACCTCGAACTTCCACGGCCAACTCAAGCCTCAAACACCGCTTTTCCTTTAGAATTCGCCTCCAATTTACTTGTATCTAACGCAAATTAATTTAACAACATCAATAAATGCTAAAGAATTCAATCCCAATGCTAAATTATAGGTTTTCTATCATTTTCCCCAAAAAGTCAAAAATTGACCCCGGGCCCGCTTGGTCAAAACCCGAGGTACGAACCAAAACCCGATTACCCATTCACCCACGAACTCAAATATATAATTTGTTTTGAAATCGGACCTCAAATCGAGGTCCAAATCCCCAAAATTTGAAAATCTTAAGTTCTATCCAAAATCACCTAATTTCCCATGAAAAACCCTTGATTTTGAATTTAAATCATGTAAAAAGATGTTATAGATTGAAGAAAATGAGTTAGAAATGACTTACTAATGATTTGGAGAAGAACTTGTCTTTGGAAAATCGCCCAAGAGAGTTTAGGGTTTGAGAGAGTTTGAAAAATGAAGAAATTTCGTCTAAGTTATAATTTGCACAGGTGCAGATATCGCATTTGCAATGTCAGGTTCGCAAATGCGAACTCGCAATTGCGGCCCAGGCTTCGCAAATGCGAAGGTAGGCCTGCCCTGCTTTCTTCGCAAATGCGAACCATTGTTCGCAAATTGCGATCCCTGCTGAAGTCGCATTTGCGACATTGAGCTTCGCAAATGCGAAGGTCTCCCTGCCCAACCCATCTTCGCAATTGCGATATTTCTTCGCAAATGCGAGCTCGCATTTGCGAGCCAAGCTTCGATATTGCGAAGCCTGCAGACCTACATCACACCAGCAGTTTTCCTAAGTCCAATTCCACTCTGTGGCCTATCCAAAACCCACCCGAGCCCTCGGGGCTCCAAACCAAACATGCACGCAAGTCCAAAAACATTAGAAGGACTTGCTCGTGCGATCAAATCATCAAAATAACATTAACAACTATGAATTAACCCTCAAATTCATAAAATTACTCAAGAACATCAAAATTTTCATTTTTCTCCAATAATGGTCCGATTTATACCAAACGAACTCCGATTCTTACCAAACTTCAAAGATTCAACTTAATTATTATATAAGACCTGTACCAGGTTTCGGAACCAAAATACGGGCCCGATACCATCAAATTCAAACATCTTTAAATTTCCAAAAACTCTTAATTTCAGTTGTTGTATTCGAGTGTATTCGACTGTATTCATGGCGTGAAACGTGGGATTACAGCTGGACAGATTATTGTATTCGACTGTATTCATGGCGTGAAACATGGGATTACAGCTGGACAGATTATTGTATTCGACTGTATTCACGGCGTGAATAGGGGATTACACTATTTTTAAACGGAAAGTGAATCAATTAACATAATAGACTCCTAATATAACTCAACAAACTCAATTATAACACACAAATTTTGTATTTCCAGTTATAAAAAAGATTCTCAACCGAAAAACACCCCAAAAACATAGCAATCTTCAGAGAAATTATATAATACATATGAATACATAAATTATATTAATTAAAAAAAATATTTGAATACATTCATGGAATATAGCGATACAGTGAATACAATGATATATATAGAATACAACGGGATATATTGAAATACAATGAAAAAAAGATAATGAATACAATGAAATACATGGAAAACAGCGAGATACATTGAAATACAATGGGAAAAAACGACAATGAATACAATGAAATACATGGAAATACAGCGAGATACATTGAAAAATATTAACAGAAAATTCAAGTTGCTCAGCCCCCAACTCCGTCGTCTTTGTTCAAGAATAACCCTAATATCATCTCGTTGAAGCAGTATCAGTATCCAGTAACTAATCCTTACAATTATTGACTTTTGGAAGTATGTGTCGACCCTTGGTTTCGGAAGCATCGAATTACCTTTCTTTCTTGTACTGAGATGGAGTTTCAACACTTTTTCGTTCTTGCTATTCATCTCCTTCATCTTTCTTCACTTTTGATTATTAGAATGGAGGAAATCGAGCAGACTAGCCACTTCTCGATTGGCAACCACTTTTCAAATGGAGGAAATCTTTCTTCGCTTTATGAAAATTTCTTGCTTTTTAGATTTATCTTTCTTTCACTTTTGAGGGGATATTTAGAAATTCGAGGGGAGAGAGAAAAATAATACAAAGCTTATTTTATAGCTTAATGGTAGGAGGTGACCATAAATAGATATTTGGCTATAAAAAATCAAAAGATAGCTATAAAATATAATTTTTTAAAAGGGTAGATCTATGAGTTTAACTAGTTGTACTCCTTACTTTTTGCTCGAAACTGTAACTACTAGATTAGCCTTTGTTTTGTTACTGGGTAATTTACATTACATTGGGTAGAGATTCAAGTTACCCCTTAATTTGGGATACTCTTTTAAAAGAAAAATGTATAATTTTGAGTCGCTTTCAAAAATAGTATAGTAGCTGACAAAATATATATTTTGTTTGTTTATATGTGCATTATGTACATTAGGGGTGTACATGGACCGGGCTGGTTCGGTTTTTATCAAAATCAAACCAAACCAACTATATCGGTTTGGATTGGTTCGGTTTTGTCGGTTTTTCAGGTTTTTGGTTACTTAAATATTATTTTAATTTTAATTTGTTAAATTTTTTATAAGTAAATATATGTTTAGTAAAAATACAAAAAATTGACAAACATATTATCTATTAAAATATTCTTATGAGAGAATTTTCTTAACAACACATAATAGTTATTTTTTTAGTCGTCTGACAATAATGTTTCGTTGATGTACACTTTCAAGGTTAACTGAATTCAGTATTTAAACATAAAAATCAATATGATACCTAAATAATAATTCACTTCACATTCGAAAAAGATATTTCAATTTAGTAGATCTTAACAAATGATATGAATATGGAAGAACAAAGAGATTGACGCATTTCAGTAACACTTGATGAGAAAGTGAACATACAAACCATTATTTACGGTTAATAAATATGGAGCATATACTATTAAATATTATATCCCGCAAGATAATCCCAAATATTTCTAGACATTTTTTAAAGAAAATTCTATATAAAATCTTAAAAGTATATATAAAAATTATATATTTATATGTCGGTTTGGTTTGATTTTTTTTACTCAATACCAAACCAAATCAAACCAAACCTAGTCGGGTTTTTTAATCGGTTTGGTTTGACTTTTTGGTTTGGTGCGGTATTTCGATTCGGTTTGTACACCCCTAATGTACATATAATATATATATTTTATATACCGTTAGGCTAGCAAATATAATTAGCTTGGACCAATCGGTCAACTTTATAGTTTACGCTACTTAAAACCCAAAGGTTTGTATGGGATACCTCTTACCCAGTGTAATGAAGGTGTTGATTTACTGGGAAAAATTTAAAAATAGCCAGATTTACAACTGGTCATTCAAAAATAGCCCAGTTTCAAAAGTAATCGAAATTTAGCCACTTTTCATGTAAAGATAAATCTGAGCGAAAACACTGTTCAAAATCCGGAAAATACGCCCGCATATTATACGGGAGTTCCAGCATAAGTATGCTTGAACTCCCGCATATTATACGGGAGTTCCAGGATAACTATGAGATCGG
>NC_031994.1:45839723-45886056 GCF_001879085.1 Nicotiana attenuata | reverse complement strand
GCTGGAACTCCCGCATAATATACTGGAGTTCCAGCAAGTATAAATGTCCAGTATAATATACTGGAGTTTGGAGCACCGGTGCTCCAGTCTCCCGTATATTATACAGGAGTCAGCAAAGTATACCGGTCCAGCATAATATGCTGGAGTTCGTACACAAATGCACCGAACTCCCGTATATTATACGGGACTGGTCTCTGTTGCAGCAAAATAGTAGCTATTTTTCATTGACTTGGTAAACGCTGGCTATTTTTGATTGACCAATGCGAAAATTGACTATACCGTGCTATTTTGACTGATTTACTCCTTCCTCTTTCTCTCAAGCTACCACATGTCTTACAACTAGGTTTTTTAACAAGTAGAAATTTCATTTGGAAGTCTTAATCAAATATATTTTGAAATTATCTCATGCTTAATTTTTAAATTTTTTTATGTAGTAATTTATCTTAAATAATCATTACTTAGCCATTAAACTTGGGAGTAAAAGTTTATCCCAATTAATTTCGGGTAAAATCAAATACATATTTTATATTAAACCCCACATATTCTATTTTAATTTTAATAAACCAATACGTTTATTAATAAAATTATATTCACTAAATAATTCAGATCAAATTTCCCAAACCAACTAACTACTCTATAAACAAAGGCATCAATAATTCCGGGTCATACTTCTCTTCTACCAGGGTCCAGAGATATACCTTTTGCTGTTGTCTGAATTGTTTTTGTTAGCTTTGTTATAATTACTTATTATCCATTGAAGGCGACCAGTGCCTACCTTGTGGCCGCAAAACGAAGTTTTGTCGCAGTCACTTTTGGTGTCTTTATCTCATTAGTTAGTTGAGTGATTGCCAAGCTTGAATTTTTGGTTCATGTACCAAAGTTGTTTATACACTCTTCGCATAGGTCCAAATAAGTAGTAGTAGTATTCTTTTAAGAAACTAAAAAAGCATTAGTAGTTTTTTCTTCAAGTCAACCAATGCTTTAATAATTGATTGTACAATTTTCTAAATAGTCTCTTCTCCTCCGGAATGTAGTTATGGTGAGGTTACTCCAACCATTACTCTATTTTTTACTTCAAAAAAGAATATTCTATTTATATTCTTCTATCTCATTAATATTATATTATTATCTTTTAGCAATATCTAATATTTTATATATGCACCATTCATTTTTTGAGATGATTATATATTTTTTATACAATTATATAATAAAATTAACTTAGAATTTTACATTAAAATAATAAATGCATAAAAATTAATCTACCAAAATTATATGCCAAAGTTAAGATGTAAAATTAATATTATAAAGATACTACATAAACATAATTAGGTATATATAAAGAGATAAATTAAAAGAGTTAAATAATAAAATAAGCATGAATAGTAACAGAGGAGATGAATAGTATCACTCCATATTTGGAGGAACACTATTCATCCCCTAAATGGGGCCCAAATGGGGGAGCATTGGAGCTCCATTATGGCAAAAAATGCCCCCATTATGGGGAAATGGGGAGGGTAGGAGATGCCCTTAATAGTTCAATTGAAGGGGAGCCTTAGAGCGGTAAAGTTGTCTCCATATAATCTATAGGTTACGGGTTCGAGCCGTGAAATCAGCACTGATACTTATATCAGAGTAAATTATTTACATCACACTCTTTGGGGTGGGTCCCTTCGGACCGAGCGAACATGAGATGGTTCGTGCATCGCACTGTCTTTTTTTTCCTTCTCTTAATAGTTCAATAATCATTTTTAGGGGAGACAAAAAAATGTCTTATAATGAATATATCATAACCTCACAAGAGTTTATATCAACTCAAGTTAATCTGCATATTAATTAACCATAGTTAAGCGATAAAGTTTTATATATATATATATATATATATATATATATATATATATATATATATATATATATATATATATATATATATATGTATATATGTTTTGCATAGATATAAATATTTGGTGAGAGTAAGTATTTAAATATAGTTAAAATGAATTGGAAGTATTAGCATACTTGTATCTCTGCAAAATATATATATATATAGTGGTGCATGAGAGACGAAGAGAATAACGCTTCTTCTTCTTCTTTTGCCTCTCTCCTCTCATCAAAAATGGCGGGCGAATTAGAGGGAGTTAAGAAGACGCTGCTGAATAAGAAAGTGTACTACGAGAATTGCCCAGGTTGTAAAGTGGATCTGCACAAAGCAGGGCAACGTGGCTTGCCCATTAAGGAGCTCTTCACTATATGGATTGTGATCCTTGGCACAGGTAATTAATACCCATCCATTTATTTCATCATTTTTTTAATATAACGGTTATACGGATGAGCTTGCACACATCTCGATTAATTTTACAAGATATGTGCTATTTTTTACTAGTAAAATATATGAGAACTCTATCCACCAAGACTTAGATACATATAAAAAAAAATAACCTAGTATATCGTCATTGGTTACTTCATCAGCTCCCTTGCCATGTTTTGCGGTGAGCTAAAAAGGAAGAAAATGGCCAAGCTTTTCGTAGTAGTATCATTTTCTCAAAACGTACTCGAATATTTATACTAAATAAATACAAGATAATGTTGTTTTCGTACTTACATTTATGACTTGATCATGGTTGAGTGAGAGTCATGAATTATCAACCAAAAAAATAAAATCTTGAGTGATATTCTTTTTTTTATGAGTGATATTTCTCACTTTAATCTTTAAATGTTAAGCATACATTATTTGATTTGATTTTATCGTATAGTAGCATGTCCTTTGTGTTTTTTCTGTTCTTTGTTTTGCTGGGAATTTGGGTTTCTGTGGTGGAGAAAGCAAGCAAAAGTTCACCATTTCAAACTTAATTCGTTTTCATGTGGACAAAAAAATTACTATTACGTACTATTATTCTGTCACTTAAGAAAACTTTTACTATGTGCCTTAATTAAATGCTTGTGTTGTAGTATAATGTTTTCCTATCATCAGTTTTCATTTCTTTTTAATCTCCTTTTAACTCATTATTATTATTTAAATCATTATTGTTATCATAATCATGAACGCTTTCTAAATGAAAGCTTTATTCTTATCTGATTGGTATATATCACTTCGCAAGTCAAAATTCATTCTCCTGATTTCGAAGATTTAAAATTGCTATTTCTAAGTTCTAAATGTTTCTTCGTTAAAACCACAGAAAGAAGATTGCCAAATATAAAAGGAGTAACATCCAAAGCAGGAATTACGAATATGTGACAAGCTTCTAAAGAAAATTAAAACTACCAATTTATTTTATCTAATTAAATCTATTTATATGTCAACCTGGTTTATTTTTTGTTTAATATATTCCAAACCAAATCAACCAACTACACGTCAACATTACCTTTTAGATAGTATATTATGCAAACAGTAGAGCAAACCTCTCTAATTACAAATTGGCCCGAGACAATGTTGGTTGTCGGGGTTCCATATTTTAGTAGAGCCAGGGGCAGTTGCACCAAGAGTAACTGAACCAGTACTTTTGACGCGGAGTATATATTTATATGTAAAAATCTATTAAACTTGCGAAAAATAGTGAATATGAACCCATAATTATTTTAAATATACTATGGGTTCAATGCTAAAGACATTAAAGATTGAACCCATAGAGATCAAATTCTAGATCCGCCTTTATAAGATCTAGCTCAGAAATGGCTGATGTTTTGAGGTTAATTATCAAGTTTTGAGTGCCACAAAATCCTACTGTTTGGAGTACTATGTCTATTGCATAAGCAAAAATTGTCTAAAACTCTAGCAATTGGTCTATTATCCAAAAGTTCTAATAATTTTTACTTGCCAATTGACATGTTGTAATTTACACCAATGCACTTTGTCAAAGTTCTGATTTATTCATCAGTTTCTGGAAAGTAGATGCTATGTTACCTATGTTGCTCGGACCCCAGAGGCGGAGCCAGGATTTCAAGCTTATGGGTTTAGGATTCTAATCGTTTTAAGTTACTGAGTTCTAAATTAATGATTTATACATATTCAATGAATTTTTTAAGATAAATACAGGGTTCGAACCAAAGCTACTGGGTTCGGCCGGACCCGCTGGCGGCACTCTAGCTCCGCCATCGGGTGCATGTCGGATCCTCCAATAATAGTGAATTTTGAAGTATCCGACATGGGTACGGCGGCATTTTGGAGAGTCCGCGCAAATAGCATGTTACTGCTTTATGTACTAGTTACTTAGTCGAAAATCTGATATTGTTAGGAATTAAATTTGAGTTTATGTTCTAAAAGTCCAGAATGGGTGGTAATGAGTATGTTCAAATCGAATAGCGAAACAATTTAAGCTCTTAATTAGGAATCTATGTTGTCCCTCACATCAAATTATCTGATACAATGTGTCACACGATTTATTGCATTCCTTTTTACTCCACTGATCTCATTCTTGACGGATGCAATTATTTTTGGTCTACTCGGATAGTAGTCCGCTGCTAATTTGAAGAGAGAATTGTTGTTTTCTTAACTCGTGTAATTCATTTTGAAATATCAGTGGTAGTTTTCATACCAATATTAAGAATGACTTTTTGGAAGGAGCCTTGGCGTAACTGGTAAAGTTGCTGCCATGTGACCAAGAGGTCACGGGTCAAGCCGTGGAAACAAACTCTTGCAGAAATGCAGGGTAAGGCTACGTACAATAGACCCTTGTGTTCCGGCCCTTCCCCGGACCCCGCGCATAGTAGGAGCTTAGTGCACCGGGCTGCCCTTTTTTAGCTGTCCCTTGGAAGCGCGTGCGAAGCCTATATTACCTTTTCAAATAGTCTCATCAAATATTGATTGTTATATTATATGAAAGAATATGAACATCAAGCTCACAATCTTAAGACAATGGGTGGAGCAATGACAATATAAGATGCTAAGGTATTCTCATATCAAACTATCTGATATAATGTGTCACATGTTGTATTCCATTCCTTTTTACTCCATGGATCGCATTCTTGATGGATGCATTTATTCCTTTGGGGATCCTTCCTTTGATTTTATCTGTTGATACTCCGACTGATTTTGTTTTTTTTCTGTTTCATGGGATTCAACACTTCAGCACTTCCAATATCATCTCTCTTTCCATTTCTTTATTTCATGGTAAGATCAATCAACTTTTTTGGTCTGTCATTGAGTTCAAGTTTTCTCGAATACATAGAACTAAGTGAAACAAGATATCTTTATTTAAGAAGCAGAATTGCAATTGGTCCCCTTTGTTATTTTCTTGATTGCATAAAACTACTAATTTTCGCTTTCCCTACAGATAAGGGACTTTCACATTGCAAAGAGAGAGGAAGATATCAGTTACTATGCAGGTTATGTAGGTAAGCTTATTTCATGCCATAATTTGTTTGTTGATATGTAATCATATAGAAGTCTGTCGAAAAACTGCTTATCAATTTCCTGAAATACTGAAGGTTCTTCATATATGCTTGGAAGAGCTTTGACATCTGTCTTTTGGGGACTAGTGGCTGATCGATATGGCCGAAAACCAGTTATAATCTTCGGCACTTTTGTAGTGTACGACTAATCTTTATTGAAAATGTTCTCTTTTCATTCACTTAAATTTCAGTGAGTTTATACAGTTTTTGCTGTAATTGTGCTTCAGGGTTATTTTCAATACTCTCTTTGGTCTTAGTGTCAACTTTTGGATGGCAATCATAACGCGATTTCTTCTCGGTTCTTTAAATGGTTTGATTGGACCAATAAAGGTATTCTATCTGCTTAATACCATTATACAATTCTGTACTGCATCCTCAGCTATTCTCTCAAGATACTTACCTTCTTAGGCATATGCTGCTGAAATTTTTCGTGAAGAATATCAAGCACTGGGAATGTCTACGGTAATATGCCCTTAATTTTCAGTTATACAAATGATTTCTAACAAATGAGAGGATTGTAGACAACATTATAGAGACAAGAAATGGCAAGAATGCAATTCTGAGTGACCATTTAGACAGTGAATTTTATGGAATTTTGTTTTATTTTTCTTGTATGTTTGAATTGTTTCAGATTAGTACTGCATGGGGAATCGGATTGATTATTGGCCCAGCTTTAGGAGGCTTCCTTGCCCAGGTACTTTCTTTTCCTTAGCTATTTTCTTTTTGTATTCCTTCCTACTGTTGAGGAATGAGAGTTTAGTTGTTTTATGATCAATTGTAAGAGAAATTTCATAGCCTAAAATTCTTTGTGTTTCTTCTTGTAAGTATCTTCGCAAATCTTAGCATATATACATGTTCTCTAAATGTCCTGTTTACCAAAGCCTGCAGAGAAATATCCGTCAATATTCTCTAAGGATTCTATATTTGGGAGGTATTGTGCTTCTTTCTTTTCATTATTGTATATCTTCTTTTGCTGCTTGAATTGCTCCTTGACTCTAAAATATGATATTTTTCTGCAGATTTCCCTACTTCTTGCCTTGCTTAATCATATCACTGTTTTCCTTGGTTGTGGCTATTGCTTCATTTTGGCTGCCGGTAAATCTACATGATTACGTTAATAATTTCTGTGTCTATGGCACATATTGTTTAATCTTGTTTGCAGTCATACAATTGGTATTTCACCTCCTGAACTCACTTGGATTTTGCATAAAGTCTTAGTGGACAATCATCACATATCATTTCAGATAACCATATTAATTTATTTTCCAGTGTTGCTGAGAATGAGAATCGTCTAGCCATCTGTTCCCTTTTAATATTTGGAGTTATTTTTGGCTTCTGTACATTCGTGAGGCGGGTGGGGAAGGGCTTGTTCTAGTTGCAATTCCATTTCTGATTTAAACTTACCCCGAGACAGATCGAGGTTTGCCTTAGTTCTTTTTCTTGTTGGTGCTGGGAGTCTACAACATGTTGAAAGCAGTGGCGAAGCTAAGAATTTCCCCAAGGGTAATCAAATTTAAAAGAAATGAAAATAATTCCCGACAAAAGGTGTTCAATATGCGTTATATACCTCTAAAACGTAATATTGTACCTATATACATAGTGTAATTTTTCGACCAAGGGTGGTCAAGTGACCACCCTTATGAACATGTGGCTTTGCCCCAGGTTGGAAGAGAGGAAACTCAGGTTTAGCTGGTGAAGTGGAGGAATGAGTCGGGAGTTTCATTTTCCGCCTCTACATATGTGGCATTGTGTTGTGTAGGGTAAGGAGTTGCTGTAATAGGGTGTATTTCTGCTGTTTCAATGATGAGAACATCTTTAATCATAATGGAACATTTCTTCATCTTACCTATGTATATAGGTTTCTGAATTTCTCGAACCATATTAATCTGTGTGTCTCTCTCTCTCTTTTCTTTTTCCTCTTACTTTGTTCAGTATCTTTTCTGGTTTTCCCAGGTTTAGCTGAACTGTGTTAAATCATAGAATTTCATCCCTAATGCTCATGGATTGCAGGAAACATTGCACATTCATGAATCAAGCATGCCGCCGCACGATTCATACGAGACTCTGGAGGCTGCATCTGATGCAAAAGAAGGAAATGAATCAACCCCAAAAGAAAATCTATTTAAGAACTGGCCGTTGATGTCATCCATCATATTATACTGCGTCTTCTCTCTTCATGATATGGCTTATACAGAGGTATACTATATTTTCTCACCCAAATTAAGTTACTGTAGGATAAATCATTGCATTAACAGATTATGGTAGGCATCTTCTTTTACAAGAAAGATAAAGCTATGTATATCTCTGGTATGAAAGCCAATTGATTGCATGTTGTCATGCAATGACTTTTTTGGAAACATATTGTATTTCATCCTTAGGCAATACATTAGATATTCCTAAGGGGCAATATTGGTTTATGTTTATGCTGATCTGGTGGGCTGTATCATAGAACCCTCCAACGGTACTGACCGGGGTTCGGTTGTTCAGATGCGCAAATTCTTCTTCAAATTGATACACATATTAGCCGACCCCAACTAGTTTGGGATTGAGGCATACTTTTATTTATGTACCAAATTTCTTTCTGCTGCACAGTATACTATGAAAGTAAAGGGTTTCTCTCTTTGATGGAAAAAAAAAGTGTCTCTTTTACAATTCTGCAGCTCTGTCTTCTGCGTAGAAAGCCTAGGCTCATTAGCTTTTAGAAGCTTAATAAACATGCTACTTACTACTCATTCTGAGAATAGGTGAGCAACAGCAATGGGCAATGATAGAATTTAAGGGTCCACCAAACTATATAGAGAACCAGGTTCTCTATTAGTTCCCACAGAACACACGCACACTGCAGTAAGTAAATGATACAGAGGAATTTTACGTGGAAAATTCCCAGCTCACGGAATTAAAAACCACGACCTGCCCTTGTAGGATTTCAACTTCACTACTGAGCAAACTTTAGATTACAACCTATTGTAACCTAGGAGTTAACCTCTTAATCCCTCACTAACTTGTAACAACTCTGTTACAAGCCACTCTGTAATAACTCTATTACAAAGACCTTACAACTCGACTAACTCTAGCCAAGACACAAACACAAGGGTTTATGATTTACAAAAGGTTTCCAGCAATGCTTCTAACTAAGCTAAGTAGGAATTACAAGTAAGGAACTTCAACAAAGGTACAACACAAACTAAGGACATATAATAACTCAATACAGGGAACTGGTCCGTTGCTATGTTTTTCTTTGTTCTTGATGCCCGAGAAAGTCACTTGCAAGATTGATGAATCACTTGAGAGAATGCTTGATAAGTTCTTGAATGTGCGAGTGTTTTGTTTTTACCTTTGCTTGATGTTAATAGTTCATTTGTGACATCACTTGAATGATGTAAGCAAGGTAGGTAAAGGGCATTCCCCATAAGTTGACTGATGCACTGTTCTCGCACAGTTGCGTGTGCAGGCAGCAACTTTACAACTCGAGCAGTTGACTTGTCCAGTCAGCACGGGAACTAGTACTTGTCTGTTCCCTCCGTTGTTCCTTTGACTCTGAAGAGTTGAACCATGTCCCCAACTGGAACCTTGTTGATCTTAAGGTCTTGAGAATGTGTAACAGGTTCCTTATCTGGTTCTTGACAGTAAGTTTGTTAGATCATCAAAACTTAACAAGAATGCATATATAACCTATCAGGCAATGATCCATTTCCAATACTCTACCAGTATAAAGTTTTCGGCCCCAGCATTCCATTGTAAACTTTTTTAGTAAAGTGCTTTTTCTGTATCTATGAAGATATTATGAGTGCTGAGTTCTGACGTTCAACTTTTAATCTGTTGAAGATTGCAAATTCCTGGTGCTGTGTAGTGATTGTTTTGTTCCTTGATTTTAGTATGTGCATGCTATTGCAACTATACAAATAGATCCTCTTCAATTTGTTTGTAGGATTTTGAAATTCCCTCCAGGGTAAACATAATTAATACATTTATCATGATTGTTCTTTCAATCTTCTGGCACCAGGGAAGTTGCATAACTAATTCATTACATCATCCCAAACCTATTTTCTTCTGCAGATTTTTTCATTATGGGCTGTGAGCCCTCGAAAGTTTGGGGGCTTAAGCTATTCAACTGCTGATGTTGGTGAAGTACTATCAATCTCAGGTACATCTCAATTTTCTAGTAATTTATATTCTTTTACTTAAATGAGAACTAAATCAATGTTGGCTGTGATTGCAGTACACATGATTAGTCTTCATAGTTATCAGTTATTTATGCTAACATTTCCATTCTTGAGAAGAATACTGGACCACAATTGTGTTTATATAATATTAGTATACTATTACCATTCTCTAGAAGGGATTTTATATTGGTAATCTACAGAAGAATTAGCTCAGGCAGAATGTTATTTTGAAAGCATCTCAATTATCTGCTGCCTTGTTTGACATAGACAGAGCTACACTCAGATATATTTCATTTCATATAATTATAAAATACTGGATACTGAAATGATGGTGGTGTTTCAGGGTTTGGCCTTCTAGTTTTCCAATTAACTCTATATCCGTTGGTAGAGAGGTATGTTGGCCCTATCATCGCTGCTCGAGTTGCAGGAGTAAGCACTTGACTTGTACAATATGATTAACTTATGAGTTGTATCCAGGCTTCCAAAAAATCTTGAAAGGATAACTTAATTTCCCTGATATGATCAGGTTTTGTCGATTCCCTTGTTGACAAGTTACCCTTATATCGCTATGTTGTCTGGGATTGCCCTTTCTGTGGCAATAAATTTTGCATCCGTAATGAAGAATGCTTTGTCTGTAAGTGATTTTTCTGGTTTCTTTAATTTACTTTGTGCAAGACTAAAAATGAGGAGATGAATGAAATATGGAAGTGAATGTGATATTCTTAGAGAAGTAGACCTCTCTATTATCACGAGTATATCGTACACCACTCATATGGAAGCAAAATTACTATACTTGAACTATATTCTACATCCTAGTATTGAAATTCATAATCTCAAGTTCTAACATTGACTTTGAATTGTCTCCAGATCTCTATCATAACAGGATTGTTCATATTGCAAAACAAAGCAGTGGTAAATTCTTCTTTGCTCCCTCCTTTAAAAGATATTTTGTCAATTGCAGAAGCATTATGTCATAATGCGATATGCTTTGCTTGGTGTCGGTCTGATGTTAAATGATTAACAACCACAGAACCAGCGACAACGGGGAGCTGCTAATGGAATTGCCATGACAGCAATGTCAATTTTCAAAGCTCTTGGTCCTGCAGGGGGAGGAGCACTGTGAGTTCACTTGTTTTATCATTGTTCACTTCTGCTAGTTATAATGTATTAGTTCTGATTGATTAGAGATAAATAAATCTTCTAGTATTTCTAATGTGGATAAAAAGATGCTTTTCCATTTTACTCTTGGTAAGGACTTTAATAAAGATGAAACCTTTTGAAATGGTGTTAATACATACTGTAGCATATGGTTGAGGATGCGACAAACTCTTCTTACTACAAAATTATTCTCCAGATCTACTATGGTTTTAGTAACCATTTAACTAGGAGAACCAAATTAATGCAATATCCCAATTTATCGGTTAACCTTAAAAATTTTATATGAACATGTCAAAGGCGGCAACCCCATGATCATCACAAGTGCTAGTAGCCAATATTTTCAAAGCATCTGTACCAAAAAAAAACTGTTCCTCTTCCAACTAAATCATAGCAACCACCTGGTTTTATTTCCGTTGCTGTAAGATCATGAAGATTTGGAATCTATTCTATATGAACTTGTTCGTATGATCAACATGGTAAAAGTAAATATACAAGGAGAAAAAGCTCTTCTAGGATTGCATCTAGATAGGCTGAAAGCAGTGGAAGGTTTACTGAACAGTGCACAAGCACTAGAGGAATTCTTTTGAAATGCAATTTCTGTCCTTTCAGTTGTCAGGGAATGATGATTTTCATGGGGTTAAAACTACAGATGCTCTTGGTTTTTCCCATTTATGTGCACGAGTGTCTGTGATGGCCTGCCAGCCTTAGACAGAAAAAGGCGGTGATTTGTTAGTTTGAACTTACAGCAAGTTCTATCTAATCAGGCTTATGAGACACATGGATCAATTAACGGAACTAGTCTTTCTATGTAACTAGACAATGCGCCTAATTTTCCCCGTAGACATTTTACCAGTTAGAGTTGTTTTTCTTTGAGCAAAGGCTCAAAGCTATATACTATACCTGTAATTCTGCAGTGAAGCAGATTTCGAGGCAGCATGTAGAATTCTTTTAAGTAGAGAATAGTGCATTGGCTCTCTGACAATTTAGTCATACATCAGATGACATAGGTCCAAGATTGCCTTAGTGTCAATAGAGTCTTTTGATTTTGATCCTCGAAGACACAGCTATGACATTTAAGAAATGAGAGGCAAATTGGACCAGTATCTGCCATCTTGAGTCTTGGACTTGAGAACGTAGTAGCAGTAACCAGTACAATGAGTCAGGGGTCGGGTGAATTCAATAATAGACGCATGTTGGCATTCCAGCCTTAGTGATGGATCTTGTTGTCTAAGACAGACTGTCTTCTTTTTGGGGTGATAATACCGGGGTGGAAAGTCGGAATATGTTTTTACTTCTGTGCTTTAAAAACTTTCAGATTACATCCCCATCTATTTTCTAACAACTAAAATTGTCATTTTTTCTTGATTTGTGCAGCTTTTCTTGGGCACAAAAAAGGCTTGACGCTTCCATTCTTCCAGGTAATGACTCATTGCTAAAATCATATTTCTACAATACCTAGAGTTTTTGCCTGTGTGGTGGAATGAGGAAGTTACATAAGACAGATAGTTTATACTGCACATAGTAATTTATTCAGCTTCCTTCAAAGACTTGTGAAGATTATATTGCTAAGTTTTTTTCGCTTTCAAGTTCTTTGCTGTCTCCTTTATTTATTTTCTACTCTACATAAGTAAAATTGTGTCATCTCAAATGCAGGTGATCAGGTGGTTTTCTTTGTGCTGAATGTGATTGAGGCAATAGGTGTGCTGATGACATTCAAACCATTCCTAGTTGAAACACAAAATACATAGTAGAGAGCTTATTGATCTTTTTCATTAATTAGTTCACCTCTGTTTTCTTTGTATCTTTTTAGTATATAGTATCAAATTTTTTCTGCTGGCAATTGTTTTGAGGTTAGAGTTACTTTTTATGTTTCAGTAGGATATGGAACTTCATTCATCCATAAAGTTGTGATATAGTATATTTTCAAAAGGAAAATTTACATATTTGAAAACTTGAGAACATTTTCTAAATTTTTTTCTCGGAGCATGCACTAAGCCATGGTTAATTAAGAATTATAGGTAGGAATTATTCATATTATATTAACCATAACTAAGTAACAATCCTTACGGAGATAAAATAAGTATTTTCCAGGAGCGATGTATACGACAACTAAAACTAGAAAGACAGTAGGCAACAACATAAAAGTATACTTCCATGAAACTATCAAAGATCAACGTAGAAGAACTTTTACACTTTCATTTATTTTGTTGATTTATTCCGATAACATTATTTCCTACGGGTGCAAACAAGTAAAGATAACTTTAAAGCTTGTTTTATGCATGAATTTTTATCTTATCAAGCTGACAACACGATACTCTTGTAGAGTAGGTCATTAATATTACCGTGAAACATTAGCTGGTATTTGATTCTCATTCAGCCAAGTATGTTATCTATATGTAGCTTCACATTTTTTAAATGATCCCGATCTTTCAATGCTCGCGTCTAGGCTTGGTCGTTTTAGCAATGCGCGTCCTAATGTTGGAGTAATTTTTGTTTACCGTAGACTATTTATATGTTTATCATATGATTAAGAAAATAATCAGAGGCATAAAAAATAATCTTACGACTATTGTTCAAGTATTATTATAATTAAATGTACTATTTCCTTATTGTATACGGGTAAAACCGAGCGCTTCGAATATCTCGGTTCACGACGAAGTAAACGGAGCAGAGACGCGACCGTAAAGAACCGGAATCGGGGCAATGAGCCCCTCGGGTCGGGGTCCGGGCGAAACACCTGCCCTCGGAGGAATCGGGGCAATGAGCCCCTCGGGTCGAGGTCCGGGCGAAACACCTGCCCTCGGAGGAATCGGGGGCTATGCCTCTCAGGTCCGATTCGAACCCAAAACTTTAAAGAGCATTATCAGATAATCGAGCACGACAAGCAACGGGTCGTGATATTCGTGCCCTACCGGATGTCACGGCGTGAATCTCGGCACGTATCGGCAGAAATCAGTGATTAGCAAAACGGAAGATTTTACCTCTTTTGGAATTGAACTTAGGGTAAAACTCCCCTACTATATAAAGGGAGGTCAAACTATTCATTAGGCATCATTGTAACACGCATATCAAGGCAATATACTCTCATTTTCTCTGTTATTCAAAGTTCTTACTTTTGTTTATCAGTTCTATATTACTGTGAGCTCAGGATTGAAAGCAGGCATTTCATTAAGGCCGTTACTAAGTCCGGGATCATTCCCCCTAAGTGGTTTTACAATTTATCACGTCCTTTACCTGTTTAATCTTATGCAATTTATCATTTGTATTGAATTAATTCCCATATCCTTAAAACTACATATAAATTTAATTGTTATCCGTTTTAGGGTAAACAGATTGGCGTCCACCATGGGGCTAAGGATAATAGTGGCAATTTGATACAAATTTTCATAACACATACACACTATTTTACGCTTGTTCTTTGAGCTTTTAATTTCAAGTCAAAATTAAAAATGTCGAACTCCCAATCTGCCCATTTGAACGTGGATGTTGAGTCCAGCCACCATGGCGAGAACAACAACGTGGTGCCCAGCAACGAGGTGCCCCCTGTTGGTCCCAACGGAGTCCAGTCGCGGATCCGATCGATGCTAACTCACACGTGTCTATCGAAGCAAACTTGCCTACTGACCCCGAAATCATCATTCGCGGGGGAACCCGGTCGATAGCCCGGAGTATACACGACGGTGAAGGTGATGGGATCAACTTGTGCGTGATCTTCGAAGTGTTGCAGGCTCAACAGGAAGCGATAGCCCAGTTGCAGAACCAGAGTTGTGCCCCCAGCAAAGTTGAGCCCGAACCATCCCGAGAAAACGCTCGCAGAAACGAACCGGCCACAGAAAGGCCGGGTGAAGCAGAACCCGGGACCAATCCCGAGATAATAAAAACGCTTGAGGAACTAACAAAACGGGTGGAGTCGGGAGAAAAGAAAATCGAAGCCAACGACAAAAAAAAGTGGAGACCTATAACTCTAGGGTTGATCAAATCCCAGGAGCACCACCGATACTGAAGGGCCTGGATTTCAAGAAATTTGTACAAAAGCCTTTCCCTCCGAGCGCGGCTCCAAAGCCAATCCCAAAGAAGTCCCGTATGCCCAAAATTTCAAAGTATAATGGGACAACTGATCCAAACGAGCATGTGACCTCCTACACATGCGTCATCAAGGGGAACGACTTGGAAGATGATGAACTCGAATCCGTTCTGCTGAAAAAGTTCGGAGAGACCTTGTCAAAAGGAGCTATGATATGGTATCACAACTTACCCCCTAATTCTATTGACTCATTTGCTATGCTTGCAGACGCCTTTGTAAAAGCGCACGCCGCGGCCATCAAGGTCGAGACCAGGAAGTCAGACCTTTCCAAAGTGAAGCAAGGAGATAACGAGATGCTCAAGGAATTCGTGTCCCGGTTTTGAAATGGAACGAACGGACCTGCCTCCGGTCACGGGCGATTGGGTCGTTCAGGCATTCACCCAAGGTATCAACCCCCAAAGCTCATTGGCTTCGTAGCAATTGAAACAAAATTTGATAGAATACCCGGCGGTAACTTGGGCCGACGTCCATAACAAGTACCAGTCAAAAATCAAGGTCGAAGACGATCAGCTCGGTATCCCTTCCAGATCATTTATCCCGTCAGGACTAGTGACAGATCCAAAAGAGTCATCGGTCATAAACCAAGATCGGACAGAGATCGGTATCAACCATACAATAGAGATCGAAGGAGTAATGGGTCCGGACGCAACCCTGCGAGGAGTGAAAGAAGAAGCGATCGAGGTTATAATAACCGGGGACTTATAAGTAAAAACAGTTTCGACAGACACATAGGGTCTAAAGAAGCACCAAGGTTCAAAGTACAACTTCAACATCGATGTTGTCAGTATCGTGTCCGCCATCGGATGCATCAAAGATACTAAATGGCCTCGACTATTGAAATCCAATCCTGCCAAAAGGGACCGCAACCTAATGTGCAAATATCATGGCACTCACGGCCACAGAACCGAGGACTGCCTACAGCTGAGCCAAGAAATAGCCTGGTTATTCAATAACGGGCATCTCCGAGAATTTCTGAGTGATCAAGCCAAAAATCACTTTAGGAATAGGGACTCCAACAAGTAGATCGAGCAAGAGGAACCTCAACACGTCATTAACATGATCATTGGTGGGGTTGACAACCCCTAGGGGCCGATGTTAAACAACATTAAAGTATCTATTACATGGGAAAAACGGACTCGAGATTATGTGTCGGGGGGAACCGTATCTTTAAACGACGAGGACGCTGAACGCATCGTGCAGCCACATAGTGATGCATTGGTAATATCTGTACTCATAAATAGATCTCGAGTTAAGAGTGTGTTAATTGATCCAGGTAGCTCGGCCAATATCATCAAATGAAGGGTCGTGGAACAGCTGGGTGTACAAGACCAAATAGTGCCTGCAGTCCGGGTTTTAAACGGATTTAACATGGCGTGCAAAACTACTAAAGGGGAGATAACCCTACCAGTAAATATTGCCGGAACCGTCCAGGAAACAAAGTTCTACGTGATCAAAGGAGATATGAGATATAATGCTCTATTCGTGAGGCCGTGGATTCACAACATGAGGGCAGTACGCTCGACACTACACCAGACGTTGAAATTCCCCATAGCGGGAGGGATCAAGATTGTTTACAGCAAGCAGCCGGCCGCGAAAGAGATGTTGCGGTCGATGAGGTGACTCCGATGTCCGCACTTTCGACATCAAATTACCTGAGTTCGGCTAACAAGAAATTAACCAAATAGCAACCACCGACACCAGCCCCGACCGGACTAAAAGAGAAAGAAAGAGGCGAAGATGACGATTACGGAGTCCCTAGATCATTCATAGCCCCTGACGACTCCGATGCTACCAAGTCAACGATTGAGGAGCTGGAACAAATCATACTGATCGAGCACCTGCCCAACCGGAAGGTATACCAGGGCATGGGACTAACTCCCGAGCTCAAGAAGAAACTCATTATATTCCTTATGGCTAACATAGACTATTTCGCTTGGTCCCACCTTGATATGATAGGGATCATGCCAGAAATAACTACTCACAAGCTAAGCTCGGATCCGAAGTTCCACCCGGTTAAACAGAAGAGGAGGCCCCAGTCCGAAGTCAAGCATGTGTTCATCAAAGATGAGGTATCCAAACTCCTTAGAATAAGTTCCATTCAGGAAGTTAAGTACCCGAATTGGTTAGCGAACGTAGTAGTAGTAGTCCCGAAAAAGGGAAATAAATCAAGAATATGTGTAACTACAAAGACTTGAACAAGGCATGCCTCAAGGACTCTTTTCCCCTGCCCAACATCGACGCATGATCGATGCGACGGTCGGCCACGAGATACTCAGCTTTCTTGATGCCTATTCCGGGTACAACCAAATTCGGATGGACCCGGGCGATCAGGAAAAAACTTCCTTCATCACTAAATACGACACCTATTGTTATAACGTAATGTCGTTCGAATTAAAGAATGCCGGTGCCACTTACCAACGCCTGGTAAACCAGATGTTTGAAGAACAAATAGGAAAATCAATGGAGGTTTATATTGACTACATGTTAGTTGAGCCCCTACGAGGAGGACCATTTGGAACATTTGCAGAAAACCTTCAACAGGCTGAAGAAGTACAACATGAAGTTAAATCCGATGAAGTACGCATTTGGGGTCGGGTCCGGGAAGTTCCTCGGATTCATGGTGTCCAACCGGGGAATCGAGATCAATCTTGACAAAATCAAAGCGATAGAAGACATCACCATAGTAGACAATGTCAAGGTCGTTCATAGGTTAACCGGGCGTATATCCGCCCTGGGCTGATTCATATCAAGGCCTTCGATAAAAGCCATCGGTTCTTCTCATTGCTGAAGAAGAATAACTTTTCGTGGATCCTAGAGTGCCAGTAGGCTCTGGAAGAACAAAATCGGTACCTTTCTAGTCCACCCTTACTTCATACCCCGAATGCAAACGAGCAATTATACCTGTACTTAGCGGTATCCGAGATAGCGGTAAGCAGAGTCCTAGTCCGAGAAGAGAAAGGTACGCAACTCCCTATCTAATGTTAGCAGGACTCTAGGCGAGCCGAAACAAGGTACCGTCATCTGGAGAAATTGGCGCTCGCTTTACTAAGCGCCTCTAGGAAGTTAAGGCTGTATTTTCAGTGCCATCCCATATGTGTTGTAACTACTTACCCATTGAGAAACGTAATGCACAAACCCGAGCTCTCAGGACAATTGGCCAAGTGGGCATGGGAATCAGGGGGTACGATATCGAATATCGACCCCGAACCGCCATCAAATCTCAAATTTTGGCAGACTTTGTGGCCGACTTCACGAGGGCCCTAATATTCCAAGCCGAAAGGGAATTGTTGTTAAACTCGGGGACTTCCTCGGGGATCTGGACCCTCTTTACGGACGGTGCCTCGAACGTGAAAGGGTCCAGACTTGGCATCATGTTGGAGACACCTACAGGTAGCGCAGTTAGACAATCTATTAGAATTGTGAAATTGACTAACAATGAGGCCGAGTACGAGGCCATGATTGCAGGTCTTGAATTGGCTAAAAGCCCGGGGCCTAAGTGGTGGAAGCTAAATGTGATTCCCACCTTATATTAAATCAAGTCAATAGGACGTTCAAAGTAAAAGAGGAATGGATGCGAAGATACTTGGACAAGCTACAGGTAACGCTATGTCAATTCAAAGTATGGATGCTACAACACGTGCCCCGGGATCAAAATAGCGAAGCTGACGCTTTCGCTAACTTGGGGTCATCGGTTGATGATGGAGAATTCAGTTCATGGATGGGCGTGCAACTCATAAAATCGGTAGTGGAGGAAGGCCACGCCGAGATAAACTTGACAAGACTAACCTGGTATTGGAGAAACAAGTATATAGACTACCTGAAGACCAAAAAGTTGCCCTCGGATCCTAAAGAGTCGAGAGTGTTGCGCACGAAGGCGGCCGGGTTTACCCTGTCCGAAAACAACACTCTGTTTAGGAGAAAGTTCGATTTCCCACTCGCCATATGCTTGAGACAGGGAGACATCGAATACGTTTTGAGGGAAGTTCACGAAGGCACCTGCGTAAACCATTCGGGAGCAGAATCGTTGGATCGTAAGATAATCAGTGCCGGCTATTACTGGATCAACATGGAGAAATATGCGAAGGAGGCGTGCACAAATGTGACGGCTGTCAGAGGCACGCACCGATGATCCACCAACTTGGGGAGTTACTACTCTCGGTACTGTCACCCTGGCCATTCATGAAATGGCGAATGGACATCGTCGGTCCCTTGCCATGGGCACCCGGTAAGGCTCAATTAATACTATTTATGACTGACTATTTCTCTAAATGGGTTGAAGCTCAAGCGTTTGAGAAGGTCCGAGAAAAAGAAGTCATCAACTTCATTTGGGACCATATAATATGCAGGTTCGGTATGCCGGCCGAGATAGCATGTGATAACGGGAAGCAGTTCATTGGTAACAAGGTAAGCAAATTTTTCGAGGACCATAAGATCAAAAGGATCTTGTCAACACCCTATCACCCTAGTGGGAACGGGTAGGTTGAGTCTACAAACAAGACCATACTCCAAAACCTAAAGAAAAAGGTTGACCGATGCCAAAGGAAAATGGAAGGAAATTTTGCCCGAAGTCCTCTAGGCATATCGTACGACCTCAAAGTCTAGTACCAGGGCCACCCATTTTCGTTAGTCTATGGTGCCGAGGCACTAATAACAGTTGAGGTAAGAGAACTGAGTTTCAGGTTCTGATATGTAACCGAAGAATAGAACGGTGAGGCCATGAGAATAAGCCTAGAACTATTGGATGAGGGGCGCGAGGCCACCCTCGTCCGGTTGGCCGCCTAGAAAAAGTGGATCGAAAGGTATTATAACCGGGGAGCCAACCTCCGGCACTTCAATATCGGGGACTTGGCTTTAAGAAAGGTGACATTGAACACCCGAAACCCGAATGAAGGGAAACTGGGACTGAATTGGGAAGGTCCATATCGAATTATCGAGATTACCGATAAAGGTTTGTACAAACTCGAAGCAAGGAACAGTGAGCGGCTAACGAACAACTGGAACATGACCCACTTAAAACGATACTACTGCTAAGGTACGACCCTATTCATTCTTTCTTGATATATATTGTGAATTGGACTAACACTTACAGGCAACAGCCAAAGGATGATGCAGTTGTTAGGCCTGAAAGCATGTATTGCACTCTTTTTTCCTTGAACCGATTTTGTCCCAAATGGGTTTTCTGACAAGGTTTTTACGAGGCAACAATGGATCGTGCTAACTTAGTTACGAAGACCGATTTTGAATCAGAATCGATGGTCGCATCAACAATATCCGAGCCCTCTCAAAGATCGACCTCGAATACTGGGGGTCATCACCCTCGGGTCATGATTTTTAGTAAGGAAGGAAACTTTATGCTTAAACAATTCTAGGCTCTGGTTAGGATTTATTGTAAGGGGCCAAACGATCAAATGAACCGTGCCCACGTAGAAATGCCTAAGTCACAACACGAAGCTTTTCACACTTACAATCTTGTATATACGTATAGGAATGAAAGAAAGTTTCTACCTTGCTGATACATATTTTTTTCCCTCAAGACTATTACACTTTGTTCCTTAATGATATCAGCCCAAGGGTCGTCTCTATCCGGATCTAACAGATCACCCCCACTCAGGGACTGTTATCCTAGACGAACTCGGACGGCTTGGGCTATCGAAGCCCGGAGGTACAAAGCCTATTAGGCAGTACCTGAACTTAAAAGGCTACGGTCACCCTAGAAACGGCTCGGAGACGTCCGAGGCCCATAATCAAAACATAAGACCTTCAAAATTCCAAATCGGTTCAAAGGTTCTCCTCAACAAAATTATAGTCTAAAAGCATCTGAACAAGCACTTTGGGGAAAGCTTCCGGTCATACCGAACCCCCACAAGCTTCAAGCAAAATTTACATCGAGAACAAGTCTTGTTCGAACCTCCCAATAAAAACTTATTACTAGGTTTTATTCCGTACTAAGGCATTTGAAATCTTTGCAACTATAAAGAGGATGCCAAAAGTAATAGACTCGAAAATAGCCAAAAGGGAAAAAAGCCTTATATACATTCCAAAAAAGTCTTTACAAAGGCCAACGAGAATGGCCTCAACAAAATAAATGTACAAAGTGCAAAAATAAAGAAAAATTCCTAAGGCACCTACGCCTGATCTTCACCAGAACCTGCCTTCCTCGCCCTCGAGTTCAGCCATCTTCCTGGCCTCGGCCTCGAGCCTTTTCGCCTCTTCAATCTCGGTTGACAGGTCAAAACCTCGAGCATGGATCTCCTCTAGGGTCTCCCTTCGAGACAACCGCTTCACATACTCAACAGTAACTTTCAGGAGGGCCTCGACTACCTCAACATCAGCCCTATACTAGGTCACCATCTCTTCAGCATCAGCCCTGGTTATTTTCGACACGGATCTTGCTATTTTGAGCTCCTTGCCAAGGGCATCCCGTTCAGCAATGGCCGAGCCCAGTCAAGACTGAAGGTCTTCAATTTGTCGAGCCCGTGCTTAGGCCTTCTCTTTCGCCACTCGGAGTTGGACCTTTACCGATGCCAGCTGCTCCCGGGCGGTCTCCTTCTCTGAAGCTAGCCGGTCCATTTTTTCCTTCCAGACATCGGCCATGGCCTGGACCTTGTTCATTTCATCCCGGAGTTGGTCGATCCGTTTAATCTTCTACTAAACCTGCGAGGTTTGGTCGTTAGTCTCAATGGCTAAGTCGTCATTTTTTACTTGTTCCACCAAGTCGGCATTGTCCTTCTGAGCAGCATCCAACTCGGCACAGAGACTCTTGACGACACCTTCGTGCTGCTCGCTAAAAAGCTTATACATGTCTCTCTTTTCAGCGAGCTCCCTGGACTCGGCCTCGAGCTGGTTAACCTCAGTCTGATACCGAAGAAAACTTTCATGATGGAGTACCGAGGCCTGCAAAAAGATAAAAGGAAAAAGTCATGAGTAAAAGAACTAAGTCAGAGGATGAAAGAGCGTAACAATGCCTTACCCGTTCAGTGCCTTTTGCCCTCGTTGAACAAGAACGACACGTCCACCTCATTCATTTTCGCCTGGTCTTCTTTGGTTACCGGGCACCAGAGGTAGGTCATTACTCCAATAGGAGCAGAAAGAACCCGGGCATCATCCGGGGCGGTGATAACTATTGACCTCTTACGGTTGGGATCCATGCTTGGGGCGGGGAACTGGTTGATTAATTTAGGGCTCGAGTTCTGTGCGCAGGCCTCTGAAGAGGGATCTTTCCTCTGCACCTCCAAGTCGCCCAACCCGGAGAAGTCTTCTAGAGCTGTCGAGTCCACACCTTCAAAAAAAGAACGAAGGGGGTCATCATACTGTCGGCCCCTTCGTTGGATCGCTCCTTCACCATTTGGGCTTCATCAAACATGGACACGGTGAATGAAGGTGACCCAAAAATCTCTATGACACCAGGATGAGCGGAGCCGGCGTCGTGAAAGGCGTCAGCCCTTATCTCTACATCAGCCTCCCGAACCTGAGGATGATCGACCTCCATTGTTTCTCCCTAGGTTGTCGCTCGCTCTTCGAGGAAGGTCGGTTCATGGGCCACAAGAATATCATCCTCCTCGGGCCCATCCTTGAGCCAAAAGCGAGTTCGAGTCGGGTGCTCGAGAGCTAGAACTCTCCTTTGGCTTACGGGCCAACCTTCTCCTTGGCTTCTTCTTCTCTGAGCTCGGGGAACCCAGAGCCTTTCTTTTCTTCTTCTCTCCTACTGCAGCCCCGAGCTGCCCCAAAGTGGAGGGATCAACGGACAAGTCATTGTCCCCTAGTAGAGGCCTAAGCTCAATGGTCTTAGGCAAGCCTGCGAAAAGAAAAGAAAGTAAATGAGAATGTGATGCTAAAAAGGAAGCCTAATGTTACTTATAGCCCGTTTGGCCAAGCTTCTAAAATCAGCTTATTTTGAGAAGTGCTTTTCTCAAAAGTACTTTTAAAAAAAGTGTTTTTGGTGAGAAGTAGTTTGTGTTTGGCTAATTAATCAGAAAAGCACTTTTGAGCAGTAATTAGTGTTTCGCCAAGCTTTTGAAAACTGCTTCTAAGTATATTTTTCTCAAAAGTGCTTCTTAGAAAAGTGCTTTTGGAGAGAAGCTACTTTTTTCTGCTTCTCTAAAACTGCTTCCGCTTCTCCTCAAAAGCACTTTTTTCCCTTCCAAAATCTTGGCCAAACACCTTAATTTTTGGTCAAAAGTGCTTTTGGCCAAAAAAGCACTTTTGGCCCAAAAAAAAGCTTGGCCAAATAGGCTATTATTCGGGAAACAGATCTTACCGTGAGAACGGGCCTCCCGATGGCCCTTCGAAAGTTCATGCCATACGCGCTCAGAATAAGGCATCTGCGAACAACTGCCCTCGATCTACTCCTTGAGTCGAGGAATGTCGTTTGCGACTCGAGCAACAACTGCACCACTGCAAATATTGGTGAAGAAAAAGGAGATGAACGTAAAATCGATATTTAAAGGAAAGTTGTGCTTACGTGATACATTCCACTTCTCGGGGAATGGCCTAAACTCGGCAGGGATCAAGTCTGCGGTCCTCACCCTGACGAAGCGTCCCTGCCAGCCCCGATCCCGGTCCTCATCGATGCTTGAGAATGGGGCTTTGTTATCCCAGCGTACGAGCTTTATCAGTCCCCCTCGGAAGATTCAGGGACTGTACGTGCGGAGCAGATGATCGATGGTGAACCGACATGAGTCGATTTTGTTCACGAAGTATCAAAGGAGAATTACGATCCTCCACGGCGACGGGTGGATCTGACAGAGGCATACTTCATACCTCTTATAGAAATCCAGAATAACTAGGTCTACCGGACTTAGTGTGAAGGGATAAGTGTAAACACTCAGATACCCCTCCGCATGGGTAGTGATGGCGTCCTCGGGCCCGGAGATTACTATGTACTTATCCGCCCAGCCGCAGTCCTTTCGAACCGCAGAAAGGACGTCTTCGGTGATGGAGCATATGTATCTAGATACCACCTCACACTGGCCCTGCACCGATGATGTCCTTTCAGCCTTAAAATCATCCGCGATCGAGCATTCCCTGGGACGAACATTTTCAAGGGAGGCTCGGCAGTCGATTCATAGGTAGCTACGCAGGGGGCGAATCTCTCCAGGACGACCACATCGGGAGCGGTCTCCTCGACTTCGGCGGTCGGTTGTAAAGAAGAGGAAGTGACTTTTTGCAGAACAGTTTTGGAAGTTTTAGCCATTGTTATCTGGGAAAAAGCTTGAAAAATATGAAGAAAGGTTGAAAGACGAAAGGTCAAGTGCGTTGGATTGGGTGGAAAATGAGTAAAAACTTGTAACTTATTGAGAAATCTTGAAGAACGGAAGTAAAAATATTGGAGTATGAAAAAGGAACCAAATGACTCCCAGATTATGTAATATTAGTAATTATTGTTCACCCTAGTAAAAGTTTTACATTATAATCTTTACATAACTTATTAATGTGCTATTTGCACATCATGCCTCTTTACAATTTTGAATTTTAAAAAAAAGATCTTTTTAGATCTCTTATGTGTAAAAGACAAATCTCTTACGTATAAAAGTAAATCTCTCATGTATAAAAAAAGAGATAGGGGTCATAAAACTAAAAACAAGTTTGTAAAGAGCCAAAAAACTAGTCAATTGGTTTTGTGGCCACAAAATTATTTTAAGTTTATGACCCCATTTTTTTTTATACGTGGGAGATTTGCTTTTACACATGAGAGACTTAAATGCAACATTGTAAAAAGCCATGAAGGCCTAAAAATGAACCTGGTACATTTTTTTATTCTAAAATAAAACTTAAATAGAAGAAAGCAAAATGGGTCTCAAATTGAAATGTCGTTTGGTAAAAGGACCTGTACGTCAAGTCTGAAAAAATTCCCTTTTCTTTTCAATTGAAAAATACCTCCGATTTGCCCACTCTCTCACTCGCAATGATTGCGTTCTTCTGATTCTTCCCAATTTCACAAATTTGCATCTCTAAGATTCTCTAATTTATTTTAATAATCCCTCAGATTCTCCCAATTTCTGAATGTCCAGAATCTGATTTTTGTCATGAGGAAAAAACTCGACACTCGCTTCCCTGCGGTGAGCTGCTTTACTTTTTTACTCTTTCCTCTCTTATGCTTTTGTTTTTCCTTTTATTTTACTTATATTCGCCTTGATCTGCCTATGAGCTCTGCTAATTTCAACGAATCTGGTATTTTATGAGCTGTTTAGCTGGACCTATTTTGCTTAGTGGGTCGGTTTCTAGGGTTGTTGCTTAATGGATAACTTGAATTTTGACTTCACTTGTACTGTGGCTCGTCATAAAATTCACATTGAAATTATTATATGGTAACTTCAAATTGAAATTTTGAGCCTCTTTAGGGACATGGGAATTTTGGTTGAACTAGTAGTCAGCCTTGCCTAAAGCTTAGTGTAGCCAAAGAAAAGTATAAGAGAGCTAGGATTTTGTATCGTGGGTCAAAGTAATTGCTTCCATTTTTTGGTGAATTAAAGAAAATTATTTTGCTGCTAGTCTTACTGGTTTAATACTTACTCTTACTTTATGTAACTATGCTTTTCAGAGATTTATGCATCAGTAGATAATATAATGAACTTCTAGTAATTTTGTATTTATTATAGTATTATTATTTATTTTGGATAATATTCGTCTATGATGAGTTTATACTGAGTATGGTTGCCGACTCCAACTTGTTTGGGACTCAGGCGTGGTAGTAGTAGTTGCCCTTGTTGTATTGTGGTATTTGAAATGACTTAAGTGAGGCAGTACAGTGATGTGGCATGTCACTGTGGTAGTCAACTTGGATTATTATTGGATACACAAAGACAAACAGCAAGTTACATTTGTTGCGTATTGTTTTACAGTGTAATATCTTGGAAAGCATTTGGAACTCTTTCACCTTATATTAATACTTTCTGCTTTGGTGGTTAAAGAGTATCTATAACTATGGAAAGAGAAGGAAGTTTCATGAGCATTGTCTTTGAAGTTGTAAACCT
Organism: Nicotiana attenuata; assembly: GCF_001879085.1. Classification (NCBI taxonomy): domain Eukaryota; kingdom Viridiplantae; phylum Streptophyta; class Magnoliopsida; order Solanales; family Solanaceae; genus Nicotiana; species Nicotiana attenuata. The sequence goes on along the minus strand of NC_031994.1, from coordinate 45,860,293 downwards.
GTTAATCTTAACTAGTGCAGGCCAACCATTAAAAGCTAACTCATTCAACCTTGTTTGAAACTGTTGTGGACATTGAGGCCTTATCTCAAAGAAGTAACAGTTGGGATGCGCCATGAAAAACACACCTAGTGCACGGCTGCACGCGTGCAATGGCCTCATAATGATGGCTGTGGTAGCATTGTTCTGGCAGCCAACGAAGGGGAAAAGAGTTCTATATTGCAGAGGTGGCATTTTTACCACGAGGGAAGATTACCTCAAATCAATCATATCAAGTGTGCTAACCTCCTAATCACTGTTCTGAAATGGCACTACCACAGCCAACTATTTGTCTTATTCTTTGTTTTTTTTTGGAGTTTTGTGAAGACACACTAAGTACAGTTTTCTGTCCGAATTACTTAGGTAACAGATGGTGATATTATCACTTTGTCATAGAAAAGAAGGGGTGGATTATCATTGTGACAGCCTGTCAGCCCATAGCAGGTGCATTTTGCGACAAGAAGTGGGATCTCTCTCTTATCTGTGTTAAATGACCTTATATTAAAAAAAACACTGTGTTAAATGAACAATATGCTGGTGCCTCTCTAGGATCTGAGTTACTACATTTCTGATAAGTAGGGTCTCTGTTTGAATGAATAACTTTTCCTTCGATTAAGAAAGAAAAGGACGGACTTAGAGGATTAACAGGGAAAACACATAGAAGAACGCCTAATCAGTTTCAAGTCTTTTTTATTTGTTATCATTGATGTTCTTATTGTTATCGTCATCATTATTAATTGCTTCTCAGCTTTTAGTACTATCAAATGTGGAATATCTGAGATATCTCCTTTTTTTCATGAAAAACGTTTAGGCCCGGATCAAGAAGATTATGCAAGCTGATGAGGATGTTGGCAAGATTGCAATGGCAGTGCCTGTTCTAGTGTGTGAGTCTCATAAAATGTTTTTCTTTCGTCAATTTACTCGTTGTTATCTTTTTCTAACCCTTCCTCCCCTGGCAATTAATGCAGCAAAAGCCTTGGAGTTATTCTTACAAGACCTTTGTGATCGGACATATGACATAACTCTTAGAAGAGGAGCAAAGACTGTTAATTCACTGCATTTGTGAGTGGCATTTTGAAAATCTCCATTCATCTGTATAGATCAGATCTGGCAGCTAATAGCCTAATGAGGAGCCATTATCTATTCAATCTCCTCACTGATTTCTGATCTGGTTAATTTGTTGTTATGTTTGATAACTTAATCCTGATAATCAGCTTGACTGTGTTGAGTAGTTGCTTCAGACTTGTGCTTATCTGGCTCAGGCCTCCCGATTCTCATGTAATTTTTTGTAATTATATTGCATAGATGAAACACAAAAGCTTTAGGGCTTTTACTAGGAAGGTAGTAAGATTTTCGGGAAAACACTTGCCTTGTGTAGGTCTGCTAGTCCACCTTTTTCTAATGGAACACATTTGATGAATTTATTTCTGCAGAGTGCTTCATCTCGAGGACCCTAGTCTTTATAGTTGTGTGGTACTTCTGGTAAAAACCTGTTCCAGTCTTTTTGATTTTCCCCCCTGAAATTATCTGATATTGTAGTACTAATTTTTCTCATCTGTTTCTGTCATTGGAAACTTGTTTGGCTAAATGGTTGAATTGCTCTTCATTTCTAACATGCTCTCTCCAAGTGTGTCATTTTCTACTGCAAGCCAACTGAGATGGATCTAGAAATCATGGCTTCTTTTTGACATTAGTGGAGTATCATAGCTTCCTCTTAACGTGGTGCAGTATCTTATGTCTGAAACAATCCGAGCTACCTGCCCAAAACCTTATGGCAATAGATGGAGTGGTCTAGGACATTGTAAACACTTGTGGAAACACTTAGATAACCGATGAGGAACGAGTTTATTCTCCAACCAGCATGTGGGACCCATTTCTAGGGTTTAGACATGGATTGAAGACTTTCTTTTTATCCAACCATTGCCATAAGGTTTTGGGTTGGATGCTCAGATTCTTTCACATGGAATCAGAGCATCCAACTCAAAACCTTAAGACAATGGTGGAGTGGCCCAAGACATTATAAACTCCTTTGTAAACCCTTGCGCAACCAATGAGGGATAAGTGCATTCTCTAACAGTATGACATAAGTTAGTGATTGTCTCCCACTTCAGCTGTGCACTTCAAACCAGCTGGCAGCTGTAATGGACTTGCTTCCTGAGTGTTCCTTGAAGACTAGCTGCTGCAACATGAAGCAAATAGTCTTCAACATTACTAATAGACCTTGGAATTTTCTGATAAATTGAAAATAGTACTCTAAAGAATGTTATGGATAGAATTTAGAATCCAATGCATTTCACAGATCCTCTTTTGTTGTTCATGGCATCTTTAAGTGTGCGTCAGCTAATGCATCATTTTTTTCTTCTCCAATGTGCTGAAAGATCTCTCTCCTACTACTGGAACACGTCTTTCCGTGCAGGTTAAGTAGGATGATGCTGCCTTTCTCACTCACTTGTCAATTCGGAAATGATGGGCTTGTTGGTTCATTTATCCTATTACATCCATACTGATTGCATCTAACATCTGTTTGTAGAAAGCATTGTGTACAAAGCTACAACGTGTTTGACTTTCTTCGGGAAGTTGTCAGCAAGGTTCCTGATTATGGCCATTCTGATGCTGCCGGTGAAATGCCAAAAAGAAGGTTAAGGATCATTTCTTGTTTGTCCTATAACATTTAAGTTAGTAGTTTTTCTTCAATTCAGTTGATTATTCCACTTACACATCTAAGGTGACAAACTTTGCAAATCATATACTGTTTTATCAGGAAAGTTGCAATGGAAGAACATCATGACAGTGAAGATGAGTTCAAAAGGAGCAGGACGGTGAGAAACCCTTTGTTGACTCGTCTAGTTTAGATTCCTCGTAATTTCTCAGATTGAAAACTGAAAAAGTACTTATTTGTTGTAAAGCATTTAATTATTGCTTTTAAAAGAGCATTTAGTTCTCCCAAAGAATAAAAATGCTCTGAATGTGGTAATAGTAGGAACAAGTAATTGCTGATGATCTCATTTTGTTGAGATGAAGTTTTCACGGGACAAACTGATTTAGCTCAAGAAAACATTGTACTATCAATATCTTTGATTCTTTTTTTATTTAGAAATAATGTTTTATCCATTAGTTAGTGATAACTGATAACCTTATTTTTTATTTAAAGATAAGGTTTTAGTATATTCTTATATCTCTTTTAGTTAGAGATAAAAAGTTCTAGTAGTGTCACAAGTTCTAATTTGTTCAGACTCCAGGACCCTTAATTACTTTGCTTCGGACCACACTTGATGGATAACATTTTTTTTTATAATGGTGGTGTCCAGGGCTAGTTTGTGCGTACCTTGATTACGCCACCCCGTACTTGCATTTTCTCAACTACCGTGTAACTCTGTCACAGAGGCTTAGGAAAATGAGAATTAATAACACTTTATGGGTTGATCTATCTCTCTATGTCCCTTCATTTATGCTTATCTTGTTTTTCGTCTTTCTCTCCTGTCCGCTTCTTCTTCCTCCCCTTTTTTCTGTCTTTCTTTCTCTTTGTTTCTTCTCTTTCTCCCTCTTCTCTCCTTTCCCCTTACTGTCTCTCTTCTCTCTTTTTGGCGCTACATCAATTTGGTAAACTCTTTGTTTTCCCCTTTTTGGTACTACATCAATCTTGGTCAGAGAGTATATTCATAGTTCTAAATCATCACACTTTGCTGCAATTCCATCAATTAGTAAATATGTATCACCCTATCTCCCCCAATAACTCAATCTGCAATAGTTAGCCGGCCTCTTTTCATCATTCAATCAGAAAAGTTACTTGGCCCCTCCTTTTATTATGGAAGTTGGAGACAACAATTGTGGTTCTGCAAGACACCATTATGAGTGGGAGTTGAATCCATTCTAAGTTAATCATTTGCATAAAATTCTTAGAAGGATGGACATCAACTGTTATATGATGTTACCTTTGACCATCTTATGGGTTTCATTATATGAATCGAGATTTTATTTAGAGTTGCACCAACACTTTCACTCATTGCTGTTGAGTTTTCTCCAAGAGAGTGTTGTATCTTAAATAAGGTTGCACTCATTATTTTTTTAATTTTAATCTGTTAAAGATTTATATGTAAATAGAATATGAAAATAACTTAGTGTTAGATAATTATGGAATATTGGAATGAAGTTGGTCTAAATGGAGCAAAACAGATAATGAGGATTCATGTCACTGACCCAACTACCTTGAGGTGTAGTGTTGTTATTGTTCTCTGAGTTAGTTAGGGTTTTTATATGGCATAGTTGAATTCGGAGGAAGATGTAATGCCATAAGGCAACGTCGCATATCATAAGTTGGGTGTTTTCTATATAATGCGATAGCATAATCATTTGTGGTTGTCATGAGAGTTGTGAATGCATATTTTCTAACATAATCAACTTACAGTGTACAGTGATCACTTTATATTTTCTGTTATCAAGTCATGACATGAATGGCATTTTTTTCCTGCAGGAGACGTGTCATGCTAGCAGTAGCGGTAGGGGAAGAGGTAGGGGTAGAGGAAGAGGTCGTGGTCGAGGGCGTGCTGATAGGGAGCTCTCACGGCCTGATATGCAACTTGAATCCTGCACATCTCTTCAGCAGAGTGGTCAGCAAAATCCAAACCCTGGAACTCAGACAGAGAGCTGCGCAGAACCGAAGGGATCACCTAAACAGGATTCCATTGCTTGTGACAGGGAAAGTTCAGTTATAACAACTCCTAATCTGAAGGTCAACGTAGATGAAAGCGTTGATAAATCAGCTGCACCAGATATAGCAGCCTGCAATGCATCGCCAAGGCCTGCCAATGAGAAAGTGGAGGAAGGCCCCCAATGGTCTCTCGAGATGGAGAGAATGGTTATCGACCCTACCCATATGTCACACCTGAATTCAAGTTTGGCGGAGGAGGAAGAAGATTATGATGAAGAGTAGACAGATAAAATAACAAACAAATGGCCTATTCGGCATATGCTATTTATTTGGTAGCAAGTTCCTATGGGCCCTAACATAAAGGGCATGAATCCCTCTGCCTCCCTTTGTGATTTGTTGCAGTATATGTATTTCTTAGTTGTCTTTGCGACTCCAGTCTTGTAATGGTCTCTAACCGTTTCCTCTTTCCAGTAAAAATAAGTAGGAAATGTGTGTTGCTCCAACCAGCACTCCATGTACCAGTTACTGTATGAAATAGCGAGGGAGAACTAGTTTGTATCTTTATTCGATTTACATAATATTAGTCCTTGACTTCTGCTGAAAATGGGTGCCATAAAATTTTCGAAAACTAGAAGGGGTTAAAGTGCCACTTGAATTGCCCTTACTACTTTCGTAATGCCTACTCCAGCATGCATAATATCAAAGTTATGCTGGTCTCTTGTTCTACACACATTTTGAAACTTAACTTTAACCATCCTGCTGGTTACTCTTCTCTTATTTTGAATCTTTTTATCAGCTTAAAGAAAAACAAACTGGAATTCCATTTTGATGATGGATCGGTCTATTGTGAGTTTCTTATTAACATTCAGAAACCCTCTTCCTTGATGTCAAAAGATTTATAGCTGTCATTTAACTAGGCAAATCCTAAAGTGAAACTACCAGCTATGTCCATTTATAAGAAGTTTATTACAAAAAATTAGCCAATTTATAAAATATTACTAATATTAGCCAAGTGTTACCAATATTAGCCAATTAGCTTTTTGTAGCAAAAAAAGGTCAAATTTTTGTTTTCTTTTGAGTGGGTGTTATTATAACTGGGTACATATTAAGGAGTTTGAATCTCAGTTTTGGGATGATTTGGTAGAGTTTTGAGGTTGTTTGAATTGAAAATTCGAGGTAGAAGATGAACATGGAAAATAATTATATGTATCACACTGTGTATCATTTATGCATCACATGTATCATATTTGTATCAAATATGTATCACGTGTATATTCATATATACCTGTGTGTGTGATACTTGCCTGATACATGTTTGATACATGTGTCGCAGAAGAACTTTTTGAATTCGATTTTAACTGCGAATTTTGATACCAAATCAATCCAAATCACCTTTAATATATTGCTTAGATTTTTGGAATCTCGTATATATATTTTTTTGTATTTCATCACCTTGTTTGCTACCTCATCCATAAAATTTCCCCTTGCATCTAATGTTGCTGATCATGCTTAAAAATATGGAAGGAGATTTTTGCGTGTGATTCTCGGAGAGAGAGAACCTTGTTTATTTGGGTTTTTAATTTTTATATGCGCTTGGCTAGTTTTGGTAAGATCTATGATTAATGGCTAAAGGTTGGTAAGTTGTGACTTATTTGGGACATTTCTGTAAGATTCCCAATCCTAAACGGTCCAGTCAAAAGTGATCAGTATACTGTATACTATACTAAGAAGTACTCCCTCCGTTTCAATTTATGTGAATTCATTTCCTTTTTAGTCCGTGCTAAAAAAAATGACTCATTTCTATATTTGAAAATAATTTACCCTTTTAAAGTGATTTATAGCCACACAATGTGCCTCATTTTACACAAGTTCAAAAGTCTTTTCTTTTTTTCATAAACTGCATGCCTAGTCAAATAGGTACACATAAAATGAAATGGATGGAGTATGATTTATTATAACAAGACGCCTAGCAATACTACACTTGGTCAACAGTACATAACTCTCTTTCCCAATAAGATATAAACATTTAAATTGGGATAAAAGAAGGTATATATATAACAGACAGAAAGCATGATATTTTTTTTTTTACAGTAGCTCCTCTTTTCTTTTACTTTTTTTTCCCGGTTAAGGGTCTGATTTGCCCTTCTACTATTATAAATAGGCCTTATGCGTTTGATTTTCTTATAAAAAATATCCCCACTGTTATACATTAGTTGCACATTTATCTCTTACCCGTTAAAAGCACCTTCCCAGATTTTTAAGGAGCACGTGGCATCCTCTTATTGGACCAACTGATCCGCCCCAACTTTTAATTAAAACCCGCCCGACCCAACCAATAAACTTAGACCCATCGGTAAAATTTAGTCCATTTTCCCATCGAGCTTTTCATTTCCCTCAGAAAGAAAATACATAAGGTTCATCGCACCCCAATTACAATCAATTCATTCCACATGCTTTATTCTACAACTGCAGTTAAAGGTAATTGATTTCTTCAAGTAACTGTTTGTTTAAGCTGTTATATGTATTTTCTTGCTTATATTTGCCGCGAATTAGTCACTTTAGGGATTTCGTTCTTTAATCTTGTTATGGTTTTGAGTATGTGATTTAAAGTTGACCATTGGCTGTGTTGTTTATGAGTGGATTTTGTTTGCATGGGTTATCTAGGTGGGTTTTCTGTTAGAGTTTATTCGAGATAGATTTGGTTTTGGATTTTTGTGTAGTTTGTGGTCCATGTGGTTTTGGCCTTTTTGTTTGTTTAATGAAAAAATTGGTGGCAGAACTAAGATTGTGGGGTCTTAAGTTTGGGGTTTAAGGTATTTTTTGTCGGTGTATGGTTGTTGACCCCAACTGAATATTTTAAAGCTAGTGGGACTTCACTTTCTTATTGTATGTGGTCCTGTTGTTGCATATTTTTTTATTTTTCTGGTTCTCCATGTTTGTCTTTCCTTGTGGTCGATTAATTTATTGTTTGATAATATTTTCTTTATTGTTTAACAGTCATTTTTTAGAGCTTTCAGTTTAACCTTTTCTTTATTGTTTAATAGTTAAACAGTCTAACAGTCTTCATTTTTTAACAGTTTAATAGTCTTTCAATTTAACCTTTTCTTTATAGATTTTCATTTTAACAGTCTTCATTTTCTATAGATTTTCTTTATTGTTTAACCTGTATTTCAATTTTGTTGCCATATCCATTGCATATTATTGTTCAATCATAACAGTCATTTATTTTCTTAATTTTTCAGGATATTAAAGATGAACTTGGTGGACATAATGTTCCATCATGGTGGGGATTGGATCAGAGAACCCCATGTGTTATATTCAAAGAAGTTTGTTCACTCTTGGGAAGGTTATGACTCTGACCTTATTTCCTTTATTGATCTAGTAAATGAGCACACTAGGGAATTGATGTATGTTGGTGTTCAACAACTAATTGTAAATGGACCTTCTGGTAACTATTATGAAGTAGTGGATGATTCTGGGATAAGACATTTATTGTCTTTAATATCTGATGAGTTTAAGTGTCTTAACTTCTATGCAGTAGATGAATGTGAATTATCTGTGAATGTTCCTAATGTTGTCCATTATTCTGATTCACATCATCACTAACTGAAGTTGGTACAGATTGTAGTGTGAGAGTGAGAGTGAGAGTGACAATGATAGTGAAGGTGATGAGGTAGGGTATGATTATGAGGAATTACAAACAACTGCATGTCAAAAAAAATAGAGAAATTGATGTTGCACTGCAAAATTACAAGGAATTGTATAAGGGTATGAGCTTCAAGGACATACCTGAAGCAAGAAAATGTATTAACTTTGTCACACCTCCTTTTTTACACACCTACCCCGAAGGACAAATGTATAAGGGAGTTTTTCCATTTAAAGTGACATTATTCGAAATGAGATTATTTATTTACTTTTAGAGTCGCCACTTGGGAAAGGGTTGGCTTTTGGTGTCCCAAGTCACCGGTTTAACTTAAATCCCAAATCGAGGAAAATTTCGACTTCCCAATTGGAGTCTGCGAACCAGAAATTCTGTGTAAGGAATTCTGTTGACCCGAGGGAAGGTGTTAGGCACCCCCGGGTCCCGTGGTTCTAGCACGGTCGCTTAAATTATTATAAATGGCTAAAATCTGATTTTTTTTAATACATGTTCCAACCTATAGTGCATTCTTACAATTATTTATCGCTTTTAGTTAAATTTTACGAAAGACATTGAACGTCGTTTAAAACATGTTTTTGGATCACGTCACATGAAATGCACCCGGATCCGCGACACATTTTATTCAACGTTTTGGGATTTGGATTTGGGTCACATGAAATGCACACCCGAATTTAGGAAGATGAAATTATTAAAAGCGCGCCTAAAGCGACTAACGTCTTTTCAACTTTGTGGGAGGCCGTGGAATTCGCTAAACGGCACGCCCCAAATTCTAAGTATTTTTAATTAAGCAATTAATGAGGGCCCCGCAATTTGTGTGTTTTTGTTTGGCGAGGCTCATCTCACTTTATTATTTAAAGGCCAACCTAAAGCAAACTAAGATTTTCTATTTATTATTTGTCTCTAAAAGGGCCTAATTAATTGGCATTTATAAATTCGAGTCTCGAATTCAAGTCTGAATTCAAACAAAAGGTGGGACCCTCTTAGCTTGGGCCCGCTACCTAACTCGAGAACCTAGATTTATATTTACCAATTAATTCCCATATTCCTAAGGTAATTTTAAAGGGATTTTTGGTTTATGACAGCTTTTGGGCCTAAGAATTGGCCCAAACATGAAGTAATCAAGTCGCCTAAGCTGGGCAGTCTGTGTCCATGAAACAGCCAGGCTTTTGGCTCAAAATGAGCCCAGTTCCAAAATGGTGCAATAAAACGGGTGGGCCTTCAGCTGTAGCGTATGCTGGGCCTATATTGATGGTCCAAATGTTTACAACCAAACTAAGCTAATTAATCTAAAATTGTGACTAATGCTCAAGTTATGAATTAACACTTAATCTAAAATTGTGATAGGCCTTTAGACTCAAACCAATCCAGTATAGACTAAAACAGAAACTGAAAATCAATACATGAATTCGTGACTATTATAATGTTATTATTATATCCAGCAACACATTCGATATGGAATCCTAAGCATTTGTATTTCCTAATATTGTAGTTCAGGCTGATACTGCCTATGATATTGTAAAATTAACTGTGCTAAATGAGTATTATTGAATATCCTACTTGTATGAAGTGAAGAGAGTGGTCCAATAACTCCAATTAATAACAGTTCAACAGTCCCAATTATACACGTAGAATTAACTCATGACAAACTTAACATTTCATAGGCAGTCTTAGTTATACAGTCCACAATCTGTCCAATTTAATTACAAAACAAGTCTAAACAGCCCTAATTAACACACATAGCCCTATCTAATACCAATACACATTTGTTTAAATGAAACTACAGCCACATATGAACTAGTAATGAAAGCAAAAACAGATTTATATGGTTGAACTGCTTCATCGTTTGGATTTCACAAGTATTCATGTTCATTGAGTGAAACTTCGTGCCATTAGGGATTACAATTGTACCTGGAATTGTGCAAAATAAAAGGAAGGAGTCACAGCAGATTTGAGTTTGCAACAGGAGCAAGCAGCAAGTTACAACAGCTCAAAGTTAGTCTCAAAGCCCAGGATTAATATGTGAACAAAGGCCAGCAATCCAAACAACCAGCAAATACACCAAAAACTTGACTCAAATAACCGGAATTCAACTTGAAATTGACCAAAACCACTTCTGAAGTTTCAGCAATTAAGAAATGAGCTATGAGATGAACTTCAACACCTAAAACTCAAAATCAACCTAGAAAATCCGAATGAAACAGTGTTGTTTTTTTTAAAAAAAGTTTTCTACTGATTTTTGTTTGTTTTTGGTTTTTTGGAAGGGAAGTAAGATCTAGAAGAACAATTGGACTATAGGAATACAGATTCCAACTTTCTTAGGTTTTGAAATTCAAATTTTAACTTCAGAACTTCAGAATGGGATTTTAGAGGGAAGATTAAAAGCTGGAATGTTTTTGGGATTTTTTCAGAGAGTCTAAAACTTTTTGGGGAGATTTTCAGGGGTTCCTCCTGTAAAACAAGGCACTAGGCCTGCCTTTTATAGGCAAGGAAGGGGGCAGAATGTTCTGGAAAGTTTNTCTCTCTCAATGCCTTATTTTCTTCTTTTGCGTTTCTTTTCCTCTCTCGTGTTTCTTTTATTTCTTTCCTTCGTACTCTTTTTTTTTTCTTTTCTTTTTCTTAGGGTTACGGTCGAATCCTATGGAGATTGCCTACGTATCATGACCCCGCATGAATCAGACCAAGCGTAGTTCGTGCAGATAAGGTATATAAGCTAACTCGTTTTTTTTTTGAAAGAAATGCTTTAGAAGGTAAAACGGGAAATATTTTTGATTTTGATTTTTCTTTTTATTTTTTGAAAGAAAGACTTCTAAAAAAAATTTCTTTTCTTTTTGTTGGAACTTTGGGAATTTTAGAAGTAGAAAGAAATATTTTTGTTTGAATTTTCATTTATTTTCTCAACACGAAAGAAAAATATTTTTTCTTTTGGATTTTGAAAGTTGCCTTTTAATTTCGGCAAAGGGACTTTTACGAAAATGATTTGGGTTTTTGAGCAAAAATATTTCGGACTCAATTTTCGAAATTTGTATTTTTTTATGTTTTTTATGAAAGAATGACATCTAAGGAGTATTTTAATGATTTATTTTGACCTAAAGTAAATTTTTTTATTTAAGCAAACAAAGATTCGATTTTGCAGATACGGCCTTCCAGCACTTCTGGAAAGAAGATTTTAAGGCTGTGCCCGCTAACCATTGAAAATGACTCAGGGTGGCTGTTCTTGCAAAAACAGCCTTCCGGTGCCCTTTTGGGGACATTCGGCTTATTTTAAAACAAGAATGACATCACCTGACTTATTTTGACAAAAATTAAAATTTTGGTATTTTTGGCTATTTTTGCAAAAGGGTGGTTGGACTCGATGAGGGTTGCCTACGTATCTCACATCCGGTGAGAATCAAACCGGCGTAGTTCGGTCAAATTGGGAATTGAGTATACTAACTCCCTTTTTTTTTATAAAACGCAGACCATGAAAGCTTTAAGGCAAAAGAAAAATATTGTTGATTTTTTTTGAATTTTTTTTTGGAATTTTCTAACAAAATGCTTTAAAAGAAGAAAGGGAATTTTTTTTTTTGGTTTTTTGATTTTGATTTTATTTTTGAAAGAAAGACTTCTGAAAATTCCTTTTGTTTTTATTTGAACTTTGGAAATTTTAAAAGCAAAAAGAAAATACTTTTTGTTTGAGTTTTTCATTTGTTTTCTCTTTTTCTAAGAAAATATTTTTGAAACCTCTTAATTTTTGAAAGAGGGACTTCTTTAAGAAAAATGTTTTGAATTTCTGAGCTTTTATTTATTTATAAAAGTACTTCTAAGGAAAAGCAAAAATATTTTTGGACTTCAATTTTTCAAACTTTTTATTGACATTTGCAAAAAAGACTTCTAAAGAAGAAAAGAGTATTTTTGGACTTTTGTTTCTGATTTTTTTTTTGGATTTTTGTTGTTTTTTTTTAATAAAAATACTTTACAATGAAGGAAAACCGTATTTTTGGATTTTGATTTTTATGAAAGACATTAGAAAGAAGAAAACCGGTTTTTAGTTTTAAAAACTTCTTTTTTTTGTTTTTTTTAAAAAAAAATTATCTAAGGAAAGATTTCTGAAGAAAGAAAATATTTTTGGATTTTTTGAAAATTGGGGTCGGAACCGATGAGGTTTGCCTACGTATCCCACATCCGGTGAGAATCAGACCCGCGTAGTTCGGGCAGATTTGCCAAAATCAAAAATGTATTTTTGAACAACAATTTTCTTCCTATTTTTTCAAATATTTTTCTCTTTTGTTTTCACTTTTCAAAAAAACCGGCAGCATTTCGGTACTATTTGGGCATTGGGGTTTTTTCAAAACAAATGGTCACCCCTAATTAGTTCTAACACTGCTTATTTTCATAATTTCACTCATTTAGACAAGCCGGTCAACATGCAAAACCGAGCAAATAAATGCGCAATTAGCACGTAAGATGCATCAGAATGGTCAATTCATTTCAGGTTGCCTGTCTTAGACGGACCCAACCCCTGTGTTGAGTCCCCTAAGTCAAATGCACATGATGCAAACAAACGTCCTACTAGGGATCCGGCATGAGGTTTTGTTCTTCTAGGTTTATTGGTCTAGACCTGGCTTACCCGAGCGGACAACTCGAGCCGAGTGGGAGGCAGCATACCGGGGATACAGAAGCTCCGCCGGCTTAGCAACTTATCCAAACCTCATTCTAAATTGGGAAAGACTCTAAACAGAAGAGAAGCTACACGAAGTGCACCCTTCTCCATGATGTAGAAGACTCAGAGAGAGGAAGGGATTCGCGACAGTTTATATATACAATTTCAACAAATATCAAAGCGGTAAAACATTTAGCACATATAGCATGGAACATGTAGAAAAATCAGATAAAGCCAAATATAACAATTGTACTAAGCTCGAATTCTTGAACCCTGAATCGAAATTCTGGGTCCGTGTCCCCAGTAGAGTCGCCAGAGCTGTCACACCTCCTTTTTTACACACCTACCCCGAAGGATAAATGTATAAGGGAGTTTTTTCATTTAAAGTGATATTATTCGAAATGGGATTATTTATTTACTTTTAGAGTCGCCACTTGGGAAAGGGTTGACTTTTGGTGTCCCAAGTCACCGGTTTAACTTAAATCCCAAATCGAGAAAAATTTCGACTTCCCAATTGGAGTCTGCGAACCAGAAATTCTGTGTAAGGAATTCTGTTGACCCGAGGGAAGGTGTTAGGCACCCCCGGGTCCCGTGGTTCTAGCACGGTCGCTTAAATTATTATAAATGGCTAAAATCTGATTTTTTTTATACATGTTCCAACCTATAGTGCATTCTTACAATTATTTACCGCTTTTAGTTAAATTTTACGAAAGACATTGAACGTCGTTTAAAACATGTTTTTGGATCACGTCACATGAAATGCACCCGGATCCGCGACACATTTTATTCAACGTTTTGGGATTTGGATTTGGGTCACATGAAATGCACACCCGAATTTAGGAAGAAGAAATTATTAAAAGCGCGCCTAAAGCGACTAACGTCTTTTCAACTTTGTGGGAGGCCGTGGAATTCGCTAAACGGCACGCCCCAAATTCTAAGTATTTTTAATTAAGCAATCAATGAGGGCCCCGCAATTTGTGTGTTTTTGTTTGGCGAGGCTCATCTCACTTTATTATTTAAAGGCCAACCTAAAGCAAACTAAGATTTTCTATTTATTATTTGTCTCTAAAAGGGCCTAATTAATTGGCATTTATAAATTCGAGTCTCGAATTCAAGTCCGAATTCAAACAAAAGGTGGGACCCTCTTAGCTTGGGCCCGCTACCTAACTCGAGAACCTAGATTTATATTTACCAATTAATTCCCCATATTCCTAAGGTAATTTTAAAGGGATTTTTGATTTATGACAGCTTTTGGGCCTAAGAATTGGCCCAAACATGAAGTAATCAAGTCGCCTAAGCTGGGCAGTCTGTGTCCATGAAACAGCCAGGCTTTGGGCTCAAAATGAGCCCAGTTCCAAAATGGTGCAATAAAACGGGTGGGCCTTCAGCTGTAGCGTATGCTGGGCCTATATTGATGGTCCAAATGTTTACAACCAAACTAAGCTAATTAATCTAAAATTGTGACTAATGCTCAAGTTATGAATTAACACTTAATCTAAAATTGTGATAGGCCTTTAGACTCAAACCAATCCAGTATAGACTAAAACAGAAACTGAAAATCAATACATGAATTCGTGACTATTATAATGTTATTATTATATCCAGCAACACATTCGATATGGAATCCTAAGCATTTGTATTTCCTAATATTGTAGTTCAGGCTGATACTGCCTATGATATTGTAAAATTAACTGTGCTAAATGAGTATTATTGAATATCCTACTTGTATGAAGTGAAGAGAGTGGTCCAATAACTCCAATTAATAACAGTTCAACAGTCCCAATTATACACGTAGAATTAACTCATGACAAACTTAACATTTCATAGGCAGTCTTAGTTATACAGTCCACAATCTGTCCAATTTAATTACAAAACAAGTCTAAACAGCCCTAATTAACACACATAGCCCTATCTAATACCAATACACATTTGTTTAAATGAAACTACAGCCACATATGAACTAGTAATGAAAGCAAAAACAGATTTATATGGTTGAACTGCTTCATCGTTTGGATTTCACAAGTATTCATGTTCATTGAGTGAAACTTCGTGCCATTAGGGATTACAATTGTACCTGGAATTGTGCAAAATAAAAGGAAGGAGTCAGCAGCAGATTTGAGTTTGCAACAGGAGCAAGCAGCAAGTTACAACAGCTCAAAGTTAGTCTCAAAGCCCAGGATTAATATGTGAACAAAGGCCAGCAATCCAAACAACCAGCAAATACACCAAAAACTTGACTCAAATAACCGGAATTCAACTTGAAATTGACCAAAACCACTTCTGAAGTTTCAACAATTAAGAAATGAGCTATGAGATGAACTTCAACACCTAAAACTCAAAATCAACCTAGAAAATCCGAATGAAACAGTGTTGTTTTTTTTAAAAAAAGTTTTCTACTGATTTTTGTTTGTTTTTGGTTTTTTGGAAGGGAAGTAAGATCTAGAAGAACAATTGGACTATAGGAATACAGATTCCAACTTCCTTAGGTTTTGAAATTCAAATTTTAACTTCAGAACTTCAGAATGGGATTTTAGAGGGAAGATTAAACGCTGGAATGTTTTTGGGATTTTTTCAGAGAGTCTAAAACTTTTTGGGGAGATTTTCAGGGGTTCCTCCTGTAAAACAAGGCACTAGGCCTGCCTTTTATAGGCAAGGAAGGGGGCAGAATGTTCTGGAAAGTTTTACTCATTTTCCCCCTTTTTTTTCCAGAAATTGCATATTAATCCTAAAGTTGTGGCTTGTTGCCCAAGTTACTGCATTAAGAATGCAGAAACTTACACTAAGACCCCCCTTCTAGAAGGACCTAGGGTGTTCTAGCTTTGTTTTCTACCTATGGAATACCTATACTACCCTCATTTCTATTCTGAAATTGCTTAGCCTTAACAAACTGAGCCATTTCCAATGCCCAAACTACCCCTGATTACCCCCCTAAAATTACTAACACTAGTTAAACTATCAGCTATAACCACGCAACCTAAACTGAACCTAATAACTAATTAAGACTAAACGCTGAACTAAAGAAATACTTATTTCAAAACTAAACTAAACTAATTAAAAGCAACTAGTAACAATCATAAGGGAATACTGAATCAACAAATTAAGGTGTGGAGGCTGCCGGCGTTACAGGGAGGGGGGTTGGTACGAGGAAGGAGGTGATATGTCTAGGCTTTGCAAAGATTTTCGGAAAATTTTATGGAAAATCAATATCAATTATGAGCCATTGGATTGAAATGAATGGATGGCATAGGTTAACTGGGATTTGAGTATCTCAAAACGACGTCGTTTGCATATGATACTATGTAGTTTGAGTATCCTGAGGCCTGAAAAAAAAATGGACCGGGCACTGAGGTGACTTGAGCCTGGGTTTGGTCCGGATCTGGGGAAAGATTGGGCTCGAATTGGATTTTGGCCCAAAATTGGTCTTTTATCAAGACCATGCCTTCTTTTGAATCTTTTTTATTCTTTTCTTTTTCCTTTTTGTATTTATTTTTGTATTTTACTTATTATTAATTTTTTTTGTATTTTCTGATTTTATTATGTAAAATAAAAGACCCAAAATTAAATCTAAATGATATTAATTAACTAATTCCTAATTTAAGAGGAAACTAGATCAAAAAATGTAAAAAAAAATGTAAAATTTTAAAATTGTAAAAAGACTATTTTGGTTATTTTTTCCTTGTTTTAGTAATATTAATTGACTAAAAACATAAAGTCAAATTCTAGATGAAAATATACTATTTTTGTACTTTTTGTGAATTATGGCAACTAAAATGCACACAAAAAATGCAAACAAGGCACAAAATTATGCAATTAATTCAATTAATAAAGAAAAATCCTAATTCTAAGGAATTGATAGGAGTAATTTAAGCGCGGAAAAAATCATGTGCTCACAGCTGCCTCTCTTTGCTCGAAGACACGGAGGGTTTTCGGGCAAAGATAAATGAGCACCATGAAGGATTTTTGCCTGCTCAGCACTCCATGAGAAGCATTTTGAAAAACCGTCTGACTGAACCTTGCTTCAAAGGTTGCCTACATATCCTTGGCTATAAAGGAATCAGGCTAGTGTAGTTCTGGAAAGTTTGGTAGCTGGGACTACCAGGAGCTGTGATTTCACTGCTGTTGCTGCTGCTACTGCTTGCTGACCTCCTTATTACACCAAAAGAAAAATCAAAGCTAAGCTAGCTATGCCTATCCACTATGAGTTACAAGATTCCTATCTATAATTCTCTTGAAACTTGATCTTGAGTCTTAGCTGATTTCGCTGTGGACTTCGATCTGAATCTTGAGGCTCAAGTTGTAGGTGTTTACTTCTTTATGCAACATTGGGTCAAAACAGGATCAGCGGAGCTTTTGACTTCAATCAGATTTTGAGCCATCCGCGCCTCTGCTTGCTTCATATTTGAGTTCATTTCTTTTTCTTCTTTTCCTGATTCTAGATTGAGGTTTATTCCATTGATCATCTCACACCTTGTGTCTTGAGGTCGACCTNTGGACGGGAGATCCTCGGTTTTTTGGCCGGGATTAGGAAAGAAAAAGCTCCTCGGTTTTTTGGCCGAGATTTGGAAAGAAAAGGCTCCTCGGTTTTGGCCAGGAGATCCTCGGTTTTTGGCCGGGATTTGGAAAGAAAAAGCTCCTCGGTTTTTTGGCCGGGAGATCCTCGGTTTTTTGGCCGGAATTTGGAAAGAAAAGGCTCCTCGGTGTTTTGGCCGGGAGATCCTCGGATTTTTTGGCCGGGATATTTAAGGAATGGGATCCTATGCTACTTTGATTTGTTTTCTTTTGGAATTTTCATTTTTATTTCCTTTCTTCTTCCTTTTTCTTTTGTTTTCCTCTTTATATGTTTTCCTTTTTATTTAGCGAAACACATGAAAGAATTTTGGGGGGATATTTCCTTTTGGATTGCACCTGCTTCTTGCACGGTTGCTTTGAATTAGACCTGTTTTCAACAAAGAACAATTTGTTAGTTTGAAACGGTGGTTGGTTTTGTGGCCTTGATCATCTCAACGGACTCTCTCATTTTTAATTTCTCTTCTCACCGTCGCCTTATGGTACCCGAAGGTTTTCACCGATAAGACTCTCTCATTTTATTTCTCTCAATTTGGACTAAACCAGATTCCAACAATGTTGCTTTTCAATTCCCACGCCTTTGCCAATTGATAAGAAGGACTTGGACAAGGTTTTGGGTAAAAAGAATTCTGGACGGAGGTACAACTTTGGAACCATTTTGGTGGACTCATGGCCGAACCATTATATCATCTGCCCCAGTTTCAACTTTTGGGGGAATTGGGATTTTTATTTTGGTGTGACCGAACCTCAGAGAGAGGCTGCCTACGTATCCTTTCGGAATCAAGTCAAACGTATATTGGCCCAAGATCAGTTGAAGTTTTGAAGAATGACAAACGAACTCAGTGAAGGACCAGGTTCATCTAAGGAGACACAGTGTTATGGCCCATACACATGAGATGCACGTGAAGAAGATAAGTCCTTGAGATCAAGCAGCAATATCTTGATGAATATCTTCTGAACTGATCGAAAAGATTGCATATAGGATAAGGAGTTGAAGTCTCCTTATGAAAAGAGAACTATATCCGGATCAAGGATATGGATTAGGAGTTAGAGTTGTTCTTGGACTCGAATTGTCAAAGGATCCACAATTCGAGTTCTTATCAAACTCTGATTACTAACTCTATAAATATAACGATTGTTCTCTTTTACAGGTGATTGCACATAAGCAGAAGTTAAGCATATTTGAGAGCAAAAAGATCAAGTCTGATTTGCAAGCAACATATGCGAGATACAAGTGTGCACGTCTGAAGCTACATGAACTAAGATAGAAGAACCAGTTTCATCATTGTGTTTATTCTAAGTATAGTTCAATTGTAGTAGGTTTTCATATTGTACCTTTCAGCTTTATCTAGAAGCAATTGTAATAGGTATATTGAGTATTCAAGTTAGAGTTAACTTGAAAGTGTCGCAACAGTTGAGGCTGTGTGCTACACTGGGATTAGAGTTAACCCTTAGGTTTACAAAGAGTTTTGTAAATGCAGTTTTTGGCTCAGTGATTTTAGTGGAGTTTGGGAAAATCCTACTGAGTAGTAGGTCGTGGTTTTTTCACCTTTTGATCCAGGTGTTTTCCACGTAAAAATCTCTGTGCACTTTACTTTCAGTATTTATTATTCCGCAAACTGCTGTAGTTAGAACACTTAGAAGAACCAGGTTCTTCTAACGCGAAAATTAGGTACCACACAAATCACCCCCCTCTTGTGTGGTATTGACGTTTAAAACATCAGATAGGTTCCCTGACGAGCAGCTTCTTTTCGTTTCTATGTGTGAAATGCCATGGTTCGCGGACATCGCCAACTTCATTGAGACTGGTAACGTCCCGTGTGAGCTCTCTCCCTATCAAAGGAAGAAACTCAAGCGGGATATCTTGGATTTCTATTGGGATGATCCGTATTTGTTTAGAATTTGCACGGATGGAGTGATAAGAAGATGTGTACCGGAAAGTGAACAAATGAGCATATTGGAGGCTTATCACTCTTCCCCCTATGGTGGCCATCATGGGGGGGTGAGGACGGCCTCAAAAGTTTTGAGTTGCAGATTCTATTGGCCGACGCTGTTCAAGGATGCTAGTGAATTGGTGAAGAGATGTGATGCATGTCAAAGAGCTGGCGGTATTTCCAAGAAGGATGAGATGCCCCTCAATACAATTCTCGAGGTGGATATTTTTTATGTTTGGGGCATCGATTTCATGGGTCCGTTCGTGAGCTCTTGTGGTAACACTTACATTCTCGTGGCGGTGGACTATGTCTCAAAGTGGGTGGAAGCCGTGGCTCTACCCAACAATGAAGCCCGAAGTGTTGTAGCATTTTTGAAAAAGAGTATCTTTACGAGGTTTGGTACTCCTTGGGCCATTATTAGTGATGGGGGGTCCCATTTTTGCAACAAGGCTTTCGACTCATTGCTTGCTAAGTATGGAGTTAACCACAAAGTGACCACCCCCTATCATCCATAAGCTAGCGGACATGTGGAAGTCTCAAATCGGGAGATAAAGAGTATTTTTTCCAAAACGGTGAATGCTAATAGGACCGATTGGTCGAAGAAATTGGATGATGCTCTTTGGGCTTATCGGACGGCTTACAAGACTCCAATTGGTATGTCTCCGTATCGGTTGGTGTTTGGTAAAGCTTGCCATCTTCCGGTGGAACTTGAGCACAAGGCTATGTGGGCATTGAGGAAGTTGAACTTGGAATGGGCTGTTGCAGCCAATCTCCGAGTGGAGCAATTGAATGAGCTTGATGAGTTTAGATTTCATGCCTACTCCAGCCTGCTTTGTACAAGGACAAGATGAAGTACCTTCACGACAAATATGCTCGGGGAAAGGAATTCAAGGTTGGTGATAAGGTTCTTCTTTTCAACTCCCGGTTGAGGTTATTTCCTGGCAAACTCAAGTCTAAGTGGAGTGGCCTTCTTGAAGTGGTATTTGTGACTCCTTTGGTGCTCTTGATCTCAAAACAAAATGGTGAGGTATTCCGGGTTAATGGGTCAGTCACGTGAAGCAGTTACTTGGGAAGATTGATGACAGA
>NC_031994.1:45524068-45834061 GCF_001879085.1 Nicotiana attenuata | reverse complement strand
CTATATCCTTTGTATCTTATTTTGTTGCTTATTTGTGTAGTTGGTCGATTTGGGTACGAATGCCAGCTCTTATTCGTGGGGTGTGCCTACCTTTTGGTATTATCTGGATGATTGTATATATTTAGTATTCTTAGTTTATTGTCTTTTTCTTATTTCTAGTTGGTCTGTATATAACTTCACATTCTTAGCTACTTTTCTCGCACTTTTTATTCTCTTTTGGTCTGTATATAAAGTACTTTTGGTAGATATTCATCCCTCATTGTATATTCTACTCCCCTAGTGTACATATTCATTTGATTTTTCTATTTTCGCAAAAAAATTTCGTTTTTAGCTTAGTAGATAGGCTCGTAGCCTTTCGTTTTGTTTTTGGTGTTTTCAATAAACCCTTGGTTTTCTTAATGCCATGGTTCTTTCCAAGGGTAGAGTATAGTGTGAACCGGGTGGCTCTTCCCGATGATAGATGGAGTGACTACCTTCTTAAGGGTTTGAGTCTGTTTCTTTGAATTTTCTTTTGTTTTTGATATTTCGTAGTTAAGGGTACCTCAGGCAAAGCTTAACTTGGGCCTAACACATTTGCCTTTGATCCCATGATCAAAGACATAATGTTGTGTTTAGGATGGTGAAAGTAGTGGCCTTGAGACTCTTGTGTTGACCAAACAATCATCATGTGGTCTCTTTTTGGACCATTCTGCGCTTAAATCGTGACTAAGGTCGTTGTGGGCCTTCAACTCAATATCTTTAGCAATTCCCTAGCATGTGTGGTGAGGAATAGAATTTTGAGTCCAAGTCCCAAGCCAATGGTCTAGAACTTGCCCCGAGTGTTTGTTGAGGCGAAATCATAGGTGAAGTTTTACTTAAGAAGTGACTATAGGCTCTCCTTGATCCGATTGTAAAATGAACAATTCCATGGCCCACCAACAAAATGATCCCTAGTTAACCCTTTTGAGCCTTAAACCTTCTTCTTTCATGAACCAATGTTACAAGCCTATACACGTTTTTACCCTCTCTTGGAACCCACACTTCCCTTGAGCAATGGCAAAGTCAAAGTTTGGGGAAAGAGACAAGAAGGAAAACAAAAAGGGAAAAAGGTACTAAAGCAAAAAGAGAAAGTCAGGGCAATGAAAAAGAGAAAAAGAAAAAGATAAAAAGAAAGAACAAGGTGAAAAAGAATAAAAAGGGGTCAAGAAACACAAAAGTGAAAAGGTGTGAAAACAAAAGTAGAAAAAGGAGAAATGATTTGAATTGCCTAAGAAAGAGTGACAGTATGTCCCTCTAGCCCTTGAAAAGAAGTGAATTACTCAAATGAGTCAAGAAAGTGTGCCAAAATGAATCAAAGAAAATTCTTAAGGGAAGGTTGAACCCATTTGAACAAGAAACATGTCCTACCCTTACCCAAAAGCCCTCACAATTGATTTCCCAAAAGCCCTATAGGATCTTGAGTCGAAGGGAACCTACATTAGTGGATACTTACATAAGGGGCAAGAATATAGTACCTAGAGCCAGACTTGTGACCTTCTTTGTGAGAGAAATGAGTGGAAGTCCTTCAACCTCGGTTTGTGTGTCAATACTCTAAAAGGTGAGGTTCGCTTAGGGAGAGTTGAGGATGTGTGAGTTTGGGTTCCACAATGACCAAGGTATTTGAGAAAAGCTCTTTGATGAAATGTGTCAACCCTTGATGCTCTTGTGTCACACTTAATCCATAGATTTCAAAAGCTTAAAATGAGTTAATGATGCATTCGTATTGAGGGCAATTGTTAGTCCCAATTGATGCTTGTTGAGGTTACTTTGGGATAGCTGGAAATTCTTAGATTGCTCTTTTTGGGGTGGGTCTTATTTTGTTTGCTTGAGGACAAGCAAAGGTTTGTGTTTGGGGGAGTTGATAAGCTAGGATTTTACCATGATTAAACCCCTTACTTGCTATTGCTTTTGTTACAATTTGCCACAAAATAGTCCCAAAAGGCTTACAAGTTGTGCTTGATTGTAGGTTTGAGCGAAAAGGTGACAAATGTCAAAGATCGGCTCAAAACTGTGTGAAACTTGCCAAGTGTCAAGAACAAGTGAAGTTGAGGAACAGGAAGACCTAGCGCGGACCGCACTGATATGCCACGCGGTCGCGCTAGGAGATTCAGAGAGGGGTAAATTGAAGTGCAAGCCACGCGGCCGCGCTCCATCTATGCGCGGTCCGCGCAAGGGAAGTTCAGAGAACCACCAGTGCAGGCTTAAGTCCCACGCAGCCGCGCTACATATCAGTGCGGTCCGCGTGAAGGAGATTCAGAGACCTGGAGATTTGACCAAGTCAAGCCATGCGGCCGCCCTCCATTTCTGCGCGGTCCGCGCCGACCCTCCGCCGCGGCCGCGCTACATTTCTGCACAGTCCGCGGCCCCCAACTTCAGAGATGAGATTTGAGAGTTCAAAGAGCCTACGCGGCCGCGCTACCTTTTTGGGCGGTCCGCACGACCCCGCAGGGGTATTTTTGTCCAGATTTTCTAGCTCGGTATAAATAGATCTTTTTACCATTTTTAGGTCATGTTTTAGCTTCTGAATGAAGTTTGCGCTCGTGAGACGTGTTGTGTAGCCTATTTTGGCATTTTTACTCTTGAATATCATAGATTCTAATTAGTAATCAATTAACATGTTTATTTCATCATCTATTTCTACTGTTTCTTCTTTAATTATGTCTAGCTAAACCCATTAGCTAGGGTTGTGGCTCAACCCTGGTGTGGTTAGTTAATGGGTGTTGCATTCTAGGGTGAGATTGAGATTGGGTATTTGTTATTTGGGTTAATTTTGTGTTTCAATCTAGAATTTGTGGTTGCAAACATGAACTTAAGCTTAGTGGGTCTAACTCTTCTTGAGAAAGAGAGTCATATGACCCTAAAAGTTGACCTAACAAGGAATTGGGATGGACCCATGAGAATGGTAGTCCCAATTAATGGGTTAAACCTCGAAAGAGTAACTACCCTACTTGAGCCCTAGTTGCTCGGTCTAATTGCCCTACCTAATTGGTCTCGAGAGAGTCAATTGGGCAAAATCGTTCTTTCTACCGAGAGGTGTGAGAATGAGTGCAATTGTGCAACAGTTATAGCAATAAACCCAGATTTATCAATCTCCCCTTAGTAGCTTCTACCCGTTAGTTAGCCACCTAGGTAGTGTCACGACCCTAGTGCCTTTTTACTATATTAAGCACAACTTAGCAATATTTTCCTAGCATAATTTTAGTTTAAATCATTAGTTTTATAACAATAGTTTAAAAAGAAAACCCCAAAAATGTGTGAAGCGACATTAGAAGCACAACTGCAACTCTAGGCTAGACAGATATTCTAACTCCTTTACTAGCTCCTTGTGGAATTTTGACCCCGATCCACTATTCGGGTATTAGTTATTGCTACCCATTCTTCCTACCATTGTGTAGTGTTGAGACGGCCGCGATCATTCGCGAGGGCCTTTGTCGCATTCGCGAAGGGGAACTCTAGGGCAGAAGCGTGTTTGTGCTTCGCAATCGCGATGCTTTGATCCACGAACGCGAAAGGGTAATACCTGCGCAGAATGTAAGTTTTTATACGAGACTGCAGCTCATTTCACCCCCGGGAAATTTGGGAGTTTTTAAAGGGGCTTTTTCATCAAATATCATAAGGTAAGTGATTTCTACCTATTGTGAGTTAAATGCATGGATTATATGTGGATTTTAACATGGAAATTAGTAGAATTTTGGGATTTTGTTGAAAATCCTAGAATTTGGTAAAAATGAGATTTGACCACGAAATTGATTATGGAATTGGGTATAATTTATATATTTGAGTTCGCGATTCCATGGGTAACATTTATCTTTTAAAATTTCCCGAATCTGGTCACATGAGCCCGTGGTTGATTTTTGTTGACTTTCCGAGTGGGGTTGGAAATTGACTGTATTAATTGAAATATAAGTTTTTGAGCATATATTGATTGATTTGTACATTCTTTTGACTAGCTTCGAGTCGCTTGGTGTCGATTTGAAGTGTTAGTGAGGTGTGGGAGCCGAGTAGTGGCCTTAGAATTTAAGGTAAGTCTCTTGCCTAATTTTGTAAGAGGGAATTATCCCCGTAGGTAATTTATTTTTTATGTGCTATGTGTTATGGGTGATACATATGTACGAGGTGACGAGCATCTGTAGGTAAGTGATCACATCCAAATGCATGCCTCTAATGAGGTATGACACGGTCGTTTGCAATAATAAAACCCAACAACGAGTAGGGATCGAATCCATAGGGAGCGAAGATGGGAATTCGTAGTTAATATTAGGAGTGAGTACGTGAAGTATCTAGATTGCACTTCCACAAACATGGTATTGTTTTTACTTCTAAAATTAACTAAGGATAGCAAATCTAATGGCATAAAAGTAAAGATGATTGTTTTTGAATGTTTTCAAAGATATAAAAAGGCCTAGGGCTGTGACCATGACCTAGGTGTTTGCCTCATGGGATAAAGACTTTTATGTTATTTTATTGACTAGGGTGTATTATAGCTCACAACACTATGTTGCCCACTCAATTCCTCTCGGTCAGAGAGTGGTTTTGCCCAATTTAGCTTTCTCAAGACCATATGGGTATCTACCAAAACGGTTGATAAGAGCTGAAGTCAGGTTGTTACTATCTCTAGGTTGAACCCTTTAATTGGGTTAATCAATATCCCAATTGATCCAATTCTTTGTTAGCTAATTTAATCTAGACTAGGTCTCTCTTTCTCAAGAAGAGACTAAGTCAAATAGGCATAAATCAATGTTTGCAACCATTAATTTCACGATTGAAGCATGAACCTAGCTAAATAACAAACACCCATTCATAAACAAGCATAAAATTAATCACCCATAAGGTTTACCCTAGTAAAAATCTAGCTACTCATTGTGGGTGTAGAAGAAAACAAAGAAGAAAAGATAATAAAACTCATATTGAAAGATTAAAATATAAAAATCCAATGTTAAATCACCAAAATAAGGTAAAATTGCCTAAAGAAGCAAGAAGAAACGGCTACAACACTTTGAATATTTAAAACTTGACCCAATTTCGTGATTATTTATAGAAAGCTGGAATTTTCGAACAAAAATGCTCTTTTGGAGGTTCTGCGGCCGCACAATTCCATGTGCGGTCCGCACTTCGCTTCAGCTTCACAGGACTTAGATCTTTGCGGCCGCACAATTCTGAATCGTGGCCGTATCTCTTATATTCTGCGGTCCGCACATTTCTAGGTGCGGCCGCATAGGGCTATTCTGCGGTCAGCACATTTTTTAGTACAGCCGCGTAGCTGACTTCTGCGGCCGCATAATAACTGTGCGGTCCGTACTTCCTTCGATTCTTAAAGTGAACACTCTCTAAACTTCTGATCTTGCTTAGCTTCTACGGCCGCACGTTTCATGTGCGGACCGTAGTTTGCACTTGGTCTCGGATAAACTTTCCTTCACAATCTGCGGCCGCAGATGGAAATCTGTTGTCCGCACTTTGAGCTTTTGTTCCTGATTTTATCCTTGAGTTCAGATCACTCCTTTTTAGTTGGATTTCATCTTAGTGGATCACTTTCCAATACTCCTGCAATTAAGCATATTTCATCAGTTTTCGAGAATACAATTAAATGCTGTTGGACCAAAACAAAAGCTAAAAGGTGCTAATAAGTAGTCAAAATCCCCACTTATCAACTCCCAATCTTAAGCTTTTGCTTGTCCTCAAGAAAATAAGGTAATTCTCACCTCCACAAGTTAAGATCTATTCTAGCTAATCTAAGATGCATCAATCACACATCAATTGGGACCAACAATTACCCTCAAAACTTATGAATTATCAACAAGGAAATGATTTGAAGTTGTAAGCACAAATAGTTCTAATGTGACACTTGAGCATCAAGAGTTGACTTAATTCATCAAGGAAGCTCGCTCTTTCATGTAGGTCATTGTGGATCCCAAACTCATCCTCCTCTACTCTTCGTTATCATATCTCACTTAAGAATGTAGTACTCAATTCAAAGATATGTGAAAAGTTCGCTCATCTCTCTCTAAAGAATGTCATAAGCACGGCTCTAAGTACCATATGCTTGCCCCTCATGTAGATCACCACTAATGTAAGTTCACTCGGCTTGAAATCACGTAGGGCTTTTTTGGAATGTAATGAAGGCTTTTGGACTAAGGTTGGATATGTTGGAATAGAACGGTTCATCTTTCCTTAAGCACTCCGTCTTCTCTTTTTTTGGCTCTTGTTTTGATGACTCTTTGAGGCATTTTCTTTTTCGTTTAGGGAACTAGAGAGACTTAATATCACTTTTTCTTGGTCATGATATTCATTTTCTCCTTCTTTGTTTTCTCCATGCTTTGCATTGTCACTTTTCTTTGAATCCCTTCAACTCTTCAACTTATTCACTTTCACTTTGCATTTTTCTTTTCTGTTTTCTTTCTTTTTGTTTGCCTTTCCTTCTCTTCATTTCTTTTCTCTTTTTTGTGCCAAGAGAGGGTCATTACAAAATGGGTAAAGCTCGGGTGCCAAGAGAGGATCACTACAAAAAGGGTAAAGGCTTGTAACATGGTTATCAAATGAGAAAGGTTGTAAGCTCAAATGGGTTGACTAGGGATAACAACATTGGTGGTCCATGGAAAATTTCAAACGGGTCAAGGAGAGCCTACAATCACTTCTCAAGCTAAGCAAAACTTAAAATTTCGCCTCGAAACACATTCGGGGCAAGTTCTACACCATTCGCACGGGTAATTGGACTTGCAACAAAAACGACTCACCTCTCACATAGCTAGATTGTTAAAGAGGATAGAGTCGAGGGCCCACAACAACCATATTCAAGATTGAAAATCATTAATGGTTCGACTAAAACACTCGATGATTGCTTAAGTCAACACAAGAGTCAGAAGGTCACTAACTAGAGCTATTTCTTTCCAAGAACTTGTTTTTAATCATAAGCGCATAGTTAAGTGTGTTGGTACCAAGTGAAGAATGTTTGACACTTCGCGTCTGACTCAATTAGGTCTTTTTTTATTTATTATTATTACTACTATTCTTACCTAAATACCAAAAAACGGACTCAATCCCTTAAGAAGGGTGTCACGCCATCCATCATTGGAAAGAGTCACCCGGTTCAGACAAAAACTACCTTTGGAAAGAACCGTGGCATTAAGAAAACCAAAGGCTTATTGATCGCTCAAACATGAAAAGAAACTACTAGATTAAAAAGAAGCTATTAAAGTAAACAAGAAGCTATTAAATTAAACATTGACTACTAAGAAAACAAAATAGAGAAGCTACAAAGCAAGCTACTGAAATCATAAACGAATATACAAAATGAGAGAGAAAGAGAGAGAATATATACATCATAAAAAGAAAAAGAAAAGAAAATGTTATCAGTTATTACAAACCAATGTCAAATATCAAATAAACTCCACCCCCCGAATAAGAATAAACATTCTCCCCAATGCTTAACAAAATAAGAATAAGGAAGGGTAAGAGTAAAAAAGACTCCCTATGTGGCCTTGGACATCTCTCTGTCCATAGCAGCATCACCGCCCTGAGGCTTCTCCAACTGGATCTCATCATCCTCTGCTCGGGGAGTAGCTGGGTTGGCGAACATCTTTCGCACCGCCTCAGCAGTGTCGGCAGCCAAGTCTGGCTCCTCAGACTGGCCAGCTGGTGCTATCGAAGCTGATGGTGCTGCTGGATCTACTGGTGCTACTGGAGCTGTCTCCATCAGCATATCAAACGGAAGGTCACCAGCTGCTGCTACTAGTCACCTCTCTTCTCAACCTGTCAACCGACTTTTTGGATGCCTGAGATTTCCTCATCTTCTCTACCTACTTATCAAGCTCCTCAATTACTCCCCGATGTGCCACCAAAGTGTCCATGATGGTCTTCTCGTTCACCAAAATCTACTTCAAAGTGTCCTCCACTATCGGAGAAATGTGGGGTGCCAGGGTAGATGTCTGTGCTGCAACAATATTTGATAGATTAGACAGCTTTGCAGTAGCTGTCTGCATCTATTTGTTGAGGCTCTCCAGTGTCTGGGAGACTCGCAACACAGAAAGTGGATGAGCAGGCATAGGCACCGGTCTCAAAGTAGAAGTGGAAGGAAATGATGCTGACGGCCCTAAAAATTGAGGTGGAGGCATGGCGGCTGTACTAGTGGAAGGCCCGGCTGCAATGGAAGGCATGTCTGGTGAATTTGCAACTACCAGTGAAGGCTCATCAGACTGGCCTATGGTAGTAGTCGACTGACCCTTGTTCTTCGGGTTCCTCGGGTCCTTCAGAGAGTACCAAGTGAAGGGCTTCTTTGCCCGAACCTTCGTGTCAAAATTCTTGGAATCCACCCCTGCATCCGTAAGATACTCCGTGATAGTGTTGGGATACGTGTAGGAGTTGTCACCTTGCCTTCAAACCAGAGACATGTTGGCCGACATCACGACACCCATATTGATTGGGTACCCGGCCATGATGGAAGCAACTAGAACTGCCCTCGGGATTGGGAGATTGGTTTCAGTGGCATGGATCTAGTCTGCTGCACACAAATGTCTGCCATCCTTTTGCTTCAAATTTGAGGGTGTTCCACTAGATAGGAACCCCTGCTGTGATCCATGGTGGTGGTGGTCGCCGAGCTGCCAAAATCTCAGCTAGCCAAGGGCGAGCTGCATCACCCAGTGCGAACTTCTCCAGATATTGCACCGTCTCTACATCCTCAAACCCTAAATATGCATTCAGGTTGCTCTGATCAAATCTCACTTTTAAGTTCCTCACTTTCGTCACCTTGGTCCCCTTCTTGATATGCGCCACTTTGGCGTAAAAATCCCGGACCAAGTGCTATTAGGCATCCACCACACTTTGAGTGAACCATGTCCACCTTGTTCTCTCCCGGAATTGTCTTGACACATTTGGGTTGTACATATCCAGATCTTTCAACAAAAACTGGCGCTCAAGAGTGAGCGATCTCTGCGGCCACCACTCTCGGAACTTGTTTAATACAGTCAGGCTCACAAACCTATCTTCCCAAACTTCCTTCTTCTTTAACCGCTCAAGGCCGACAACTCTGGTATCACCCCCTCGGCCATCATTCGAGATATCATCCTCGTCCATTATAGTAGCTGGTGCATCGGGGGCATGTGTAGATGAGGGTTTTGAACCCTTACTGTCATGTTCCGAACCCTCGGAGGTGCTCTCTGAGGTGGAAGGCTAATCTCAAAGCTGATATCTCCCCTGAAGCTGTTGTGGCTGATATTGAGCATCAGGTTGCTCTTCCACAGAGTTGCCCTCTGATGCTTCCCAAGACGGGACATGAACTTGATTCAGCGGGCTCAGCTCTACCTCTCCCGGCTGTTGCCTTCTTGGATATAATCTTTTGTAAGGTGAGTGGTAAGGTACTATTGCCTCGACCTCGGGAGGGTTCACCTCTCCCCTTTGATGTATCACCACGTCCACAAGACCTGACCATTTTCTGCAATAACCAGCAACATGAGTCAGTTATGGTTCAAGTGCACAGTAGCAGACAGTTGCAGACCAAAACATTATGCAGGATAGGGAAGTGCGGTCTGCATATTTTTTAGTGCGACCGCAGATGGGGTTGTGCAGACCGCACAATGTGAAAGTGCAGCCACAGTGATGATTCTGCTGTACGCACAATTTTGAGTGTGACCACACATATGAAGTGCAGTCTGCACAATTTTGGGTGCTGCCGCACAATGGATGCTTAAAAATGACAACTCTCTGAAGACAGAGAATGTCTCGATCTGCGGCCGCACACACTTTTCTATGGCCGTGGTTGAATTTTTGCAGACCGCACAATTTCATGTGCGGTCCATACATTCTAGCTACACCAATTGCCCTAACCTACAGATCTGCAGACCGCACAATTTCAAAATTCGTCAGGAAGAAGTCTAGGGTTTCGATTTTTTATGCATAATTTGAACATGGTAGTAGAAATTAAACAATATCAACCAAATACCCATCCCCATATAGCAACTAAGAGTTTACCCAACAAAAATTAAAGCCCACGCGGTTATGAGTTTGACAATTGGTCTAAAAATAACTAAACAAATTATATACTAAATTAAGAAAATTGAAAAATTCGGAGGATCATTTGAACATACCAGTGATGAATGGTGATTAGGAAGGATCAAAGATGTTGAATTAAGTGTCAGATGAGTGAATCAAGTGTGCAACATTTAAGCTTATGTTCTAAGTTCTCTAAGTTTGTAAAGTTTTAACAGTAGAAGGAGACCTACTATTTATACTTAACGGGATGACCAAAAGTTCAAGAGACGAATGCGGCCGCAAAATTCCTTTTGCGGTCTGCACTCTTTTACCTGTTGTACATTTACCTTTTGATGATCCGCGATCCGCAGAATTACGTGTACGACCACAAATTTTGGTGCGGACCGCACATTTCCTTGTGTGGCCGCACTTTGGCCATTTCTCTGATAGACAAACTTCAGAGAGTGTGCAATTTTTGATTTCCAGTTGTGCGGTCCACACAAGAATTGTGCGGACTGAGATTCTTTCTACTCTGTCATTTAAAATTGTGCGGTCCGTACTTTTTTCATACTTAGCCAATTTTTCTGAGCACAGTCCCGGTAAAGCCCACTCATTCCTACAACACACTTGAAAACCAGTTGGCACAAAGTAAGACCTATCTAAAGAAGAAGAAAAAGAAAAAGACAAAGAAGCATGGGTTGCCTCCCACGAAGCACCTGATTTAGCGTCGCGTCACGATGCAGATTACCATCACTTGAATGAATTACCACCACGACATGGCCATCACCACCTTTTCCCAGATAATGCTTCACCCGATGACTTGACTCTAAACACCTAAGCATTTTTAATTTTAAATTTCAATGTACCAAAGGGTGTCACACCCACAACCTCAAAAGGGCCACTCCATTTAGACTTCAACTTTCCCGAAAACATCCGTAGCCAAGAATTGAACAACAACACAAAATCATCTTCTTTAAACTCCTTGTTCCGAATGTACTTGTCATGGAGGTACTTCATCTTCTCCTTGTACAATGACGAACTTGTGTATACATGGTACCAAAACTCATCCGACTCATTCAATTGTGCCACCCTTAATTTGGCGGCGACATCCCAATCAATATTCAACTTCTTTAAAGCCCACATGGCTTTGTGCTCAAGTTCCACCGGAAGATGACAAGCTTTTTCGAACACCAACCGGTATGGAGACATTCCGATCAGTGTTTTGTAAGCCTTCCTATAAGCCCATAAAGTATCATCAAGTTTCTTGGACCAATCTGTCCCGTTAGTGTTTGACCCAAAAGTTGTTTAATACTTTCTAAGCAGATCAATCAATGTAGATGAAGGGGTAAATTGTAGTTGAAGATAATAAACCCTAGGATGATCTTGAATATAGAATCAGATGACAATAGTATAAATAAGATTAATGAGAGAAGGTGATAATCTTTGTAAGGCAAGAGAGAGATAATGTTAGAGAGAGAAGAAAGAGAGAGAATGTATTTCTAGTAATGAATCCCCCCCTTTACAAGGCTTGGATCCCTCTTTATATAATAGAGGATCCTTGCTCGAATTTTTAAAAGGCAAAAAATAAAGTACATGCTATGGAGTGGCCGACGTGATCATGAAGTCGTCCCCCTTGTTACTCATAGGTCGCCCTTCTAGCCGGACTCGCACACACTCGGTCGGTCGTGCTGGCTTGAAGAACGTGGTTGGTCAAATTCAACCCCATACAGTTAGCATTCACTGTTTTGGATAAAAATACTCTTTATCTCCCGATTGGAGACTTCCACTTGACGCTTGCTTGTGGATGATCGGGAGTCGTGATTTTATGAGTGACACCATACTTGGTGAGTAAGGTTTCGAAAGCTTTGTTGCAAAAATGTGATCCTCCGTCACATATATGATAGCCTTGTACTACAACAAAAAAGATTTTTACTGGCAATTGAAATACTCTTTAGCGGCAATAGAAATGGCGGCTAAAATATTTATCGGCTATTAAGTATTTGCCGTAGTTGCTGGCGTCGGCAAAGGCTTTAGCGGTCATTACAGGGACTGCTGGTAAAGATCACTATTATGGCCGGTAAAAGTCCTTCAGATTTAGCGGCAATTTTTTACTGGCTATTACAATGGCCATTATAACTCTCCAAAATTCCATAGGTCATACATTTTACAGCTTTTATTATTGCCGCTAAAGACTAATCTAATTGCTCGTAAAAAGAACCCCTTTTGGCAACAAATATAATGGCCACTAAAACTATCATTGATTTTACCTTTACTCCTCTATTTGCAGGCTTTTGTTATGGACAATAATCATTTATCTAATGGATATAAAAATAGCATCTTTTAACATCTACTTTTATTGCGCTAAAAAATAATAAAGTATTCCCCAATATTTACTAATGGATGTTATGCCTATTTACATTCGAAACTAATTATATAATATTTCACTTTAAAAAGCATCATGCTCATTAAATCTGCAACAAACAAAAACTTCTAATTCATAATTTAAACCGTCAACAATATAAAAAAAATGCTAAACTATTTGAGTCTAATGGCTACTGTCGCTTTGCGTTTGACAAATTATTTTATCAAGTAGCTACAAATTAGATAACAAATGACATAAGAAAGATGTTCCAACTCTTGATCATAGTAACTGCCACATGCCACGTTTTGAACATCACAATGTATGATCTGGAATGATAAAATAAAATGAATATCAAATAAGCAACCACATTTGATGTTGATTAATAATCAAGAAAATGACTCCATGAATTTTATACACTTGTACTACTGGGATATCAAGAAATTGCTACCACTAAAGCCAATCAAAATCAACTGTACAAGAAATGTTATTCCTTTCCTACTAACCATCGCAACACAACAAAACTCGAAAAAATTATATATACGAAGGCCAAATGGCAATACAAACATGAAGTCATTTGTTATACTCAAAAAAGGGCATTCCCTTTTGTCTTTAATCAATCCTAGATCTTTGAGACACTATAATGTCTAATCTTCATAAAAGAACTCATATGGTTACAAGTATATAATGTGGCTGTGAAACATGAGACTGTCAATGTAAATTCATTATTTTATTAAGCACCTACACAAAATATATATCAACATTTTTCTTTATTTATTTATCCAGATAAGTACTTTCTGGGATCTAGTCAAAGAAATGTTTTATGTTCTAGCAGTCACCTTCTATAGAACTTAATAGAAAAATGCCAAGCCTCAAGATTTTGTGCAATCAACTTATCAGGATTAACCTACAAATTCCAAAAAGGCCCTATATGGCTTTAAGCATGCAACATAAACTTGGTACACTAAGTTTGATACCTCTTTTAATTTAACGGTAGGGATGATACATCAATCACATGATAGTAACCAAACAACATACTTGGGAGTTCAAGTATTGTCTTTCAGCCAAATTGGAACACGCAGTTTTATACACATACTAGCTAAAGAAAAATAGACCAAAGGTAGAGATTCGAAGTTATGGGCAAGATACTACATCCCACATCCAAGGACAATAGTTATTGGTTCAACCAAGTAACTAGCCAAGCAAATAGCACAGAAACAGAAAAAAAGTATTCATACTCGTAGTCGAGACTTTTAATTGGGTAATTATTGGCTCCAACAATAGAGATTTGGGAGGTGTTGTTGGCTCTGCTCATGGATTTGAGGAAAGGCTCTTTGATACACTTTCTTCAACCATCAAAATATTTCTCTTCAAATGAATCTGGTCTGCATATTTTGTTCTCCAACCGAAGCGCTCTTATTAAGCTGCAAGAAGGAAAATTACAAAAATTACTTCATAAACATCTGATCATTATGTAGTCCTATGTCTTTGCCTTCAATAGTGGTATCATATAAAGTGCTATAATTAATTATAGCTACCAACCAGAAATTAGCCACTTCAAATTGATTCCAATTTACTTCAAAAGCTACCTTGAGGTTATTATTGCCATAGTTTATAGACTGTAACCGTATTGCTTGAACACATTACACCCTCCAATCTAGTGAACATCTGAAGCTGCTATGTACTTTGTTTCAGAATAAATAAACTGATCTGCACTTCTTAAAATACCTAAGCAAAGCAATGGCACTATAATGAAATATCTTTTTGCTGATTATACCAGTACATTATGTCACTAGCCATAAGTCATTCTATTGAAGAAGCTTCTTTGATTGAAAGGCACATGCAATGGGATGGTTGACAATGAGAGGTGATACAAGTATATCACAGAGAAGGATTACCTCACAAAATTTTCAACTCCAGTGTTACAAAATTTTCAAAGTCAAATGATTTAAAAGTACAAACACTAAATTCTAGAAAGTAAAGACACACTATTGTAGTGTTTTGACAACAAGAAGTTGGTAATTAATCTAGATGAGTAAGGCACCCTTAAAGTTTTAAGAGTTTGAGTGAGCTAGTGGAGGATTTGGAAAAGGAAATTATTTGAGAAAGATGAACTCTTGAAAGAAGCAGAGACCTTGATGAATGAAATGGTGTCTACTTATGCTGAACTTGATGAAATGAAAAGGGCAACTCGAGAGTACTCTTTACTCAAGTTGTCTCAAATTTAACTCTCTCACGCAAAGGTTAATGACAAATTCTAGAGAAATAAAATACTCTTAATCTGTTGTCATCTCTCCAGATCTTAATATTCTTGTAGTTTCTTCAAGCGACATAAAGTACTCTGCGAAATTAAATCAAACATACAACTTTGAACTGACTGTCATAGTTCATTACCATGTGCAGTGTCTTCTCCTAGTTAAGGTGGCTTGAAGAGTTCACTAAAAAAGTTCTACTAAATGAGTACAAAATTCTTCCATAGAAGAAACTTTTTTGATAAGTACAAGGAAGCATCTCAAGGGAGATACATATTAATTCAGTCAAAAACATTCAGTGCAAAAATATACAAATTCAAGAAAGCTTTGCACTCACTTGTATCATTGGGCTTTAATATTCTTTAATGTGTGAACAACTGACATATCTATCTCTCTATATTCTTTGATGTGTAAACTCACATATCTACCTATAAAGAAGAACATGAGATTAGATTTTCTCCACCATACACCCTTATGCCACATAAACATCTCCCACTTGTAATTGTATTAGTTTAGGTCTCTTGAAGTTAGATACTGGTCTTTTTTCACAACCTGTGGAAGACCAAGTTGATTTCACGGCAAAGCCAAAATTGAGTTCAAGTGTTAGCCCAGAGAAAATTGAACTTTTTTTAAAAAATCACGAGCTTAATGCATAATCATAACAAACTCTCACCCTTCAACACCAACTTAGGAAGGGTTTATAAATTTTGAGAATCCAACAAGAAAAAGAAAAGGCATTCTGCGGAACCGTCAAAGTGAAAATCAAACAAACTGTAGCCAATTATTTAAGATTAACTAGAAAAAAAGCACGAATTATAGCAGTGAAATTGGTCATTGACTGAATTGGGAAAAAAACAACAGACTGAAAGCTAACATATTTGGCTACAAAAAAATTTGACTAACAAAGCATCTTTTAAGAATGATACTAAAAATTCTAACTATGAAATCCTCACGCGGTCATGAGATTTCATAGTCCAACTCTCCATTAGACCGATTAAAGTGCTCTAGCACCATTGCGCACATATTTGTTATTAATATAACACTATGACTTAGAACTGAGGGAAAAAAACAAAGCTTACCGTTGTCACCGAAGAGGAGGAGCTTATTGAGTACTAGCGGGTGGAGCACCATTTGATTCTCTCAAAAAATGATGAAGGGGAACCCCAACCCTAGATATACATAAATTACCTTAGTAATTGTGAGTATGTGAGGAAAAAGAATCAGATTAGAATAAAATTAAGGGAAATTACTCTCCTCGTCACTTGGCCTAACAGTCCATCAAAAAATGGCCCACGTTTGAAGCTCTTACCTGATATGGCCCAGGTTGTACATGATCTGAAAGTTATTTTTCACCAGTTAGCCCACCCTATTTTTTTTCTTTTCTTCGTTCTTCTTCTTCTTCCTGTTTCACGACTTTGCACCTCAAAATTTCTCTACCATTACATATATTCTTCAATTCTCCTTCCAGATCCAAAGTTTACAATCACTATTAAGATGAGAAGAAAAAATACCACTTAAGTGAATTATTATTTTTGGAGTCACCATTAAAGGTCATTTGAAGCTTCAATTTCAGAAACTGAATTTTTTAATTTTGTCAGTTGTTTGGATTGGGTGTTGGCCCAATTGATTGGGATCGTCAAGGGGATTTCAAAACTCAAATTTGAAGTGATTTGGAGCAGATTTAAGCTAGATTTGAGTTGATTTTCAGAAGATGCCCAAAGAAGAAGAAGAACCCGTGAAGCTCCATTAATAGGATTCATTTGCATAATAGTGTATAAGTAATGTATAATGGTGTATAAACACCTCTTTTACATTATTTTATACAAGGTTGATACATTATTTATAGGTATTTGGTGGATTTCTCACATTTCTTCTTCTTCTTCTTCTTCTTCTTCTTCTTCTTCTTCTTCTTCTTCTTCTTCTTCTTCTTCTTCTTCTTCTTCTTCTACTCCTATATACATGGTGTATCACTAACATTTTTACTGTGCTTATACATCATTATACATTTTTATACAACTATATATATAATATACCTCTTTGTATAAAAGTGTATAATATTGTATAAAAATGTATAAGCATCTCCGATGAACTTTTTGTACGATTTTCATTTGCAATTCTTGACTAAAACTATTCCAAATCTCCATTAAATGACTCCAAACCTCGTATACAGTCTACTTAGACTAATTATAATAAGTTCAAACAATACCCACTCCAAATTTCTCACAAAATCATATTCAAAATCTAACAAGATTAGCATTAAGGAAAATGAGATTTTAGATTTCTCGCGTCTGTTTTTTATTTTCGTAGTTGTGATATTGTGTGTAGAAATTTGAGGGGAAAAGAGAATGGAAATGTTTCACGCTTGAAGATAAAGAGCATAAAAAAATTGGAAAAAATTTCAGATCTAAGCTTATTGATATTTGGCTACACATTTGCAAACTTGTAAGTGAGCTAAAATAATGCAAGGTCAACTTATGGAGTGCATTATTATGTAATTGTGTCTAAAATTAATTGAAATCATGTATACATACACCTAGATACCAGATCAAGGAAAGAAATATATAAAAATATGTTTAAAATTTAATAAAAGCAATAAGATAAAGAGCGAGTAAAATGAAACGTTGCATTACCTAAGATTGGTGAGATAGAGATGAGTTGGGTTGGGTTGGGTTGTAGTGGCCGTGGTGAAATAGATTGAGACTTTATAATGTATTCCCAAAATTTCTAAATTTAAGTTTGATTTACTAAGAAAAATATTTGGGGGGAATACATGAGTGGAGTGTGAAAAAATTGGAGGGAATTATAAAATAAAAATATTATCCTGAATTAAGCGATTTTTAGTGGCCAATCCTTTTTATTGCTAGTATAAGAGTACCTTTTTCCGGCAAATATCTTTTTGCCGGTAATATTCACAATATTAGAATAAATTAGCGGCAACTAGGTTGTTGTCACTAAATAATTACCGCTAAAGGCCTTTTTTGTTGTAGTTTATGGAGTACTAAATCTTGTAAAAATGTTCTTCTTAAAAAATGCCACCACACTTCTCGCTTCATTGTTAGGCAAAGCAACGGCCTCAACCCATTTGGATACATAATCAACCGCGACAAAGATGTAGGTGTTTCCACAAGAACCCACAAAAGGCCCCATGAAGTCAATACCCACACATCGAAAATATCAATCTCCAAAATGGTGGTGAGGGAGATTTTATTTTTCTTTGAGATTCCACCGGCCCTTTGACATTCATCACAATGCTTGACGAGATCACTTGCATCCTTGAAAAGAGAGGGCCAATAGAAATCGCAACTTAACACTTTGGCCTCCGTTCTTGCTCCACCATGGTGACCACTATACAACGAAGAATGACAAGCCCCAAGAATTTCACCTTGTTCCTCCTCCGGTACACATATTCTAATCACTCCATCCGTACAAATCTGGAAAAGGTCAGTTTATCCCGATAATAGTCTTGACTATCCCGTTCGAGCTTCTTTCTTTGGTTTGAAGAGAACTCAACCGGAATGATACCACTCACAAGACAATTTGCTAGATCCGCAAACCAATGCACCTCTTTCATAGAAATAGCCAAGAGTTGCTCATCGGGAGAGGAGTCATTGATTTCAAGGCCATCATGCGGCCTCCCCTCCTCCTCCAAACAAGACAAGTGGTCCGCCACTTGGTTTTCACTCCCTTTTCGATCTTGGATGTCTATATCAAACTCTTGCAACAAACATACCCATCTCATCCACCGGGTTTGGAATCTTTCTTGCTCATAAGATAGTGA
The DNA here is from genome assembly GCF_001879085.1 of Nicotiana attenuata. Taxonomy (NCBI): domain Eukaryota; kingdom Viridiplantae; phylum Streptophyta; class Magnoliopsida; order Solanales; family Solanaceae; genus Nicotiana; species Nicotiana attenuata. The sequence continues at coordinate 45,815,694 of NC_031994.1, read as the reverse complement.
AGTGCCGCATGATCCGTATGGACAATTACTTTTGCACCCATCAAGTACAGGCGGAACTTCTCAATAGCAAACACAATGGCAATGAGCTCTTTCTCTGTAACGGTGTAGTTGACTTGGGCACTATTCATCATCTTACTTGCATAATAAACCGAATAAAATATTTTGTTGATGCGTTTCCCAAAAACAGCCCCTACCGCTACATCACTTGCATCACACATGTGCTCAAAAGGAACACTCCAATTTGGAGTGGTGATGATGGGAGTACTAGTCAACTTGGGCTTTAGCAAATCAAAGGCTCTCATGCAATAATTATTGAAATGGAACTTAGCATCTTTCTCCAAAAGCTTGCACAACAGGTTTACCACTTTAGAGAAGTCCTTGATGAAAGACCGGTACAATCATGCGTGGCCTAAGAAACTCCACAAGCCTTTCACTGAAGTTGGAGGTGGAAGTTTAGAAATCACCTCAATCTTTGCCTTGTCGACTTCAATGCCATTCTTTGAGATATTATGGCCAAGGACAATGCCTTCCTCAAACATGAAATGACATTTATCCCAATTGAGCACCAAGTTTGTTTCTTCATATCTTACCAACACTTTATCCAAGTTTGATAGGCAATCATTAAAAGAATTCCCGACCATCGAAAAGTCATCCATGATGACATCAAGGTAATCCTTCACCATGTCCGTGAAGATCGCCAGCATACACCATTGAAAAGTAGCCGGTGCATTGCACAACCCAAATGGCATTCGTGAGAATACGAATGTACCATAAGGACATGTAAAAGTAATTTTCTCTTGATCCTCCAAAGCAATAAAAATTTAATTGTAGCCAGAATACCCATCAAGGAAACAATAAAAAGCACGACCGGCCAATCTATCAAGCATTTGATCTAGGAAGGGAAGTGGGAAATGATCTTTCCTTATGACTTTGTTGAGCTTAGGATAGTCCGTACACACTCTCCACCCGGTCATCGTTATTGTATGAATAAACTCATTCTTATCATTGGTGACCACCATCATGCCCCCTTTCTATGGGGCATATTGAACCGGAGAAGTCCACGAACTATCGGAAATGGGGTAAACAACCCCGACATCCAACCACTTGAAGATCTCCTTCTTGACAACCTCTTGCACGGCTTCATTGAGTCTACTTTGATGTTCAATAGATGGTTTAGCACTTTCCTCCAAGTTAATCTTATGCATGCAAAATGCGAGGCTTATTCCCCGAATATCCACCAATGTCCATCCAATAGCCTTCTTCCTCTTTTGTAGCACCGCCAATGTAGAATCTACCCACACGTTAGTCAAACAAGCAGAAAGAATAACTGGTAATGTAGAAGAAGGTCCAAGAAATTCATACCGAAGATGTAGAGGCAATGGCTTCAACTCCAAGATGGGAGGCTCCTCAATTGAAGGAATTGTTGGAGGAGTGGTTCTATTTTCCAGACCCAAGGACAATTTGCGGGGCGTGTAAGTGTACGACCCCATTCCTTGTAAAGAGTTCACACATTCCACGTAACCCTCCATTTCTTCATCATCACAATTGAGCAAGACAACCTCCAATGTATCATCAACATTCATCACAACACTTGTATCATATGCAATCACATAAGTCACCAAGTCCGTGAAAGAGCACATCTCATTGCTATTGGGTTGCCTCATAGACTTACACACATGGAAAACCACTTTTTCATCACCAACCCGGAAAGTAAGTTCTCCGACTTCAACATCAACTAGAGCCTTCCCCGTAGCAAAGAAAGGTCTATCAAGAATAATCAACACCTCATAGCCAACCTCACTATCAAGAATGACAAAATCCGCCTGAAGAATGAATTTATCAACACGAACCAATACATCATCAATCACTCCCAATGGTCTCTTCATGGTATGATCGGCTATTTGTAATCTCATAGATGTGGATCTTCGTTGCCCAATTCCCAAAGTCTTGAACACCGAATAGGGAATCAAATTGATACTTGCCCCAAGATCACAAAGAGCTTTAGCAAATTTGGCTCTTCGAATGGTACAAGGGATTGTGGAAGCGCCAGGATCCTCCAATTTAGAAGCCATTTAATGCACAATTGCACTGTCACGACCCAACTGGAGGGCCATGACTAGCACCCGGCCATACTAACCGAGTACCAACATACATTTTATCTAACCTTCTTTATTATCTTTTAGGGCTGACGAGATCAATATAAATGGTAGACATGGGTCATGGACAACAAACAATAAAATATGATGGCATGAACATACATAACATGGGATGACTAGACAATCAAGAAACTATATATAAGGTACGAGCTACCACACTACCATGAGAGACTATACAACAAAAACCAGCCGACAAGGCCTACCAAACTATACATGAGTCGACACCTGTCTATGCGCCTCTAAAGGAACATAAGTGTTGCAACATAGCCAGAACAGGGCCCCAACATACCCATTATATCTATAACAAAAATGCATACCAAGACCAAGGCAAGTCCGAAGAAGGGATCTCGCCAATCACCGCTGAACTGGACAACCTACTATGGTGGGGGAGCTGCGCCTGCCTGTCTATCAGGACCTGCAGCACGACATGCAGCGTCGACAAATAAAAGGACGTCAGTACGAATAAAGTACCGAGTATGTAAGGCAGAGAATAATAAGTACGAACAGTAATGTAAGCAGGGATAGAGAATAAACAACCTGTAACATCTGGGTACCTCTAAGGGCTACTGACATGAAATGCGTGATACATATGTATATATACATAAACTTTTAAAACATATGCCTCTGTGGGCATCATCATCATCATATTGTACCCGGCCATAATAGGCTCGGTAAAAACATACCCGGCCACATGGAGCTCGGTAAAACCCAACAGATCGGTGGTTGCACAATAGGTGCCGTACCCGGCCGACTATAGCGCGGCTCGGTAGAGTAAAATAGATACATATATATAATGCATGCTCGACTCCTGGACTCACGTTCTAAACCTTTCGGAGTGAAGTAAGGTCGGTATCCTGTGTACACGTTATTAGGACTAACACTACACCACGAACCTTATAAGAATCAGGAAGTACCAATAACATTGATAACATAAGAATAACAGAAGCAACATCAACATCAATCGTTCCATAAGAGGGGAAACAATGTAAGTACTGCTAGCTTCTAAGAGTAGAGTATCTTTGGAAGCTCGTTCATTACATTATGTAAAATCGGAGTCGTGCAAAAGAAGGAAAGGGATAGCCTCACATACCTTGTATATACTGCCCCAATCTCAAGCTATGCAATTTTCACGACTCCTTAGTCTACAATAAGAGAAACGATACTATAGTTATTATTCAAGCGTCATAACTATTATGTATCGACCACAACCTATTTTACGATGAAACGGACAACACCTCCCCTATATATATGACTTCACACAATTCCAAACAATCACCAAACAGCCTAAACAACATCAATAATAATCATATTGAGCCTCCCAAAACAGTCCACGCACAACCTAATCACTTCATACATACGACGGCCACCATAGTCGTGTCAAACGACCCGGAAATGTTATGAAGAACTACCAGCCCACAACCCTACATCTATATGGTGTTTCTCCACACCCTTCCTCCTCCAAAACTCCACAAAACAGTAGTAAAACACGTAGCCCAACAGCAACACAAAACAGTCCGCTACAAGTGAATAACTTGAACTCACGGCTTCCGATCACCGTCCCGTGAGTTCTTACATGTATAGAACGAATTACCATGAATTCACAGCAGAATAAATGTATGAAAGATAGCAGTAAACTCACCTTACTTGTTGGATAACTCAGCCCTTATCTTGGTTCTTCAAACTCTAGGGTTTACCCCCAATTTGAACTTGAAAGAGAGGGAAAATCAATTAGGGTTTGTGGATAATTTTTGGGAGGAAGTTTGCAGGGGTTTAGGTCTGGTTATTTGTGAAATATAATGAGGGATATATTGCAGAAGATAAGACTTTTAATGGGCTCTTTGTCTGACCCGAAATTGCCTCTTTTTGGTCTATCATTTAACCAAGTAGGTGACCCACCTACTTGTCACCTAGCAGCTTGTGCAGTCTCGCAAAAATGTCTATATCTCTCTACTCCAATGTCGTATTGATAAAAGGTTTAATGCGTTGGAAACTAGACTCATAGATCTTCAATTTGGTGGGTATATTACCCCGTAATCCCAAGTATATTGGGAGAAAAGCTCAATAACATTTGACCTAAAGTTTAAGTAAAATTATGAACCTAAGTTGCAACAACTCTTGTCGACTTTTGTTTCATAACTCGTTTGACTTCAAGACTATGATACGGATATTTTATGATTCATATACCTAAAAATACGACCTCTTGAGAGTATTAAGCTCCCCTAGGTTTACCCAAAAATACGGCTGACAACATCCTTGATTCGTTTAACTTCTAATACTTGTTAACCACCCTTATACACCTTTGTATCATTTAAGACCAATAGGATTAACCTCTTATCATCTTAAAGATAATCTCTTCATGGATTTACGTCGACGACCTTATGGCATGAACTAACGTATGTGAATATGGGTTGTAACATGCACTCACTTGATGAGTCATCTTTATAGTTTCACAATTCATCAACCGCTTCTTTGTCACCAAATCCTTCATAAACTTTGCATAACTGGGCATTTGCTCCAAAGCTTCAACCAATGGAACATTGATAGATAGACTTTTCATCATGTCAATGAACTTTTTGAATTGATTCTTGCCATTTTTCTTGGCAAGTCTTTGAGGATATGGAGGTGGAGGCCTAGGCATTGGTGCCTTAGCCTTTTGCACTACCGGTTCCGGTATGTCAACAATGTGCTCCCTAGACGGGTTCACTTCCTCCACATTGTCATCAATATCAATCCGCACTTCATTATTTGCTTGCACCATATTGTTCGGGGTCTCATCTTCTTGTACCACTTGCTCATCATCCACAAGTTTCCTTTGACTTGCGGTGGGTGAATCCCCACCTTTTCCACTCCTTGTAGTAATGGCCTTGGCATGTCCCGTGTTGTTCCCACCATTTGGGTTAACCACCGTGTCACTTGGTAGTGCCCCTTAGGATGAGCGTTTAAAGCTTGAGATATTTTCCCTAATTGTACTTCCAAGTTGCGAATTGATATGTTGTGTGAGGCTAGTTGGGCATCGGAGTCGGCATTCTTCTCCATTATTTGCTTGAACATATTCTCAATTCGTCCCGTCTCATTGTTGGAAGAACTTGGACCATGGGAAGGATAAGGAGGTGGGTTATTCGGTTGTTGGTCCATTGGGGCCCTTTGAAAGCCCGACCCTTGATTGCTCCATCCCCCTTGGTTGTTGCCTCCCCAATATCCTAGGTTGTTGCCACTCTAATTTCCTTGGTTATTTCCACCATTCCAATTCCCTTGATTGTTACCACCATTCCAATTACTTTGATTGTTTGAATTCCAATTACCTTGATTACCTTGAGGTCGCCATTGTTGTTGATTCAGGCCTTGAGAGTTGTTTCTTTGCCCTTGAAAGTTGTTCATGTATTGCACTATCTCTTCTTATTCATTGTAAGATTCATCTTGTCTAACCCACTATATTCTTGCACATAATTCTCCACATGGTTTTTCACTCTTGGACCCTTTTGCCTTCTCTTGTTTACCGTCATACTAACTTCCTCCATTGCATTGACTTGCTTAGGACCTTGCACTTGTTGAAGTTGATCCTTGGTTAATTGATTCACTGCGGTGGTAAACTCGACAATGGCTTTCCTATGTTCATGCAATTCTTTATGTAGGTGAATCACGTTTGGATCACCTTGAGGAACATTTACTCTACTTTGCCATGCCGATGAAGAATCCGCCATCTCATCTGAAATCTCACAAGCTTCCGCATACGACATTGTCATGAAATTTGCTCCAACAAGTTGGTTGACCACACATTGATTGGTAGTATTGATCCCCCGATAGAAAGTTTATTGAATCATAGCCTCCGTCATGTCATTATCGGGGCACTCTTTGACCATTGTTCGGTATCTCTCCCATATTTCATGCAACGGCTTATTGGGCTCTTGTTTGAATGATAGAATCTCGTCTCAAAGAGTAGCCATATGCTGGGGAGAAAAGAACTTGGAAATAAATTTCTCCGCCAATTCATCCCATGCATGGATGGAATAGTTTGGCAATATTTCTAACCAATCCAAGGCTTTCCCCCATAGAGAGAAAGGAAATAGCCTCAACCTTAAAGCATCCTCGGAGACGTTTGTCTGTTTACTCCCCCAACAAGTTTCCACAAACCCCTTCAAGTGTTTCTATGTATTTTGACTCGTATCCCCGGTGAAGAATCCCCGTTGCTCTAGCAATGTGCGCATTACATAGTGATTTGAAAGTTGCCCGCACTAATGCAGCGCGGGACTATGGCACTTGCATACCCTTCATTCGGCAACACCTGGTGTGAAGCCGCTCTTGGTAGAGGTGGGGGTGGAACTGGGACATTATCTTGAGGCTGTCGACCTCTTCTATTTGCTTGAGGTTCAAGAGGAACCTCTTCAACTTGGTCGTCCTCAACATCCACATCCCCCATAGGCATGTTTCCGAGTGGATCATTGTTAAGAGCCATTGTTTCACCTACAATTGTTTCACAAAAAAGATTAGTAACAAGGAAGGAAAAGAAGACAATTCACATACAAAACAAAATATATAGCTAAATCCGTTTTTAGCTCCCCAGCAACGGCGCCAAAAGCTAATCACGTCCAAATGCACGCCTCTAACGAGATATGACACGATCGTTTGCAATAATAAAACCCAACAAGGAGTCTAGATCGAATCCACAGGGAGCGAAGATAGGAATTAGTAATATATATTTGGAGTGAGTACTAGATTGCACTTCCACAAACAAAGTATTGTTTTTACTTCCAAAATTAACTAAGCATAGCAAATCTGAAGGTATAAAACTAGAGATGATTGTTTTTGAATATTTTTCAAAGATATAAAAAGGCCTAGGGCAGTGACTATGACCTAGGTGTTTGCCTCATGGGATAAAGACTTTTATGTTGTTTTATTGCCTGGGGTGTATTATAGCTCACAACACTACTTTGCCCACTCAATTCATCTCGGTAAGAGAGTGGTTTTGCCCAATTTAGCTTTCTCAAGACCAAATGGGTATCTAGCAAAATGGTTGATAAGAGCTCAAGTCGGGTTGTTACTATCTCTAGGTTGAACCCTTTAATTAGGTTAATCAATCTCTCAATTGACCCAATTCCTTGTTAGCTAAGTTAACCTAGAATAGGTCTCTCTTTCTCAAGAAGAGACTAAGTCAAATAGACATAAATCAATGTTTGCAACCATTAATTTCACAATTGAAGCATGAACCCAGCTAAATAACAAACACCCATTTATAAACAAGCATAAAATTAATCACCCATAAGGTTTACACACTTGGGTTGGGTCACAACCCTAGTAAAAATCAAGCTACTCATAGTGGGTGTAGAAGAAAACAAAGAAGAAAAGATAATAAAACTCATATTGAGAGATTAAAAAATAAAAATCCAATGTTAAATCACCAAAATAAGTTAAAGTTGCCTAAAGAAGCAAGAAGAAATGGCTAAAACACTTTGAATATTTAAAACTTGACCTAATTTCGTGAAACTATTCTATTTATACATAGATGGAATTTTCGGACAAAAATGCCCTTTCAGAGGTTTTGCGGCCGCACAATTCCATGTGCGCTCCGCACTTTGCTTCAGCTTCACAGGACTTGGATCTTTGCGGCCGCACAATTCTGAATCGCGGCTGCATCTCTTATTTTATGCGGTCCGCACATTTGTGGGTGCGGTCGCATAGGGCTCTTCTGCGGACCACACATTTTTGAGTGCGGCCGCGTAGCTGACTTCTCCGGCCGCGCAATAGTTGTGCGGTCTGTACTTCCTTCGATTCTTGAAATGATTACTCTCTGAACTTCTGATCTTGCTTAGCTTCTACGGCCGCACATTTCATGTGTGGACCGCACTTTGCACTTGGTCTCTGATAAACATTCCTTCACAATCTGTGGCCCCAGATGGAATTCTGCGGTCCATACTTTGAGCTTTTGTGCCTGATTTTTTCCTAGAGTTCAGATAACTTCTTCTTGAGTTGGATTTCATCTTTGTGGCTCATTTTCTAATACTCCTGCAATTAAGCATATTTCATCAGTTTTCGGGAATACAATTAAACGCGTTTGGACAAAAATGAAAGCTAAAAGGCGCTAATAAGTAGTTAAAATCCCCACTTAATAGTAAGCTATATTTATATTTATGTGTGGGTAGACTTAGACTTACATCATACCTTGACTGTACTACTTGAATTAAAGTTGCTTGTTGATTAATTGAAATTTAACTGAGATTTAGACTAGAATTTATGTTATGATTGAGCTTCTTTACCTTGAGTTTTGGCGGGATATTTGACTGTCGGTACAATCATGTTTTCTCTTGCATTCCTATCCTCGTGTTATGTTTATATGATCAGTAGTTTCAGGTCTTCTTAACCCGCACGTATGATTGGGGGTGGGAAAGTCTCTCTAATCCTGTGAATCGGGATGTACGCCTCGGCAGTGCTATGAAATATCATTATGGATCGGGCCGTACGACCTCAGCATTATTATGAGATGCATCCATGGATCGGGCCATACAACGTCGGCAGTGTACACTATTATTATGGATCGGTCCGTACGACCTCGACATAATTCATGCATAATATTTGATAGGGGTCAGAGTACATATGAGTTGTTTCCTGACTTGAGATTTGACATTGTCTTGATTATCCTTGTTTGTTCGAGATAGCATATTTTTGATTATTTCATAACTATTCTTATGTTGAAAATCATGTTATTTGTATTTATTTATTTTGTTTCTACTAGTCGAATTTCATACCTATCTACTTTTATGAACTTTGTTATCAGACCACTAGTAACTGTCGATATCGACGCCTCGTCACTACTTCGTCAAGGTTAGACATGATACTTACTGGGTACACGTTGATTTATGTACTCATACTACATTTCTGCACTAATTTTGCAGGTACTAAGGCATGTACTTCAGGTGGTCACTCGGGCACGTAGATGCACTAGCCCAAGACTTAGTGGTGAGCTGCTTTCCATGCTTCGACCCGCAGCACCCGGAGTCTCCTTTCCGCTTATGTTTATTTTGTTTTGTCTATTTTCATTCCAGATAGTAGTTGCAGTGGTTTGTATATTCTATTAGATGCTCATGCACTTGTGACACCGGGTTTTGGGGATTTCTAGTAGATGTTCATGGTTGTAGCTAATCATTATGCTTTATGTTTGGTTAATATTTCGTGACTTAGTAGTAATGAAGGTGTTTTACCACGGTTTCTAAACTTAATTCTACTTTATTAATGAAATTCTTGATTTTTAAAGTGTTATGAATGGATGATTGTGCTGGTGCTTTATCGTTAGCTGGCCTAACGATAGTATTGGGTGCCATCAAGGTCTATGGTGAGAATCGGGTCATGACACTTCTAAAAACTCTCTGCACACTCGTCAGACCATCCGAACGGAGCACCCTTCTAAGTGAACTTGGTCAACGGAGTTGCAAGAGACGAGAGTACCCAGCTAAACCTAGGAATATCCTTATCTCAATAAGGGTAAAAGGTTTGGGCCAACTCAGAACTGCCTCAATCTTCTTCGGAACCACCTTCATCCCATCACTAGACACCACGTGGCCCAAGAATGCCACTGAATCCAACTGAAACTCACACTTGGAGAACTTAGCATATAACTTCTTCTTCCTCAAAATCTGAAGCACAATCCTCAAATGTTGCTCGTGCTCATCCCCACTACGGGAGTGTCACACCTCCTTTTTACCCGCAGTGGGGATTAGGGGAGTTTTTCCAATTAAAGTGACGTTATTCGAATTTGGGATTATTTATTTTTCAGAGTCGCCACTTGGAATAGTTTATTTGGTGTCCCAAGTCACCGGTTTATTTTGAAATCCCAAATCGAGGAGAATTTTGAATTTATTTAAAAGTCCGCAAAACCAGAAAACTAGGTAAGGAATTCTGTTAACCCAGAAAAAGGTGTTAGGCATTCCCGGGTTCCGTGGTTCTAGCATGGTCGCTTAAACTATTAATAATTGGCCTAATTATCTGATTTAACACATGTTTTAAAACCTATTATGGATTTTTAACTTTATAAGCGCTTTTCATTAATTTGAAATCGCTTTTAGGATTTTTGGAATTATTTCTTGAACAAGTTACGATTGTCGTACACTTGCCGTTTTGGAACACACCGCAAAACACGCTACATAAAATGCACCCGCGATTATCGTCATGTTTATTTTAATATTGTTCAAAGTTGTTATGATTGGGTCACGTGAAATGCGCACCCAAATTTGGGATTATGTACCATGACTATGCCACGGGAACCGTACCCATAGTCACGATAGTTAATTGATCGCGCCTAAAGCATGCTACGAATATTCAGATTTTTCTAACTAATCTTGATGGTTATAAGCATCTAAAAGTGTCTAATGATAGAATTACCAACTAATTTTAAGGAAAGTATGGCTTTAATGGTTACAAGCCTAAGATATAAGATGAAACAACCCAATTGGGCCAAATGGCGAAAGTTGGCCCAGTCGCCACTCTTAAATGACTGGGCCTATTTTATGTTCAATACCAACAAAATTCACCCATAACAACATTTGTCCAAGGCTAGAATTCAGTTCATTCTAAGGTAAAAGAAAAATTCAGAAAATAATTCGAGTTTTAACATTGGTTATATATGATTTCCAATATATAAAAATGAGTTGCAATTCGAAAAGGCAAACCCATAGCTGGGATCAGGCTGTTGGGCTTGATGCTCAGACCTAATGGCCTAGGCTCAGACTTGTTTGAGGTCATCTCCCCAATTGGGCCAATAATACAAGTCTGGCCCATTTCATAGAGTCCTCATTCGAACAATTCTGGACCAAAAAAATTGTATTTATAACACTGGCTATTGACATGATACTAACAATGTGACTATTAATCACAACAATCAACTTAAATATTATTACAATATACTCCAAAAGTCAGTTTACTAGTGAACAATCCATAGATGTAAATTACAACATAATCTTAGATACAATTATATGTCTAGATAATATTCAACATGATTTTGAGCTTTTCATTTGTTGCAAACCCTCCAGTAAGCTTCAGATTGCAAAAAACCAGCTACAAAGCTATTTTTTGCAAGTCAGCATTTAGTTCCAACTCCGAGATAGTTCTGAGATTTTTTTCTCTTGTACAACTCACATACAATCAAGAAGAATAAGAATACTTTGGTGAAGAGTAGTTTATTAGCACAATACACTTGAAATGATAAGAGAAAAAAAGTAAGTGACACTAATGAAACGTGATCAAGTCTATCATGGCTCATGATGTAAGACTAAATATACGCAAGACAAAATAGCAACAGTCATTTTAACATAGCATAATGGTTAAGAGATTCAGAGTAACAGTTTTTATAGCACCATATATTACACAACAAATGAGAAAATCCAGCGAGCTCAAGGCTAACATACTAAGTGCAACAAAAAAAACGAAGCTAATAAGAACAAGCCTTATATTTCATTTATGAATGATCTCAGATAGAGAAAGCTACATACCTATACCAGCAAGAATCAAAGCGAGACAAATGAACCTCTAATTTGAAACTAAGAAGGAGACAGCCAGCAGAATCAAACAGCACAACCAGAACTAAACCAAAACCAAGGAATAACTGATTTTATCTTTCCCAGAATCAGAATCGAATAACACTAGAGAGAACCAGTATATAAACTCTGGCCAAAACGATTTTTAGAGTAAGAAAATTACAGGAAGCTTTTCTTTTCTCTTTTTCTGTATGTTCAGAGAACTTTTAGGTGATAAAATAGGCTACTAAGTCCGTCCAAAATGAGGGAGTAACCTTTTCTTTTATAGGGCATGCCAAAACAGCATCATAAGAGCATATTCTACCCTAAATTCCCTAAGTGTTAGATAGTACAAAATAATTGGACAGCTGTTTGTCCTTTTTTCAGCCCAATTCCGGCATTTACATGTTAAGAATGGGGCAGCTGTCCCATACTAGAACATTCTGATATTTTACTCTTTGTAAAAATCCAATTTTACCCTTTCAAGTACCGATTATTTCAATTCTAACCAGTTCTGACCTAAATTCTGATTTCAAAACCATTTGTGGAACCTTCTAGAACAATCTAGAAGATTCCAACACTGAAACTTCCTAACATTGTTTTAAATTGTATCCTTAGAAGCTTTGATTATCAATTAAACTTAGAATTAACTGGACATTAAACCAAATAGCCTACTCTATTAAAGGATTAATCTAATCAAACCCTAAACAAAATTATATTTAAACAAGAAAACATAGAAAAACAGTAAACCAAGCAAAGATCTAAAATGAAGATGTAATGGAATCCCAGAAATTAACCTAATTAATCTATGAATGATTAAGTCGAACAAACTAATAACTAAATTGATTTTTCTCTAACAGTTAACATGCTTGGAACAATTTTAATTCTAGCCTAACCACAAATTAATTTACTTATACAGAAACAAATTAAATTATTTTATAGCTATACATATGCAAAAATTAGGGAAACGAGAACAAGGAAAAGGTTAGAAAAATATAGCAAGAAGGGTATGGCATGTCGGAACTCCTTCGATATAGCTAAAAAATATGCTAACCAACCGTTCTTGTTGAGAACGATTGATTAGCATGGTTTTCCAACTAAGTCGAGTCTAGGAACAATCCGAAGAAACTCGAAAAAAAAGGAAAAATAGAACTAGGGTTTCTGGTTCTTCATAGATTTAGGATTCGAAGAATTCGGCGGGGATTTTTGGGAATTCAAGGGTAGGAAAGTGGTGAGGGAAGGTTGAGGATCATCTGGTGTGATTTTGGGGTTGCTTGGACGATTTAGTATTTTGGGTATAGGTTTCAGATTTGAAATTAATGTATTTGGGTGGCGATTTGGAGGAAACTGGTGACGGGTTAGTGTTTGGGGAAGGCTAAAGATCACCTGGTGTGAATTTGAGGCGGTTTGGAGGTGGTCTGCCGTCGTGAGGCGATTTCCGGTCGGCGGACCACGGCGGAGGCGATGAGGGTATACTAAGGCGGCTAGGGTTTCATTGAGAGAGATGGGAGAGGAAATGAGACTGATCTCTAGGGTTTAGGGGTTGGGTTAGGACACTTTTATATTTAGGAGTGGGGCAGTTGTGAGTCGTTGGATCAAAGGGATCCAACAGATGTGATTAGAGGGAGGCTAAACGGGGTCGTTTTGGTAAGAGGGGAATTGGACCGGATGTATCACAATTGGGCTGGGGCGGGTGTGTTTGTGGTTTGGGCCATACAAAAAGGTTTTGAGCCCAGATTTGGCCATAAACCAAATTCCTCTCTCATTTTCCTTTTTTTTCTTTTGTTTTCCTTTTCTTTTTCTTTAATTTTTAAATTAATTAAGCTCTAAATAAAATTCTAAATTAATTTAAATTGTAAAATCAAACTAATTACCTATTTCTAATATTTACAAAATTAATTAATCGTAAATTAATGAAGAGAAAATTACTAATCTAATATTAAGAGCTAAAAATATAAAATGGACAATATTTTTTGTGATTTTTTATTTTAATAAAGCAATTAATTAACCAATTAAACATAAAATATGAACACAAAACCTAATATGCAATGCATGAAATTTTTGGGGTATTTTTCATGATCTTATCAAAATTAAACGTGCACAAAAATGCAAACAAGTAATAAAAATCCTACAAAATCCTATAAAATTGAAAACAATTTGGAAAAATCTATTTTCTTTAATTTTGTAGGAGTATTTCTAATAGGGCAAAAATCACATGCTCACGGCTGCCCCTCTTTGCCCGGAAACACGAAGAGTTTTCGGGCAAAGATAAAATGAGCAATTACGAGCGATTTTTGCCTGTCTGGATACTCCCTAGGAAGAATTTTTTTTTGAAAAAGTGTGACTGAACCTTGCTTCGGAGGTTGCCTACATATCCTTGGCTATAAAGGAATCAGATCAGTGTAGTTCTGAAAGTTTTGATAGCTGGGACTACCGCATAGTTGTGATTTCACTGCTGTTGTTATTGTTACTGCTTGCTGAGCTCCTTATTACACCAAAATGAAAAATGAAAAACTAAACTAACTAAGCCTATCAGCTACGAGTTACATGATCCCTATCTATTAAACCTTCTAAAGCTTGATCTTGAGTCTTGGATGGTTCTTCCTGCAAACTCTGATCTGAATCTTGATGCTCGTTAGCTGCAACCGCTGGTTCATTTTTCTTCAGCTTTTCGGATCAAGGTGGGACATGCAAAGCTTGTGACTTCACTCATATCTTGAGCACTCCCCATCTTTTCTCCGCTTCTACACTTTGAGTTCACTTCTTTTCTTTTGTTTCTTTTCTTTTATTCTGGATTGAGACTTCTTCTTTTGGTCATCTCGAAACTTGTGCCTCAAGGTAAAAACCTGCTTAGGCACCAAAACAAACAAACGAACAAAATTTTTCTGCCCCAGTTTTCACTAGGAAAATTTCGTTAGTTATTGTAACAAAATTCTAAACTAATTCACTACTGAAAGCAATAAAATCAGGATTGTGCATCCTTGGAAAAATGAGATTAGGGAGCGGAGACCCTATATCTAAAACAAGATCAGCTAGGGGTTGGAGACCCTAGGTTGGAAAGATTACCAGGTTATGCTGGCATCAACAAGGGATTGGAGACCCTATTGTTAGGAAATCATCAACTAGGATGGTGACCCTATGTTGGCATCAGGTTATGCTGGCATCAAGTAGGGAGTGAGACCCCATGTTGGAAAAGTCATCTGGTTATGCCGGCATCAACTAGGGAGTGGGACCCTATGATGGAAAAGTCGTCGAGTTATGCCGGCATCAACTTGGGAGTGGGACCCTATGTTTAAAAAGTCATCGGGTTATGCCAGCATCAAATAGGGAGTGGGACCCTATGTTGGAAAAGTCATCGAGTTATGCCGGCATCAACTAGGGAGTGTGACCCTATGTTGGAAAAGTCATCGGGTTATGCCGGCATCAACTAGGGAGTGGGACCCTATGTAGGAAAAGTCATCGGGTTATGCAGGCATCAACTAGGGAGTGGGACCCTATGTTGAAAAAGTCATCGAGTTATGCCGGCATCAACTAGGTAGTGGGACCCTATGTTGGAAAAGTCATCGGGTTATGCCGGTATCAACTAGGGAGTGGGACCCTATATTCGAAAAGGTCATCGTGTTATGCCGGCATCAACTAGGGAGTGGGACCCTTTGTTGAAAAAGTCTTAGGGTTATGCCGACATCAACTAGAGAGTGGGACCCTACATTGGAAAAGTCATCGGGTTATGCCGGCATCAACTAGGGAGCGGGACCCTATGTTGGAAAAGTCATCGGGTTATGCCGGCATCAACTAGAGAGTGGGAACCTATGTTGGAAAAGTCAACTGGTTATGCCGGCATCAACTAGGGAGTGGAACCCTATATTGGAAAAGTCATCGGGTTATGCCGGCGTAACTAGGGAGTGGGACCCTATGTTAGAAAAGTCATCGGGTTATGCCGGCATCAACTAGGGAGTGGGACCCTATGTTGGAAAAGTCATTGGGTTATGCCGGCATCAACTGGAGAGTGGGACCCTATGTTGGAAAAGGTCATCGGGTTATGCCGGCATCAACTGGGGAGTAGGACCCTATGTTGGAAAAGTCATCGAGTTATGCCGGCATCAACTGGGGAGTGGGACCCTATGTTGGAAATGTCATCGCGTTATGCCGGCATCAACTAGGGAGCGGGACCCTATGTTGGAAAAGTCATCGGGTTATGCTGGCATCAACTAGGGAGTGGGACCCTATGTTGGAAAAGTCATCTGGTTATGCTGGCATCAACTAGGGAGTGGTACCCTATGTTTGGAAAGTTCTCGTGTTATGCCGCATCAACTATGGATGGGATCCTAAGTTTGAAAAGACGCAGCTAGGGATTGGAGACCTATACTACTCTTGATTTTGAATTTTCTTCTTCTTTTTCTTTTCATTTCATTTCAACATCATCATTTTTTTTAATTTCAGAGAATGAGTAAATGCGGGAAAGAATTTTGGAGGAGACTTCCCTTTTTGGGTTGTTGCTGCAAAGCTGTTTCTAGCCCTTGCGCAGTTTTCTTTTTGGTTTGCACCTGCTTTTTGCAAGGTTGCTTTGGATTGCACCTGCTTTGGCAAGGTTGCTTGGATTGCACCTGTTTCCTGTTTTTTCATTCAAAGAACAATTTGTTAGTTTGAAACGGTGGTTGGTTTTGTGGCCTTGAGCGTTTCAGTCACTTGATCTTTGCCCAGCTCTTTCAATAAAAATATCCATTGCTCGCTGGCTCTCTGGAAATTGGTTTCATTTCTAAACCTAAGGATCTTGACTTTTCCCAAATTCCACATGATGATTAACCCGTGTGGGGCTTGTCCTTTTTCCATCTTATTTTGCCTTTATGGGCACTTGACTTTGATTTCATTTCTTTTCAAGATTTTTTGACTCTAGAGCATCGGCCATCGTGGCCAGTCGAGGTCGACTTGATGCACCTGCTGAGGCTGGGTGGTTTCTTGAATATTAGCTTTTGTCAAACAAAACCCTGTAAGACCAATCTTGCCATCTTTTCTTTGTATTAGTTTTGGAGGAGAATTAGACCGAAAGGGATTCAAAGAAAAGTAAACAAAGGACAAGATAATGAATTTAAACGAGAAGTGTCCCTTTCGGGGAAAGGAAATAAGGACTTATCCGGAGTGCATGCAGACTTCAATAGACATGACATGCTTCTTGGACTGGATACCTGATCTGTGCAAACCATCCAACTCTCATAAACCCATCATAACCCATATCTCAAAATCGAGAAAACTTGCGAGGACTCTATCAGTACTGATGGGTGTAAGGGATCCCTTTTTCGATCAGTGGCGCCCTTTGCGGGTTTTCGCCAACTGACCTCTCTCATTTCTCTTCTCACCATTGCCTTAGAGTGCTCTTTGCGAGTTTTCACTAAGAAGACTCTCTCATTTTCAATTTATCTGCTTACCATCGCTCTATGGTGCCCGTGTAGGTTTTCACCAATAAGACTCTCTCATTTTATTTCTCTCATTTGATTGTATCAGATCCAAGTAACCATATCCTCCAATTTTGAACATTTTTACCGATTGATCGGAAGGGCTTGAACAGGACTTGGGGTGAAAAGAATTTGGATTGAATTGCAACTTTGGAACTTTTCAGGAAAAAACTATTGCCGAACCAATATAACTTCTGCCCCAGTTTTAACTTTGGGGAAATATAGATTTTTGTTATGGTGTGACTGAACCCCAGAGAGGCTGCCTATGTGTCCTTTCGGAATCAAGTCGAACGTAGTTCAGGGAAATTTGTTTTTGATTTTCTTTTTCTTTTTGTTGTTATTTTTTTAACAATATTTTCGGGTTCCAAAGAGGGTAATCAAAGAAGGTGACTGGCTCAAAGGGTTTGCGAAGGGTTGACAGTGTTTGGGTAGCAAGAATGAAAGCCTTCGTCGTCCCAGTCGGAGAATATTAGCGCCGCAGAAGGGTTAAACGTAATACCTTTTGACCGCGTCCGCATTGACAGCTGTTTCGGGGTCATTTCCTTCATTGTCTCCTAAGTACAATGCCCCTTTCGGCAACAATTTCCTTATAATGTACGGACCTTTCCCATTTGGAGCGAACTTTCCTTTTGCTTCCTTATGATGGCGGGAGAATATGCCTCAAGACGAGTTGCCCCACTTTAAAATTTCTGGGCCGCACTTTCTTGTTATTGGCGCGGGCTATTCTTTGTTGATACAACTGCCCGTGGCAAACAGCAGCCATCCGCTTTTCATCAATCAGGGTTAACTGTTCTAGACGGGTCTTGGCCCATTCATTGTCCTCAATCTCAGCTTCAATGATGATTCGAAGAGAGGGAATTTCAACTTCTGCGAGTATTACGGCTTCGGTGCCATAAACTAATAGATAGTGTGTTACTCCAACTGATGTGCGCACAGTTGTACGGTATCCCAATAATGCAAAGGCAACTTTTCATGCCATTGTCTAGAACTTTGAATCATTTTCCTGAGGATCTTTTTGATGTTTTTGTTCGCTGCTTCAACAGCACCATTAGCTTTGGGCCGATAAGGGGTAGAATTCCAATGCGTGATCTTAAATTGTTCGCATACCTCCCTCATCAAATGACTGTTCAAATTTGCAGCATTGTCCGTAATGATAATTTTAGGAATACCAAAATGACAGATAATGTTAGAATGCACGAAGTCCACCACTTCTTTCTTGATGACGGCTTTGAGAGTGACTGCTTCAACCCACTTTGTGAAATAGTCGATGGCGACTAAGATGAATCTGTGCCCATTTGAAGCTTTTGGCTCGATTGGCCCAATGAAGTCCATACCCCAAGCAACGAACGGCCAGGGTGCCGATATAGGATGCAATTTTGGAGGTGGTGCACAAATCAGGTCACTATGTACCTGACACTGATGACATTTTCGGACAAAACTGAAACAATCCTTTTCCATGGTCATCCAGTAATAACCTGCTCGAAGGATTTTCTTTGCAAGGACGTGTCCATTCATATGAGGTCCGCATACTCATGCGTGTAATTCATTCATGATTCTTCCGGCCTCTTGGGCATCCAGGCATCATAAAAGGTTCATATCTGGAGTTCTTTTATGCAAAACTTCTCCGCTCGAGAAGAAATTACTGGCGAGCCTTCTAATGGTTCTCTTTTGGTCTCCACTAGCTTGTTCGGGATATTCCTTTGTTTTCAAGAATCTTTTGATATCATGATACCATGGATGAATATCTGGTTCCATTTCAACTGTATTGAAATAACCATGTCTTTCTCGGATTTCGATTTCCAGTGGGTCAATGTGGACATTGCCTGGATACGGCAGCATTGAAGCCAAAGTGGCTAGTGCATGAGCTAACTCATTGTGGAACTGGGGGATATACCTGAACTTGACGGATTTGAACCATTTGCTAAGATTTTCTACACGTTGCCTGTATGGAATAAGCTTGATATCTCGAGTTTCCCATTCACCTTGAGCTTACGAATAATCAAATCAGAGTCTTCCATGATTAACAATTCTTCCACATCCAGGTCAACTTCCATGTTCATACCCATAATGCAAGATTCATACTCAGCAGTGTTGTTTGTATAGAAGAACCGAAGCTGGGCTGTAGCCGGATAGTGCTGACTAGTGGGCGAAATCAAAATTGCCCCAATCCCGACACCTTTTGCATTCACAGCTCCATCAAAGATCATTTGCCAAGCATTGGTGTCTTCTGGAATTACCTCAACCGAACTTACCTCCTCGTTTGGAAAGTAAGTACTCAAGGGTTGATATTCATCATCAACAGGATTCTCAACTGGGTGATCCGCCAAGGCTTGAGCTTTCATTGCTGTGCGGGTGACATAGACTATGTCAAACTCGGTAAGTAGGATTTGCCATTTTGCTAACCTCCTGGTGGGCATTGGCTTTTGGAATATGTATTTCAAAGGATCCAACGTAGTAATGAGATAGGTGGTATAAGCCAACAAGTAATGCCTAAGCTTCTGAGCGACCCAAGTTAGAGTGCAGCAAGTTCTTTCCAGCAAAGTGTACTTGGCTTCATAACTAGTGAACTTCTTGATCAAATAGTATATGGCTTGTTCTTTCTTGGTTCTCGGAGGGGGCAAGTCCCGAATAGACTTTATCTTTGTTGGATCTAGCTCGATGCCCCTCCGACTGACTATAAACCCTAAAAGTTTCCCAGATAGTACTCCAAATGCACACTTAGCTGGATTCAACTTCAAGTCATACTTACACAGGCGCTCAAAGAACTTTCTCAAATCTCGCACATGGTCATCCTACGTTCTGGATTTAATGATCACATCATCCACATACACCTCAATTTCCTGGTGCATCATGTCATGAAAGATGGTAGTCATAGCTCTCATGTAATTTGCCCCGACATTCTTTAAACCAAACGGCATGACCTTGTAACAGTAAGTACCCCAAGGTGTGGTGAAAGCCATCTTTTCTGCGTCTTCTTCATCCATCAGAACCTGATGATATCCAGCATAGCAGTCCACAATAGACTGTATCTCATGTTTGGCACAGTCGTCAACAAGGATGTGGATGTTTGGTAATGGAAAGTTTTCCTTGGGGCTTGCTTTGTTCAAATCCCGATAATCAACACACACTCGGTTTTCCCATCTTTCTTTGGCACTGGACCACATTAGCCAACCATGTGGTGTATCGGACCACTCGGATCACGCCCACTTGCAACTGTTTTGTGACTTCTTCTTTGATCTTGTCACTGATGTCTGTTTTAAACTTTCTCTATTTTTGTTGGACAGCGGGATAACCGGGGTAAGTTGGCAATTTGTGCACCACTAAATCAACACTCAGTCCTGGCATATCATCATAGGACTAGGCAAACGCGTCTTTGAATTCGAACAAAAGTTGGACCAATGTATCTCTAGTTCTTTCATCAGCGTGAATGCTTATCATGGTTTCCTGGACCTCTTCCTGACTACCCAAATTAACTAGCTCGGATTCATTTAAGTTTGGCTTAGGCTTATTCTCAAATTGTTCCAGTTCTCGATTTATTTCCTTAAAAGTCTCATCTTCATCGTATTCCGGTTCTTGGTTCATTATTTCACAGTTAGACAGCCTATTAAGATCTGGGCAAGAAGTTCGCAAGCATGTCATGTTTTAAGTCCACATTATTAGAACTGAAAAGAGAGATAAGAAAAATAACAAAAATCAGAAAGAATAAAGAAAGAGATACATAGACGATGAAATATTGATTTCGTTTCATTGAATTTGAAGATAGGAGGGTTTACATTGGAAATTTAAAAGACAATAAAACAAAAACATTCGAGTTACACCCTGAAATAACTCGGAATGCAAAAAAGATGGCAAGACCGAACTACCGAGATTCCTGCCTGACTGGGAGTGTAGTAGCCTTCCAATTTTGAAGCTTGGCATTCGGCCCCACATATTGCACCTCAGCGGTGCTTGAGCCTTCACTCGACTGGACCATATGAGCCTCATATAACATTTGCCTCATCGCTCCACAAATATTCTCAATTTCTTCGGCCGTGAAGGCCTCATCTTCTTCTTCTATGTACCTTGGCTTAACAAACATCTGGAGAGATGCGGGACCGGCTGAGGCAGGACCCACCCATTGTTCTTACGTTCATTAGCCCTTGTTGCATCAGCTTCTGTAGCTTGGAAACCTACGCCAAAGATTTTCTCATTGGCAGTTAGAGTGATGGGCTTCATGATGCCTTGCAAAGATACCCCGAGCTCTTTCCCGGGCTTGTACCCGTGTTTGATCATTTCAGTGGAGACCATGATTGACGCGTTTGACAAGAAGGGTTGAGGACACGGGGTTCTCTCCTCACACTGGTCCGCGACCACGATCTCAAAAGCTTGGTAGACTATGTTCTCACTACCTTCTTTAGCCTCCAGACAGGGAACTAACGGGTCCATGTAGATTGATTTCTCATCTTCTCCGTGGACCATGATTTCTTGGTCTTCATGTTCAAACTTAACCATTTGGTGGAGAGTAGAAGGTACGGCTCTTGCAGCATGGATCCAAAGCCTTCCTAGGAGAAAATTGTAGGAGGTGTCCATGTCCAAAACCTGAAATGTTCAAAATCCACAGGGCCAATGGTTAGGATCAAATCAATCTCCCCTATTGTGTCCCTCTTGACGCCGTCAAAAGCACGTACACAAACATTGTTGGGTCTAATCCTTTCAGTCCCAATTTCCATTCTCTGTAAGGTCGAGAGAGGGCAGATGTCAACCCCAGATCCGCCATCAAACATAACTTTTTTCACGTAGTATCCTTCACACTTAACGGTCAAATGAAGAGGTTTGTTGTGGGCAGCCCCTTCTGGAGGCAAGTCATTTCGGCTGAATAAAATCCTGTTGACTTCGAAAAATCGTTCCGCCATTCTTTCCAATTGTTAACCCGTGGTTCTAGACCGCATTAAGCGTCTTTAACAGCGCTTTCTGATGCTCATTCGAGCTTATCAACAGGGACAAAAGTGAGACCTGAGAGGGGGACTTCCTGAGTTGATCAATTATAGCGTAGTCTGAGGTTTTCATCTTTTGAAAGAATTCCTCTGCCTCCTCAGCACGGACTGGCTTTATAACCGGAAAACGCTTCTGCTTGGTTTTGTTCAATTCTTCCAGGTTGAGGTACTTCCCAGACGGGTTCGTTTCATTCACTTCCCCCATGATTTCCTTTCCCTTGTACGTCACCACAGCTTTATTGTAGTTCCACGGGACGGCAGTGGGGTCCTTCATGGGATTCTGTGGTGCGCGGCTGATAACCACGGGCTCAGTCAGCCTGGGTGAAATTAGCGGCCCCCGCACCACATAAGTCCCCTTTGGTACGTACATCTTTAGTACCTTAAGCGTGACATTATTTTGCTCAAACCTTTTGGGAGGACTCAACACAAGTTGTTCCTTCCTAGGGGCTCTGGGACCATAGAGAATGGCATCTTTAGGAGGTACTGCCCATGTCTTGGCTTCCACAGCCTTTTCTATGCTTTGAGGAGTGGAGTTGCTCTTCTTCTCATTCATAGCTGGATTCGCTGCCGCTTTGGGTTTCTTTTCTACGTCGGCAATAGCAATGATAGCTTTCAAAGCTGGGTCAAACTCTTTGTCCTTAGAGATTATCCCAATAGCTGGCCCGTTGTTGTGAGCCGACAATGGGTTATTGGTTACATCGGGGACTTCCTCATCTCTCAATACTACCCGCTTTTGTTCTATCGATTCTCGACCGTCCTCTTAAGGGTTTAGCAGTCTTCAGTGTCGTGCCCTTCTGTCCCTAAAAGATAAGCACATCGGGTACCTGGTCGGTAGGAGGGTGACTCTGGGTTTAGCCTTTTTGGAGGTACGGGCTGTAACAAGCCCATTTGGACTAATTTTGGAAAGAGATTGGAATATGATTCACCAATGGGTGTGAAGTTAGTTTTTCTGGGTGGTTCACGGGGACGGGCATTATATGGGTAATTATTCTGTGGTGGACGTGGATTATATGGGGCTTGGTGAGGAGGGTTGTTTTTGGGAGGTGGAGCTCGATTCTGATTATAATGTTGTTGCGGCCGGGCATATGGCTGGGCGTTCATTACTGCAGAGGGATGAGGAGTCATAGCGTATGCCGCATCTTGGTGGGGTAGTAAAGTTGGAGGGTGCTGGAAGGGGAACCAAAGTAACCTCGGGGTTGATGAGGATTTCTCAAACTTGAAGCCATCATTGCTTCCTCTTCTTTCTTTTTGCGATTTGCTACACCCCCTGACCCGCTCTGGATATCTTGGGAAGTGGCTCTTATAGCTGATTGGCTCATGATGGGACCCGTTTTCAAGCCATTTTCCACCATTTCTCCAATCTTTATGGCCTCTGCAAACGGCTTACCCATGGCAGACATCATGTTTTGGAAATAATCGGCCTCTTAGGCTTGTAAGAAGACATTGACCATCTCAGTCTCATCCATTGGGGGTTTCACCCTGGCCACTTGTTCACGCCATTTGATAGCATACTCTCAAAAGTTTTCTGAAGATTTCTTTTTGAGATTGGAAAGAGAATTTCTATATGGAGCTATGTCCATATTGTACGGGAACTGTCTGACAAAGTCTCGGGCCAAGTCATCCCATATGTGCCAGTGGGAGATGTCCTGGTCCGTATACCATTCGGATGCGATTCCAGCTAAGCTCTCTCTAAAGTAAGCCATCAACAGTTCTTCCTTTCCGTCTGCCCCTCTTAATTGATTACAGTATCTTTTCAAATGGGCAATCGGGTCTCCATGCCCGTCATACTTTTCGAATTTTGGCATCTTAAAGCCGATGGGCAGATGAACATGAGGAAACATGCATAGGTTGGCGTAGGAAACACTCTTCTGGCCATTCAGGCCTTGCATGTTCTTGAGACTCTGTTTAATGCTTTTCATTTTTCGAGTTATCTCTTCTTACTCGGGGTTCTTTACAGTCTTCTCTTGTTCCATGAAAGACTCATACCGAGGGTGCTGTGGGTAAGAGTTTGGGGTGACATGAGCCGTGTCCAGTTGAAATTGTGGTACTTGGAAAGTAAAGGCTGACGACTCAAAACATGGCCTTGGCATTGTTGGCTGTGCAGTAGTTGAGGTTGGTGGTGCGGTGAATATGGTAGAAGATACTCCCGAAAATAGTGCCTGGGGGTGAACCTCAGATTGCGTTCCGGTGAGATGAATTGACATAGTAGGGTACCCGAACGGTGTGAACGGATTAGTTATAGGGACATTGAAGGTTCCACTCATTCTAGAAATTAGTTCGGGAAATCCAGGGATTGCACTTGGTGGTTCTCTACCGTTAGACCAGGCGTCCCACATTTCCAACATGCGGAGACGCAGTATTCTGTTTTCTTCAGCAGTTGCTGACTTTGAGGTTGGGATAACTGATGCTGGGCTATCCTCTGATGGGTTAATGATTGGTAGGTGACTCTCTGATGTCATTTCAACACTCCCTTTAGATCTCGTGAAATAAGGGTGCGAAGCCAGGTTACCACAAAACCAACCACCTAAAACAAAACCTGTTCTCAATAGCATACACAACAAACCGGTTAGTTTGAGACTACATGCTTTGCAATAGTTGCGTGTCTCATCGCGGCTTTTGTTACCTCCCGGATCTTTGAATCTTTTTCTTTTCTTTACGCTTTTTCATTATTTTCTCTCTTTTCTTTGCGCTCTCTCTTTTGCATTGTTTTCTCTCTCTTTTTCTTGTGCCCTCTTTTCATCATTTTCTCTCTTATTTGAGTTATATACAGCAATGACCGAATTCGATGGGGATTGCCTAGGTATCGCAATGCCGCGCGAATCAGATCATTACGTAGTTCAGGGGATAAATGCAAAATAAAAGAATGAAACATTTTTTTGGGTTTTCAAATTTTCATTAAATAAAAGTTCTGGTTCTGCTCCATTATAAAGACTCCGACATACAGACTTAAGAACTAAAAACCAAAACAGACTCAAAGTAGTCTAACAGACTCTAAAGAAACTGAAATACAGACTCGAAAAGAAAAAATCAGGAATACATAAGTGCCTCTAATACTACTCCAGGGGCCCGCGGGACATTAGTCTGTCTCGACATGGGCCTACGTGCAATATCTTCTTGGAGGCGATCCAGGTCGTCCATTCTCTGGCGAACAAAACAGCAGCGAAGAAAGTGGATCTAGTCATATCCTCGCACTCATGGCATTTCATGACAATATAATCAGCAATTCCTCTAATCCTTTCTCTAATGATGCCTTTCTCTTGGAGTAGGTGCCCAATTTGTTGAGATCTAGCTTCCAGAACTTGGGTGTCCGTGTGGCTTTGCTCCTGCAACAGTCGCATGTCCTCTTCCAGTCGAGACATCAATGAATAACAATGTTCTATTTCTGCCTTGAAGTTCTTTGTTTGTTGAGCCATTTCATTCTCAAGGGTAGTTAGCTTTTTCTTTAAACTGGCGACCTTTTTGTCATACTTTCCTTTTAATTGCTGAACAAACCCTGTCTGTCCTTCCGCGTTCTTTGCCAACTTTGCCCGGGCTCTTGCTAATTCATCTTCGGCCTTTTCCAAATCAGTCCCATACTCACATACTTTCCGCTTGATACCGTTTATGAGTTTTTCATCTGCTCTGCTTCTTCCTTGGTTTTCAGCAGCTATTTTCATTCTTTGGATCTGGGCTTGGAGGGCTTCATTTTCTCGGGCTAATTTCTTCTTCTCCCCTTCATCCGCAGCGGCCTGTAGACTATTATCAAATTTAAGGTCTCTAATTTTCCCCTCTAATTTGCTTATGGTAGTTTTGTATCTTTTCTCCTTAGCTAACCAGTTCCATTGCTCTTGCACTTTATCAGTGAACTGTTGCACATGGGGCCTTTTGGCAGGCCGTTCAGGCTCTTGATGGACTCGAACCCTTTTACCATACCAGACAGTGTAGCTAGGCTCTACCTCACCCTTGGACAAATCCCATACTTGAGTCTGTGGCTCCAGAAACCTACATTGATGCCAAATCTGGCGAACCTTTTCTTCCTGGAATATAGCTTTTGGACATAGTTCAATGACTTGTCGACTCAAATCTTCATCACGTGGGACAATTTGGTACCTGCCCAGCTGGCGTAGAACCCTGTGTGGAGCTTATGACTGAATACTCCAAAGACCCATTAATAAAAGAAAACACACTCCGGCCGACATATAAATGACTTCAGTGACCGGGAGCCAACCGAACGTCCACTCAATTTTGCTTGAAGTCAAGGAACCCAAATGTGCAAACCATTCCTCTGTACCTTCTGGAAACTCATGACCATTTATCCAGTTTTCATGTTCCTCAATGCAGTTGAGACCAGTCAGACCATATTTCATGTACCCCGGACGATGGCAAAGATGTTCTTCCATCCAGATTTGTAAAAGCAAGTTGCAACCTTCAAAAAACATTCCCCCAGCTCAACAAACAGTTAAAGCTCGATAAATTTCTGCTAGGATCATTGGTATGATAGTGCCATTGGGCTATTTGATCTTAACATCAGCCATTCCTGCAAGCCCCAACTCTATATGTCCGTCGCTCCTTGGGCAGATTAGGGTGCCTAAAAATGCCACTACAAAGGCCAATCCTCGGCATGCTTCCCATTTGCCTTTATTCCCTTGATGGCTTAAACCGGCATCCGGAGCCTCAAAACCGTGGGGGTCCCCATAACGGCGGTATAGGAAGTAGAATGTGCAGAATTCCTCAGCTAAATTTCCATCTTTGACTTCCCGGCTAATACATAGAAGGTCCAAAAACTTGTGAGGTGTTACAGCTCTTGGTGCTAATGGGTATCGACTCCTGAGATTCCCGTTAAGGCCAGCATGACCTGCTATCTCCTCAAGTGTAGGGGTTAGCTCAAAATCAGAGAAATGAACACATTGTGCGCCGGGTCCCAAAACGGTATCAAAGCTTCAATTATGTCCACCCTCAGTTTAATCTTTAAGAGACCGGTGAGCCCGCCTAAAGCCTTTATCGCAACACCTCTGCTGACCTCCCCTAGGTCATTCCACCACATATGGAGTCCTATCGGGATTTCCTCTACAACTTTGAAAGGTACATTTTCAATAGTGCTCATCCTGCACATTTATTTAATGTGATCGGTTAAAAAAAAACCCATGATTTATTTTGACCCAAAAAGAAGATTATTATTTTGCAAAATTTGCAACTCAAACATCTTGCTTAAAAATCACCTTTGCAAATACGGCCCTTCAGCACTTCAGGAAGGAAGATTTTAGGGCTGTGTTTGCTAATTGGCCAAAAATTTGAAAAAAGACCATAGGTGGCTATTCTCTCAAAAACAGCCTCCCGGCGCCCTATCGGGACATTTCTGGCTATTTAGACAAAAATGGCATCACCTAACTTTATTTACGACAAAGATGACAACATTTCCTATTTTGGGTTACTTTTGCGAAAATGGGGTTGGACCCGATGAGGGTTGCCTACGTATCCCACATCCGGTGAGAATCAAACCTGCGTAGTTCGGGAAGTTTTGACGCAACAGAAAAACATGAAATATTTTGAAACAATTTTACCTTCCTTTCTTTTTTCCTCTTTTTTTTTCTTTTTTTTTTTCAAAATTTCGGCAGAGTTTCGGTATATTTTGGACAATAGATTTTTCAAAGGCGGGTAATTATCTCTCTCATACATCAATTCGATTTTTCTCAACTTTTCTCCCTTATTCTAGAAGTCGGTCAACATGCAATCCGAAGCAAATAAGTGTACAAATAGCAAGTAAAATGCATCAGGATGGTCTTTTGTTTCGGGTGCACCTGTCCTAGACAGACCCAACCCCTATGTTGAGTCCCCAAAGTCAAATGCACGTGATGCAAACACACGTTCTTACTAGGGATCCGTTATGAGGCTATGTTATTCTAGGTTTAAAAACCTGGGTGTATTGTTCTAGACCTGGCTTACTCGAGCCGGGAGGGGGGGGGGGAGCGTACCGGGAATACAGAAGCTTCACCGGCTTTGCAACTTGTCCGAACCTCGTTCTAAAATTGGGATATGACTCTAAAAGAAAAGAAGTCACAGGAAGTGCACACTTCCCAGAAGATTTAGAAGACTCAGAGAGAAGAGGGTTTCGTAATAGTTTTATATACAGTTCAAACAATATCAAAGCAGTAAAAAGCGACATTTAGCACATTAGGATCAAACACGTAAAAATCAGATAACAAAAATACCAACTACAACAGTTATTCTAAGCTCGAATTCTGAACCCTGAACCAGAAGTTTTGGGTTCTTATTCCCCAGCAGAGTCGCCAAAGTTGTCACACCTCGTTTTTACCCGCAGGGGGATTAGGGAAGTTTTTCCAATTAAAGTGACATTATTCGAATTTGGAATTATTTATTTTTCAGAGTCGCCACTTGAAATAGTTTATTTGGTGTCCCAAGTCACCGGTTTATTTTTAAATCCCAAATCGAGGAGAATTTTGACTTTATTTAAATGTTTGGGAAACCAGAAACTAGGTAAGGAATTGTGTTAATCCGGGAGAAGGTGTTAGGCATTTCCGGGTTCCGTGGTTCTAGCACGGTCGCTTAAACTATTAATAATTGGCCTAATTATCTGATTTAACACATGTTTTAAAAGCTATTGTGCATTTTTAACTTTATAACCACTTTTCATTATTTTGAATCCACTTATAGGATTTATGGAATTATTTCTTAAACAAGTTATGATTGTCGTACACTTGGCGTTTTAGAACACACCGCAAAACACGCTACATGAAATGCACCCGCACGACAAATTTATTTTAATATTATTCGAAGTTGTAATGATTGGGTCACATGAAATGCACACCCGAATTTTAGATTATGTACCATGACTATGCCACGGGAACCGCACCCATAGTCACGACAGTTAATTGATCGCGCCTAAAGCATGCTACGAATATTCAGATTTTTCTAACTAATCTTGATGGTTATAAGCATCTAAAAGTGTCTAATGATAGAATTACAAACTAATTTTAAGGAAAGTATGGCTTTAATGGTTACAAGCCCAAGATATAAGATGAAACAGCCCAATTGGGCCAAATGGCAAAAGCTGGCCCAATCGCCACTCTTAAATGACTGGGCCTATTTTGTGTTCAATACCAATAAATTTCACCCATAACACACATTTGCTCAAGGCTAGAGTTCAATTCATTCTAAGGTAAAAGAAAAATTTAGAATACAATTCGAGTTTTAACATTGATTATATAAGATTTCCAATACATAAAAATGAGTTGCAATTCGAAAATGCAAACCCATAGTTGGGATCAGGCTATTGGGCTTGATGCTTAGGCCCAATGGCCTAGGCTCAGACTCGTTTGAGGTCATCTCCCCAATTGGGCCAATTTTACAAGTCTTGTCCATTTCGTATAGTGCTCATTCGAACAATTGTGGATCAACAAACTGTATTTATAACAGTGGCTATTGACATGATACTAACAATGCGACTATTAATCACAGCAATCAACTTAAAATTATTACAATATACTCCAAAAGTCAGTTTCTAGTAAACAGTACATAGATTTAAATTACTACATAATCTTAGATACAATTATATATCTAGATAATATTTAACATGATTTTGAGCTTTTCATTTGTTGCAAACCTTCCAGTAAGCTTCAGATTGTAAAAAACCAGCTACAAAGCTGTTTTTTTTTGCAAGTCAGCATTTATTTCCAGCTCTAAGATAGTTCTGAGATTTTTCACTCTTGTACAACTCACATACAATCAAGAAGAATAAGTAAACTTTGCTGAAGAGTAGTTTATTAGCACAATACACTTGAAATGATAAGAGAAAAACAGTAAGTGACACCAGTGAAACGTGATCAAGTCTATCATGGCTCATGATGTAAGACTAAATATTGGCAAGAAAAAACAACAATAGTCATTTTAACATAGCATAATGGTTAGGAGATTTAGAGTAACAGTTTTTATAGCACCATATATTGCACAACAAATGAAAATCTAGCGAGCTCAAGGCCAACATACTAAGTGCAACAAAAAAAAAAGATCGAAGCTAACAAGAACAAGCCTTATATTTCATTTATGAATGATCTCAAATGGAGAAAGCTACATACCTATACCAGTAAGAATCAAAGCGAGACAAATAAACCTCTAATTTGAAACAAAGAAAGAGACAACCAGCAGAATCAAACAGTACAACCAGAACTAAACCAAAACCAAGGAACATCTGATTTTATCTTTCCCAAAATCAGAATCGAATAACATTAGAGAGAACCAGCATATAAACTCCGGCCAAAACTGATTTTTAGAGTAAGAAAATTGCAGGAGGCTTTTCTTTTCTCTTTTTCTGTATGTTCAGAGAACTTTTAGGTGATAAAATAGGCTACTAATTCCGTCCAAAATGAGGGAGTAACCTTTTCTTTTATAGGGCATGCCAAAACAGCATCAAAAAGCATATTCAACCCTAAATTCCCTAAATGTCAGATAGTACAGCATATTTGGACAGCTGTCTATCCTTTTTTCAGCCCAATTCCAACATTTACATGCTAAGAATGGGGCAGCTGCCCCATACTAGAACATTCTGATATTTTACTCTTTGTAAAAATTCAATTTTACCCTTTCAAGTACTGATTATTTCAATTCTAACCAGTTCTGCCTAAATTCTGATTTCAAAACCATTTATGGAACCTCCTAGAACAATCTAGAAGATTCCAGCATTGAAACTTCCAAACATTGTTTTCAATTGTATCCGTAGAAGCTTTGATTATCAATTAAACTTAGAATTAACTGGACCTTAAATCAAACAGCCTAGTCTATTAAAGGATTAATCTAATCAAACCCTAAACAAAATTATTATTAAACAAGCAAACATAGCAAAACAGTAAACCAAACGAAGAGCTAAAATGAAGATGTAATGAAATCCCAAAAATTAACCTAATTAACCTATGGATGATTAAGTCGAACAAACTAATAACAAAACTGGTTTTTCTCTAACAGTTAACATGCTTGGAACAATTTTTATTCTAACCTAACAGCAAATTAATTTACTTATACAGAAACAAACTAAATTAACTTATGGTTATACACATGCAAAAATTAGGGAAACAAGAACGAGGAAAAGGTTAGAAAAATATACCAAGAAGGGTATGTCAAGTCGGAATTCCTTTGATATATCTAAGAAATATGCTAACCAACCGTTCTTGTTGAGAACGACAGATTAGAATGGTTTTTCAACTAAGTCGAGTCTGGAAACAATCCGAAGAAACTCGAAAAAAGGAAAAATAAAACTAGGGTTTCTGGTTCTTCGTAGATTTAGGATTCGAAGAATTCGGCGGGGATTTTTGGGAAATCAAGGGTAGGATAGTGGTGAGGGAAGGTTGAGGATCATCTATTGTGATTTTGGGGTTGCTTGGACGACTTAGGGTTTTGGGTATAGGTTTCAGATTTGAAATTAATGTATTTGGGTGGCGATTTGGAGGAAACTTGTGACGGGTTAGTGTTTGGGTAAGGCTAAAGATCACCTGGTGTGAACATTAGGTGGTTTGGAGGTGGTCCGCCGCCGTGATGCGATTTCCGGTCGGCGAACCACAGCAGAGGCGGTGAGGGTATACTAAGGCGGCTAGGGTTTCATTGAGAGAGATGGGAGAGGGAATGAGACTGATCTCTAGGGTTTAGGGGCGGGGTTCAGACACTTTTATATTTAGGAGTGGGGCAGTTGCGAGCCGTTGGTTCAAAGGGATCCAATGGCTGGGATTAGAGGGAGGCTAAACGGGGTCATTTTGGTAAGAGGGGAATTGGACCGGGTGTATCACAATTGGGCTGGGGCGGGTGTGTTTGTGGTTTGGGCCATACAAAAAGGTTTTGGGCCCAGATTTGGCCATAAACCAAATTCCTCTCTCAGTTTCCTTTTTTCTTCTTTTGTTTTCCTTTTCTTTTTCTTTAATTTTTAAATTAATTAAGCTCTAAATTAAATCCTAAGTTAATCTAAACTGTAAAATCAAACTAATTATCTATTTATAATATTTACAAAATTAATTAATCCTAAACTAATAAAGAGAAAATTACTAATCTAATATTAAGAGCTAAAAATGTAAACTGGACAATATTTTTTGTGATTTTTTATTTTAATAAAGTAATTAATTAACCAATTAATCCTAAAATATAAACACAAAATCTAATCTGCAATGCATGAAATTTTTGATATTTTTGGGGCATTTTTCATGATTTTATCAAAATTAAACGTGCACAAAAATGCAAACAAGTAATAAAAATCCTACAAAATCCTATAAAATTGAAAACAATTTGGAAAAAATCTTTTTACTTTAATTTTGTAGGAGTATTTCTAGTAGGGCAAAAATCACATGCTCACAAGGAGTACACCAAGATATCATCAATGAACATAATAATGAAGGAACCTAAATAAGGCTGGAACACATTGCTCAACAAATGCATGAAAGTTGTTGGGGCATTAGTCAAACCAAAAGACACCATCAAGAACTCATAATGTCCATAACGGGTCTTGAAAGTCATCTTAGGAATGTCCGAAGCCTTAATATTCAACTGATGGTACCCCGATCTCAAGTCAATATTTGAGATGAACCTCGCACGCTAAAGTTGATCAAATAAATCATCAATGCAAGACAATGGATACTTATTCTTGATGGTAACCTTGTTCAACTGCCTATAGTCAATACATATTCTCATGGAGCCATCTTTCTTCTTCACAAATAATATTGGTGCACCCCAAGGTGAAACACTCGGCCTGATAAAATCCTTATCTAGCAATTCATGTAACTGTTCCTTTAATTCCTTCAACTCTATCGGAGCAATGCGATACAGTGGAATAGATATGGGTTGAGTTACCAACACTAGATCAATACCAAAATCAATATACCTACCGAACGGCATGTCCTGTAGGTTGGCAGGAAAGACATTTGGGAACTCCCTCACTAATAACACTGAGTCAACAGTAGGAGTATCATCACTAACATCCCTCACGAAGGACAGATGCGCCAAACATCCATTCTCAAACAATGCAATGAAAGATGATTAGCCTGGACGAGCGCTGTATGAACCATGGCTAACTGTAGAGCCACGATGAACATGCTGAGCTGGCTGAACAGGATTGAAAGGATGGCCTCTACTGTGATGTCCCCAGACTCTAGATGAGGCACCTCTAAAACCACCTGAACCACAGGTCCTCTTGAAATCCCACTCCTCTCTCTCTTGCCTGTGAATACGCTTTAAGAGCCTGGCAATCACTACAACCTATTGATACGTAGTATCAGTCTCGGCCTCGTGATCCATCCCATATCGGATACCAAAGTTAAGGCCCTCAAAGAACCTCCTAACCCTCTCACTCTCAGTTGGGATCAAGAACACATCATGATATGCCAACTCTGCCAGCCTCATCTTGTACTGATTCACAGTCGTACCCTCCTAGTGTAGATGCTCAAACTCACTTCATAACTCATCGCTATGAGTATGTGGAATGAACTTCTCTAGGAAGAGACTTGAGAACTGAGGCCATGTGAGTAGTGTTGTGTCAGCTGGGCTACTTAACTCATAGGTCTGCCAACATCTGTAGGCTGGCCGAGTAAGTTGGAAAGTAGTAAAGTCAGCTTTGTTTGAGTCCACTAGACCTAACGTGCATAGAATGTGCTGACACTGACCAAGGGAACTTTGTGCATCCTTAGCAGGCTCTCACTAAAATGAGGAGGATGAAGTCTCTAAAATCTCCCTAGCCTCTTCTTATCCTCAGCAGTCAAGGATAGTCTAATCTCGGGTTAAGTTACAACTATCGGCTGCACCGATAGAACCCCCAGTGTTTGATAATCACGAGGTAGCTGCTCCTGTGTATGTACAATGGGAGTCTGGGCTCCTCCCCCAGCTTGTGAGGTAGCTGGTGCAACTAGAATCATACCCTCCTGAGCCAGACTCGAATACACACTCAGAATCTAAGCCAAAGTCTCTTAATGACCAGGTGTACAATGGATCCCTCCGGAGCTTGAGTTGGTCCCATCAACTCTACATAATTTGGAACCTGCTCTTCAATGGGAGCGACTGGTGACTCAACAGTGGCTACTCCAATGGGGCCTCTAGCTGCGACATGCTCTCCAACCCTACCTCTACCTCGGCCTGACCTCTCTAGCCTTGGCCTGGGGTACTGCCGCCTGCTCAACTCTATTGAAGAATGTGTCCTCACCATATGTGAAAGAATATAAGAGCAAAGATTCTCCAGAATAAACAAATCCATACGATATAGAATGAAAGAAAAATAAGTTTTGCTAATAGTCTGGTAGCCTCCCACAGATATGTACAAACGTCTCCGTACCGATCTGGACGACTTTACTGAACGTGCTCATGACTCGTAGAACCTATAAATCTAGATCCCCCAACCGCCAACAATAGTGATGACGCCTAATCCACTTGCTAGGCAAGCCAAACATAAATCAATAATGAAACTGAATAACAATTCGAAAATAAATAAACCTTAACGTCAAATAACCATAGATAAAGATTGCAACAATACATAAATCCCCCAGAACTGGAAATACTGAGTCATGAGCTCGAATACATAAATACATGAATACATGACTGATAATACAATACATTATCCGTAATAATAACAGTAATAAAAATAGAATAGACGCCAGGGACTGCGATCGGGATACAGATCTACCTTATTGCTCGGGAGCTCAAAAATAATCCAACAATCAACGCTCAAGTGTTCCAACTCTTGAATTTGCACAATTAAGTGCAGAGAGTAGTATGAGTACAACTAACACTATGTACAGTAAGTATCATGACTAACCTCAGAGAGGTAGTGGTAAGAATCACCAATGATACTCACGTGATAAAATCTATATGTGTTTACCCTAAAAATTGGATAACAATTAAACTTATAATGTGGTTTTAAGGACACGTGATTTCGCCTAATATCAAGTGATGAGTACGAAAATTAGTAGCAGATCCCCGAAGTCTGACATATTTGGTCTCGCTGCAGGCCTCGGTCAGGAGAGGCACCTCAATCCCCGAATAGATACCTTGTCTTCATGATCTGGTCTGATCCACTACGAGGCTGGCCTCCGATGCAATTCCCCGGCCTCGATCAAATAGTAAAATCCGGTAGGTCTGGGTTTAATTGTATACATATAATCCCCTTGTTTCTTGGAGTGTAATGAGAAGAAATGAACTGAGCCTTCGGTTTTATACCTCGACTTGTCATGATATCATCCTCCTGACGCAAGCGACAAAAGTAATTGAAACGTCCCGTCGGTTCATATATCGAGGCATTAAATGCCTGTCAGTTTCTGTCAGCCATTATTAATTCTGAATCGTCATCTTCATCCTATAAATGTTCTTTCCTTCTATTCGCCCAAACTTTACTCTTGATCTCTTCTCTAATCTTCAAAACTCGTTACATCTCTTAAGCTTTTCCGTGTTGCACAATCTCTAGGCTTCTTTATCAACTTTCCCTCAAAACACCAAACCTTATCCTCTTCTTCTTTCTCTAAACTTACGTAAAAATGGCGAAAAGGTCAAAAACTGTTCCTGAAAAGGAAAACGCGTCTTCATCGCGGCCGACCGGCGACAAAACACCAGTGGAGTCGCGCCCTGAGGAGTGCATTCCCGAGAAGGGGTATGTCCTTGATTCTGACTTCAAAGTCGAGAAGCCTTCGTCTGTCCCCAGTCGGTGCGAGCCTATGTCGAGATATATATGCTCGATAACTGAGAGTGACCTTGAGCACGTAAAGAAAGACTACCATTGAGAATATAAAGAGGTGGTGATTCCGACCCCCGAACAAGACATCACTACCCATGTAGAAGGGTTTCTAAGTGTTTACAGTTACCCTTTTACCCTGGGCCCTGTCGATTCCGTCATTATCAATTTTTGCGGCCAATATTAAATAACCCTCGGTCAGATCCATCCTTCATTTTGGCGAATTGCCATTCTGCTCCGATTCTTTGCGAAGAAAGCCGAGGGGATGATTTTCACCCTCGACCACCTCATCAGGTTGTACAGCCCACGTCTCTTTCGAGGCGGGTTAATAAAACTCCAACGTCAGGCCACCAAGGTGTTGTTCTCGAGTATAGATGAGGACAATGATTGAGGGTGGATGGGAAGGTTCGTTCGAGTGAAGACTCCCGACCTAATCCCGGTCGAGAAAATGCCATTTATCGAGGAGTGGAATCTGAAGCGTAAGTACAATCCTGCCTTTAGCTTCCATTTATCGTTTTGTTTCCTTTGGTTCTTCTCATCGACATTCCTTTCTATGATGTAGCGGTCTCTTGGATGCCCGATGCAATTCCTAACCTCTAGAGCTGGGTTCGAAAACTGGCTTCGACCTCCTCGTACGTTGAGCGCTCATGGCACAATTTGGCAAGGGGCCGACGAGAGGCGAAAAATCATGGTAAGCCTTTTTTCACATACTTGATGATTTTCACTAAAATGTTTCTTTTCATACTTACTTGACTCCCTTTCAAATACGCCTCGAAAAAGGCGCTGACATGATGCCCCTATCTGTGGAGGAGGAGGTTTCACCCCCGGACCCGAAGCCGGCGAAGGATAAGAAGAAAAAAAGGGTCTTGACCTCCGAGACACCAAAGCCCAAGAAGAGTAAGGCTCGTAAGTCGAAGAGAGACACCGCCGTCCTGCCTGCGGATGTAGTTCAACGACTAAGAGACGAAGAAGAGGAAAATGAAGATGATGGCTTCGAGCTAGTGGCTCGAACGAAGAGGAGCACCGAAGCCCCAAAGGTCGCTGAGCCGGTAGGGTCGAAGAGATTCAGCCTCGAACCGAGGAGATCTCGGAAAAGGGCCCGAGCAAAGTCCCCGAGTCGTTGGAGGCTGAAGATGCCTCTCGTCGAAATGAGCAATCGGTGGGTGTGCCTGAAGGGGCTGGCTCCGAGGCCCTTCAAAATGAAGAGAACGCCCCAAGTGACATGCTTGGGGCAATAGAAATTGGTGATTCGTCGATCCTCCCTACATTTTCAAGGGGCAAATTCAGGAAGCCCAGGCCGTGGGGACCCCTGATATGGAAAGAGCCCACAAAGGGGAGGACCTTTTCCGTGAATGCTTTATGTGAGTCGAAGATTCTACCGACGTGAGTGAGGCGTCGAGTCTCTTTGATGAGGCTCAACGACTTCTAAGCCGGGTAAGACTCAGCTCCCCTTATTGATATTACACTTGTATTTATTTCTTCTTGCCTAATTTCCTTTCTTTCTACATAGGCCTTGACACTTTATTTTGATGCGTTTCTAAATCCCGGGCAGAGCTGAGCCGATGCGAGGCCGATCTTCAAAGGCTCACGAGAAGAGAAATGCCCTCAAACTTCTCAGTAGGCAAAAAGAAGAGGAGATTAAGGACCTCCGAGCCGAATTGGCTACAGCTCATAAAGAGTAGACCGACTTGATTGAGCAGGTAATGAAAATTTTTAGAAGCTCGATATAATTATTTGGGGACGACGACTAATACTTTGATTTTGCAGGTTCAGTAGAAGGCCGAAAAGATCGAACAGCTCTGTGAGGAGGCCAACATGATGAGGGCGGAGACTTTAGGGTGGAAACAAAACATGGATCGCCTTGCCTCGGAGAAAGATGCTGCTCAAGCCCAACTTTCATTGGCCGAACATCAGCTCCAAAGCATGAAGGAGGAAAGGTTGACGCGAGCCAAGCTAAGAAAATTGAGGAACTCGAGGCTCGGTTGGCCAAACTTGCAAAGGTTACGTTTGAGGCATAAAAAGTAAAGGTTAATGCGAAGGCCATTGTGGTTGTCTACCGAGCACATGCTGAAGTTGCTCAAGCTCGAGCAAAGGAAGTTGCTGATACCGCTCAAACTCGAGCATACTGGACTGCCGAGCATGTCATGTACCAGTCTCGAAATCAAACTCTTGAGGAGATTCATGCTCGTGGATTTGACCTTGTTGTCGAGAGCGAGAACGTAAAAGAGCTCGAGGCCCAAGCCAAAGCGTTGCTCTTTCCCACAAATGATAATTCCAGGAGTGTGAGTGGATCTGAGAGCGGAGGGGATTCTAATGGCAAAGGTGTGGCTCCCGAGGAAAATTAGGCACTTAGAATTTTTTGTTGTTTTTTTTTTGAACTTTTTATGTAGGATCCTGATCGATCCATGTAAATATTTTCATATATAGAAAAGATCTCTTTTCCCTTTGATTTGTCTTTATTTCAATTTTTGCCTTGTAAAGATTTTGTTTCGTTCATGCCTTGTTCATGAGAAGTCAGACTAATGTAATCTTTATAATCGAGTGAGTACTTGTTTACCGTGAAAATGGTAATAAAAATTAAATTTCATTATGGGACTCTAAAAATACGTAATCTATTTATATGCTAGTTGTTAAGCGGTTGATGCTACGTGTGTGAGACTTAGAAACGAAATAAGAGTTAGAGATAAGGTGATAATCAAACTGAGAGGCTAACAATCGGGGCCTCGAGCTTGTCGATTCGGGGGCCTCGAAGTCGATTCCGGAGCTCGGCTGTGAGCTATCGAAGGTGCTCGAAGTACGACTAACAGTTATGATAAAATCAACGGAGGCTATTTATGGCCAATGATAAGCAATAAATGACGAACAATAAATGATGAACAATAAAGAAGATGATAAATGGAAGCAATAATATCAAGAGAATGTGTTAAAGAGCAGAGAGAATGTTCTTGTATATTTCGTATGGAGCAGCTGAAGCAACAGGGGTATACAAAATGATAAGGATCTCTTTTATATAAGAAGGGAATCTCAACATAGTACAAAATGCATTAATGACAAAGAAACGGAGATGGGACAGCTAGATATGACACCCCGATTCAGGGTTAGGGTAGTTCACTAGGCTCTGTCAGTCCTAGCCGTGTACCTTAGGAACTCCTCATTTCTATCATAGCCGTGGTCAACATCGTCCCAAGGTCGGGCGTCAATGAACCTCAAGGGAGGAAACCCGACCATAACCTTGTAGCCTCGAGGCTCCGAGATGATCTTCTTAGGTGCCTCGATAACGAGGAATTGGACCCTCCGATCTCACTGTATACAGATAGTCCCCGCGTTTCTTAGAGAGGATCGATAAGAAACGATTTTGACATTCAACTCTTCGGACTTCCCGCGATGACGTCATACTGAAGATATCAATTTATGATGTAAGCCTTCACGATAACTGGGACGTCCCATGGACTTGTCTTTTCAGTGTCATTCAATGCGCTGTCGGTTCCCATTCTTCAAAGCGACAGTATCGCCGTCGACTCGATTTCTAATAACGCATTAATTGCATCTGCCGATCCGTCTTCAAAGGCATTGATGGCATTGTTGGTCATATTATCACCCCCTATAAATGGGGGCCTTCCGGTACTATCTCTTTGTTCAAGTGCCTTTCTACATCTATTCATCCCTTTCTTCTCACTATCCTCCTCCATTGTTACCCATCATGTTTGGGGTCTATGGCCTTAAGGTTACATGGTGGCGTTCTCATCAGCCACACCATGGCCTTTTGCCTGGGCACTCCCTTCCCGAACAAGATTATACTGTCTTGTCACTATTGTTGTTGTTGTTACGATTGCTACTGCTGTCGTTGTCGATTCGAGGTGATGAGATGGGGGGGCTGACTTCTTCCGACTTAGGAGGACTTTTGGACTCTACACCGCTGCTCGGGAGAGCGTTTGGACTATACACCGCTGCTCACTCTCCTACCCCGGCCTGGTGTGGCATTTCATCCCCTAGGTTTTCCAAGGGATAAAATGGCACAACCGGCTGTTAGACTTGCTCGGTGCAATGTCCCAGAAGGTGGACTCGGAGCGGCCGTGCAAGTAGGGTTGATGCCCACCGAATCTTCAACCTTTGGCTTCGGCGGGCTATGTCTCTTTTTTCTGCTTCTTCCGCCTCACTTTCCTCTTCTTCATCTCCCCATTTTCCTCTTCTTCATCTTCGCCCTTAGAGATATTACTCTAGAGGATCGAGATGAGACCCCAGAGGAGGTGGCGGTCGAAGACATTGCCGTCGAGGATGCATGTACGAGGAAATGGTGTTTGAAGATACAGCTGCCGAGGATGCGCCTTGGAGAGTAGGCAAGGCTCTAGGCTTTTGCTATATGTGTATCTTTTCACTTCTCTGTTTCTGTGTAAGGACCCTTCGTGGGCTTTTGTAATCAAATTTCAATGAATATAAAGATGTTTCTTCAATTTTTTCTTCAATGTTTGCTATATTTTGCACTTATGAAGAATCTGAATGTGTGACTCTATCGGCTACTGCCAATATCGAACCCAGATGTGAGTACTTTTTTTTACCTTTGATTGATTAATACGGCTTCCTGCGGAACCCTTTATGGTCACTTGGATCGGGCCGATAGACTCGGGCCATCTGGAAGTATGTTTTGAACTTATCATAAATAGCCTTAAGGCGTTGTAGGTAGATCCTGAACGAGGTTTTACCCGAATTTAGGCGGTACCCCGTGATCAAGCCCATATGGGTGGAGCTTAAATGCTTATTTTCTTGGAGCCTAACTCCTTTTTGACGGATGTTCTCGAGGTCGGGTACCACGTCGGGGCTGGCGATGATGCCGTTGTCTTCTTAGAGCCTAACTTTCCTTGAAGGAGGTCCTCGAGGTCGGGTACCACCTCGGGACTGGCGATGATATCGTTGGTTTCCTGGAGCCTAACTTTCCTTTGATGGAGATCCTCGAGGTCGGGTACCACCTCGAGACTTGCGCCGAAGCCGTTGGCTTCTTAGAGCCTAGCTTCTATTTGATGGAGGTCCTCAAGGTCGGGTACAACCTCGGGACTGGCGATAATATCATTGGCTTCCTGGAGCCTATATTTCCTTTGATGGAGATACTCGAGGTCGGGTACCACCTCGGGACTGGCGATGATATCGTTGGCTTCCTGGAGCCTATCTTTCCTTAAATGGAGATCCTCGAGGTAGGGTACTACCTAGGGACTGGCGATGATAACCTTGGCTTCCTGGAGTTTAACTTTCCTTTGATGGAGATCCTCGTGATCGGGTAACACCTCGGGACTTGCGGCGAAGCCGTTGGCTTCTTAGAGCATAGCTTCTTTTTGATGGAGGTCCTCGATGTCGGGTACCACCTCAGGAATGGCGATGATTACGTTGGCCTTTTTGGCAGGCAGATCATTGTCGTATTTTCCATATATAGGGTCGCTTCTGCTCCTTTGGAGACCCCACCTTTTTAGGTAGTTACCCTTCTTCTTCTATGCTAAGCCTTTCATCGCTTCAGTACTAACGCACTTGCACAAATTCCTGCCAGTTCTCTGATTTTGCCACCATCATGAACGCTACATCGAGGTCTGTCCGACAGAGAGGGGAGAGTTCCGCCTCCAGTATTCAGGACCAACGAGAGTATACCTTAAAGATTACATCTTTGATAGGAAAGAGCATCTTGGGTTAGTGAGAAAAGAATGTGGCTAGGGGGAGGAAGTAGTGTTACAGATATTTTCCCCGGATGAGGGCATCACGGATCGTGCTGATGGATTCTTGAATGTGTACACGTATCCCTTCACACTGGGCCCCCTTGATAGGGTTGTGCTAGATTTCTGTTTAAAGTACCAGGTTACCTTGGCGCAGATCCATCCATCATTTTCGCGGATAGTGTCGATGATGAGGTTTTTCGCGAAGAAGGCGGGGCTTGACTATACGCTCAGTCATCTTATCAGGCTGTACCGGCCCTTTCACCATTGGGGTCTGCTAACCTTGCGATGCCGGTCGACCACGCCCTTCGTTATTGATGATGATGAGGATGGAGATCGGGGGTGGATAAGTCAATTTGTCCGAGTCCAGACCGCTGACATTATCCTTGCGGAGCTTATGCCATTCCTTGAGAAATGGAATTATACACGTAAGTGGTACATTCCGTGCCTTTCTCAATTTTTTTATGGCGAAGGCTAATTTCGTAAATGTGCCTTCTTTTCTTTTTTTGCAGTGGTTGCATGGGCGCCGGGCGACGTTCCCGATCTGCCGGATTGGGTTCGGAAGTTGGCGACCCACTCGACTTGTGATGACCGCAAGAGGCAAGTTTTCTCCTGGGGCAGATGAGGAGCAAAACATCATGGTGTGTGTTGTGCTATTTTTTCCTTTTTCCTCCTTCAATTGGAGAGGTATTTTCCCTTTCTGCGTGTTAATCTCGCTGTTGTAGGAATCGGAGAGCCTTCCGAGGCGAGTCCACGCTCCTTTGGAGAGGGGGAAGGGTCGCTAGCCTCCGGGCTAAAGAATGACAACAATAAGCGGGAGATGCCTTTACAGGGCGATGGCGCTCAAAGCAGGGCGAGACTAGACCGGGGCTCTGGAGCGGAAGCATCATCCGAGCCTGCCGCGCCCGTGGTTCCCGGTCCTAGAAAGGTGGTTTCTCCACAGCTATCGCCTTCCCTTTCCGTCGATAGTGCTTTGAGGGATGCTAGAAACCCGGGGTCACACACTCCGAGCGACCGTGCCTCGACCGGAGTCAATTCTTTCAGAGCTGAGGGAGCTAGGTTAAAAGATGCACGTTCGGCTTTCGAGGAAGCCAAGCGGCTTCACTTCGTGGTGAGTTTCGACATAGGCCTTATGAGTTCTGCGTCTGGCCTTCCTTATTGGGTTTTCTTTTCCAAGCCTTCGACGGGCTTAAGTCCGGGCTGCTTCGTCGTGAAGCCAGGCTGCGGAAAGCTCTGGATGAGGAGAGATCCCTTAGGCTCCTTTGGGACGAAAAGGAAGTCAAGCTGGAACACTTGCGGTATGAGGTGAGCCGGAGCTTGAATTATGAGAGTTACCTGAAGGAGCAGGTAGTTTTCTGTCCTGGATGAATGTTTGTTCCGCCTTCTAGATTCCGAGGCTAATACTTCGTTTATCTTAGTTGCAGAAAAAGACGGAGACCCTGGAGCGCCTTTGGGATGAAGCTGGCCGAGCCAAGCGTGAGCATGAGGAGCTAAGAGCCCAGGCGGAGGTTCAGGCTTTATAAGAGAAACGTGCTCAGGCTAAAGTTCCCGCTTTTGAGGCCCAACTCCGCTTAGCTCGTGATAATTCTTTGGTTTAAGCAGATGCGATTACGAAGCTCGAGTCCGAGCTTTCGAAGGTAAGGGCCGAGATTGTTGATGCCCGGGCTGAAGCTGTAATGAGCCGAACTAAAGCTGACCAAGAGATGGCGATTTAATTAAAGGACGCTACTGATGCTCAGGCTGAGCTACGAAAGGCCCTCGATCGTGAAGACAGGACCAGGAAATATGCTCGCTGTAATTCTCGGAGGAAAACACTTGAGGATGTCCGCGCTACAGGATTTGTTCACTCGGAAGAGTTGGCGCGAGCGAGGGCAGACGAGCGTGATGCTCGGTTACTTCTGCCCGGCACCGATGATAGCGAAGATGAGGCTGGTAGGCCATAGCCCCCGGAAAAAGGGGGGCATAGATTTTTCCATCTGTTTGTAGCATTTTCAAAGCATGTTTTGTAAATGGAGATTGCATTTTTTCGTATATGTGTATAAAGAAATCCTCATGGCTTTACTTCTTCTGTATCCCCTTCTGTTGCGAATTTGGTCAAGTGAACTGGTCTTTTCAATCGATAGGAATCCTTGGATTCACGATATGGCCCTGAGGCTCATCGGGATGGCCCGTAGGTTTTTATGTACTCGGCCGGTGCGAGCCTTTAGTATAAGCTCGCGTTTGAGCTCCTATGCTCTTGTCCTTAGACATATTTTGATCAACTGTTTTGGGTTTAGTTTCCGAGTCGGGTATCAAATCGAGCTCATTCGACCATCAAGTTTTTGTATTTGCATGGGCTGGCGACAATGGCTCCTATGCCTCGGGTCGAAGTGACTTTTTAGTGTAAGACGGTGTTTGAGCTCTTACACTTTTTGCGCTGGGGCATTTTTAGTTTACTATTTTGGGTTCAGTCTCCAAATCGGGTTTCGACTCGAGCTCATTCGTCCCTCAAATTTTGTATTTATGTGGGCTGGCGACAATGGCTCTTACGCCTTGGGCCGAAGCGGCCTTTTATGCGGGCCGGCGACAATGGCTCTTACCCCTTGGGCAAATGCGGCCTTTTATGCGGGCTGGCGACAAGGGCTCTCACGCCTTGGGTCGAAGTGACCTTTCACTGGCTTTATTTTTCCCTCGTTAAGGA
The DNA here is from genome assembly GCF_001879085.1 of Nicotiana attenuata. Taxonomy (NCBI): domain Eukaryota; kingdom Viridiplantae; phylum Streptophyta; class Magnoliopsida; order Solanales; family Solanaceae; genus Nicotiana; species Nicotiana attenuata. The sequence continues at coordinate 45,771,561 of NC_031994.1, read as the reverse complement.
CTTTTTGAAATAATTTTTGCCTGACTCTTCGACGGTTCGGGAAGAACCTCGATTATGAGTCATTTTGTGGCGATGATCGGGCACCTCGGGAGGTTTGGCTCGGAGGCTGAGTATCTCGAAGCCTGTGATTTGGAGCTGACATGGTCAAAGCTGTTTTGCCTATGTCGAGGGTAGCCTGTTTAACCGGTTCTTTTCGAAGTAGATTCAAAGTAATTTGAAGGCCTGTGATTTTGTAGCGACGATCGGGCGTCCCCGAGTTGCGTTAGTTTGGTTGGTACAGCCTTATGACCGTAGTCATTTGTGCTTGGCCGAAGCCGTTTTGATCCCGAGTGAAGTAGTTTGGCCGTTTGTCACACCTCCTTTTTCACTACCCCGAAAGGGTATAAGGGAGTTTTTCCAATTTAAGTGACAATCGAAACGGGATTATTATTTAAGATCATAGTCGCCACTTGGGATAATATATGGTGTCCCAAGTCACCGGTTTAGAATCCCGAATCGAGGAGTTTTGACTCTGTTTTAATGTCTGCGAAACACAGAAATCCGGGTAAGGAATTCTGTTAACCCGGGAGAAGGTGTTAGGCACTCCCGAGTTCCGTGGTTCTAGTACGGTCGCTTTGATCGTACTTGGCTTAATCAAATTGTCTAATCACTCATTTTAGAACCTATGTGCATTTGCCTCTTTAATTAGGAAATTATCTTAAAACAGGTCACGCGTACATGTACCCATTTGTTTGGCGCATCAAAAATTATGTCACGCGAACGTGTCCACAATTGATAACGCTTTGTTATTATTAAGAAAGTTTAGTCGAAGTTGCGCGAGCGCATACCCCGATTTCATTTTTTAGGATCGTAATTATGTCACGCGAACGTGTACATAATCACGATGAAATATTAACGTGCCTAAAGCAAACTACAAATGTTCAAAGTGTTTTCTACACTAGTTATGAACATTCCAAGTCCTTCCCACACTTGTTTTGGTATTAATGTGAGGGCCATAGATTATGGGATTCATTTTGGAAGGGTAAAGGACTCTAGCTAATAAGATTTAAATCGATTATGTGGAAATCACTGTCCAAAGATAAAGAAAAAAACTACAATTATTTCTTATAACTAGTCATGCAACACATTTAACCTTGAATTAAAAATATGACTATCCCTTAATGACCTAAACTTCAGTACATAATTTTAAATCATTCAAAAGCAAATATGAAATCATTGTTGCAAGTATAAATCAATGTTGTCTATCAGTACGTCATTTTCAGATAAGTGCAAACAAAGAACGTTGATTAAGATTTAGCTAAAGTAATCAAATCAGTAATTCCATATTTCAATACCAAACGTGAAACTGAAATTTAACGTGAGTTCTAATAAACAAGCTTCGACAGAATAAGGCACACAAGAAATCCAATCGTTAACGACGTAGTTTATAAGGCAAATATCGGACCTCTCGTATAAATGACTGGAGTTGAAGTTACAAACTTAGCAACTAGGTGATGCCGGACCGGAGCTTTCGGGAGTGACTACGAACGGAACCTCAGATTAGCGACATTGACCGGCTACGGGAAATCCAAATGCGGCTGTTTAAGCTGCATTTTAGCTTCTTTTAGCATGTTTCGTCTCTGAACGTGTCCTCTCAGATCTGTTCTTGTTCTTATTTTTGTGCTCTGTTTTTCTTGGTTTAATGGAGATTTATGGTCTTTGGGTGGTGTTTTAGTGGCTACTTAAGGTTGTGAATGTGCAAGAAAGGAGAAGAAGAACAATTGTTGCTGGTGGGGAAACGGCAGAAGTCTGCCTAAGAAAATGCCGTTGTTCTCTTTTTGAGAATTGGAGACGATGGTCTCTTTTTCCTTTTTGGAATCTGCCGCTCTTTTTGTTGCTGCTGAAGAATAATCGTCTCCTTGATTTTAGGAGTTAGCTATTATTTTATAGGGGTAGAAATTAAGTTAGGTCAAATAAGAATGGGTATGGGCTCAATGTTTTGGGCTATCCGAAATTGGGCCTTTTCAATTGAGACCAAATAAAATTAACCTCAAATTTCATACTCTTTCTTCTAAAACAAGACCAAAAATACTACACCATTTACTAATTAATCCTACTTAAGTAAAATAACTATTAAAATAAAACGATCCGTTCAAACAAACCTATTTTTGGTATTTTTTTAAATATCATACTAAAAGATAAAAAATGGAAAAAATTGTAAAATTAAGATAATATTCCTGGAACTATTTTTGTATTTTTGAATTTTATGTAAGGTAGACAAATTAAAAGTAACTAGACAAAAATATTAATTAGCTAAATAAGAGAAAATATTTTTGTGACAAAATAAAGTAAAAGAGTCAAAATTAGTTGAAATAACTATATTAGACCTAAACTAAGTATTTAAATGCTAAAATATGAAAAATCTTGGGGAGGGTCAAAAATCACATGTCTACAGCGTCTATATCGAGGGTATGCCTTTTAGGGGTCTTACAAGTTCGATATATAGCCTAAACTTTGAGATCGAGTTTATGCTTTTAGCAAGGTCTTACAAAATTTTCATGCCTTTTAGGTCTTACAGTTTTTAGATACTTGGTACAAGTATGGTTCATGCCTTGCTTGAGGTCTTACAGATACTGCCACTTGGTACAAGTGTGGTTCATGCCTTGCTCGAGGTCTTACAGATACTGTACTGCCTTATGTAGGTCTTACGAGACCGAGTCTGCCCGCTCGGGGTCTTATGGCCTCGGGTTTTTTAATGAATGGTGATTGACGATAGTCCCTGAGTCAACGAGCGTATCCTGGCTCGGGAGCCGCTACTTGGAAGCTTGGTATTGCCTCATTGAGGGCTTACGATTTTGGCGATTCCGGTCCTGAGGTCATGCGATTTTTGAGATTTTGATGCCAGTCCCTGAGTGTTCGAGACACTTTCGGCGTTGGAGACGTTTCGTAATTTTCATGTTGCCTCGTTGAGGGCTTATGAGTTTGGAGTCCCGACTTGGAGGTCGTTCAGATGTTGAATTGTCGACGCCAGTCCCCGAGTGTTCGGGATGTTTTTGACGGAAGAATTCCATTCTGAGTTTCTATTGGAGTGTTAGATGCTTTGACAAAAGGTATTCTTCGATTACTTGGTACAAGTATACATGTTTTCGCCTTTGGGGGTCTAGCTATGCGGACACGGTTCGCTCGACCGTTCGGCCCGGTACATCATTTTCCTATGGGACCCCATTTGGCGCTTCTTGGTTTTCCGATGGATGGCCTTCCCCGGGAACCCCCCCCCCCAGTGTTCGAGGTTGATTTCAAAAGAAGCCTTGAACACTTGTTGAGCCTTCCTTAGGTAGCATGTGGATGTTGCCTCGTTAAAAACCTTGTCGGTAAAACCCTCTTCGGGATAAAAACTCGGACGAAGGAAAAGAGTTTAACAGATGCTTTAAAACCTTAAGGTCTTCGAGCTGGGTTAGCGTTCCGACTGCTTCGATCGGGCGCCTGCACAAGGGTTAGTGTGAAATATAAAATGAAAAGGGAGATGGTTATACCTTAGTGTGTGATGTGCCGGCGATGTTTCGAGGTCCGATATGCCCCAGTCACTTGTGATGAGGACGCGGTATGGTCCTCTGCTTTGTTTAATCGGGCTTAACCGAAGATGTAATTTGATTACCTTTTGGCTCTTTTGCGAGTGGAGGTATTGGTGCCGGAGCCACATCGTGCACCGCGAACATTTCCCTCGCCGCATGTTGTTCCCCGTAGACGGTCTTAATCCCGTCCTTTGTCGGGAATTTCATCATTTGGTGGAGGTTGGATGGTACTGCTCTCATGCATTGTATCCACGGCCTCCCGAACAAGGCGTTGTACCTCATGTCTCTTTCAATGACATGGAATTTGACATCCTGGGTTGTGCCGGCCACGTTGACTGGGAGGGTGATTTCTCCTTTCGTTGTTTCACTCGCCATGTTGAATCCGTTGAGGACTCGAGTGGCGAGCACGACTTGGTCAAGCAGTCCGAGCTGCTCTATTACCCTCGACCTGATAATGTTGGCCGAGCTTCCTGGATCCACGAGTACACGTTTTATTTGAAATGTATTTACGAGGAAAGAGATTACCGGTGCATCATTGTGAGGTTGAGACAAGGTCTCAGTGTCCTTTTCGCTGAATGTGAGGGCATCTTCGGGTATGTACCCCCGGGTTCGCTTTTCTCTGGTGATGGATATTTTCGTCCTTCTCATCACGGGTTCCTGCGGAGCATCGACGCCTCCCAAGATCATGTGGATGACATGTTACGGCTCATTTGTTTCGCCTTTCTTGGCCGCCTCTCTTTCTCGGAAGGTATCGCTTAGGAATTCTCGGAGGTGACCTTTGTTGAGTAACCTGGCTACTTCTTCTCGAAGCTGGTGGCAATCCTCGGTCCTGTGGCCATGTGTGTTGTGAAATTCACACATTAAGTTATGATTCCTTTGCGAAGGATCCGATTGCACAGGCCTGGGCCACTTGGCATCTCTGATTTTGCTGATGGTGAAGACAATGTCCGATATATCGATGTTGAAGTTGTATTTCAGCAGGCGGGGTGCCTCTGTTTGTCCTGTGCTCCTATCGAACCCGGCTCTGTTGACGAGTCCCCGAGGATTCTGTCCTCGGTCTATCCTTCGATCGTTTCGAGGTGGGTTGCGCCTTGAGGCGTTTCTCCAGTCTTCGATGTATGGCTGATATCTTTCTTTGTTTGGTTTTGGCTCCTTTGCCAGAAGCCTGCTTGGGTATACTGAGCCCGAGGGGGCTCCCAGCTGGTCATCTTCGACCTTGATTTTCTATTGGTATTGGTTGTGGACGCCGACCAGGTCACGGCGGGATATTCAACCAGATTCTCTTTTAGCTGCTTTGAAGCCACCGAGCTTCGCACATTTAGACCTCGAGTGAAGGCCTGCACTACCCAGTTGTTATAGACCGTGGTAGTTCCATTCGTTCCATTTGAAAGCGAGATACAAATTCTTGCAGCATCTCGTTCTCCTTTTGCTTGATTTTGAAGACGTTAGATTTCCTTGTGGCCACCTTGATGGCCCCGGCATGCGCCTTTATGAAGGAATATGCCAGCATGGCAAATGAGTCTATAGAGTTTGGGGCCAGGTTATGATACCAGATCATTGCCCCTTGAGAAAGTGTCTCTCCGAACTTTTTCAGCAGGACGGACTCGATCTCGTCGTCTCTCAGGTCGTTGCCCTTTACTGCACAGGTGTAAGCGATAACGTGCTCATTAGGGTCTGAGGTACCGTTGAATTTTTGAAGGTCCGTCATTCTGAACTTCTTTGGAATGGATTTTGAGGCCGCTTCCTGTGGGAACGACTTCTGCACTAACTTCTTTGAGTCCACACCTTTCAAGATCGGGGGCGCTCCTGGAATTTGGTCGACCCTAGAGTTGTAAGTCTCGACCTTCTTATCGTTGGCATCTATAATTTTTTCGCCCGATTCGATCCTTCTAGTGAGGTCCTCGAGCATCTTTACGATGATAGGATCGGCTATCGACCCGTTATTGGTAGATCTCTCCGGTACCTGTTTGGCCGGGGGAGCTGTCCCCGATGCTACTGTGCTGAGAGTTTTCTGGTGCCTTTGCAGTTGAGCAATAGCCAGTTGTTGTGCCTGTAACATTTCAATGATAACATGAAGGCTAACCTCCCGTTCTTCCCTGGTTGAGGTTTTCTAGGCTTCTTGTCGGTCGCCTTGGTGTATGCTCGTGTTAGTGTGGTGCTTATTTCGACGTGTTGAGCGTCGCACGAGACTTCGGTCCTGGTGGGTTCTCAAGGTTTTGTGGTGGCTCACCAACACCCGGAACATCCACACCATTCTCTCCGTGGTTCTCAAGATTGTTGTTTAATGAATCAGACATTCCGACCTGAAATCAAAGATCTTTGGACAAGAAAAAACGTGAAAGATAACTTGCATTGTGTAATGGAACCAGCAAGAAAATAATCACTATTATTTTTAGCCCCACGGTGGGCGCCAAACTGTTTACCGTGAAAATGGTAATAACAACTAAATTTTATTATGGGACTCTAAAAATACATGATCTATTTTTATGCTAGTTGTTAAGCGGTTGATGCTACGTGTGTGAGATTTAGAAACGAAATAAGAGTTAGAGATAAGGTGATAATCAAACCGAGAGGCTAACAATCGGGGCCTCGAGCTTGTCGATTCTGGGGCCTCGAGGTCGATTCCGGAGCTCGGCTTTGAGCTATCGAAGGTGGTCGAAGTACGACTAACAGTTATGATAAAATCAACGGAGGATCTTTATAGACAATGATAAGCAATAAATGACAAACAATAAATGATGAACAATAAAGAAGATGATAAATGGAAGCAATAATATCAAGAGAATGTGTTAAAGAGCAGAGAGAATGTTCTTGTATATTTCGTATGGAGCAGCTAAAGCAACAGGGGTTTACAAAATGATAAGGATCCCCTTTATATAGGAAGGGAATCTCAACATAGTACAAAATGCATTAATGACAAAGAAACGGAGATGGGACAGCTAGATATGACACCCTAATTCAGGGTTAGGGTAGTTCACTAGGCTTTGTCAGTCCTAGCTGTGTACCTTGGGAACTTCCCATTTCTATCATAGCCGTGGTCAACATTGTCCCAAGATCGGGCGTCGACGAACCTCGATGGAGGAAACCCTACCACAGCCTTGTAGCCTCGAGGCTCCGAGATGATCTTCTTAGGTGCCTCGATGACGAGGAATTGGACCCTCCGATTTCACCATATACAGTACTTGTTCGAACTCGAAATAGGATGACCCTTAGGTTTTGGTTGAGTGAGGTTGACTTCTCGAACTCAAAAATAAAATGGCTCTTAGGCTCTTGAATTAGGCCAATATGGCCTTAAAAGAACGGCTTTTTACCCTTTTCGGTTTAGAAAGTTAATCATGTACCCATTAGGGTTTTTCGACATAAATTTGTACCCATTAGGGTTCGAGGGTTAGTGTTATCGAAACACTTTGTTTTGTTATGCCTTAGTGTGAAATAAGCTCGTTCGGTAGTTTGAACAATTCGGTAGCCCTTAGGGTTTTTGAGGGTTGATGTGATCTAAACCCTTTATAAATTTGCCGAGGGTAGACTTTTAAACAAATTTTATGAAAATATTTGAAGTTCTATTTTATTACGGAATTCAGACGTCTTCGAACTTTGTTAGTTTGGCCGTAGCCTTTAATTTGAGATTTGCCTCTTGGGCTTGTGTCTCAATTACATTCCGAACTTCTTCGAAATGTCAATCCCCTAGTGGAGTGGCCTGTAAAAACAAGGTTTGCCTTTTTAAGTTCTTATGATCTCGAGATTTTAGTAGTTCGATTACATCAATTTTTCGGGCGGTCATCATCGAGTTCGGGGTATGTTGTTAGAACTTTAGTTGTGATCGGCCCTTAAGCCTGTTTCCACGAGAGACCAAAATAAGAAATTGTAAAGTAAAATTTTCTCTAAGGCATAAAATATTTGGCAAGGAAAAATACTTTCTCAATAGATTATAGATGCGTACATGTTTGTCTTTAGGGATCGAGTAGTCTACATAGGCACGGTTCGTTTGACCTTTTGGCCCTTACAAAGTTTTACCTATCGAGACCCTGTTGACATGAACTACCTTCCTTGTAATAAAATTAACATCAAAGGGTGATGCCCCAACTATTCGAGTTTGATTGTAAAGAAGCCTCGGATAATGTTGAATTGCCTCAAGGTAGCACAAATAATGGTTGCCTCATTAAAAACCTCACCGGAAAACCCACTTGGGACAGAAATCGGTCTATGGGAAAAAGAGTGCAACGCGTGCTTTAAAACCTAAGGACTTTGTGTTGAAGAGTTTATCAATGTCTTCGATCGGACACCTGCGATTGGTTAGTATAAAATACAAATGAAAATGGAGAAGGTCGTACCTTAGCAGTAATATCGTTTGAGGAGTGATATGTTCTAATTGTTTGGTAATTGCTCGCCTTCCATCGTTCCAAGTTTGTAAGATCCCTTTCTGACAATTTCGAGGACCTGATATGGTCCCTGCCAGTTCGGCCCAAGTTTCCCTTCATTTGGGTCTCGAGTATTGAAGGTGACATTTCTTAGAACAAAGTCCCCAATTTTAAAGTACCGAAGATTGGCTCTTCGATTGTAGTACCCTTCGATCCGCTGTTTCTGTGTGGCCATTCGAATGTGGGCGGCCTCCCGTCTTTCATCTAGCAATTCTAGGCTCGTATTCATAGCCTCGTGATTTGACTCCTCCGTTGCATAACGAAACCTGAAGCTAGGTTCTCCGACTTCAACCGGGATCAGAGCTACGACACCGTACACTAAAGAGAATGGTGTTGCCTCAGTACTGGATTTCTACATTGTTCGATATGCCCAAAGGACCTCGGGCAATGGTTCTCTCAATTTTCCTTTGGCTTCATTCAGTCTTTTCTTATGATTTTGGATGACGGTCTTGTTTGTCGATTTGGCCTGTCCGTTCCCACTGGGATGATACGGCGTTGATAGGATCCTTTTTATTTTGTGGTCTTCGAAAAACTTTGTCACTTTGCTGCCGACGAATTGCTTTCCATTGTTGCATTCGACCTCGGAAGGCATTCCGAACTAGCATATAATGTGGTCCCAGATGAAGTCTATGACTTATTTTTCTCTGACTTTCTCGAAGGCCTGTGCTTCCGCCCACTTAGAAAAATAATCAGTCATAACCAAAATGAATTTAGCTTTACCTGGGGCCGATGGTAAGGGGCCGACGATATCCATTCCCCATTTCATGAATGGCCACGGGAATAGGACTGAGTGGAGTTGCTCTCCGGGCCGGTGGATCATCGGCGCATACCTTTCATATTTGTCGCATTTTCGAACAAATTCTTTGGTGTCTTTTTCCATATCAGCCTAATAGTGTCCTGCTCTGATGACTTTGTGAACCAATGACTCGACACCAGAATGGTTTCCGCAAATGCCCTCATGAATTTCTCGTAGAACGTAGTCGGTGTCTCTCGGTCCCAAATATTATTCTAACGGTCCATCGAACGTTCATCTATACAGTGTTCTATCTTCGGCCAAAGTGAACCGTGCAACCTTAGTGCGTAGAGTCCTTGATTCTTTAGGATCCGATGGACGCTTCCCGTTCTTTAGATATTCGATGTACTTATTCCTCCAATCCCAGGTTAGACTTGTGGAGTTTATCTCGACGTGCTCTTCTTTGATCACTAACCTTGAAAGTTGTACGATAGTCCCCGATCTAAGTTCATCATCTTCGATGGAAGACCCCAAAATTTGCAAGGGCATCGGAATCGCTATTTTGTTCTCGAGGTACGTGTTATAAGGTCCATTCTATAAATCGTTGTAGAGACACCTACAATTTGTCCAAGTATCTTTGCATTTGATTTTCTTGAACCTTGAAAGTTCTGTTGACTTGATTTACCACAAGTAGGGAGTCGCACTTGGTCTCGATGACCTCTGTTCCTAAGCTCTTAGCTAACTTGAGACCTACAATCATGGCCTCATACTCGGCCTCATTGTTAGTTAATTAAAAGTTTTGATAGATTGTGTAATCGTATTACCTGTGGGTGGCTTCAAAACGATGCGTAGCCTGAACCCTTTCACATTAGAAGCTATGTCCATGAAGAGGGTCCACAACCCCGATGATGTACCCGATTTTAACAATAGTTCATTTTCGACCTCGGGTAGGAGGGCTGGTGTGAAGTCGGCCACAAAGTCTACCAAGATTGAGACTCGATGGCCGTTTGGGGTTGATACTCGACATCGTACCCGCTGATCTCGATGGCCCATTTGGCCAATCGGCTCGAGAGTTTGGGCTTGTGCAAAATGTTGCGAAGGGGGTAGGTGGTTACAACACAAATTGGGTGACATTGAAAATATGGTTTTAATTTCCTAGAGGCGATTACTAAAGCAAGCGCTAATTTTTCTAAGTGTGGGTACCAGGTCTTAGCTTCACCTAAGGTCCGACCAATATAATAGACAGGAAATTGCGTACCTTGCTCTTCTCGAACTAAGACCCCACTTACCGCTATCTCCGAGACCGCTAAGTACAAGTAAAGTTGCTCGCATGTCTTTGGGGTGTGAAGAAATGGCAGGCTCGACATGTATCGTTTGAGTTCCTCCAAAGCCTGTTGACACTCCGGGGTCCATGCAAAATTGCTCTTTTTCATAAGCAATGAGAAGAACCGGTGCTCCTATCTGAGGACCTCAAAATAAACAGACCCAGGGCAGCTATTCGTCCTGTTAACCTTTGTACAACCTTGACATTGTCAACAACTGTGATGTCTTCGATTGCCTTGATTTTATCGGGGTTTATTTCGATCCCCTGATTTGATACCATAAAGCTGAGGAACTTTCCCGAGCCGTCCCCGAATGCACATTTCTCCGAGTTAAGCCTCATGTTATACTTTCTCAGTATGTTGAAGGTCTCCCGCAAATGTTTCAAATGGTCCTCTGATTGCAGGGACATAACTAGCATATCATCAATATAAACCTCCATTGATTTAACTATTTGTTCTTCGAACATTCGATTTACTAGGCGTTGATAAGTACCACTAGCATTTTTAGTCCAAACAGCATTACATTGTAGCAATAGGTGCCATACGTAGTGATGAACGAAGTCTTTTCCTGATCCTCGAGGTTCATCTGTATTTGATTGTACCCGGAGTAGGAATCGAGAAAACTAAGGATCTCGTAGCCGGTCGTGGCATCGATCATGCGATTGATATTCGGCAAAAGAAAGGAATCTATAGGGCATGCCTTATTTAAATCCTTATAGTCTACGCACATCCTAAGTTTGATTCCTTTTTTAGGGACTACAACTACGTTTTCTAACCACTCGGGATATTTTACCTCCCGAATGGATCCTTTATTAAGAAGTTTTGTTTCCTCGTACTTAATGAGTGCATGTTTTATCTCGGACTTAGGCGTTCTCTTTTTTTTCACCGGGCGGAGTATCAGGTCCAAGCTCAGTCGATGCATAGTGAACTCCGGTGGAATCCCTGTCATATCGAAGTGGGACCAAGCAAAACAATCCATGTTATTTAAAAGGAATTGAACGAGTTTTTTCCTGAACTCGAGAGTTAACCCCGTGCCCAGGTATACCTTTCAATCGGGCAAACGCTCGATTAGTATGACTTGTTCCAGCTCTTCGACCGTTGACTTTGTTATATAGGAATCATCAGGGATTACGAAGGTTTGAGGTATCATATAATCATCATCCTCGAAAGTTTCCTGATCCTCCGATCGGGCCGAGGCTGGTGACTGTGGTTGCTTTTTAACTTCTTGTTTTCCCTTTGATTTCGATCTATTTTTTGATGACAACGTCGATACTGGTATTACCTCTCTATTGCAAACATTTCCTTCGTGGCGGGTTGTTCACCGTACACAGTTTTGAATTCTTCTGATGTTGGGAATTTCAAGACTTGGTGAAGCGTCGAGGGAACTGCTCTCATATTATGAATCCACGGCCTTCCGAGCAGCGTGTTGTACCTCATGTCGCCTTCTATCACATGGAACATTGTTTCCTAGATAGTCCTGGCCACGTTCACTGGTAGAATGATTTCCCCGTTGGTGGTTTCACTCGCTATGTTGAAGCCGTTAAGTACCCGAGCTGCGGGCACGATCTGATCTTGGAGGCCAAGTTGCTCTACGACGCTTGCTCGAATAATATTGGCCAAGCTACCTGGATCAATCAACACACGTTTAACTAGAATTTTATTCATAATGATAGATATTACCAGTGCGTCGTTGTGAGGTTGTTCAATCCCTTCTGCATCCTCGTCGTTGAAAGATAAAGTTTCTTCTGGTATGTAGTCCCGAGTTCGCTTTTTCCTCGTGATTGTCACTTTGGTGCATTTAATTACCGGTCCTTGAGTGATATCGACCCCACCAGCGATCATATGAATTACGTGTTGTGGCTCTTCTTGTTCGTTCTGCATGTTCGAATCTCTGTTTTTGAAGTGATTCTTGGCCCGATCACTTAGGAATTCTCGAAGGTGACCGTCGCTGAATAGTCAGGCTACCTCCTCCCTGAACTGTCTACAATCTTCAGTTCTATCACCATGAGAACCACGGTATTTGCACATTTGATTAGCGTTCGCTGGATTGGTCTGTAAGGGTTTGGGCCACCTAGTATCCTCAATCCGACCAATGGATGATACAATACCTGATGCATCAATGCTGAAGTTGTATTCTAACAATCGACGTACTTATTTGGATCCGACATCCCTATCGAAATCACTATTGCTCATAAGCCCCCGAGAACTTTGTCCCCGATCATTCCTTCTATCATTCCGTATGGGGTTGCGTCCATACCTGTTATTTCTTCGTTCTCCACTGTATGGCTGGTATCTATCTCTATTCGATCGTGGTTCCCGATCGACGTCCTTTTTAACTCTGGCCACGGGCCTGCTGGGATAAATCGAACCAATTGGAGTTTCCAGTTGATCGTCCTCGACCCTAATCTTCGAGTGGTACAAATTGTGTACATCGGCCCAAGTGACAACTAGATATTTGATCAAATTCTGCTTCAACTGTTGTGAAGCTATGGAGCTCCGGGCATTGAGACCTTGTGTAAAAGCTTGTACAGCCCAGTCGTCGGTGACTGGAGGCAAATCCATTCTCTCTTTTTGTAACTGAGATACGAATTCCCTGAGCATTTCGTCATCCTTTTGTTTTACCTTGAAGAGGTCTGATTTTCTTATTGCAACTTTAATGGCTCCGGCGTGGGATTTCACAAGAAAATCTGCGAGCATAGTAAATGAATCAATAAAGTTGGGTCGTAAGTTATGATACCATATCATGTCACCCTTCGATAAAGTTTCTCCAAATTTCTTCAATAGAACGGATTCAATCTCATCATCTTCTAAGTCATTCCCCTTTATTGTGCATGTGTAAGAAGTTACGTGCTCATTAGGATCAGTGGTCCCATTGTATTTGGGGATTTCTGGCAGATGGAATTTTTTAGGAATGGGCTTCGGAGCCACACTTGGAGGGAAAGGCTTCTGCACGAACTTCTTCGAATCCAAACCCTTTAGAATCGAGGGTGCCCCCAGTATTTGGTCAACCCATGAGTTGTACGTCTCTACCTTTTTGTCATTAGCCTCGATTTTCTTTTCACCAGATTCAATCCGCTTAGTGAGCTCCTCGAGTATCTTACTAATTGCTGGGTCAGTCCCCGATTCTTTGGCGTTCGATTTCTCTAGCATAGGTTCGATTCTATGAACAACTTCTTGTGATGTTTCGAGCTCTATTCTGCTTGGTGATCGATTTTGATTTTGGAGTTGCGCTATCGCAACTTGTTGAGTTTGCAACATTTCAAATATTATTTAAAGGCTAATTCTGCCTTTTCTCCACTCTATTCTGATCAGCTGCTCTAGCATCTCTACGAACGCTGTTTTCGTGGTCGATTCCCAAAATTACCATTAATGGCAATATGAGAGTTGACATCGACTAGGTCTACGATCGGTGGTCCATCGGGGTTGACTGGAGGTACTCCGTTTCCTGGGATGACTATGTTTTCATTTTCGCCATAGAGACCAAGGTCGTTGTCTGTGTGATAGGGTGCTACTTGAGAGAATGACATGTTGATTCCTGAAATCAAAGACACTTACGAGAACAAGCGTAACATAGTGGGTGTTATGGGAATTAATACCAGGCAATCAATATTATCCTTGGCCCCACGGTGGGAGCCAAACTGTTTACTCTTATTAAACTTATAATGTGGTTTTAAGGACACTTGATTTCGCCTAATATCAATTCATGAATACGAAAGTTAGTAGCAGAAATTAACAATGAAATTAAGCAAACCAATGTTTGAACGGAGTTCCGCCGTATAGTTGAATACCCTTGAACTGATCGATGCAAGAATAGTTAAAAATATGGCAATCTGATGAACAAAAATATAAGCCAGAAAGTACTGTATTGCTTTTATATGCGTGAATGTAAGGTGTTTATAAAATGATCAAAACCTTTTTTATCGCCCTTGATTTGATATGTTTCAGGATTCCCACCGTGATCTTCGACCGGTCACGTATATCCCGCTTTTTATTAGTGCTTTGCTCGAAGTCTACCATATTTGGTCTCGATCGTTGTTGGCCTCGGTCTCGATAGGCACCTCGATCCCCGAACTTGATACCTTGTCTTCGTGCTCTAGTATGATCCACTACGAGGATGACCTTCGATGCAATTCCCTGGCCTCGATCAAATAGTAAAATCGGGTAAGTCCATTTTACACCGTATACAATATGATTCCTGGATACATACATATAGGCAGTAACAATACCAGATTCTACGCATAAAATGAAGATAAGGCTGACATTGCACATAGAGAAGATATGCACTAACATCAGAGAAAATGACAATTCAGCATATAAAAAAGATATTCTTAACTTAGATAAGTCAAATCACATAAGTCATATAGAGAAAATATGTGACGTGTATCAGTTCATCAACATAAGCGCCATACAGAGAAGATATGCTTACAAGAGAATGTACCCAATTATAGAGCTAACATATAGAGGAAATATGGAGTAAAAATCATGTTTACATCCAAGGAATTCGCATATGGAGAAGATACCCAAAACCTAACACTAATCAGTTTTCCATAACCGTGTGTACATCATCAAGGATAATCATCATAGGACAACCCTAGGGGGATGGATCTTTATCCACACATTACACATGAAATTCACATGCCATAATCATAACAACCGCACGGACAACTCACATGCCATAGTCAACTCAACACACATAGATAACTCACGTGCTATCAAACCAGTTCGTAACACAGAAAGTATATAGAAGAATGCATGTATACAGTCAATGGATATCAAGTCAAATACTTCTCGAGTGATAAATAGCATTCCACGGTGTATGCATATGCAAAGTGTACGACTACATCTCATATTAGGTGGTTATGCCACACCATAGCAAGTATCATGCTTAAACAGGACACAAACCTAGACATGATCTCTAGCATGATTCACGAGGTTCATAGTCGTACAAAATAATAAGCATAATAGCAAGAATCACAATATCCAAAACAATGCATAAATATAGCCTAACGACTAACCCGAACATGGATGAACCCAGTACACGGACATGGGCTCGACCCCTCGCATGCACAGCACCCCTAGCACGTAGCCAACATGAACAATTCAAGCAAGTAGTCCCTCAACCAAATCTAGGCAAGATACTTACCTAAAACGAGCCAAATCCATACCCCAAAACTGCCTATCCATGCGAATCAAACTCAAACGGATCGAATATAGCCAAACAACAGATTATGATATCAAATAATGCTAAAGAAATAATTGCGGAGGATAAAGGCTCAATCTTTAATCAATTACAAAAAGTCAACCAAAAGGTTAGTCAGGGCACACTTCCCGAAATCCAACCAAACACTCAAATACGACCTCCCATTCTAACACGTTCCAATTATATAAGTTTCATCTAAAATCGACTCTAAACCGAGGTAAAAATCTCAAATATTCACTTTCCAAAAATATCCCCAAAAAATCCCAAATTTTCTCTTTCAATTTCATATTTCAAGTGTACAAATCCATGATGAAACAATATCTAATATCAACATCAAGTAGAAATCAGTTACCCTCCAAACTATGGTAAAAATCCCTCAAAAAATCACCTCTAGCCGAGCTCCAAATTTTTAAAAATGAGCAAACCCTTAAAATATAGGAGCCTCCCAGCGATTCTGCATCTGCGAGCTCGCATGTGCGGTGTAGATCTGTGCATCTGCAACCTCCTCTCGGCTAGACAATCCTCATAGGTGCAGAAACACTTCGCAAATGCGATGTTCGCATCTATGGACCTCCCTCACAGAAGCTACACAACTTCGTAAAAGCGACCAGTGCCCAACTGGACTCCTCTTCGCATCTACGAACCCCCTGCTCATAGGTGTGAGTTCGCACATGCGCACCCCATCTCTGTAGGTGCAACACACCAGCATCAGACATGCCAACAAACACCAATATGGTTCGGAACCCATCCAAAAAATACTCAAGCCCTCTGTGACCTTGTCCAATCATACCAACAAGTCCTAATACCTTTCCTAAACCTATTCAGAGGATCAAAACACTATAAAACAATATCAAAGCCAAGAATCTTCTGTCAAAACAAAAATTGAACTTCTCTTAAGTTCAATAACTTCCAAGCTTCAAACCAAGCGTATAATTCAAGCCTGACCAATTCAGATTACATCCAAACTTTGCACGCAAGTTCCAAATGATAAAACAAACATATTCCAAGTCCCCCCAAAAAAAACAATAGGAACTCGATATCATCAAAGTCAGCTCCCGCTCAAACTTAGGAACTCACCAAATCTTCAAATTGCCAACTTTTGGAAAATAGTGCCAAAACATCTTACGAATCTTACAGTATAATTCTGAACATATGACTAAGTCCAAAATCACCATATAAAGCTATTATAGCCATCAAATTACCAATCCAAGATCGTTTACATAGAAGTCAAACCTTGATCAATTCTTACAACTTAAGCTTCCAAAATGAGACTGTCTCAATTCACTCCAAAACCTTCCCGAAGCCAAACCAACTATCACGACCCAATTTCCCACTATAGGCCATGATGGCGCCCTACGTCGCTGCTAGGCAAGTCAGCGGTGAACTATCCATTTAATTGTTCATTTTATTATTTTAAAAGTCATTGATTTTCTTTAATAAAGAAACTTAGAGTAAATGACCATAGTGATATAAAGCATAAAATAAATATAAGAGTAAAGTAGCAAAATTAATAGACAAAAACCATGAATATCTACTAGAAATTCCCAAAATCTAGTATCACAAGTGCACGATAAAACTAGTAGATATATAAAACATCCTACAACTACTGTCTGAAGTAAGATAGACAGATAAAAGTAAATATAACAAGGAGGAGATCCGGATGTTGCAGAATGGAGCATAGGAAGTAGCTCACCACTAAGTCCCCGGGTAGAGGGGATACGTTCCTTATTGGCCACCAGATGCACCCGCCTCAGATCCTGCACGATTAGTCCAAAAGTGTAGCGTGAGTACATAAACATCGTGTACTCAGTAAGTATCTAGTCTAACCTCGAATAAGTAATGACGAGGGGTGGACACTTGCTAGAGGTCAATAAATAAGATGCAAGAATTATAAATAGGCACGGAATACAATAGTAACTACGAAATAGGAAACAATAAATAATTATTATTTAATATAACATAAATCAAGAACCTCCAAGTATCACATGCCAATACTAACCCGTAAAGAACCACTAAGTAATTATCAAGTCTTAGGTCAAGAAAAAAAATATATCAAGTATAATTGGACCCTAGCAACACCATGTATGATTTATGCCGAGGTCGTACGAACCAACCCAGAATAGTGTGTACACTTGCCGAGGGTCAACCGACGCGAACCATAGATGCATCAAATATACTGTCGGGGCATTCGACTCGATCCACACGAATAAGGAAACTCTACAAACTCCAATCAACAACTACTACATAGGAATAATACTCAAAGAAGGCATAATATCCGCTAGCAATCAAGTATTCCACCAAAACTAAAGGTAATGAAGGCCGGTAGAAAAATCCTTTATCCAATTTCAATTATAAATTCAAGTAATTAAACTAACAAGTTGGGTTCAAGTAATACAAGTATTGAATGGTAAGTCCTAAGTCTACCCGGACAAAATCGTGCTTTTAGCTACGTACATGTACTCGTCACATTGCGCGTATATTGAACCCACAATTGTTAGCAAATAACAATTTAAACACCTAAGGGGATAATTCCTTCTTACAAGGTTAGGCAAGAGACTTACCTCATTTTCAAGATCTCTTTCGGGTCCACAAATCACACTAATAGCCTCAAATCGATGTCGAGCAATCCGAAACTAGCCAAAGGCCATACAAACTAATCAATACATGCTCAAAAGTTCATAACATAACTATTTCGGTAATTACCCAACCCAATTTGGAAGGTTCCTAAAATTCACCCCCGGAATCATGTGCCTGAATTCCGAAAATTTTCGTAAATAAATGTTACATATAACCTCACAAACACAAATATATAAGTTCTACTTAATTCCAAAATCATTTTTGTGGTCTAATCCCATTTTACCAAAACCTAGGTTTTTCAACAAAATCCTATAATTTCAACAATTTACATGTTAAAATCTACCTATAATCTATGTGTTAAACTTACATTAAGTAGAAATAACTTACCCTTAAATACTAGGTGGAAAATCGCTCTCCAAGGGCTCCAAAATTGCCCAACCTAAAGTGAAATGAGAGAAAATGAGCCTAAGTCCCGATTTAAATCTTGTTACTGCCCAGGTCTCCCTCCTTCGCGATCGCGAAAATGCCCTCACGATTGTGAAGATTAAGCTTCCTAAGCCCGTGAAAAGCTTCATTGCAAGCGCGAGAAGACCCACGCGAACGCGATGCAGAGAGCCCGCCCATCACGAACGTGAAGAGTATCTGACTTACCCAGCCCCAAACCAAGGACTTCTATGCGAATGGGACCAAGGGATCACGAACACGGAGGTCAGTGTTCGAAAGCTTAGCGATCGTGAACCTGCTGTCGCAAACGCGTAGAAAAAAATCCCAGCCTCCATTTCCTTCATCGTGAATGAGATGCCTTTTCCGCATTAGTGAAGAAGTAAACGAAAACAATAAAATTTCATAAATTGGACTTAGCTCAGGGAGGTCCGAAACATACCCGAGCCACCTGGGACCCCGTCAAAATGCACCAACAAGCCTATAAACATAATACAGACCTTCTCAAAACCCGGAACACATAAAACAACATCGTAACAAAGAATCACACCCCAAAACCAAATGAATCAACTTATGAACTTCAAACTTCTTCAACGAACTCTGAATGCATTGAATCATACTTAGATAACTCGAAATGATGCCAAATTTTGCGTACAAGTCATAAATCACCATACAGACCTATTCCCAGGCTCGAAATCCTAAACGTGCCTCGATAACAACAAAGTCTACCTCAAACCAACTTTAAAAAAACATAAAAACAATCAATGCGCCAACTTTCAACATTAAGCGTTGAAAGGATCCCAGATCACCTGAAGCTCGATCCGAACACACGCCCCAAGTCCAAAATTATCAAAAGAACCTATTGGAATCATGGAATCCTGGTTCTGAGTTCGTTTACTCAAGTCAAACTTGGCCATCTTAGGCTATTATTAAGGAACTAAGTATTCTGATTTTAACCCGAACCCTTCCAAACCAAACCAACCATCCCCGTAAGTCATAAAACGGTAAAAGTACATACGAGGAGTCTTAATTAGGGGAACAGGGATCTAGAAAGCAAAATGACCGGTCGGGTTGTTACATTCTCCACCTCTTAAACAAACATTCTTCCTTGAACTGGTCTCGAATCATACTTGGAGTGCTGAATAAGTGTGGATATCTTCTCCGCATGTCCTCCTTAGTCTCCCAAGTTGCCTCCTCGAATAGTTGATCCCTCCATTGGACTTTTACCACAGAAATCTTCTTTGGCCTCAACTAGCGAACCTATCTGTCAATAATGGAATCTGTCTCCTCATAACCTAAGCTCTCATCTAGCTGGACCATGTTGTAATCGAACACATGCGACCTGTCGGCTTGGTACATTCGGAGCATAGATTATGGAAAATCAAATGGACTCCCGATAGATTGGGAGGTAAAGAAAGCTCATAAGCAACCTCCCCAAATCGCCTCAACACCTCAAATGGGCCAATAAACCTCGAATTCAGCTTGCCCTTCTTTCCGAACCTTATGATACCCTTCATCGGTGGGACTTTTAGGAGAACTTTCTCGCCCACCAAAAATGATAAATCACACACTTTTTGATCCGTGTAACTCTTTTGTCTGGACTGTTCTGTGCGAAGTCACTCCCGAATCAACTTTACCCACTCCAAGGTATCCTTCACTAAATCAGTGCCATATAATCTAGGCTTGCTGGGCTCAAACCATCCGATGGACGAACAACATTGCCGACCATATAAAGCCTCTAATGGAGCCATCTCGATGCTGGACTGATTAGCGTTGTCATAAGCAAACTCAGCCAAAGGAAAGAATCAATCCCACTGCCTTACGAAGTCAATCACACATGCTCTGAGCATATCCTCCCGAATATAAAATGTCCGCTCCGACTTCCCTTCGATCTGCGCATGAAAGGCTGTGATGAGCTCTACCCGGTTACCCAACTCGCTTTGTACTGCTCTCCAAAAATGTGAAGTGAACTGAGGTCCTCTATCTGAAATGATGGAAACAGTCACCCTACGCAACCAGACAATCTCCTGAATGTAAATCTTGGCCAATATCTCCAAAGAGTACATAGTCACAACTAGAATAAAGTGTGCCGACTTGGTCAGCCTATCGAAAAGACATCATGAAACTTCTTCAATGTCTGTGGTAATCCAATGACGAAGTCCATAGTGATGCACTCCCATTTTCACTCCGGTATAACTATCTGCTGAAGTAGGACACCTAGCCTTTGGTGTTCATACTTATCCTGCTAGCAATTTAGACATCTCGCTACATACTCAACTATGTCCTTCTTCATCTGCCACTACCAATAATGGTGCCTCAGGTTTCAGTACATCTTCGTAGCACTTGGATGAATATCATTTTGTGAACTGTGTGCCTCTACCAGAATCCTCTCCCTCATGCAATGAACATTAGGAACACATAAACAACCCTGGAGTCGCAGAACACCATCATCACCAATAGTAACCTCCCTGGAGCTATCCTGTACCACCGTCTCTCTAAGAGCCAACAAGTGCGAATCATCGTATTAACGAGCCTTGATCCGATCGAATAATGAAGACTGAGCTACAACACATGAAAGAACTCGACTATGCTCTGAAACATTCAACCTTACAAGTATGTTATCTAAGGACTGAATGTCCAAAGCCAATGGCCTCTCCTCATTTGTAATGAATGCCAAACTACCCACACTCTCGGCCTTTATGCTCAAGGCATCCACAATTACATTCGCCTTGCCTAAATTATAAAGGATAGTTATATCATGATCCTTCAATAACTCAAGCCATCTGTACTTCCTCTAATTAAGATCCTCCTGCTTGAACAAATGTTGTAAACTGCGATGATCGGTGTAAACCTCGTAGGACAACCCATAAAGATAATGCCTCCAGATCTTTAAGGCGTGAACTATCGCAACTAACTCCAAATCATGAACAAGGTAATTCTTCTCGTGGGCTTCAGCTGACATTAAGAATATACAATAATTCGCCCTTCCTGAGCCGGAGGGCAACACTAACACCGGTGTTATAGTTAATACGGTCTCGAACTTCTAAAAACTCCCCTCGTAATCATCGGACCATCTGAACGGAGCACCCTTATGGGTTATCTAGTCAAAGGTGTTGCAATAAACAAGAAGCCCTCCATAAACCAACGATAATAACCCGTTAACCCCAAGAAAATCTTGATATCGATCATCGTGTTAGGGCGAGGACAACTCTAAACTGGCTCGATCTTCCTGGGATCTACCTTAATACTCTCACTTGATTTAACATGTACCAAGAACGCCACAAAATCTAACCAGAACTCGCGCATGGAGAACTTATCATATAGCTTTTATTCCCGCAAGGTCTGAAGCACAATGCTCAAATGCTGCTCGTGCTCCTCCATACTACACGAGTAGATCAATATGTCTTCAATGAAGAAAATGACAAATGAGTCAAGATATGGCCTGAACACCCGACTCATCAAATCCATAAACTTCGTCGGGGTGTTAGTCAAGCCGAAGGACATCACTAGAAACTCATAGTGACTATATCTCGTCCAGAAAGACATTTTTGGAACATCCGAAGCGTGAATCTTTAGCTAATGATAGCCAGAACTCAAGTCGATCTTAGAGAGCACTCTAGCACCCTGTAACTGGTCAAACAAATCATCAATCCACGGCAATAGGTACTTGTTCATAATAGTAACTTTATTCAACAGGCGATAATCAATGCACATCTACATACACCCATCCTTCTTTTCACAAACAATACTGGTGCACCCCAATGTGGCACACTCAGCCGGATGAACCCCTTCGTGTGCAACTCCTCAAACTGTTACTTCAATTTATTCAACTTTTTCGAAGCCATGGGGTATGGTGAAATATGGATAGGCTGGGTGCCTGGCGCCAAATCAATACTGAGATTGATGTCACGATCTGGAGGCATGCCTGGTAGATTATAAGGAAACACATCGGAGAACTCCCGCACCATGGGAACTGAAATCGCGTGAGTCTCGACAAAAGTATCCTAAACATAAGCCAGATAGACCAAACAACCCTTCTCGACCATATGATGAGCCTTCAAGAAAGAGATACCCCGGCTAGATATACTGATAGATGAACCCTTCCACTTAAATCTAGGAAACTCTAGCATTGCCAAGGTAACAGTCTTGGCATAGAAATCTAGAATGGTATGGTATAGAGATAACCGGTCCATGCCTAGGATGACCTCAAAGTCGGTCATGTCGTGCAATAGAAGATCCGCTCTGGTCTCATAACCACATAAAGTCATAATACAGGATCAGTAAACCTGATCCACAACAACAGTACCGTCTACTGGTGAGGACACATATACAAGAGCACCCAATGACTCACAAGAGACAACCATATAATGAGAAAATGGAGATTGAACATATGAATATGTAGACCTCGGATCAAATAGTATCGAAGCAACTGTACCGCAGACAGAAATAATACCTGTGATCACGACGTTTGAGGCTAATACATCTGGTCTGGCTAGAAAAGCATAGAACCTAGCTGGAGCGCCACCTAACTAGCCTCTACCTCTAGGGTGACCCCTACTCACCTGCCCTCCGCCTCTGGCCGGCCAGCCAGACGGAGCAGCAGTTGGTGTTGTGATCATAGGTGTTGTACCCAATTTTGCACAAGTCAAAACAAGATTCAACTAGTGGATTCCCTGTTGATGACAAAAGAGAGTCGCCACCTAATATTTAAAGTTATACTAGGGTACCTATTATCAAGTCTTAGGCCAAGAAAAAAGAAAGATATCAAGTATAATTGGACCCTGGAAACACCATGGATGATTTATGCTGAGGTCGTACGACCCAATCCAGAATAGTGTGTACAATTACTGAGGGTCGACCGACGTGAACCATAGATGCATCTAATATACTGCCGGGGCATTCGGCTCGATCCACAGGAATAGAGAAACTCTAGAAACTCCAATCAACGACTACTACATAGGAATAGTACTCAAAGAAGGCATAATCTCCGCTAACAATCAAGTATTCCACCCAAACTAAAGGTAATGAAGGCCGTTATCATAAAAATCCTTAATCCAGTTTCAATTATAAATTCAAGTAATTAAACTAACTAGTTGGGTTCAAGTAATACAAGTATTGCATGGTAAATCCTAAGTCTACCTGGACATACGCATGATTTTAGCTACGTACGGTCTCTCGTCACATCGCACGTACGTAGCACCCATAATTATTAGCAAATAACAAATTAGAACACCTACGGGGATAATTCCCTCTTACAAGATTAGGAAAGAGACTTACCTCATTTCCTAGTCCTCTTCTCAGTCCACAAATCACACTAATAGCTTCAAATCAGTGTCGAGCAATCCGAAACTAGCCAAAGGTCGTATGAACTAATCAAATATACGCTCAAAAGTTCATAATTTAACTATTAGAGTAGTTGGCCAGCCCAATTCGGAAGATTCCTAAACTTTACACCTGGACCCACAAGCTCGGATTTTGGAAATTTTCATAAATAAATATTACTCATAACCTCACAAACACAAATATATAAGTACTACTCAATTCCAAAATCATTTTCGTTGTCTAATCCCATTTTTACAAGAACCTAGGTTTTTCAACAAAATCCTAAAATTTCCACAATTAACATGTTAAAATCTACCCATAATCTATGTGTTAAACTCACATTAAGTAGAAATAACTTATCTTAAAAGGCTAGGTGAAAAATCCTTCTCTAAGAGCTCCAAAATTGGCCAACCCAAAGTGAAATGAGAAAAATGAGCCTAAGTCCCAATTTAAATATTTTTACTGCCCATGTCTACCTCCTTCGCGATCGTGAAAATGCCCTCGCAATCACAGAGGCAAAGCTTCCTAAGCCCCTGAAAAGCTTCATCGGGATCGCGAGAAGACCCACGTGAACGCGATGCACAAAACTCGCCCATAATCGCGAATGCGAGCCCCCTTTTGCAAACGCGAAGGGTATCTGTCTTGCCCAGACCCAGGCCTTCTTCGCGAACGTGACCAGGGGTTCACGAACGCGGAAGCCAGTGTCCCAAAGAATCACGATTGCGACCCTACTTTTGCGAAGGCGTAGAACAAAAAATTCCATCCTCCATTTCCTTCATCATGAATGTGATGCCTACTCCGCATTTGCATATAAAGAAACCAGAATAACAAATTTTACAAATTGGACTTAGCTCCGGGTGGTCCAAAACATACCCGAGGCACCCAACCACATCCATATAAAAAAATAAGTCTATTAGCATAATACGGACCTGCTCAAAATCTCAGAACATATAAAAAACATCGAAACTAAGAATCGCACCTCAAAACCAAATGCACCAAATTACGAACTTCGAACTTCTTCAACTAGCTCCGAACGCATTAAATCATACTTAGACAATTCAGAATTATGCAAATTTTAGCGGTCAAGTCATAAATCACCATACAGATCTATTGCCATGCTTTGAATCCTAAACATACCTCGATAACACCACAATCTACTTCAAACAAATTTAAAGAACATAAAAACCTTATATGCGCCAACTTTCGATATTAAGCGCTGAAACATTCTCGGATCACCTGATACTCGATCCGAACACACGCCCAAGTCCAAAATCATTATACGAACCTATTGGAGCCATCAAATCCCAATTTTGAGGCCGTTTACCCAAAATGTTGACTCAAGTCAAACTTGGCCATCTTGGCCATTATTAAGGAACTAAGTGTTCCGATTTCAACCCGAACTCTTCCAAAATCAAACCAACCATCCCCGAAGTCATAAAATAGTAAAAGCACATATGACGTATCTTAATTTGGGAAACGCGGATCTAGAAAGAAAAATGACCCATCGAGTCGTTACATCAACCATCCCTGTAAGTATCAAAAAAACAAAAAAGCATACGGAAAATATCAAATAAGGGAACGGGCCTCAAATACATAAAATGACCGGCCCAATCTTTACAACATGGCTCGCTCAACACTTTTATTGAAGCATTCCTATGTGCCTCAAAATTTCATAGCAACGACAATATTGATATTTGAGTAGGGTCTTGTTCAAATGTTCCACCACAGAGTATTCTTTTGCTTGTATCTTCCCCTAGAGATTTTCTCTTTCCAATTCTACAATAGGGCATTCCTGCGTGCTTTCTTTCCACGACCCTCATTGTGCTAAGTTTCTAGTGCATGTATTTTCCATGTTATGGTCATCCCTCGTGTAGTATCAGTCTCACCTGCTAAATACTTCCCTTTTCTCTTTGTTGTGTCCTCATAAACCCATGGCACGTATCTAGAGTTATACACAGGTGGTGGAGCCACCATAATAGTTGATGGAGTTCTAGGCATGGCTACTTCAACATCAAACAATACACATGTTTGCTAATAGGAGATGGTGCAACTGAAGAGGTATCCGTAGTGTTTCCACCTCGATAAGCCCAATAGAACCCTCTTTATCCCATTCTTCATCAATTTATTTCATATGAACACCATCGCCTATATGGTTGTAGAGTCAATTAATGTTAAGGTTTGCCACTAACCCTTTCAACTGTATTACCTTGGTGTCAATCAGCATCTAAATGTTACCTTTTAGTGAACACAAAATCTTCGAAAATATGCCGCTTCATACTAGAATTCTAAGAACAACTTTTGTTGGAGTTGACCTATTTGCTAGGTGTGTCAGGTGTCAATGCAAGAATAGGAGTAATATACCAGCGACTTTCAACATCTCATATTGTTAGTCTATGGGTTTGGTGAGAGGGGTATACTTTCTGGGTGGTCTCATTTGAAGTTGGTTCGGGTTCTTGTGGAGTGGTAAGGTTATTGATAGAATGGTGGGTTTTGATTTTAGTAAGTAGGTGAAGGTGATTGGAAGTACGCAGGTTGTGCATTATAGACATGACATGTTTGTGTTAGATAAGGTGTTTGATAGCGATAAATTGAGTTGGGAGGTTAATATATGGGTATAGGTGTTTGGTAGGCTAAGGGAGTTTTTCATCCTTGGGTAGTCATCAGAACACTTGACTCCTTCTTCTTCTTCCCATCAGAAATACCTCCTGATTGAAGGGACTTGTTGGTAGCTTGTAGGGCTTCAAAATTTGTCACCATACCATTTTTTTATGCCCTCTTCAATTCTTTCTCCAAACTTGATAATGTATAGAAATTCATTATCTTCAATGATCATCAGTCTTCATAGTATTGAGGTTCCAAAGTTCATATAAAAAACTTTTTTATATGACTTTACTTTAGTAGTGGCCGTAGCTGTCGCGCCCCGAACCTGGGGGGGCGAGACCGGCACCCGATGACTCACCTATCCTTGCGTACCAACTTGAAACTAAGGGACTATGAACTTATAATGTCATACTTTGGCCATGGGCCACATTGCAAGACAATTGCAAATGCTGACTAAACATCAATATAAAGGTGGGCCGACAAGGCCATCAAAACTACTATGGCTGGCAAACAAACAAAATATACATAATGCACTAACTGACAGGATATGTCTACAAGCCTCTACTGATTGATATAGTGTGATCGGAAAAGGGCCTTGACCTACTCATAACATATATACACAAGATGTACATAAATCTCTAGACCCGGAAACTCCGAAAGGCATGGAGCTTACCGATCGAGATGAACTCGGGCAACACCTAATGAGGAGGTCTACCTGTCTGTCTGTTTGAACCTGCACACATGAAATGCAGTGCCCCTAGAAAAGGGACGTCGGTACGAAATAACATACCGAGTATGTAAGGCAATATACTGAAAGCTTAAACTAAACTGATAATATAATAACTTAAAGTGACTGGGAGTCGAAGATAATCTGAATACATGCTCACCTACTGATACTGACTCAACTCTCTCAATATAGTAATTAAAATAGCTATCCGGCCTTATAAGGCTCGGTATATATAATTGCTCTTCCATAGTAGGCTCGCTTATAGGCGCTTGGTGATACTAGGCTCTGTATCTCGGCCAACTAGGCTAACTCATAGGCGCTCGGCTACACTAGGCCCGGTATATATTTTACCATATGATCAGAGATTGCCCAATAGGGGCCTGCACATTGATTATAGCTCGATGGTGGTGAAAATACTGTAACACTATATATATATAGACCCTCTACTCTCTTGACTGGAAGAAGACAATACTCAATTGAATATAAAGTCCCGATAAGGGAGAATACTGCAACTTATGAGACTAGAAAAATGTATATAAATTCATGAATATGAACTTCTCTTTATGTCTCATTATCAAACACGTGTAATTATTGGATCCTGCCAAAATGAAGAAAGGTGTAGCATTAAAATACCTGAGCTGATTCTCTTGACAATCCCTCTAACACACCTCAATTGTTACAACACGTAATGGCGGATCGAAGTAGGAAAACATTCATACGGTATTCTTGAGAAGGAATGCACCGTACTCCCTTAGAATTGCAAAATCTCATTGCTACATTTTCATACGAATTTGTTGAGCATTCATCCGTTACTTATTGTAGTGTTGTATGAACTTGATGAAATAATTCACATTACTATTGAAAAATGTGATCATTGTAAGTGTGACCCTTCTTTATTTGGTGATTTTAGAGAAGATTTTTCTATTAGTGGGTGTGGGCCCCACTTGCGCCTTAGTTGGCCAAAGACATCACCATGTTTTGCCACCTTTTATTGCAATTCAAGAGTCATGTTTATGTAAGGTATTTGGCTGCCACGTTAATCTCCATTAGGCTTATCAAAAACATTTTAATTAATTACCAATTCCTTAATTAACTTGGTAATTCCCCACTAATCCAATAATTAACCAATTACCCAATAAATTAAGAATTATCTCAAATTACTTAAAATACTAGTCACTCATAATACACTTTGTACACCTTACTATATGGTCTTGTGGTACCTTGTATCGCACTAGTCCATAAATACCAGGTATTATAGGTTGAACCATATTTTAGCTCAAAATGACAAACTTCGACGAAACTCATTTTCTTCGATCCGCTTACCCTCTCACCTTCACGAATTTACTCATCACTTGTCTGGAATAGCATAATGCTTATAATCTCACAATAATCCCATCCCGAACTTACGTCGATTTACGACGAAACTTTAACATACGAAAATACGGGATGTAACGTCTCATTTCTGAGCTTCCATCAATTTACTTATGGCGTACTTTCATGTACGAAAACATAGGGTGTAACATCATTCTCCCCTTTGGAACATTTGTCCTCGAATGTTGACTGATGCACTTATCATTATCATAACCTATTGCTCTTGCGAATATTTTAATACTCTCCCTGCCATCTAGGCAATTGTTCTGTGAATAAATCTAATATCCTGGGTATTCCCACCTTTAGGCCTTTCAACACCACGGCCTGTGGTCGAAATTCTTCCAATATCGTAACTCTTTCTACTTCTATCATGTAGCCTGTACGACTTTTTCCGTATATGTGCTCCTATGTGACTCTCCCCTTCAGGTTTTAGCCAATCTCTAGGCCTGACATTGTAAATATATACAGAGCTTGACAAGATGTCCCTCTGGAAATCTATAGGTATACTGAAGTTCTTCGCTTGGTACTTTGTCGAACTTACGTATATCGCTTGGGCTTTATCCCGAGGACTTATCCATTCTCGTACCCTTCTCACTCGCCCTTTGTCATCCTTACTCCTGTCATAAAACCTTGTCGCTATACTATACTTTAGCTTGCGACCTATACGTAACTATTTATACTATTCACAACCTTCATTCAACTTACTTACACCATAGATTTCCTTATGTTATTCTGGAACATCAAGCGAGACATCACATTGTCTTTAATTCTTCATTACTTTCTTGGCTAGATCACTCGGTACCTAAAAACCATAGGCTGGAAGATATGCTACTGATGATGTCTCCATTATTCCTGGATACTGATCCCCGCGCTTCTAGCCTTTAAGTATGGACTATTCACAACCTTCTGCATCTGAGTATTTCGTACATAGTTCAGCTTTACCTTACTACCTTAAAATCTTGCATCGTATCTTCTATTTCCTTCATGACCTCCCTTCCATATAGGTATAATTTACGTCCATAACTTGAAGCTCTATTACAATACTTACACCTCTGGTGCATAAACAATCCGATAGAAGCTTCGTATTGACTTCTTATGAGGCTGGTACTTTTCTAACTTGCTTCATCATAGGGCAGTTATAGAATATGGTTGTTATACTTTCTCTTTAGTACCTCTGATATTAAGAGGATCCTGCAATGTTCTCAATCACGATTTTCATAATTTTTTGGGTCCAATAATCAGAGTCATGATTTACTTGGTTGATGTAATTCTTTAGTTTCCTCTTCCTTCTGATCAGCCTTTATGTAGGCTTAAGATATCTTTTGATCTACGGCTCCTGGTATTAGTTATTACTTTAGCCTTTCATGGGCGTTGTGGAATATTTATGATACAATATGTTACACCCCATGTTTTCGTACATGAGAGTATTCGTAAGTCAATTGATGTAAGCTCAGAAATTAGATCAACTTTGAAAGTACATAAATTAAGTTAATCATCTTACAATGGAGGTTACAAATATTTAAGATCATGAATACCAAGTACCAAGAGAGTTTGAAGGCTTAGAAGCTAAATGAATTGAAGAAAATAAGTTTTGTCAAAAGTCGATAAGTTGGGAATGTTGTAACATGCACTTTTGGGGTGAGAATAGGGTGTTTAAAATTACAAGGAGATTATGTTACGAGTTATTTCAATCGTATGATAAACGCGTGTTATGATTTGAATTCAAGCGAGTTGTGGAACAAAAGTTGGAAAATGTCATCACACGTTACATTCATAAATGTGTTGAAACTTAGGTCAAATGTAACTGCCATTTTCTCCCAATATACTTAGATTTATGGGGTGTTCCACCCATCAAATTGAATCCCTATGAGTCTATTTTCTAACGGATTAAACCGTTTATCAATATGGCATTGGAGTAGAGAGATATATGCAGTTTTGCGAGACTGCGCAGGCTGCTAGGTGACAAGTAGGTGTGTCACCTACTTGGTTAAATAAGAGCCCAAAAAGAGGCAATTTCGGGTCAGACAAAGAGCCCATTTAAGGTCTTATCTCCTGCAATATAAACCTCATTATATATCACAAATAACCAGATCTAATCCCCTGCAAACGTCCTCCCAAAAATTACCCACAAACCCTAATTGATTTTCTCTCCCTTTCAAGTTCTAAGTGGGAGTAAAACCTAGAGTTTGAAGAACCAAGATAAGGGCTGAGTTATCCAAAAAATAAGGTATGTTTACTGCTCTCTTTCATCCATTTTTTCTGCTGTAAATTCATGTTAAGTCGTTCAATACTTGTAAGAACTCACAGGACGGTGATCAAAAGCCGTGAGTTGGAGGAAGTAAGGATTATAGGGGAGATGCTACCCGTTTTTATACAAAATAAGCTTGTCATCCGTTATGCAATAGTTGTAACTTTCATAACTTGATGATAGTATTATTATCATTGTTGTAGATTAAGGTGCGAAGAGGCGAGTTCAACTTGGTGATTGGAAAGATTGTGATAAGGTATGTTAAGGTACTTCCTTCTTTCTTTTGGCATGATCTAAAGTGAAATGAATACGCTATTTCATAACGGATTTACTCCTAGCAACTAAGGTTGTCCATGTTATTTCCTTATAAAATTATTCTAACCAAGTGTGTATGATCCTTGAATCCTACTGAGGTTCATATTGAGGGTATGGATGTCCATATTGTTAATCGAAGGTGCAACGACCTTAAGTCACTCCGAAAGGTTTAGAACGTGATTCCATGGGTCTAGCATGCATTATATATAGTATCTATTTTACTCTACCGAGCCACGCTATAGTCGGTCGCGTATGGCACCTATTGTGTAACCACTGATCAGTTGGGTTTACCGAGCTCCACGTGGTCGGGTACGATTCCACCGAGCCTTATGATGGCCAGGTACATTTTTACCGAGTCCTCTTTGAGGCCGGGTACGACATGATGATGATGACGCCCACAGAGGCAAATGTTTTTAAAAGTTTATGTATATATATGTATTATGAATTTCATATCAGTAGCCCCCAGAGGTACTCAAATGTTACAGGTTGTATCTCCTCTATATTTCTTTACATTACCGTTCTTGTTTATGCTTTCCTGCCTTACATCCTCGGTACTTTATTCGTACTGACGTCCCTTTTGCCTGGGGACGCTGTGTTTCATGCCCGCAGGTCCCGATAGACAGGTTGACATTCCTCCTAGTAGGCTATCATTTTAGCGGAAGGTGTTGGTACACTCCACTTGCTATGGAGTCGCCTATTTGGTCAGTATGATTTGGACATGTATTGATTGGTATGGCGGGGCCATGCCCCGACCTTTATGATGTGTGTGTACTCTTAGAGGCTTGTAGACAGATGTCATGTATATGAAAGATTGGATGGCCTTGTCGGCTTATGTTCAGTGTACGAGTGTTCATTTTGGTCTTATAGGATCGTATGTAACATGTATAAGTTTGTATTACATGTTGGGTCATCCTATGTCAAGTATTCCCTTATGTTTTATTCAGGTTATATCATGATGGCCCTTCCGGCCCATTTATCTATGATGGTATGATAAGAAAGATACGTTACATTAGTACTCGGTTGAGTAAAGTACCGGGTGCCTGTCTCGGCCCTCCAATTTGTAACGTGACAAAAGTGGCATCAGAGTAGTTCTTTCCTAGGGAGTCTACAAGCCGTGTCTAGTAGAGTCTTGTTTATGGGTGTGTTGTGCACCACACTTATAAGTAGGAGGCTACATGGCATTTAGGTCTGTCACTCTTTCTTCTTACTCTAGATCATGTGGTAGAGCTCAATTTTAAGAATTCAAACTCCTAAATTCTATTTTGTTCGTAATACAATGATACCTACATCCATAAAGATAGTTGGTAAGATATCGAATGTTGCTGTGGAAGAGTTGATTAGAGGAACTCGATTTTGCATCATGCTTATGATGAGTAAATGTGAGGTCTTCAGAAGGTGGATACGAGTTTCAACAAGTAAAAGAAGCAAGGTGGAGAAGGATACGACGTCCCAGTTAGTAAAGATTATCAGTATTTACAATTTAGGTAGAAAAGAATAAACATTTTGAGTTACTTTCAACACTAACAAAGATATATACAATTGACCACACCCTTCTCAATTATGACCTATGGGAGCTAACATATATAGTTTATGAGAAAGATGGGATATCAGGATCTAGCTTGGGTTAGACCAACCCAAAATGGTGGATTGAGCCGCGGGAGCCAAAGGTGAAACAATGTTTTTTTGAAGTTTTCAGAATAATGCGATAGACACAAGTATTAGCAAGAGAATAAGAAGAGAGTAAATGAAGCATTATGAGTAAGGTATGATAAATGGGTGATAACAGTAAATCAAACAATGGTAGGATGATAGAGTCTATGGTCAAGTGAAGGAAAAGACAAAAGATGACAAGCTTTGAGAATATAAAAGAGTATATGCCATAAAGTGATATCCTTATTTTGAGAAATGAGTTGGTGACTCCAACATGATTACTAGAAAGCTAAGTTAGACCCCGGAGTAATAGAAATCAACATAGGCTAGTAAACAAGAAAAAAAATCAAACATGATAGGGGCCAGAGGATTCGATAATGGTCGACACTGCGAGATCGTCAGAGACCATGTTCCATCAAAAATAGAATGGATAACGGAAGAATAACCTTTAAAGGTCATTCAGGAAGACGCTTCCCTAATGTAAGCAATGTCAGAAAAGTTATTCTTAAGGGACTAAGTGTGCCAGTTACATTAGGTGTCACCCTCGCGCGTAAGGAATTCAGTTATCCCTAGTAGAGAAGGGTTACATCAAGGCGAGTAAGAGTCAATGAAGACGTGAAAAGAAGCCAAAGATGAAGAGGTAAACTGTCACGACCCAAACTGGAGGGCCATGACTAGCACCCGGCCGTACTTGCCGAGCACCAACGTACATTTTATCTAACCTTCTTTATTATCTTTTAGGGCCGACAAGATCAATATAAATGGTAGACATGGATCATGGACAACCAACAATAAAAGATAATGGCATGAACATACATAACATGGGATGACCAGACAATCAAGAAACTATATATAAGGTACGAGCTACCACGCTACCATGAAAGACTATACAACAAAAACCAGCCGACAAGGCATACCAAACTATACATGAGTCGACACCTGTCTATGAGCCTCTAAAGGATCATAAGTACTGCAACATTGCCGGAACAGGGCCCCGACATACCCATAATATCTATAACAAAAATGCATACCAAGACCACGGCAAGTCCGAAGAAGGGAACTCACCAATCACCGCTGAATTGGACAGCCTACTATGGTGGGGGAGCTGCGCCTGCCTGTCTATCAGGACCTGCAGCACGACATGCAGCGTCCACAAATAAAAAGACTTCAGTACGAATAAAGTACTGAGTATGTAAGGTAGGGAACCATAAGTACGAACAGTAATGTAAGCATGGATAAAGGATATACAACCTGTAACATCTGGGTACCTCTGAGGGCTACTGATATGAAATGCGTGATACATATGTAAATATACATAAACTCATTTAAAACATACGCCTCTGTGGGCATCATCATCATCATATCGTACCCGGCCGTAGTAGGCTCGGTAAAAATGTACCCGGCCATCATAAGGCTCGGTAGAATCGCACCCGGCCACGTGGAGCTCGGTAAAACCCAAATGATCAGTGGTTGCACAATAGGTGCCGTACCCGGCCGACTATAGCGCGGCTCGGTAGAGTAAAATAGATACATAAATATAATGCATGCTCGACTCATGGACTCATGTTCTAAACATTTCGGAGTGACGTAAGGTCGGTATCCTCTGTACACGTTATTAGGACTAACTCTTCACCATGAACCTTACAAGAATCAGGAAGTACCAATAACATTGATAACATAAGAATAAGAGAAGCAACATCAACATCAATCGTTCCATAAGAGGGGAAACAATGTAAGTACTGCTAGTTTCTAAGAGTAGAGTATCTTTGGAAGCTCATTCATTACATTATGTACAATCGGAGTCGTGCAAAAGAAGGAAAGGGATAGACTCACATACCTTGTATATACTGCCCCAGTCTCAAGCTATGCAATTTTTATGACTCCTTAGTCTACAATAAGAGAAACAATACTATACTTATCATTCAAGCATTATAACTATTATGTATCGACCACAACCTATTTTACGATGAAACGGACAGAACCTCCCCTATATAAATGACTTCACATAATTCCAAAAAATCACCAAACATATCAAACAACATCAATAATAATCATATTGAGCCTCCCAAAACAGTCCACGCACAACCTAATCACTTCATACATACGACAGCCACCGTAGTCATGTCAAACGACCCGAAAATGTTACGAAGAACTACCAGCCCACAACCCTACATCTATATGGTGTTTATCCACACCCTTACTCCTCCAAAACTCCACAAAAGAGTAGCAAAACACACAGCCCAACAGCAACACAAAACAGTCCACAAAACAGTCCGCTACAAGTGAATAACTCGAACTGACGGCTTCCGATCACCGTCCCGTGAGTTCTTACATGTATAGAACGAATTACCATGAATTCACAGCAGAATAATGTGTGAAAGAGAGCAGTAAACTCACCTTACTTGTTGGATAACTCAGCCCTTCCCTTGGTTCTTCAAACTCTAGGTTTTACCCCCATTTAGAACTTGAAAGAGAGGGAAAATCGATTAGGGTTTGTGGATAATTTTTGGGAGGAAGTTTGCAGGGGTTTAGGTCTGCTTATTTGTGATATATAAGAGGGTTATATTGCAGGAGATAACCATTTAAATGGCTGTTTGGCCGACCCGAAATTTCCTATTTTTGGGCTATCATTTAACCAAGTAGGTGACACACCTACTTGTCACCTAGCAGCTTGTGCAGTCTCACGAAAATGCCTATATTTCTCTACTCCGATGTTATATCAATGAACGGTTTAATGAGTTAGAAAGTAGACTCATAGATTAATTTGGTGGGTAGATCACCCCGTAATTCCTTGTAAATTGGGAGAAAAGATTAGTAACATTTGACTTAATGTTTGAGTAAAATTATGAACCTAAGTTGCGACAACTTTTGTCGACCTTTGTTTCATAACTCATTTGACTTCAAGACTTATGATACGGATATTATATGATTCAAATACCTTAAAATACGTCCTCTTGAGTGCATTTAGCACCTCTAGGTTTACCCAAAATTACGGCTGACAACATCCTTGATTCGTTTAACTTTAAATACTTGTTAACCACCCTTATACACCTTTGTATAATTTAAAACCAATAGGATTAACTTTTTATCGTCTTAAAGATAATGTCTTCATGGATTTACGTCGACTACCTGTTGGCATGAACTGACGTACGTGAATATGGGTTGTAACACCCTCCCCCGCTTAGGAACATTCGTCCTCGAATGTAAGGGTTTATGGGGAGCCCAAATCATCCTGGATTCCAACGGAAATTTCCGATCAATTTTCCCCTATAAACTGGTCACTAGCAAAGCTTGCAATTAGTTCAGCCCAACGTATGGCCTCACAAGGCTACACAAAGCATTATGGATATGTACATTATCTGCATATCACCATTTTGTATTAAGGAAGAGTATCCTCAAGTTATTGCTTACCTCATAGAGCTGTTTCACCTTCTAATGTATCCTGCGTTCCACCAGCATCCTTGTTATCTTCATTATGAAATAGGTAAGGGTATTTAGACTTCATCTCCTCTTCTGCTTCCCATGTCATTTCTTCCATATTCTTGTTCCTCCACAATACTTTGACAGAAGCTACATCTTTTGTTCTCAGCTTGCGGACTTGTCGATCTAATATAGCCACTGGCACTTCATCATATGATAGATCCTCTGTAACTTGTACATCTTTGATAGGGACAACTCGAGAAGGGTGTCCAATACATTTCCTCAACATAGATACATGGAATGCTGGATGGACAAATTCCAATTCGGATGGCAATTCTAACTCATAAGCAACCTGTCCAATTCGTCGAAGAATTTTGTATGGACCGATATACCGTGGACTCAGCTTACCCTTCTTCCCAAAACACATAACACCCTTCATCGGCGAGATCCTTAGGAAAACCCAATCACCAACCTCAAACTCCAGATCACGACGTCGGACATCAGAATAAGACTTTTGCCTTCTTTGTGCTGTCCTCAATCGCTCCTGTATCACTTTCACCTACTCAATGGCTTGGTGAATCAAATCTGACCAATATAATTCTGTTTCACCGACTTCGAACCATCCAACTGGTGATCTACATCTCCTCCCGTATAGTGCCTCGATGGGGCCATTTTAGTACTGGAATGGTAGCTATTATTGTAGGCAAATTCTATGAGAGGAAGATGGTCATCCCAATTCCCCTTAAAATCTAGAACACATGCTCGTAGCATATCTTCAAGTGTCTGAATGGTACGTTCAGCCTGTCCGTCAGTCTGCGGATGAAATGAAGTGCTGAGATTCACTTGTGTGCCTAACCCCTTCTGAAATGACCTCCAAAAGTTAGCCGTAAATTGAGCTCCTCGGTCTGATATAATAGATATTGGTACACCATGAAGCCTAACAATCTCCTTGATATACAACTTCGCATAATCTTCAGCCGTGTAAGTTGTCTTAATTGGCAGAAAATGGGCACATTTTGTAAGTCGATCAACTAGATGGAGTCAAAGTTATGATAAGAGCGAGGTAATCCAATAATAAAGTCCATATTAATCACCTCCCATTTCCAGGTCGGAATCTCTATATTCTGAAGCAATCCACCGGGTTTCTGATGTTCGATCTTTACTTGTTGACAATTAGGACACTAGGCTACAAATTCTGCAATAGACTTCTTCATGTTATCCCACCAATACTGCTCCTTAATGTCATGATACATCATTGTTGAGCCGGGATGGAAGGAATATCGGGATTGATGAATCTCAATCATAATCTTCTCTCGCAACCCTACCACATTAGGCACACACAGTCGACCCTGGTATCTTAGTGCCCCATCTCCTCTGATCTTAAATGCCGTAATTTTACACTGCTGAACGCCGTCTTTCAATCGTACTAAGATAGGATCTTCATATTTTCGTGCTTTTACCTCGGCTACCAAAGATGATTTTGATGTATTATGTACAGTAACACCTCCGTCATCAGAGTCTAACAATCTGATTCTCATATTGGCTAGCTGATGAAGCTCTTTAGTCAACCCCCATCTACCTGCCTCAATGTGTACTAAGCTTCCCATTGACTTACAGCTGAGAGCATCTGCCACAACATTGGCTTTACCGGGATGATACAATATCTCGACGTCGTAGTCTTTCAGTAATTCAAGCCACCTACGATGCCTCAAATTCAACTCTTTCTGCTTGAAGATGTATTGTAAACTCTTGTGATCTGTGTAGATGTCAACATGGATGCCGTATAAGTAGTGCCGCCATATCTTCAAAGCATATATTACTGCAGCCAATTCCAAATCACGGGTTGGATGATTCTTTTCATGCTTCTTCAATTGTCTTGATGCATAAGCAATCACCTTCCCACGTTGCATCAATACGCACCCTAAACCTATACCTGAGACATCACAATATACCACATAACCTTCTAATCCTTCAGAAAGAGTGAGCATTGGTGCGGATGTCAATCGATTCTTCAACTCCTGAAAACTTCGTTTACAAGCGTTAGACCACTGGAAATTAGTAGCTTTTTGTGTTAACTTAGTCAATGGTGCTGATATAGAGGAAAACCCTTCTACAAATCGTCTATAATATCCTGCTAGCCCCAGGAAGCTGCGGACTTCTGATGGTGATGTAGGTCTCAGCCAATTCTTTATTGCATCGATCTTCTGAGTGTCGACACTAATACCCTCGTCAGATATCACATGGCCAAGGAAAGCTACTGAGTTCAGCCAGAATTCACATTTGGAGAGCTTAGCATATAACTTACGATCCTGAAGCGTCTGTAATACTATCCGCAAGTGGCCCGCATGTTCCGCCTCCGAACGAGAATACACCAAAATGTCATCAATGAATACGATCACAAACACATCAAGATAGGGCCTGAATACAGTATTCATAAGATCCATAAAAGCTGTTGGGGCATTTGTTAGCCCGAATGACATCACCAAGAACTCAAAGTGCCCATATCTTGTCCGGAAGGCCGTCTTTGGAATATCCTTCTCCTTAACCCTCACCTGATGATACCCTGAACGTAAGTCAATCTTGGAGAAATACTTAGCACCCTGGAGTTGTTCAAACAAATCGTCAATCCTTGGAAGTGGATACTTGTTCTTTATAGTAAACTTATTCAACTGTCAATAGTCGATACACATCCGTAACGATCCGTCTTTCTTCCGCACAAACAGGACTGGTGCACCCCAAGGTGATGTGCTAGGCCTAATGAAGCCCTTATCCAGTAAGTCCTTCAACTGTGCCTTCAACTCTCGCAACTCTACCGGGGCCATTCTGTATGGAGGGATAGAGATCGGTTGAGTGTCAGGCAACACATCAATGCTAAACTCAATCTCCCTTTCAGGAGGAAGGCCTGGGAGTTCATCTGGGGAAACATCTAGAAATTCATTAACAACGGGGATTGATTGTAGAGTAGGCGGCTTCGCCTCCGCATCCCTAACGCGAACGAGATGATAAATGTAACCTTTTGAGATCATCTTCCTTGCCTTAAGATAGGAAATAAACCTACCTTTCGCCGTAGCAATGTTCCCCTTCCATTCAATGACGGGTTCACCAGGAAACTGAAACCTAACCATCTTCGTACGACAGTCAACATTTGCATAGCATGAGGCCAACCAGTCCATCCCTATTATCACATAGAAATCAACCATTTCTAACTCAAATAAATTTGCCGAGGTTTGACGACTACAAACCATCATTGTGCAACCTCTATTCACCCTCATAGCAATCACAGAATCTCCTCTCGGAGAGATACCGCAAGTGGTTCACTTATCAATTCAGGTTCAACGCCAAACTTATTAGCCATAAAGGGTGTAACATATGATAATGTGGATCTCGGATCAATCAATGCATATACATTGTAAGAAGACACAGACAATATACCTGTAACAACATCTGGAGATGACTCGAGATCCTGTCGACCTACTAGAGCGTAGGTTCGATTTTGAGCACCACTAGAACTCTGCACTGCACCTCTACCTCTACCTCGACCTGTCGGGTGCTGAAACCCCGTGCTGGAGGTCGAACTGATGAGGAAGAACCAGACACAGATCCAGTCGGTTGAGCCATACCACCACCTCCTCTATTAGGACAATCCCGTATCATATGGCCAGGTTGTCCACAAGAATAGCACGCATCAGAACCTCGACGGCACAGTCCAAAGTGGGCCTTACCGCACTGATCGCAACGTGGTGTTGGGGGTCTCGTCTGATAAGTATCTCCGTGATATTGCGAGCCTAATGGCCGCGAACTCTGACTTGGACCTGAATAGGTAAATCGATCATATCGAGGCCTCTGCAATTGTGGAGGAGCACTAGCTACAGATGGCGCCGAACTCCTCGAAGACTGGGGCCTGACATTGCCTCTGAAGTCATCAGAATACCCTGCAAATCTCGCCCTCATATGTTGGCCCCTATCCCGCTCCCTATCTGCCCTTTGCTGGCGCTTACGATCCTCTAGGGTTTGGGCATAAGCCTGAATACGGGAAATATCTATGCCCTCCACCAAGGAGGCTGTCGTGCACTCATTTATCAGATGTGGTCCTAACTCGTTCACGAACAGATGCACCCTATTGCTCATCTCTGCTACCATATGGGGAGCATGCCTTGCTAAAGAATCAAACTGCATATTGTACTCTCGCACACTCATATTACCTTGTCTAAGGTTCAAGAACTTATCAGCTCTAGCTCTTCGTATCTCAACTGGAAAGTAGTGACGAAGAAAGGCCTCAGAAAATTCCTTCGAACACAGCTGGAGGAGCGTTCGGACCCCTGGATCTCTCCCAACTATCATACCAGAAAACCGCTAAATCCCGTAGCTGATAAGAAGCCAACTCTACTGCCTCTGTATCACTAGCATGCATAACGCGCATTGTACGATAAACCTGATCAATAAAAGTCTGCGGGTCCTCCTTGGGGTCTGATCCGGTAAACACTGGAGGGTCTAGATTAATAAATTCACGAACTCTCATACTAACCGGTTTATCAACAACACCGGTATTCTGCCTTTGAGCCTGAGCAGCTACCAAGTTAGTCAACAACTGCACCGCATTCCGCATATCCTGATCTATAGTGCCAAACAGCGGAAC
This sequence comes from Nicotiana attenuata, assembly GCF_001879085.1. Classification (NCBI taxonomy): domain Eukaryota; kingdom Viridiplantae; phylum Streptophyta; class Magnoliopsida; order Solanales; family Solanaceae; genus Nicotiana; species Nicotiana attenuata. Next base: position 45,731,029 of record NC_031994.1, on the reverse strand, counting down.
TGGTGGTGCTGGGCGCCTCCTAACATCCTCTGGAGGAGATGAAGTGGATGAGCTATGAGACGGCATCTCACTCTGAGCCTCACTGTGGCCTGCTCTGGCTTGGGCACCTGACTGGTACCCTCTCCCGCAGCTGTATCAAGCCGTCTACTAATTGTTTGCTTCCTAGTCGAAGGCATCGCTGAAAGAAAACAAAGTGAATATTAGAGACGAACACTTACGACTCAACTCTACGCACGATCTAGATTCAGGAAGAAGTTAACAACCCTAGATGTTATGTAGCCTCCTGATTATAAATGTGGCGCGCTACACATCCATTATCAAGACTCTACTAGACACGGCTCATAGACAATCCCTAGGACAGACTTGCTCTGATACCAAGTTTGACACGACCCAAACTGGAGGGCCATGACTAGCACCCGACCATACTTGCCGAGCACCAACGTACATTTTATCTAACCTTCTTTATTATCTTTTGGGGCCGACAAGATAAATATAAATGGTAGACATGGATCATGGACAACCAAAAATAAAAGATGATGGCATGAACATACATAACATGGGATGAACAGACAATCAAGAAACTATATATAAGGTACGAGCTACCACGCTACCATGAAAGACCATACAACAAAAACCAGCCGACAAGGCATGCCAAACTATACATGAGTCGACACCTGTCTATGAGCCTCTAAAGGAACATAAGTGCTGCAACATTGCCGGAACAGGGCCCCGACAAACCCATAATGTCTATAACAAAAATACATACCAAGACCATGGCAAGTCCGAAGAAGGGATCTCGCCAATCACCGCTGAACTGGACAGCCTACTATAGTGGGGGAGCTGCGCCTTTCTGTCTATCAGGACCTGCAGCACGACATGCGGCGTCCACAAATAAAAGGATGTCAATATGAATAAAGTACTGAGTATGTAAGGCAGGGAACCATAATTACGAACAGTAATGTAAGCAGGGATAGACAATATACAACCTGTAACATCTGGGTACCTCTAAGGGCTACTGATATGAAATGCGATACATATGTATATATACATAAACTTTTAAAACATACGCCTCTGTGGGCATCATCATCATCATATCGTACCCGGCCGTAATAGGCTCGGTAAAAACGTACCCGGCCATCATAAGGCTCGGTAGAATCGTACCCGGCCATGTGGAGCTCGATAAAACCCAACTGATCAGTGGTTGCACAATAGGTGCCATACCCGGTCGACTACAACGCGGCTCGGTAGAGTAAAGTAGATACATATATATAATGCATGCTCGACTCATGGACTCACGTTCTAAACCTTTCGGAGTGACGTAAGGTCGGTATCCTCTGTACACGTTATTAGGACTAACTCTTCACCATGAATCTTATAAGAATCGGAAAGTACCAGTAACATTGATAACATAAGAATAAGAGAAGCAACATCAACATCAATCGTTCCATAAGAGGGGAAACAATGTAAGTACTGCTAGCTTCCAAGAGTAGAGTGTCTTTGGAAGCTCGTTCATTACATTATGTACAATCGGAGTCGTGCAAAAGAAGGAAAGAGATAGCCTCACATACCTTGTATATACTTCCCCAATCTCAAGCTATGCAATTTTCACGACTCCTTAGTCTACAATAAGAGAAACGATACTATAGTTGTCATTCAAGCGTCATAACTATTATGTATCGACCACAACCTATTTTACGATGAAATGGACAGCACCTCCCCTATATATATGACTTCATGCAATTCCAAACAATATCCAAACAACATCAATAATAATCATATTGATCCTCCCAAAACAGCCCACGCACAACCTAATCACTTCATACATACGACGGCCACCGTAGTCGTGTCGAACGACCCGGAAATGTTACGAAGAACTACTAGCCCACAACCCTACATATATATGGTGTTTCACCACACCCTTCCTCCTCAAAAACTCCACAAAAGAGTAGTAAAACACGCAACCCAACAGCAACACAAAACAGTCCACAAAACAGTCCGCTACAAGTGAATAACTCGAATTCACGGCTTCCGATCACCGTCCCGTGAGTTCTTACATGTATAGAACGAATTACCATGAATTCACAGCAGGATAAATGTATGAAAGAGAGAAGTAAACTCACCTTACTTTTTGGATAACTCATCCCTTCCCTTGGTTCTTCAAACTCTAGGTTTTACCCCCAATTAGAACTTGAAAGAGAGGGAAAATCGATTAGGGTTTGTGGATAGTTTTTGGGAGGAATTTTGCAGGGGTTTAGGTCTGGTTATTTGTGATATATAATGAGGGTTATATTTCAGGAGATAACCCTTTAAATGGGCTCTTTGGCCGACCCGAAATTTCCTATTTTTGGGCTATCATTTAACCAAGTAGGTGAGACACCTACTTGTCACCTAGCAGCTTGTGCAGTCTCGCAAAAATTCCTATATCTCTCTACTCCAATGTCGTATGGATGAACGGTGTAATGCTTTAGAAACTAGACTCATATATCTTTAATTTGGTGGGTAGATCACCCCGTAATTCCTTTTAAATTGGGAGAAAAGATTAGTAACATTTGACTTTATGTTTAAGTAAAATTATGAACCTAAGTTGCGACAACTTTAGTCGACCTTTGTTTCATAACTCGTTTGTCTTCAAGACTTATGATACGGATATTATATGATTCAAATACCTTAAAATACGTACTCTTGAGTGCATGAAGCACCTCTAGGTTTACCCAATAATACAGCTGACGACATCCTTGATTCGTTTAACTTTTAATACTTGTTAACCACCCTTATACACCTTTGTATCATTTAAGACCAATAGGATTAACTTCTTATCATCTTAAAGATAATCTCTTCATGGATTTATGTCGACTACCTTATGGCATGAACTAACGTACGTGAATATGGGTTGTAACATAAAACATATATAGGTAAATGTTCATAGCATTAAATGCTAGTACTCCCCAAAAGGGGAGGGGGGAAATGGTGTGATATGGTAGTAAGTCGGTGTTATGTAGTTCAAGTAACTATGGAATAGTAAAGAAAGAATGCGGTAAAAAGGATAAAGGAATGAGATTACATTTATTCAGATCCTACAGATATGTTACGACTCCAGAACATTATTCAAGCACGATGTCGGGGAGAGGCAGTAAGGATTCCCGACCAGGATGTTATTGATACTAAGTGCGAGTGAACACTTGATACATAAGGATCTAGTGCGAGAGGTGAGTTAAGACAAAGGAAAAAAATCCAAGAGAGATTATGCGGAATATAGATATGATAATGGATCAACGACTAATTAGTATTTGATTCAGGAAAAGCCTAGTTATGGCTATACAAGAGGATACAGATAAATCAGCAGATCATGCAAGATAAGCCTAGTGAACCCCAGCATAGGGAATTCTGTCTCACAGATATGACATCGTAATCCTTGAGAAATATTCAAATAGGAGTTGAGGTAGTTATATTTACCGTAAAAAGTGTTACGGAAATAAAAGAGAGTGCCACTGGGGAGACAAAAAAAATTGAGTTCAGAAGTAACCCTGCGAGAACAAGGGCACAAAGTTATATAACTGAGGATATTTATAAATGAGTAAGAACATCAAAAGTTTCGTCAGGTATATGATGGGATAAGCTCAAACTTTACAAGATTCATAGAGTCTTCCATAAATGCTATTATGAAAGACTAGCTGAGGAAATAAGGAAGAAGGCTTCAAACAAAGCATAGTGACCTAAACAAATAATGGTCTTGTAACAATAGTCTCAGTACGGCATTGTATGCTCTCCATAACAAAGTGGCACCTGTCGTAACTGAGAAACGGGATCATATGAGTTTCACAAAATTCCAATATATGTGGGCACTAAGATAATCCAAGTATTCATGCAACAAGTGGCAGAACGACCAAGAAAGGTAATTGCTTACTTTTAACGAAAGTTGAGAAGGCACGAAAGGAATTATTCGATCTATGACCTAGAGTTAGTTACGTTATGAACACACTTAAGATTTCGGAGTGTTATCCATGCAGCATATATGTTGACAACGATGCAGCTATATGAGGCTCCAGTATAAGTTAAAAGAAAGAATTGACTCCACATCACAGACAAAAGCTTGAATTGCTATAAGGTCATATCATGGATGTTCCATAGCGTCGACGAGAGGCTAAAGTAATAACTAGTACCCTGAGCCGCATATCAGAAAGATAAAGTAAGCCTACTTAAAGGCTGAGATAGAGAAGGAAACTAAACAGTTACATCAGCAAAGTGAATTAGGAGTCTCACTTTTAGACCCCGATGAGTATAGAAATCGTGATTCAGAACATTGTAGAATCACTCTAAATATCAGAGGTACAAAAGAGATAGTACAACGAAAATATTCTATGACGGATCTACGATAAATCTAGTTAGAACAGTACCAACCTCATAAGAAGTCAGTATGAAGCTTTTGGCGGATTATGTATACACATGATGTGCAAGTATTATAGTAGAGCTTTAAGGTGTTGATGTGAATTCCACCTATATGGAAGGGAGGTTATGAAAGAGATAGAAGATATGATGCAAGATTTAAAGGTAAGTAAGGTACATGTGAAGAAGGTACGAGATGCCCAAGTACAGAAGGTTATGAATAATACAGATATCAGATAGAGGGCTGGAAGCATCACAATTATGTATCATGAAATGATAGTGGTGTCGTTGTTGGCATATTTTTCAGCATGCGGTTTCTAGATATAGAGAGGTTTAGTTAAGAGAGTAAATAAGAGTTAGACACGATATGATGTCTCGCTTGAGGTTCCGGAATAACATAAGGAAATATATATGGTGCTTGCAAGTTAAAGGAAGTTTGCGAGTAGTATAAATAGATATATGTAGGTCGCAAGCTAAAGTATGGTAGAGCGACAAGGTTTTAGCTAGACAGGAGTAAGGATAAGAAAAGGTGAGTGAGAAGGTGACGAGAATAGGTAAGTCCTCGGGATTAAACCCATCAAAAAAAGGGAGCTGATGATTTCCATATATAATAAAAAGCTTGGTACAACCTGAATGAACTCAGAGGAGTTTAAGACTAGGAGAATTTAAAAAAGATGGAATGCTTCCCTAATGGTAGAATTAGGGTGTAATTGTGATAGATAAGACGATGACATTTAGACCTTTGATTGGGTGATGATTCAAATAAAAGGGATTTCATGAATTGTACATGATTAAAATACCCCCATAAGGTGAATCACGATGGAATGCTATGAAATACAGTTAATGAAGTATTGTGTTGTTCCTAGTGGATCAGACAAATAACTTCAGATGTTCCCCGATGCAAAGTGAGCCCTAACGACATGTATTACAAAATAGGTTTCAAGTGATCAATGATAGATTATAGATCAAGATTAAGGTGAATCAATAATAGATGGGTACAAGTTCCAAAGTACGAGATGAGATTTGTTTGTTATTTTTTAGATGAATAGTAATGAGGAAGCACTAAAGGACATAGATTTATACATATAGGATAAGCAGCGAGAGAGTATCCTGGAGTTAGGTACCAAACCTCGGTAATTATAAATCGAAGTAAGTGTTATGGTATAGTATAACCTACCTAGATGTAGTAAAGCCATAAGGATAGATATACAATGTTATGAAATAAGATATAGCAATAGTCGTAAGTTCGTTAAAGTACCAAGCGAAGGACTTCAGTACACCTATAGATGCCTAGAGAGACGACTTGCCATAGTTCTGTATATATTCACAAAGTGAGGCCTAGATATTGGCTAAAATGTGAAGGAAGTAGGAGAGAAGAGTCGCATAGGCGCACATACAGGCTGCATGATAAAAGGTCACAACTGCTATGAGATTTGGAGAATTCCGACGACAAGTCGTTATGTGAGAAAGAGACCTAAAGGGGGGAATGCCCTAGCCTTCGAATTTATACACAAAACAGTTGCCTAGATGGCAAGGAAAATATTAAAATATTCGTAAGAGCTATGGGTTATGATACTAATAGGCACATCAATCAACATTCGAGGACGAATGTTCCAAAGGGGGGAATGATTTTACACCCCATGTTTTCGTACATGAGAGTATTCGTAAGTCAATTGATGTAAGCTCAGAAATGAGATCAACTTTGAAAGTACATAAATTAAGTTAATTTTTTTACAATGGAGGTTACAAGTATATAAGATCATGAATACCAAGTACCAAGAGGGTTTGAAGGCTTAGAAGCTAAATGAATTGAAGAAAATAAGTTTCGTCGAAAGTCGATAAGTTGGGAATGTTGTAACATGTACTTTTGGAGCGAGAATAGGGTGTTTAAAATTATAAGGAGATTATTTTATGAGTTGTTTTAATCGTATGATAGACGTGTGTTATGATTTAAAGTCAAGCGAGTTGTGGAACAAAAGTTGGAAAAGGTCATCACAAGTTAAATTCATAAATGTGTTGAAACTTAGGTCAAATGTAACTGCCATTTTCTCCCAATATACTTAGAGTTATGGGTGTTCCAACCATAAAATTGAATCTCTATGAGTCTATTTTCTAACGTATTAAACCATTCATCAATACGACATTGGAGTAGAGAGATATATGCAGTTTTGCGAGACTGCGCATGCTGCTAAGTGACAAGTAGGTGTGTCACCTACTTTGTTAAATAAGAGCCCAAAAAGAGGCAATTTCGGGTCAGACAAAGAGCACATTTAAGGTCTTATCTCCTGCAATATAAACCTCATTATATATCACAAATAACCAGACCTAATCCCCTGCAAACGTCCTCCCAAAAATTACCCACAAACCGTAATTGATTTTCTCTCCCTTTCAAGTTCTAAGTGGGAGTAAACCCTAGAGTTTGAAGAGCCAAGATAAGGGCTGAGTTATCCAACAAATAAGGTAAGTTTACTGTGCTCTTTCATCCATTTTTTTCTGCTGTAAATTCAGGGTAAGTCGTTCTATACTTGTAAGAACTCACGGGACGGTGATCGGAATCCGTGAGTTCGAGTTATTCACTTGTAGCGGACTGTTTTGTGGACTGTTTTGTGTTGCTATTGGGCTGCGTGTTTTACTAATGTTTTATAGAGTTTTGGAGGAGGAAGGGTGTGTAGAAACACCATAAAGATGTAGGATGGTGGGCCGGTCGTTCGTCGTAACATTTCCGGATCGTTTGACACTAGTACGGTGGTTGTTTTGTGTATGAAAATATTGGAGTGTGTTGGGCTGTTTTGTATTATTTGATGGTGTAATATAAGGCTGTAAAATAATGTATATATGTTGTTATTGTTGTGTTATTGTGTTGTTGGAGTTATCTTGAATTTGGAGGAAGTAAGGATTATAGGGGAGATGCTACCCGTTTTTATACAAAATAAGCTTGTCGTCCGTTGTGCAATAGTTGTACCTTTCATAACTTGATGATAGTATTATTATCATTGTTGTAGATTAAGGTGCGAAGAGGCGAGTTCAACTTGGTGATTGGAAAAATTGTGATAAGGTATGTTAAGGCACTTCCTCCTTTCTTTTGGCATGATCTAAAGTGAAATGAATACGCTATTTCATAACGGATCTACTCCTAGCAACTAAGGTTTTCCATGTTGTTATTTCCTTATAAAATTATTCTAACCAACTGTGTATAATCCTTGAATCCTACTGAGGTTCATATTGAGGGTATGGATGTCCATAATGTTAATCGAAGGTGCAACGACCTTAAGTCACTCCGAAAGGTTTAGAACGTGATTCCATGAGTCTAGCATGCATTATATATAGTATCTGTTTTACTCCACCGAGCCGCGCCATAGTGGGTCGGGTATGGCACCTATTGTGTAATCACTGATCAGTTGGGTTTACCGAGCTCCACGTGGCCGAGTACGATTCTACCGAGCCTTATGATTGTCGGGTACGTTTTTACCGAGTCCTCTTTGAGGCCGGGTACGACATGATGATGATGACGCCCACAGAGGCAAATGTTTTTAAACATTTATGTATATATACGTATTATGCATTTCATATCAGTAGCCCCCAGAGGCACTCAAATGTTACAGGTTGTATCTCCTCTATCTCTCTTTACATTACTGTTCTTGTTTATGCTTTCCTGCCTTACATACTCGGTACTTTATTCGTACTGACGTCCCTTCTGCCTGGGGATGCTGTGTTTCATGCCCGCAGGTCCCGATAGAGAGGTTGACATTCCTCCTAGTAGGCTATCAGCTCAGCGGAAGGTGTTGGTAAACTCCACTTGCTCCGAAGTTGCCTATTTGGTCAGTATGATTTGGACATGTATTGAATTGTATGGCGGGGCCCTGTCCCGACCTTTATGATGTGTGTACTCTTAGAGGCTTGTAGACAGATGTCATGTATATGAAAGATTGTATGGCCTTGTCGGCCTATGTTCAGTGTACGAGTGTTCATTCTGGTCTTATAGGACCGTATGTCACATGTATAAGTTTGTATTACATGTTGGGTCGTCCAATGTCAAGTATTCCATTATGTTTTATTCTGGTTATATCATGACGGCCCTTCCGGCCATTTATCCATGATGGTATGATAAGAAAGATACGTTTCGTTGGTACTCGGTTGAATAAAGTACCGGGTGCCTGTCTCGGCCCTCAGATTTGGGTCGTGACACAACACTCTAACAACTCAATCCTTTATCTATGCCCTGGGCTCAATTCTTTCTTTTAACTTATACCAGAGTCTTCTATGTCTGCATAATTGTCAACATATATGCTGCGTGTATAAAATTCCAAACTCTTAAGTGCGTTCATAACGTACTCTGGGTCATTAATCGAATAATTCTTTTTGATCCTTCTCAGTTTTTTTTAAATGTAAACAATTACTTTTTCTGGTCTTTTTGCTCCCTTGTTGCGTGCATACTTAGCTTACCTTAGTGCCCACACACATTTGTATTCCATAAAACTCATATGATCTTGAATATCACTTCTGATTTTACTTCCCGTTCACTAGCCACAGTAGGTGCCATTTTCTTATGGAGTGCATTCAATGTTGTTGTGAGACTGTTGGTATAAGACCATTTCCTCTTTAGGTCACCGTGCTTAGGTTGAAGCCTTCTTCCTTATTTCCTCAGCTAGTCTTTTGTTGTAGTACGTAGGGAGACCTTATGGCTCTTGAAAAGTTACAAGCTTGTTATATTGTTTACCCGACATAATTTTATTGATGTTCGTACTCACCTATGATCATCCTTAGTTACTCACCTCCACATTCATGTGCTCGTATAGTTGCTTCTGAGTTGATGTTTTGACTGTCTTTATAGTGGAACTCTCTTTTATTCCCATAACACTACGGTATCTTTAACTACCCCAACTCATATCCGAATATTTCTCAAGGATCACGATGTCATATCTGCGAGACTGAATTCCCCATGTTGGGGTTCACTATGTTTATTTTGCACGATCTGTTGATTTTTCTGTATCCTGTTATCTAGCCATAACTCTTCCTGGATCAACTACTAACTACTCGTTGGCCGATTCTCATATCAATATTCCGTGTAATCCTTCTTGGGTGATTTCCTTTGTCTTAACTTACGTCCCCCACTGGCTCTTTACATATCAATAACATCTTGGGCTGGAACCCGTACTTCCTCTCCTTGACATCATGTTTGCATAATGTTCTGGAGTCGTAGCATATCCGTAAGATTTAAATAAGTGCAATATCATTCCTTTCTCATTTTTATCGCATTCTTCCTTTACCATTCCATAGTCACTAGAATCACTTATTTTTGACATAATGCGACATCACTCCATATTCCCCCTTTAGGGTAGTACTAAGATGTAGAGCCACGATGATCTACCTATAGATGTTTTACCTCTTCCTATTTGGCATCTTTTCACATCATCGATGACCTTTTCCTGTCTTGCGGTAATCCTTCTATACTAAGGATAACAAAATTCTTTATCCACGAGGGTGACACTTAGTGTAACTGGCACACATAGTCCCTTAAGCTTAACCTTGCTCACATTGCTTGCTTTAGGGAAGCGTCTTCCTGAATGACCTTTAAAAGTTTATTCTTATGTCATCCATTCTATTATAGCCGGAACATAATCTCAGAAATTTTCACGATGCCGACTATTATCAAATCACTCAGTCCCTAATTCATGCTTAGTTTATCTTGTTCACCAGTCCATACTGATTTTTATTACTCTGGCGTCTAACTTTTCCTCCTGGTAATCACGTTAGAGTCACGAACTTATTTCTCAAAATGAGGATATAACTTTATGGCCTATACCCTTTTGTTATATCAAGGCCTGGCTCCTCTTGTCTTTTCCTTCACTTGACTATATATTCTGTAATACTGTCATTTTTTTCTAACGTTGTCATCTATGCATCACATCTTACTCATAATGCTTCATTAACTCTCTTCTCATTTCCTGCTAACATTTATGTCTATCACTTTATTTTTAAAATTTCAACAGGACATTCTTTTGCTTTTAGCTACACTTTCTCCATCTACTGGCTCTTCGGGTTGCCTAACATTCTTTCTTTACTAGGGACGGGAGCCACACTAAGATAATATTTATAACTTCCAGGCTTACAAAGCCTATCATTGTAAAAAATAGTTTTTCTTTTTAACATTCTAGTATTCATATCCAGCTATACTATTCTAGAGTGCACCATATGGGTGTCTCACAAGGAGATCTATTTGCACCTTTGTAATATCCTTCAGAAATGTCAACTAACATAAACAATCCATCCACCATTTTGGGTTACTCTAACCCCAGCCAGATCCTGATATCCCGTCCTTTTCATAAACTACACCTGTTATCCCCCATAGGGCATAATTGAGATGGGTGTGGCCAATTATACATACCTCTGTTACTGTTGAAGGTAACTTACAATGCTTATATTTTCTACCTGAGTTGTAATTACCGATAATCTTCACTAACTGGATACCTCATACCCTTCTTATCTTGCTCCTTTTACTTGTTGAAGCTTGTATCTACGTTCTGAATCTCACATTGCGTTTTACCATATGGGTGGTTATATATTCATGCCTTAGGGCTCATTTTCTAGAAGCTCACACGTCTTAGTACATACATGATCTGTTGGAGACCCTACATTTTGTAATGACCCGGCGGGTTGTTTCATGAGTTACCGCTCCGTTTCCCCCATTTCTGCTTCTTTATGTGTTGTTCAGTTGTATTATGTGGTATCGGGTTGGTTGGTTCGGGTTCAGAGTGGTTTTGCAGAGAAATGAGACACTTAGTCTCTTTTGAGTAAGCTTAAGTTGGAAAAGTCAACCGGAAGTTTACTTGTGAGCAAATTTGGTTTTTATGGTTCGGATAGCTTCGTTAGATTATTTGGGACATAGGAGCGTGATTGGAATGTATTTTGGAGGTCCGTGGTAGATTTAGGCTTGAATTGGCGAAGTAGAAATTTTGGCATTTTTCGGTTGGTAGTGGAAATTTTGATATCGGGGTCGGAATGGAATTCCGGAAATTGGAGTAGGTCTGATGTGTCATTTGTGATGTGTGTGCAAAAATTTAGGCCGTTCAGGTGAGGTTTGATGGACTTTTTAATCGTTTGCAGAATTCAGAAGATTTGGAAATCCTTAGGCTTGAATCCAATGGTGATTTAATGTTTTGATGTTGTTTTGAGTGTTCCAAAGGTTGACAAGTTTGAAGGATGTTATGGGATGTGTTGGCATGATTTGTTGAGGTCCCGAGGTCCTCGGGTGAGTTTCGAATGCTCAACAGATCATTTTTGACTTAAGAATATGGTAGATTTGCTAGTATTTTATTGCAGAAGGGTTGTTTTTCGCGTTCGCGAAGAAGAGTTTGGTCTAGGGGAGAAAATGCTCTTCGTGTTCGTGAGTAAGGGGATGCATTCGTGTAGGTTTGAGATTTTAGTCAATGGCGAACGCGTGAGACGCGTCGCGTTCGCGTATAGAAGTTGGAGCAGTTGGGACCCTAGGAGTTTGTTCATCACGTTCGCTTAGGAAGGATCGCGTTCCCGAGGGCTTGTGCAGCTGAAGCTTCGCATTCGCGAGAAGGTGCTTGCGTTCATGAAAGAGGAAAATTGAGTTGTGGAATTTTTGTGCTTCGTGAACGCGAGGCTTTGACCGCGTTCGCGAAGAAGGGAGCATCTGGGCAGAAAGTATAAATGAGACCTTCGCGATTTTCAGCTCTTTTTTCACCATTTTTGAACGGCTTTGAAGCTTTTTGAGAGGGATTGAAGAGGGATTTGAAGGGAAACACTTGGAGGTAAGGTTTTTGAACTCAATACTCGATTCTATGGCAATTTCTTACTAATTAGACATGAAATTTGTGGGATTAAAGGGTTAAAATTGAGGGATTAGGGCTTGAAATTGGAGAGTTTCCATTGGGGATTTGAGGGGCCATTTGGGGTCCGATTTTGATGTTCTTGGTATGTATAGACTCGTGGGAGGATAAGCATTCTTGTGATGTGATTTTTAACCGAATTTCGAGACGTGGGCCCAGGGTCGAGTTTGGCCAATTTCAGGTTTTTTGTGTTAATTTGATAAATTTCGTGTGGGTTTCATTCCTTTAGCATATATTAATGATAATATACAGATTTTGGTTAGATTCGAGGCATTTGGAGGCCGAATCGATAGGCAAGGGCATCGCGGGCTAGAGTTTGACTTGGCTTGAGATAAGTAACGCTTCCAAACTTGGTTTTGAGGGTTCAAAACCCCGAACTATGTGTTATATTATTTTGAGGTGACGCAAATGCCAAGTGACGCGCGTGTGGGCGTGCACCGTGAGAATCGCGGCCTGGATTATTCCATGGCACAGCTTAGTGACTCTTTCTTATTGATATCTATGTTGTGACTATGTAATTAAGTTAATGAGCTATAGATCATGCTAATTATCATGTTAAGGCTTCACGCCATTACTGTTGAGACCCGAGAGGTCATTTCTTGCTGTCACATCATTTGCTTCATTGATATTCTGTACTCAGTCCTGTTCATGCATTTTTATCATGCCCCAGTCTCGATTATTGTTATTTGGAACATCATATCAATGTTCGGGCTAGTATCATGACATTGTCAGCCCGTGTGTGTGAGACTGGAGAGTGATGACTGAGTGAGGCCGAGAGCCTGAATCTGAGTGACAGTTACGGGATCGGGCTGCAGGTCGCAGCGGTTATGTGATGATTATGATAACGCTTGGGCTGTAGGAGCCCCTCCGGAGTCTGTAACACTCCCCCAGTGAGCGCAGTTGATGATATTGAGGGATGGATCTTCCCTGGACATGAATCTTGTCCGAAGTATTATACCTGGAGATGGATCTTCTCCATAGGGCTGGAATGGCCTTCCTCTGTACTGGATGACTGCGGTCAGTGATGTATATATATGTATTCCGGGATGGATCTTCCCTGGGCCAGATGGCCATATATAGTACCGAGTGGTTGAGCACCTGTGAGTGGAGGTACACGGAACATTGATAATGCTATCTGTGCATTGGTACATAGAGATTTCCTGAGCTTTATACTCCTTACTATTTAGACTGCATTTATTTCCTGTTGAGATATTACTTGAACTGCAAGCATGTCTACTTTTCTGTACAGTTTAAATGTATTACCTGTTGAGGTTTGGTTCGTCACTACCTGCCAGTCCATAGTTTGGACTTGTTACTTACTGAGTTGGTGTACTCACGTTACCCCCTCCACCTTGTGTGCAGATCCAGGTATCTCAGGGCACGGTAGCGGCTGTTGACTACTCGAGTCGCGGACTTCACGGAGATAGCGAGGTAGCTGCCTGGCGACCGTAGTTCCGCTTTTCTCCTTCTCAATCTTCCTATTAGTACTTTGTTGTTATTTCCAGACTATTTTGGTCTTGTCTTGTTTCAAAACTATTGTAGCGTCGCTCATGACTTAGTGACACCCGAGGTCGGGCTTGTATTTTTCCGCTTTGTTTTGATTTTTACTTTATATATTTTATCGAATTTCTGTTGAACACATGGTTTTACTTAAGTTTTAAATGAAATATGGAGTATTTCATAATGAGTTGGCTGGCCTAGTTTCACGATAGGCGCCATCACGATCGGGTCGGTTTGGGGTCGTGATTAAGTTGGTATCAAAGCCTAGGATACATAGGTCTCATGGGTCATGAGCAGGTTTAGTAGAGTCTCGCGGATCGGTACTGAGACGTCTGTATTTATCCTCGGGAGGCTGCAGAACCTTTAGGAAAAACTTCACATTCTTGAATTCTTGTCATGCGAATAAACTTCTGTTATTCTATTCTCTCACAGATGGTAAGGACACATGCTACCGGTCAAGACAAACGACCACAAGTACCGCCAGTTGGGGCCACTAGAGGCCGAGGTCGCGATCGAGGCCGTAGTAGGGGCAGGTGTGTAGCCCTCACAGCAGCTAGGGCAGCACTTGCAGATCCACCAGCCGCCCCAGTTCATGATCAGGCTCCAGGGGCGATGCTCCAGCAGCACCACTCTAGGCACCGACTGTGCCTATTGTTATTCCGGGTCTCTAGGAGACCTTGGCTCAGATTCTGACCGTGTGCACCAGTCTTGGTCAGGCGGGGTCGCAGTTTCTACTACATCAACTACTTCTCATGCCAGGGGAGGCACTCAGACTCCCGTCGGTCGCACACCTGAGCAGGTTGTGTAGGGACTTCAGACACCGGAGGCACCACAAGCCCAGCCTGTTGCAGCTGCTCAAGATTATGTGTTTCTAGTTATGCCTGATGATGAGCAGCGTCGATTGGAGAGATTTGGTGGACTTCAGCCTTTGACTTTTAGTGGTGTAGAGGGCGAGGATGCTCAAGGTTTCTTGGATAAGTGTTAGAGGATTTTACATACAACCGAAATTCTGGAGACTAGTGGGGTCTCATTTACTACTTTTCAGTTTTCTGGAGCTGCCTTCACTTGGTGGGAGGCTTATGAGATGCGTAGGCCTATTGGTGCAGCGCCCCTTACCTGGCAGCAGTTCTCCGCTCTCTGCCTGGAGAAGTATGTGCCGCAGTCCCGCAGAGAGGAGCTGCACAGGAAGTTCGAGTATTTGCATCATGATGATATGACTGTGATGCAGTATGAGATGAGGTTTTCTTAGTTAGCCCGTCATGTTGTTTGGTTGGTTCCTACAGACAGGGAGAGGATCAGGAGATTCGTGGATGGCCTCACTTATCAGCTACATATTCTTATGACCAGAGAGAGGGTGTGTGGTGCTTCTTTTGAGGAGGTGGTTGACATTGGTCGAGAGATAGAGTCGGTTCACCGCCAGGAGCGAGTTGAGAGAGAGGTCAAAAGGCCTCGGGGATCTGGTAGTTTTGGTGGTGTTCCTTCGGGAGGTCAGTTTCAGCATGGTAGAGGTCGTCCATTAAGACATGCTCAGCCAACCCGTTCGGGCCACCGTGGTGGATCATCTGGTCACGGTTCTCACAATTCACATTAGGGTAATCATCTCTTAGTGCCCTTCCAGCTCAGAGTTCGACTCAGGCACCATCAGTTCAGGGCTCATCTATGCCTGGTTCTTCTAGAGGGCATCCCGGTGCTCGGGGTTCCCTTCAGTCTCCACTGCCATTTGCCGGGAGAGGTTGCTTCGAGTGTGGAGATTTGGGTCATATAAAGAGGTTTTGTCCCCGTCTTACGTGAGGTTTATCCCAGCAGAGGAGTCAGCCTTTGGCTTCAAAATCAGTTACTTCTCCACCCGCCCAGCCAGCTCGGGGTGGTGTCAGTCAGCTAGAGGTCGCCCTAGAGGGGGAGGTTGATCGGGTGGTGGTCAGGCCCATTTCTATGCCCTCCCAGCCAGACCAGATGCTATTGCTTCAGATGTCGTGATTGCAGGTATTGTCTCAGTCTACAACAAAGATGCCTCTGTATTATTTGATCATGGTTCCACTTTTTCATATGCGTCATCATATTTTGCTTGCTATTTGGATACATCCCGCGAGTCTCTTGTTTCATCTATTCGTGTATCTACTCCGGTGAGGCGATACTATCATTGTGGACCGTGTATATCGGTCGTGTGTGGTCACTATTGGGTGTTTGGATACCCAAGTGGATCTCATGTTGCTTAGTGTGGTTGATTTTGATGTGATATTGGGCATGGATTGGTTATCTCTATCGTGCTATTTTGGACCGTCATGCTAAGACAGTGACGTTGGGTATGCCGGGGTGCCATGGATTGAGTGGTGAGGTTCGACGGATTATGTTCCCTGTAGAGTGATTTCATTTTTGAAGGCCCAGCGGATGGTTGGGAAGGGTTGTCTTTCTTACTTAGCCTTCGTGAGGGATGTCAGTGCAGAGGCTCATACAATTGATTCAGTTCCGGTAGTGAGGAACTTTCCGGATGTGTTTCCTGTAGACCTGCCAGGCATGCCACCAGATAGGGATATTGAATTTGGTATTGATTTGGTGCCGGACGCTCAGCCCATTTCTATTCCATCGTATCGTATGGCACCGGCAGAGTTGAAGGAGTAGCTTCACGAACTCATTGATAAGGGGTTTATTCGGCCTTGTGTGTCACCGTGGGGTGCGCTTGTCCTGTTCGTGAAGAAGAAGGATGGCACGATGAGGATGTGCATTGATTACAGGCAGTTGAACAAGGTCACAATCAAGAACAAGTATCCTTTGCCTCATATTGATGATTTATTCGACCAGCTTCAGGGAGCGAGAGTGTTCTCCAAGATTGATCACCGTTCAGGGTATCACCAATTGAGGATCAGGAACTCGGACATTCTTAAGATAGCTTTTAGGACCCGATATGGTCATTATGAGTTCCTTGTAATGTCTTTTGGGCTGACCAATGCCCTAGCAGCGTTCATGCATTTGATGAACAGCGTGTTTCGACTTTATCTCGACTCGTTTGTCATTGTATTCATTGATGATATTCTAGTGGACTCGCATAGTCAGGAGGAACACGCGCAGTATTTGAGAGTGGTATTGCAGAGGTTGAGGGAGGAGAAGCTTTATGCAAAGTTCTCCAAGTGTGAGTTTTGGCTTAGTTTAGTGGCTTTCTTGGGGCACGTGGTGTCCAATGAGGGTATTCAGGTTGATCCGATGAAGATAGAGGCGGTTCAGAGTTGACCCAGACCGTCCTTAGCCACAAGGATTCGCAGCTTTCTTGGTTTGGCAGGTTATAACCATCGGTTAGTTCAGGGATTTTAATCTATTGCATCACCCTTGACCAAATTGACTCAAAAGGGTGCTCCTTTTATGTGGCCGGATGAGTGTGAGGCGAGCTTTCAGAAGCTCAAGACTACCTTGACCACAGCTCCAGTGTTTGTTTTTCCATCAGCTTCAGGTTCATATACAATGTATTGTGATGCTTCGAGAGTTGGTATTGGGTGTGTGTTGATGCAGGAGGGTAGAGTGATTGCTTATGCTTCTCGTCAGTTGAAGCCTCATGAGAAGAACTACCCCGTTCATGACCTAGAGTTGACTGCCATTGTTCACGCGTTAAAGATTTGGAGGCATTATCTTTATGTTGTGTCTTGTGAGGTGTTTACTGATCATTGTAGCCTCCAGCACTTGTTCAAACAGAAGGATCTCATTTGAGGCAGCGAAGATGGTTGGAGCTGCTAAAGGACTATAATATCACTATCTTGACCCATCCGGGGAAGGCCAATGCTGTGGCCGATGCTTTGAGTAGGAAGACGGTGAGTGTGGACAGTTTGACATATATTCCTGTTGGGGAGAGACCTCTTGCAGTTGAAGTTCAGGCCTTGGTCAATCGGTTTGTGAGGTTGGATAGTTCGGAGCCCAGTCGGGTATTAGCTTGTGTGATTCCTCGGTCTTTCTTGTATTATCGCATCAGTGAGCGCTAGTATGATGATCCTCATTTGCTTGTCCTTAAGGACAGAGTTCAGCACGACGATGCTAGAGATGTGATTATTGGTGATGATGGGGTATTGAGGATGCAGGGCCGGATATGTATGCTCAATGTAGATGGGCTTCGGTAGTTGAATCTTGAAGAGGCCCATAGCTCGCGGTATTCCATCCATCCGGGGTGCCGCGAAGATGTATCAGGATTTGAGATAACATTATAGGTGGAGGAGGATGATGAAGGATATTGTGGGATTTGTAGCTCGGTGTCTCAATTGTCAGCAGGTGAAATAGGAGCATCAGAGACCGGGTGGCTTGCTCCAGCGGTTAGATATTCCCCAGTGGAAGTGGGAGCGGATCACCATGGATTTTGTAGTTGGACTCCCACGGACTATAAAGAAGTTTGATGCTATTTGGGTGATCGTGGATCGGCTGACCAAGTCCACGCACTTCATTCCTGTGTGTACTACCTATTCTTGAGAGCGGTTAGCAGAGATTAATATCCGAGAGACTGTTCGCTTGCATGGTGTTCCAGTTTCCATCTTTTCAGATAGAGGTACTCAGTTTACTTTGCTATTTTGGCGGTCCGTGCAGCGAGAGTTGGGTACTCAGGTTGAGTTGAGCACAGCTTTTCACCCTCAGACGGACGGGCAGTCCGAGCGCACTATTCAGATACTGGAGGACATGTTGCGCGCTTGTGTCATTGATTTTGGGGGATCATGGGATCAGTTTCTACCGCTCGCGGAGTTTGCTCATAACAAAAGTTATCAGTCGAGTGTTCAGATGGATCCATATGAGGCATTATATGGGAGACAGTGTAGATCTCCAGTTGGTTGGTTTGAACCGGGTGAGGCTAGGCTTTTGGGTACAGACTTGGTGCAGGATGCTTTGGACAAGGTGAAGGTGATCTAGGAGCGGCTTCATACAGCGCAGTCAAGACAAAAGAGTTATGCTGACAGGAAGGTTCGTGATGTGTCCTACATGGTTGGGGAGAAGGTTCTATTGAAGGTTTCACCCATGAAGGGTGTTATGAGGTTTGGGAAGAAGGGTAAATTGAGTCCTCGGTTCATTGGGCCTTTTGAGGTACTTCGGAGGATTGGGGAGGTGGCTTATGAGCTGGCTTTGCCACCTAGCTTGTCGAGTGTGCATCCAGTATTTAATGTTTCTATGCTCCGGAAGTATATTGGTGGTCTATCTCATGTCTTGGATTTTAGCACGGTCAGTTAGATGGTGATTTGACTTATGATGTGGAGCCAGTGGCTATTTTGGAGCGGCAGGTCCGAAAGTTGAGATCAAAGGATATAGCTTCAGTGAAAGTGCAGTGGAGAGGTCGGCCCGTAGAGGAGGCTACCTGGGAGACCGAGCGAGAGATGCGGAGCAGATATCCTCACCTGTTTGAGGCTTCAGGTATGTTTCTCGACTCGTTCGAGGATGAACGTTTGTTTAAAATGAGGAGGATGTAACGACCTGGCCGGTCGTTTCATGAGTTACCGCTTTGTTTCCCCCATTTTTGCTTCTTTATGTGTTGTTTTGTTGTATTATGTGGTATCGGGTTGGTTGGTTCGGGTTCGGAGTGGTTTTGTAGAGAAATGAGACACTTAGTCTCTTTTGAGTAAGCTTAAGTTGGAAAAGTCAACAGAAAGTTGACTTCTGAGTAGATGATCTCGGAAATTGGTTTTATGGTTCGGATAGCTTCGTTAGGTGATTTGGGACTTAGGAGCGTTATAGGAATGTATTTTGGAGGTCCGTGGTAGATTTAGGCTTGAATTGGCGAAATAGGAATTTTGGCATTTTCCGGTTGGTAGTGTAAATTTTGATATCGGGGTCGGAATGGAATTCTGGAAATTGGAGTAGGTCCGTTGTGTCATTTGTGATGTGTGTGCAAAATGTCAGGTCATTCGGGTGAGGTTTGATCGACTTTTTGATCGTTTACGGAATTCGGAAGATCTGGAAATCCTTAGGCTTGAATCCGATGGCGATTTGATGTTTTGATGTTGTTTTGAGTTTTCCGAAGGTTGCAACAAGTTTGAATGATGTAATGGGATGTGTTGGCATGTTTGGTTGAGGTCCCGAGGGCCTCGGGCGAGTTCGGATGCTCAACGGATCATTTTTGGACTTAAGAAGATGGCAGATTTTCTGGTATTTTATTGGAGAAGGGTTGTTCTTCGCGTTCGCGAAGATTGTCCCGCGTTCGCGAAGAAGAGTTTGGTCTAGGGGAGAAAATGCTCTTCGCGTTTGCGAGTAAGGGGACGCATTCACGTAGGTTTGAGATTTCTGTATACGGTAAAATCGGAGGGTCCAATTTTTGGTCATTACGACGCCTCATAAGCACGTTTCCGAAGGTTCGAGGCTATGTTCGAGATTCGCATCCGAGGATTTATCGACGTCCAACCTCGGGGCAGTGTCGATCAATGGTCATGGTTAAATATGTGGGAAGTTCCCAAGGCATATGATCAAAGCTTAGAAAGCCTGTACGGGAAACACTAGTCTGTACCAGACTAGTGAGTAACTGCTCCAGCTATGTTTCTTTGTAATACTTGCTCATGTACTAGGGTGGGATTTCCTTATATAAAGGGGATCATTGTCATTTTGTAGAACATCTGAGACACGAGATATAAGACATTGCATTCAATACAAGAACATTCTCTGCGCTCTAGCTTGAACATACTCTCTTGGTTTCATTATTCACATTTATTGCCTATGCTCATCGTGTTCTATTAATCGTTCATCATTTATTACTCGTTATTGATCATAGAGAGCCGCCACCGTAGTTCTCGTAAATGTTAATCCTTCATCGACTACCCTTAATCGAGTATCAGATTCGACCTTGAGGCCCCGCATATGCATGCTCCAGGCCTCGATACCTAGCCATTTCGATTCTTTTATTAAGCTATCTACAAGCTATCATCTTAATTCCCAATTCTTCATTCAGCATCTACTGCCTAACAACTAGCATAAAATAGATCACATATTTTTAGAACCACAAAATCAAATCTTACTGTTATAACCATTTTCAAGGTAAACAGTTTGGCGCCCACCGTGGGGCTAAAACTAATAGTGATTATTTTCTTGCTAGTTCACTACGTAACGCAAGTTATCTTTCACACTTTTTCTTGTCCAAGATCTTTGATATCAGGTCAAAATGTCTAACTTAGTAAACGCACACGGAAACAATGGTCTTGAGGACCATGGAGAAAGTGGTGTAGCTGCTCCAGGTATTGTTGTACCACCACGAAACTCTAAGGAAGCACAAGAACCGAATCCCATGGACGCCGTATCGCGCGATGCTCGGCATGCCGAGACAAGCTCCCACACCAACATGAGTATACACTAGGGAAACCAACAGAAGGCTCAAAAAACCCCGGCTCTGAAGGACTAAGGGGTTAGCCTTCATGTCATTTTCAAGATGTTACAAGCACAACAACTGGCAATTGCTCAGATGCAAAGCCACTAGAAAACTCCAAGCACAGTAGCACCAGAAACGGCTCCCCAAGCCGAGTAGGTACCGGAAAGGTCGAGCAACAACGGGTCGGGAACCGACCCCGCCATCATAAAGATGCTCGAGGACCTCACAAAGAGGATCGAGTTAAGAGAAAAGAAGATAGAAGCCAACGACAAGAAGGTAGAGACTTACAACTCGAGGGTCGACCAAATTCCGGGTGCACCCCGATCTTGAAGGGTGTCGATTCGAAGAAGTTCGTGTAAAAGTCGTTCCCGCAGGTGGTGATACCCAATTTTTTCCTGTATATTTTTATATACTAAATACCTTTCAAATAGCATAGGTATGCATATATAAGTATGTCCAAGAATTTTCCTATTTTTTCTTTAATTTTTAAAGATTTTTAAACTAATTTTATTGCCCTATTTTACTAGTAAAAAACCAATAATTATTCCCAAATTATCATTTTTTTGATTCACTTAATGTATTCTCATATTTATTCCAAAATATAGCTAAGGTAAGTTTTGCACATTTTTAACTTATTTAGTATTTTTAAAGCTAAATTGCATATAATTGTAATATTAGCCTATTTTAAGATTTAATTGCATTTATAGTTACAAAATTGATTCCAGTATTTTTTATTTAATATTTATATATTATTAATCAATTTAGTACCTTTAATTTTGTTTCAAGAAATTATTTTACTATTTTTTATAAATAAAAAGGGGAAAAGTGGCTATTTAAACACTAGCCCTACTTATTTCAATTTCAGCCTAAATCAGCCCCCCAATTAAACCCAATTTCAATCCC
Organism: Nicotiana attenuata; assembly: GCF_001879085.1. NCBI lineage: Eukaryota > Viridiplantae > Streptophyta > Magnoliopsida > Solanales > Solanaceae > Nicotiana > Nicotiana attenuata. The sequence continues at coordinate 45,709,078 of NC_031994.1, read as the reverse complement.
AAATTGCCCGGCCCAATTCTTAAATTACCCGCCCCGGACCCAATTACATACAGCCCACCCGGCTTCCCGTTTAATCCAGGCCGTTGATCAAAATGCTCAACGACCACGCTTCATTCTTTCCTTTTTTAATTTACCAACCCCCCTTAACCCTAATCATTTTCACCAGCCCGCTGCCTCTGAAACCCTCCACTCTCTCAAACTCTCTTGAATATTCTCAAACCCTAGCCATCTGTTACCATCTCCGCCCTGAAATCCACCGGAATCTATGGCCTCCAAGGCTACGATAGTCCTATACCAGCCTCCTATGGCTCATACGTGCATGATATCTGAAGTTCAAGGCCTGACCTTGAAGGTTCATACCCAGACCTCTGTCGATTCGGAGTTCCACGGTCATCTCCGGCGTTGCTCCGGCGTACCATGGTTGTTTAAGCCTGATTTTGACCTCTCCGACTCAGATCGGTGACCTTTCAAAGCCTTTCTCATCTCTAGGGTTCTTCTGAAACCCTAACCCTTCGAGGTTTTCTCCGATTTCTTTAGATCCGTTGTGTATCTACACTTTCCTTCAGTTTTCAAACAATTTCCCTATCTTTTCTTTCAAAAATTACTTTCAAAACTGTTTCTCTTCCGACCTAGGATTTTCTGGGAAAGTATTTAAGTGTTTTCTGACTTTCTTTTTCTTTGGTGTGTATTTGCCTCTGTGGTGTTCTTGTATTCTCTTTTACCATGTTTCTTATATGCTTCTTTTACTGTGTTTTCCAATATTATGTTCTCGTATGCTTTTCTACTGTATTTCCTTTCTCCTGTGTTCTTGTATTTCTTCTACTGTATTTTTCATTACTAAGTTCCTAGGTTTCTTTATTAAATTCCTTCTACTGAGCTCTGTTTAAAGTTTGTTCTAAAAACTTCTTAGCATGCTTTTTCTACTGTTCTTAACATTCTTTTCTCATTATGCTTCGAATTAGTTTCTTCCACTCTGTTTGCTTTGAACCATTCTACTGTGTTTGCATGTTACTTTGCTATCATGTTTCTCATGAATTCTGAAAGAAGCATGTGAGAAGTTTCAGTTCTTTTCCGAAACCCCTAAACATTTTTTCGATTCAATTGTTTGCCCTCTCATCTTTGCTTCGTGATTTGCTTGAACTAGGGTTTTTATTTTAGAACCCCTAACTCTTTCAGACCAACTTCGAGTTTGGACATCCGTGTTTGCATATGATTCTGGATTTTTACTAAACTCTTCTACACTGGATTTTCTATTGATGACACTACAATTTTCTTTCATGCTTAACATGTTTGTGTGCTCCTTATATATGAGGAACTTCCCTTTAAAGTGGGTTTCAAACTTGTGATTATTTCAGAATCCCTTCTAAATAGGTCTACTTGATTCCCTTTCCATTGTTTGCTGATTTGCCTTAAGTTAAAAACCTTTCCCATCTTTTTGACTCGGTTCCTTCAAACAAATCTCAAAACTTGAGATGTACTGGCTGTTAGTTGATTTCCTTACCTTATTTGTACAAACCGTGTACTTCAAAACCCTGTCCTTAAATAACCTTTTTATGTATGTGCCCTTAATTGCATGTTGTGCACAAAGTGTTTATTCAATTTCTTTCCTTAGTTGGTTTTCACCCGTTTGAATCTGAATCAATTAATTAAAGGGAGTTTTGTGTAATTGATCGACAATCAGTTCTTCAACTATTTTCTTACCTTATTTCTGCCTGATTTTTACACTATAAAAGGCACGCCCCTTTCTCACAAACACACAACAGACACGATTAACAATCCTTCACTACACACTTCACAATCCTTCTGAATTCTTACTTACACATAATATTACTCTCTCTTCTTGTCTGCACTGTGTCTTTTACAAGACTACTGCATCTTCTCAATTTGTTTCTTTGAAACTTGTATGTCCTAATTTAAGCTTCAGCATCATCACAATTTGTTTATTTACAGCTTTTTGTATCCATGTCTACTTTACTGTTTCTGTAGAGTTCAACATTTAAATTAAGTATGCTCACATCTTTCTACCTGTTTCTGTTTTGAATCCTTGATCCCCTACCCTATTACCCCTATGTGTTTGTGAGTTGTGACTTAAGGCATGGCAATGTGAGTTGTTGCCCATGAAATAAGTTTGAACCAATGGAGTCTTAACCTCTATATAAACAGGCTGGAGGGTGTGCCAGCATATCCCATTGCTGGGTGTGCCCATCAGCTGCTTTTCTTTTGCTCTTGCAAATTCCACCATGCCCTATCCCCTATGTGTATTAATGTGAAATGCTTCCCTCTTCCTTTCCCCTTTCAGAATTCCACTTCTACACTTACACTCTCTCTTAGTTCCTAAGTTCTGCCCCCTCTTGTGAGCCTTTCCTTGGGACCTTGAGTTCCCTCTGAACTTGGACACTTGAGGGATGGCCTTTCCACACTGCACTATGTATTAATCTGGTAATGTATTTGGGTGTAAGCACTGCCCGGAGTTCATGTGGGAATCTTAGGGAACTTTGACACACCCCAAATGGGAGAAAGGCTTTGAAATCTGACCTCTTGGAGTTGGTTTACTTCATACTTCGGACATGATGTCTGAATCAGGCTCTCCTTGGTTGTACTTTTAATTTCTGATGTATTTTCTTTACTTTACTTCTTTTTTTCTGGGCTGTAATAACTTTGTAATAAAACTCTTGGGGATGGCTAGTGAAAAGGGAAAGGTAACCATGCATGCAAAAAGGGGTAGATAACCTGCCTATAGGAATTTCTGATTTCTGCACTCTCATATATAGATACCATGTCTATAGGATTTCTGCGTTCCCACATGTAGATAATATGTCTATAGGATTTCTACTTTCAGCATTCTCATATGTAGATAGCATGTCTGTAGGATTTCTACATCCCCACATGTAGATAACCTACCTATAGGAATTTCTAATTTTAGCATCCTCATATGTAGATAACATGTCTATAGGATTTCTGCATTCTCATATATAGATACCATGTCTATTGGATTTCTGCATTCTCATATATAGATACCATGTCTGTAGGATGCACATGCATGTAGAAAATATGCCTATAAGTCCTTTCTGAGTATTGCATATCCACTTCTCACTAGGCAAACATGTTTATAGGTCTTAATAACCAAATGCAATTAGATGTCATGTTCATATAAAATCCAGCATTTAGATGTCATGCCTATAGGGTTTCTACATTTTTACTATGTCTATTAATATGTTTTAAAGTCAACAAATGCATAGAAAGCATGCCTATAGGAGTTAATCAAATCTGAATCGCCTCACTCGCTTATAAGTCTAAAATCAGTAACAATGTCTTACCAGTTGCAGAACTTATGATCTTTTGCTAAAACTCCGCTTTCTTTTAATAACTAATAGCTTTCTTAAATCAGTACGTATTCAGTTTAATTTATTATTTCTGAAATACGTAGATATCATGCCTATAGGACCCTCGTCCAACATCTAGGCAAACCATAGTGTAAATTTTATAAACCAGATCAGATTTTATTAGCTACAACCAACAGGTAGGCCTGCTTCGGGCTTCTTATCTGAACTATGTAATAAATCAGTCTGCCTCAATCTTTAAGTTTAATTAGACCTTAAACAGTACGTGCAAGACATGCTAAATTATGTGCTTCTCTGTTTGAAGGAGGTGTATTTGAGCCTTTTATTTGTTTATATGCTTTCCCCAAACTTGCTATATGTGTTTTGCCTGTCGCCTTAGTATTTTTACCTTTTGAAACAACAAATAAGCCCAACATCTCCCCCCCTTTAGGATTAGTAGTCCCAAGTACCTCCGGGACTGATAGGATTGGGGTGGGTAATAGCATGCAATAAGCAAACGAGACCATTCCGCACTTTAATACCTTAACGGAGTGGGAAAGGGTAGAGATGGATATGATGACCATGCGATAACATCACATGTAGCCCCTCATTGAGGAGTGATTACCGGATGTTGTGTGGGGTGATCCATTTTATTAATAAACCTAGGACCCCCTTTTCCTTTGTTCTTTGTTCTTTTAAATCTTTTAAAACCATTTTTTCTAAGAAAATCAACTCTCTTTACTTCTTTCCGACTTTGTTTATTTGTGACCATTGCATGAAAATCCCCTCTTATTTGAAGCTTTTACTTGCCTATGTGTTACTTGTATCTAAAGTCACAACAATAGTTTGGCCGGGAACCACACTAGTGGATCCTAAGGGGTGCCTAACACCTTCCCCTTGGGATAATTTCAAGCCCTTACCTAATCTCCGATTACTTGACTCAAACCCTTCTTAGTGTCCTAATGCACTTAAATCATTAGGTGGCGACTCCTCAATACAAAACCCAATCCCTAAAAGGAAACGAGTTGTCTTCCCAAATGTCATAAACTCGGCGCGACAGCATGGAGACTCTGCTGGGGAATTCTTTTAGGCTTTTACCATTGCAAGCTATTACTGTGACTTTACATTTCTTATATGCCTTTATTTGTTTAATCCCTTTAAGCATTTAATTCCTTCTTCTATTACAAAACTAACTTGTCTTTTGTTTCTTTCTCTTATTTCTTTTACTGTCTTCCTTTACTGCATTCCTTTATTACTGTTTTAAATTTTTATTACTTTATGAACGTGCAAATACGTGACAACTTGTTTTAATTATTGCAACTGCATGTTTTCAACATCATATTCCACTCGTGCCAAACAAAATACCATAGCAACGCTTATAATGAGTGGTTGCACCCTTCCAATATTATCACCCCCTAAATCCGGCAAAGGCATATTTGCGGTAAAACCAGTCGATCAACTGTGTAGTCGACGGTTCCGCGCCTTTCCCACTTGAGTTGTCCGCTCAAGGGTACCAGTCTAATACCCCATAGAAACCTTACTCTGTTTAATTGTGCATGCATCACGGTCAAACCTAGCCGAGTCAGTTATGTTATCCGCATAATGACTCTTTAAGATAGCCTTGTCGAAAGTCCACTGGGTTTTCCCAAAACCCAAACGGACACTACCACATTTTGTGCATTTATTTGGAGAACTAAAATTCTTTCATGCTAATTGTTGATATTAAATAGTCGAGTCTGGTGGGGGTAGGGTCTAACCCTTTTGTTTTGCAGAAAATGAGGAAAGAGGTCCCCAGTTTCGGTATGATTAGCACACCCCCACTCTTTCTAGGCTGGTGGAGGAGTCTTCCATCAAATGACCAAACCAATGAGTGGAAAGAGAGAGCCGCCAAAGCTAGCGAAAAGTTGGAATATCTGGAATACAGTCAATTGGAAGGAAAAGTGAGGAAGAGAGTCATCAACTGCCAGAACTCTGAGGGAAACGAAGGAGAACACCTGGAAAAGGCATTTTTACTGGTGAACCTACGTGAGCTGGAGGATTTGATCAACGGGAGCATTCAACCTGGGGAAAGTCCTTCAAGGACCAAGTAGATAGGAGTTTATTTTTTCGCTTTACAAATGTAATAAGGCCAATGGCCATTAGTGATTTTTATTTCTTGCATATTTAGTGTCGTTTTGGGTTTCGTCTACCTTTTATCAATGAAATGAGGCATTTAGCATCCTAAGTTCTCCAAATCAATTTGTCGCTAGGCCTACCTCGGCCACAACGAGGCTCCCAGATTAGGACACGCTTTATATTCCGGCACTATGTGTTTAAATATTGCAACATTTTTTATGATCCGCACTAACTTGTTACCTTTTGTTTTTACTTTTTGTTTATTTATTCCCCTCCCTAAAGGTTAGTTCGTGAACTCTGGCAACATCATCATATTTTACGAGATCCAGGGGCCCTCCACCTACTCCTCCTCCCAGTCCTGTCAGACACAGAAACAAAGGAAAAATGGAAGATTCGAACAACTCAGCTGAACGAGTAGAGGTCACTCATGGTACTCTGGTCCCCAAGAAAAATGCATCCCAACTAGAACAAAAGCTGTTGATGTTTCAGGAAGAACTTGATCATGTCCGGAATCTGGAAAATCTATCATTTTCCCTCACCACTCCGGAGGTTACTTTCCTAAATACTCAGAATCCTGTACCTCTGCAAAACATCCCAAAGAAACAAAACCATCCCGCTCCTCACCACCACTGCAATACTTGCCATACCCCAAATAATACCCGACTGCTCATCCCAGAACTCCAGAACTCCACAAATGACCACTGCTACACCCAACATAATACCCTCATCTACGTGGAGACTGTGCCACACTCCACCCAGCCCATCTCAAGCACACCCGAGTCCGATGAAAAGGACTTGCTCATCAGAAATTTGGCCGAAGAACTTAAAAAGTTGACTAGCAGAATTCAAGGCGTTGAAGGTAGTAAGGGAATAGAGGGGCTAAACTATGAAGATCTTTGCATACAGCCCGATGTCGAACTGTCCGAGGGGTACAACCTCCCAAGTTCGAGATGTTTGATGGTACAGGGGATCCAAGGGTCCACTTGAGAACATACTGTGACAAGCTGGTCGGAGTAGGAAGAGACGAGAAAATCCACATGAAGCTTTTTATAAGGAGCCTGAAGGGAGACGATTTATCTTGGTACATTAGCCAGGATCCGAAGAAGTGGTCAAGCTGGGCAAGCATGGCATCTGATTTTATGGATAGATTCAGGTTCAACACAGAGAATGCACCAAATGTGTTCTATATTCAAAACTTGAAGAAGAAACCCACAGAGACCTTCCGTGAGTATGCTACTCGATGGAGATCAGAAGCTGCTAAGGTTAGGCCTGCTTTGGAAGAAGAGCAAATGAACAAATTCTTCGTTCGAGCCCAAGACCCACAGTATTATGAGAGACTGATGCTGATCGAGAATCATAAATTTTCTGATATCATCAAGCTAGGAGAAAGGATCGAGGAAGGCACCAAGAGTGGTATGGTTACGAGCATTGAAGCCTTGCAAGCTACCAATAAGGCTTTACAATCTGGCGGTATATCTAAGAAAAGGGACGTAGGTGCTGTGATGGTTGCATAGAGGACCAAATCCCCTATCAAATACCAAACCTATCCAATGCCTCCACCCATATATCAACCTACTTCAAATTACCAAGCACCCTCACCCTCTTATCATAATCCACCACCCAATTATCAGTCAGCTCCACATCCCGCATATCAGCCCACTTCACCTAAATACTCCCAACCAACACATGTTTACCAAGCCTACAACACCCAACCATCCCACTATCAATCACCTCCCCCACGTCAAAACTTCTCTAGACCTCGACCAAATTTTGACCGCAGACCTCCCAAACAGTATACCACCATTGCTGAACCAATTGACCAGCAGTACGAAAGGCTCAAAGCTGCTGGTTATGTCACCCCTATCCCTGCTATAACACCTGAAAACCCTTCTAAGTGGGTCAATCCAAATAAATCCTGTGCATACCATTCCAGCATGAAAGGACATACCATTGATGAATGCCGCTCTCTGAAGGATAAGATCCAGACTTTGATTGATAACAAGATCATTGTAGCAAAGGAACCTGCTCTGAATGTCCGAAATAACCCTCTTCCAGACCATAAGGGCGGAGGTTTTCACATGATCGATATAGAGGACGACTGGGACCCCAAGGGATCAATCGGTTTAATCACAGAAGGCGAAGATCCAAAGAAGCCAGTAGTCACCCTCAATCTGATTGTGGTCCAGATTCAACCTTCTGGGGACGCTGAGGTAAACATGTCCATGCCACTCGAGTTTGAAGCACCATCCCCTGCAAAGACACCAGCGCCGATTGAAGTTGAGTTCATGTCGCCAGCAAACGCACCTATACCCTTTGAAGTTGTAGTTTTACCGCCTAAGGGGCCTGCTCCATTAGGAGTAAAGATAGCCACGCCAATTCCAGTGGCAATGTCGGCAGTAACACCATTCCACACTAATGCCATACCTTGGGACTACACAGCCGATGCCGGAAGAAAGGGGAAGGTTAAGTTCGGGGAAGCCGTTGCGGCACAGGGTATGACAAGAACCGGCAGGGTTTATACCCCGGAGCATTTGGTTGAGTCAAGCAATCAGGCCTCTAGTCGGCCAACTATCATTGAAACCGGGACCGACGATCTCTGGAGAAAGATACAAGCCAAAGAATACTCAGTCATTGATCAGCTGAACAAAACACCGGCACAGATTTCTATCCTTGCTTTGCTACAGAACTCCGATGTGCACAAAAATGCGTTGCTAAGAGTGCTGAGTGAGGCATATGTACCAAGTAACATCACCGGTGGAGAAATGGCTAACATGGTAGGCCAGGTATTGGAAAGTCACAAGATCACTTTTCACGAAGATGAGCTGCCACTAGAAGGGTTGAGTCACAACAAGGCATTGCACATCACCGTACAGTGCGAAGATTATTTTATCACCAGGATCCTGGTCAATGGAGGGTCCAATCTCAATATTTGTACGTTGGTAACACTCAGGACATCGGGAAAAGGGCTGCATGAGATAAAGGACGGGGCCATCAACATCAAAGCTTTCGACGGTTCCCAAAGGTCCACTATCAGGGAAATTAGCTTGTGTTTGCAAATGGGGCCTACTTGGTTTGATGTTGACTTTTAAGTGATAGACGTGCCAGTATCTTACAATTTGTTGTTGGGACGATCGTGGATTCATGCCGCTGGGGATGTAGCATCAACACTACATCAGGTAGTGAAGTTTAAGTGGAACCACCAAGAGGTGATCATTCACGGCGACGGTAGCAATCTCATATACAGTCACCAGACTATCCCAGCAATAGGAGGCAGAAGAAGGATAGGCGGGGAAACTTACCACCACATCGAGCGAGTCAACGCCGTTGATAAGGATAAATGGTGGGACAACAAAATTGAAAGCATACTAAAATGGAGCGGATATGAACCTGGCAAGAATCTCCACGGAATCACTAAGCCCATCAAGCTCAAGAAACATGGCACCACCTTCGGATTGGGGTATGAGTATACTTGGAAAGAATTCAATGACTGGTCGCCACCATGGCGCGGTCCTTACTACCCATTGGAGCAGCCAATACCCCGCTTGGAGCAGACTTTCCAACCGGCCGAAGTTATCTATGGGTCAGAAGAAGAGGAAGCACTGGCAGCAGTGAGGAATTTGTTCCTCGAAGACGATGACATGGATTGTTGTGTCGTTTTCGAGGAGGACGGGGAGGAAGGCCCTTCCATACAGGTTGTATGCCTCAATAACTGGACTATCAGAATCACCAGAGCCCGGCGAGCCTCGGGGTAGCAAGGCTGAACAAGTATCACGAACTATTTTTATTTTTACTGGTTGACTTTCCTTTCGCATTTTTAGTTTTGCAAGAAAGAGCTCCAGTATTCAAAAATAGTTATGGAATTTATCAAAGAATTCTTATAAATCTTACTCTTATTATTTTCTCTCATTACTTTACTTATAAACCATTACTATTACATATCTTGATGAACCAATAATTGTGACATGCAACGAGACAACGCAACAAACGGACAAAGATTTAGAGGAAGATGATATATCGGAAGAGATCGTTAAAGAAGCTGAGAATTTTGAGAACAGACCTAAGTCCAACCTGGACGAGACTGAGATTGTTAACCTGGGAGATGCAGAAAACGTCAAAGAAACACGAATCAACGTTCACTTATCACCGTCAGAAAAGGAAGAGTACACAAAATTTCTAAAAGAGTATGAGGACATATTCGCCTGGTCGTATGATGACATGACTGGGCTAAGTACATCTATTGTGGCACACAAACTGCCAACTGATCCAACATGTCCACCGGTGAAGCGGAAGCTCAGAAAATTCAAGCCAGATATAAGTTTGAAAATGAAGGAAGAAGTCACCAAGCAGGTCAAAGCCAAATTTCTCACGGTAGTAGAATATCCAACATGGTTATCCAACATTGTGCCAGTACCGAAGAAGGATGGGAAGCTCAGAGTCTGTGTCGGCTACCGAGATCTTAATCGGGCCAGTCCGGAAGACGATTTCCCCTTGCCGAACATACACATCCTGATTGATAATTGCACCAAGCACGAGCTGCAATCATTTGTAGATTGTCTCGCTGGGTATCATCAGATCTGGATGGATGAAGAAGATGCTGAGAAAATGGATTTTCATTACGCTGTGGGGAATGTACTGCTACAAGATGATCCCATTTGGCCTTAAGAATGCAGGGGCCACCTACATGAGAGCCATGGCTACCATTTTCCATGATATGATACACAAGGAGATCAAGGTGTACGTAGACGACGTCATCATTAAGTCAAAGAAGGCCACTGATCACATGGAAGATTTGAGGAAGTTTTTCAATAGACTGCGAAGGTACAATCTAAAGCTGAATCCCACGAAGTGTGCATTTGGGGTTCCAGCTGGAAAATTACTTGGGTTTATTGTGAGTCGCCGAGGAATAGAACTGGATCCATCGAAGATCAAAGCCATTCAAGAATTGCCACCGCCAAAGAACAAGAAGGACGTAATGAGTTTCTTGGGGAGACTTAACTACATCATCCGGTTCATAGTACGATCTACCGTTATCTGTGAGCCAATCTTCAAGATGTTGAAGAAGGATGCCGCCACCGAATGGACTGATGGCTGCCAGAAAGCTTTCGATAGAATCAAGGAATACCTGTCAACACCACCAGTCTTAGTCCCGCCCGAACCAGGTAGACCTCTGTTACTCTACATCGTAGTGTTAGATGGTGCCTTAGGGTGCGTCCTGGGGCATCATGATGAAACGGGAAGGAAAGAGCAAGCCATCTATTATCTCAGCAAGAAGTTCACTCCGTACGAGGCCCGGTATTCTCTGTTAGAACGTACCTATTGTGCTCTAACTTGGGTGGCTCAGAAGCTGAGGCACTACTTCTATGCCTATACTACATATCTCATATCAAGGACGGATCCTTTGAAATACATCTTTCAGAAGCCCATGCCCACCGGCAAGCTAGCCAAGTGGCAGATCCTGTTGAGTGAATTCGACATTGTCCACGTAACTCAGAAAGCAGTCATGGGACAGGCACTAGTAGATCACCTGGCCGAAAACCCCGTGGATGGAGAATACGAACCCCTGAAAACGTATTTTCCTGACGAAGAGGTATCATTCATAGGAGAAGATATTGCAGAATCCTATGACGGGTGGAGAATGTTTTTCGATGGAGCAGCAAATTTCAAAGGAGTCGGCATAGGAGCAGTCCTAGTATCAGAAACCGGTCAGCATTATCCGATGTCTGCCAAACTCAGGTTCCCATGCACCAACAATATGGCCGAGTACGAAGCCTGCATCTTAGGGCTCAAGATGGCTATTGACATGAACATTCAAGAGTTGCCAGGTCCGAGAAGAATGGGCAACCAAGAACTCCAAGATACTCCCTTATCTGCATCATGTACAGGAGTTGAGGAAGAGGTTCACAAAGACAGAATTCCGACATGTTCCTAGAATCTAGAATGAGTTCGCCGATGCGTTGGCTACCCTGTCATCCATGATACAACATCCGGACAAAAACTTCATTGATCCCATTCCAATAAAGATCCATGATCAGCCAGCTTACTGTGCTCATGTCGAGGAAGAAGCGGACGGAAAACCTTGGTTTCATGATATCAAGGAGTACTTGGCAAAAGGAGAATACCCAGAACTTGCAAACGCTACTCAGAAGCGCACACTTCGAAGGTTCTCCAACAATTTCTTTCACAACGGAGGATTCCTATATAGGAGGACTCCTGATTTGGGACTATTAAGGTGTGTCGACGCAAAAGAAGCATCCAGGCTGTTAGAGGAACTTTATGCCGGGACCTGCGTTCCACATATGAACGGCTTTGTTTTGGCAAAGAAAATACTCCGAGCTGGTTACTTCTGGATGACTATGGAGACGGATTGCATCCAGTATGTCAGGAAATGCCACCGTTGTCAGGTACATACAGACATGATAAAGGTACCTCCCAATAAGCTTAATGCAACATGCTCACCATGGCCGTTCGCCGCTTGGGGGAATGGATGTTATTGGACCAATCGAACCTGCTGCTTCCAACGGGCACAGGTTTATTTCACCAAATGGGTCAAACCAGCATCTTACAAAGTAGTAACCAAGAAAGTCGTGGCAGACTTCGTCCGCGACCGTATCGTTTGTCGGTTCGGAATTCCAGAGTCCATCATTACTGATAATGGCTCCAACCTCAACAGTGACCTGATGAAAGCCATGTGTGAAACCTTCAAGATCAAATACAAGAATTCTACAGCCTACAGACCGCAGATGAACGGAGCCGTTGAGGCCGCCAACAAGAATATCAAGAAGATAATAAGGAAAATGATAGAGAAGCATAAGCAGTGGCACGAGAAGCTACCATTTGCTTTATTAGGGTACCACACCACAGTTCGCACATCAACCGGGACAACTCCATATATGCTGGTTTATGGTACAGAAGCCGTCATTCCCGACGAGGTAGAAATTCCTTCCTTGAGGATCGTACAAGAAGCTGAGCTCGATGACACAGAATGGGTGAAGAGTCGGTACGAGCAACTGTCACACCTCCTTTTTCGCTACACCCGCAAAGGTGTAAAGGAGTTTTTCCATTTAAAGGACAATCGGAACGGGATTTATTATTACAATTCAGAGTCGCCACTTGGGAGATTAAGGGTGTCCCAAGTCACCTGTTGAATCTCGAACCGAGGAAATTTATGACTCTGTCAACAGTCCGCGAACCAGAAATCCGAGCAAGAAATTCTGTTAACCCGGGAGAAGGTATTAGGCATTCTCGGATTCCGTGGTTTTAGCACGGTCGCTCAATTGTTGTATTTGTTTTATCCGATTTTAAAACATGTTCTAACTTACATGCCTTTTATTAATAGTCCGCTTTTATTATATATTTATTTTTAATAAGAATTGCAACGTCGTGAAAATGTAACTCGAGCCACGTCACACCAGTGCACCCGTGGCTTTTGACGCATTTCGACTTCGTTGAGATTTAGATTTGGGTCACATAAATGTGCACCCACATTTAGGAAGGTAATATTATTAAAATACGCGCCTAAAGCAACTACGCGTTTATTATCTTTGGGAGAATCGTGAAATTCGCTAAACGGTTCACCCGAATTCTAAGTATTTTTATAGCATNGATGGCTATTGACATGAACGTTCAGGAGTTGCTAGTAATTGGGGATTCAGATCTGCTCACACACCAGGTCCGAGAAGAATGGGCAACCAAGAACTCTAAGATACTCCCTTATCTGCATCATGTACAAGAGTTGAGGAAGAGGTTCACAAAGACAGAATTCCGACATGTTCCCAGAATCCAAAATGAGTTCGCCGATGTGTTGGCTACCCTATCATCTATGATACAACATCCGGACAAAAACTTCATTGATCCCATTCAAGTAAAGATCCATGATCAGCCAGCATATTGTGCCCATGTCGAGGAAGAAGCAGACGGAAAACCTTGGTTTCATGATATCAAGGAGTACTTGGCAAAAGGAGAATACCCAGAACTTGTAAACGCTACTCAGAAGCGCACGCTTCGAAGCTTGTCCAACAATTTCTTTCATAGCGGAGGAATCCTATATAGGAGGACTCCTGATTTGGGACTATTAAGGTGTGTCGACGCAAAAGAAGCATCCAGGATGTTAGAGGAAATTCATGCCGGGACCTGCGGTCCACATATGAACGGCTTTGTTTTGGCAAAGAAAATACTCCGAGCTGGTTACTTCTAGATGACTATGGAGACGGATTGCATCCAGTATGTCAGGAAATGCCATCGCTGTCAGTTACATGCATACATGATAAAGGTAACTCCCAATGATCTTAATGCAACAAGATCACCATGGCCGTTCGCCGCTTGGGGAATGGATGTTATTGGACCAATCGAACCTGCCGCTTCCAACGGGCACAGGTTTATCCTAGTGGCAATTGATTATTTCACCAAATGGGTCGAAGCAGCATCTTACAAAGCAGTAACCAAGAAAGTCGTGGAAGAGACTTTGTCCGCGACCGCATCGTTTGTCGATTCGGGATTCTAGAGTCAATCATCGCTGATAATGGCTCCAACCTCAACAGTGACCTAATGAAGGCCATGTGTGAAACCTTCAAGATCAAACACAAGAATTTTACAGCCTACAGACCTCAGATGAACGGAGTCGTAGAGGCCGCCAACAAGAATATTAAGAAGATACTAAGGAAAATGATAGAGAAGCATAACCAGTGGCACGAGAAGTTATCATTTGCTTTATTAGGGTACCGCACCACAGTCCGCACATCAATCAGAGCAACCCCCTATATGGTGGTTTATGGTACGGAGGCGGTCATTCCCGCCGAGGTGGAAATTCCCTCCTTAAGGATCATACAGGAAGCAGAACTCGACGATGCAGAGTGGGTGAAAGGTCGTTACAAGCAGCTAGCTCTTATAGATGGGAAGAGAATGAATGCAGTTTGCCACGGTCACCTCTATCAGAACACAATGTCCAGAGCCTTCAACAAGAGAGTCAAGTCGAGACAGTTCACACCAGGGCAACTGGTGTTAAAGAAAATTATCCCGCATCAAGATGAAGCCAAAGGGAAAACTGGCAGGTTCCATACATGGTTCACCGGGTTCTAACAGGAGGAGCCCTCATACTTGCAGAAATGGACGGAGAAGTTTGGCCAAAACCGATTAATTATGTTGCAGTCAAGCGCTACTATATGTAATCTTATGTTTTCCTATATGATGTAATTTGAACTACGTCTGACCTGATTCCCGTTTAAGAGGGGATACGTAGGCAACCTTATGGGTTCGGTCACAATTCAATAAAATTTTCATTTTCCCTGCAATTGGAAACTGGGGCAGAACTTTGAGGAGGACCCTCAAAATTCCAAAGTAATTTCAGCCGATCATCGCGAGCAGCAGTCAGAAAAGTCAACCCATTAAACTGGGGCAGAATTTTGAGGAGGGCCCTGTTTAGCAACGCTACCCCCAATGATGCGCACAGTATCACCGAAACAGAGCCAAGCAGGTCAAGCAAAGTCATCGGGAATACGAACTAACCTTTCCCCTTTACAAAACTCATGATTTTTCTTTGGATACAGGCACCCAAGTCGCAAAGTCATCAAATATATTATACACTCATACTGTTCAGAAATACAACTCTCAGAACCGTCACACATATTCACAGTTGCTATCCGCACACAATATCCCCAGTAGCCATAATATCACAATCAACTATCAGCTATCAGCTAAGAAAATTTTATTACTATTCACCTTTCATCTCTTGCATAAGGCTACCATTATGCCTTCCGAGGTTAAGCTCTACATCCATATGCATTCTTGCATCGCATAAGTCTACCATTCTGCCTTCCGAGGTTATGCTCTACCTCCATCTGCATTCTCTGCATTGCATAAGGCTACCATTCTGCCTTCGTTGACTAAGCACTGTCTCCGTCTGCATTCTTGCATTGCATAAGGCTACCATTCTGGCTTTTGAGACTAAGCACTATCTCCCTCTACATTCTTGCATTGCATAAGGCTACCATTCTGCCTTCCGAGTCTAAGAACTGTCTCCATCTGCATTTTTGCATTGCATAAGGCTACCATTCTGCCTTCCGAGGTTAAGCTCTACCTCCATCTGCATGGCTGAAATATCGCCACCTTTATTTGCATCTTACATGGCTGAAATACCGCCGCTATATTTACATCTTGCATCGACTGAAAGATCACCACCTTCATTTACATTTTTGCATCGGCTGAAAGATCGCCACTTTTATTTACATTTTGCATCGGCTGAAAGATCGCCACCCTCATTTACATCTTGCATCGGCTAAAAGAGAGCCACCTACTGCATCTCATGAGCTGAAAGATCGCCAAATTGTCCAAAGGCGTCATTGTTCAGAGGCACCATTTTCATAGCCCGAGAACACCATGCCATGGCCTGAGGATCCCTTTAATCGTTTGCATATCATTATCCAAAGGCATCATGGTTCGGAGGCGTCATTCTCATAGCCCGAGAACATCATTTCATAGCCTGCGAATCCTTTATTATACGCTTCATGGCCCAGGACATCATGGTCTAAAGACGTCATCCTAACCGTCCAACGACAACATTCATGGTCCAACGGGAACTTGCATCACGTTTAAATTTATGCACAATATCGCTTGTATTGTTTATTTGCAGGTAAACCGGCGAGCAACGACCATCTTAGCAGGAGCGATCCCGCTCCGGTTCCCGCAGCCCTATTAGACTTTAACCATCCATCCCAACCTAAATATTGCGTCCGTTCTTGAAAAATCTCCATCGGTATACTCCGCCGATGGATCCTGAACTACATATGGCCTGATTCCTGTAAGACCAGGGATATGGAGGCAGCTCAGGAAGCACAGCATGGCCAACCTCTTCAAACCATTTTATTCGGTCAAAATTGGCCATCGTATCTTTACCCGACAACTCTTTCATCCTTCCCGGGTAAAGAGGGGCAGCTGTTGATACCTAATTTTTCTCTGTATATTTTTATATACAAAATACCTTTCAAATAGCATAGGTATGCATATATAAGTATGTCCCAGAATTTCCCTATTTTTTCTTTAATTTTTAAAGATTTTTAAACCAATTTTATTGCCCTATTTTACTAGTAAAAAACCAATAATTATTTCCCAAATTATCATTTTTTTGGTTCACTTATTGTATTCTCATATTCAGTCCAAAATATAGCTAAGGTAAGTTTTGCACATTTTTTACAAATTTATTTAGTATTTTTAAAGCTAAATTGCATATAATTGCAATATTAGCCTATTTTAAGATTTAATTGCGTTTATAGTTACAAAATTGATTCCGGTATTTTTTATTTAATATTTATATATTATTAATCAACTTAGTACCTTTAATTTGTTTCCAAAAATTATTCTACTATTTTTGTAAAATAAATAAGGGAAAAAGTGGCTATTTAAATACTAGCCCTAATTATTTCGATTTTAGCCTAAATCAGCCCCCCAATTAAACCCAATTGCAATCTCAATTCCCCGACCCATTTTTTAATTTAAACCCGCCACTTACCCAATTAAATCCTACCCGACCCAGACCCCTTCTCATCCTGGCCGTTGATCTCAGAGATCAACGGCCCCTATTCATTCTTTCCTTTTTAATTTCCCCAATACCCCAAACCCTACTCATTCATCACCTAGACGCCGCCCTTGAATCCCTCTTTTCTCAACTCTCTCTCAATCTCTCTCAGAAACTCTAGCCGCCTCCCTCCACTTCTACCTTAAACCACCGGAATCCATGGCTTTCCAGGCCATCGGAGTCTTATACCTACCTCCTGTTGCTCCTACACACCTGATCTCTGAAGATTCAAGGCCTGACCTTGAAGGTTTATACACAGACCTCTATCGATTCGAAGTTCCGCGGTCATCTCCGGCGTTGCTCCGGCGTACCATGATTGTTTGAGCCTGATTCTGACCTCTCCGACTCAGATCTGTGACTTTTTCAAAGCCTTTCTCATTTCTAGAGTTCTTCTGAACCCAAACCCTTTGAGGTTTTCTCCGATTCCGTTAGATCCGTTGTGTATCTAAGCTTTCCCTGAGTTTTTAAGCGATTTCTCCAACTTTTCTTTCAAAAAAAAATTACTTTCAAAATCGTTTCTCTTCCGATCTAGGGTTTTCTGGGAAAGTATTTAAGTGTTCTCTGACTTTCTTTTTCTTTCGTGTGTATTTGCCTCTGTGGTGTTCTTGTATTTTCTTTTACCATGTTCTTGTATGCTTCTCTTACTGTGTTTTCCTATATTATGTTCTCGTATGCTTGTCTACTGTGTTCTTGTGCTTTTCTTCTACCATGTTCTTGTATGTTTTCCCTGCTGTGTTTTCTATATTATGTTCTCGTATGCTTTTCTACTGTATTTCCTTTCTCCTGTGTTCTTGTGTTTCTCCTACTGTATTTTTCATTACTAAGTTCCTAAGTTTCTTTATTAAATTCCTTCTACTGAGCTCTGTTTAAAGTTTCTTCTAAAAACTTCTTAGCATGCCTTTTCTACTGTTCTTATCCGTCTTTTCTCATTGCTTCGAATTAGTTTCTTTCACTCTGTTTGCTTTGAACCCTTCTACTGTGTTTGCATGTTACGTTTCTATCATGTTTCTCATAAGTTCTGTTGCTAAAAGAAGCATGTTAGAAGGTTCAGTTCTTTTCTGAAACCTCTAAACATGTTTCGACTCAATTGCTTGCCCTCTCATCTTTGCTTTGTGATTTGCCTGAACTAGGGTTGTATTTCAAAACCCCCAATTCTTTCAGACCAACTTCGAATCTCTGAACTAAGTTTGGATATCCCTGTTTTCATACAATGCTTCTTTTTGCTAAACTCTTCTACACTGTTTTTTTTTTCTCTTTTTACTGATTTTACAATCTTCTTTCATGCTTGACATGTCTATATGCTCTTTATATGCGAGGAATCTCCCTCTAAAATGGTTTGCAAATTTGCGTTTAGTTTAGACTTCCTTTTGAGTATGTTTGATTGATTTTCTTTCCTTGTTTGCTGATTCTCTTTGTGACTCGACATAAATTGAAACCCTTCTCAGCTTTTACGACTTGGTTCATTCACGGGTCGTTAATTACAAGATCCTTGGCTTTGATTTACTAGCTGTTAATTGATTTTCTTGCCTTATTTGTACAACCGTGTACTTCAAAACCTGTCCTTAAATAACCTTTTATGTATCTGCCCTTAATTGCATGGTGTGCACAAAGTGCTTATTCAATTTCTATCCTTAAATTGTTTTCACACGTTTGAAATCTAAATCCCTTAATTAAGGGAAGTCTTGTGTAATTGATTGACAATCAATTCCTTAACTATTTTCTTACCTTATTTCCTCCTGATTCTCACACTATAAATGCACGACTCTTTAACACACAACACAAACGATATACAATCCTTCACTTCACAATTCACAACCTCTTCTGAACTCATACTTACTCATAATAGTATTCTCTCTTTGCCTGCACTATGGCCTGTTCACAAGACCTATTGATTTTTTCCTTTTTTGTTTCTTTGAAACTGGTATGTCCTAATTTAAGCTTCAGTATCATCGAAATGTGTTTATTTACAACTTTTGTATCCATGTCTACTTTACTGCTTCTGCAGAGTTAAATATTTAAACTAGCATGTTGATTCCTTTCTGTTTGTTTGTAATGAATCCCTACCCCCTATTACCCCTATGTGTTTTGAGTTATGACTTGAGGCATGGTAATATAAGTTGTTGTCCATGAATTAAGTCTGATCCATCGGGATCTTAACCTCTAAACAATATGTGTTAGCAGGCCTAAGGGTGTGCCAGCATCTCCCATTGCTGGGTATGCCCACCAGCCTGCTTTTGCCTCTTGCAACTCCCCATTCCTTATACCCTTATGTGTACTGATTTAAGTTGTTTCCCTTTCCCTTTCCCCTTTCAGAATTCCACTTCTGCACTTGCACTCTCTCTTAGTCCCTAAGTTTTGCCCCCCTCCTGTGAGCCTTGCCTTGGGACCTTGAGTTCCCTCTGAACTTGGACACTTGAGGGCTGGCCCTTCCACACTGCACTATGTCTTAATCTGGTAATATATTTGGGGTGCAAGCACTGCGCGGAGTTCATGTGAGGCTCTTAGGGAACTTTGACACACCCCAAATGAGAGAAAGGCTTTGAAATGTGACCTCTTGGAGTTGGTTTACTTCATACTTCAGATAGGATGTCTGAATCAGGCTCTCCTTGGTTGTACTTTTAATTTCTGATGTATTTTATTTACTTTACTTCTTTTTTTCTGGGCTGTAATAACTTTGTAATAAAACTCTCGGGCATGGCTAGTGAAAAAGGGAAGGAGTAACCATGTATGCAAAGGGTAGATAACATGTCTTTAGGAATCTTGCATTTTCTCATATATAGATACCATATCTATAGGAGTTTCTGAATCTTGCATTTTCTCATATATAGATACCATGTCTATAGGAGTTTCTGAATTTCTGCATTCTCTCATATATAGATACCATGCCTTTAGGAATCACGCATTCTCTCATATATAGATGCCATGTCTATAGGTATCCTGCATTCTCTCATATATAGATACCATGCCTTTAGCAATCCTGCATTCTCTCATATATAGATACCATGTCTATAGGGATCCTGCGTTCTCTCATATAGATGCCATGTCTACAATTATTCGAAATCTGAAATCTGCATATACATATAGAGAATATGCATATAGGTATTTCTGAATCTTGCATATCCACTTTCATTAGGAAAACATGTTTATAGGCCCTAAATAATCAATTGCAATTAGATATCATGTTCATATAAAATACAACACCTAGATATCATGTTTGTAGGATTTCTGCGTTTCTCTATGTCTGTAAAAGTGTTCTAAAGTTAACAAACGCATAGAAAGCATGCCTATAGGAGCTTTAACCAAACCCGAATCACCTCAAGTCTAAAACCAGTANCCCCCCCCAACCCTAATCATTTTCACCAGCCCGCCGCCTCTGAAACCCTCCACTATCTCAAACTCTCTCGAATATTCTCAAACCCTAGCCGCCTATTACCATCTCCGCCCTCAAATCCATCGGAATCTATGGCCTCCAAGGCTATGAGAGTCCTACACCGGCCTCCTATGGCTCCTACGTGCATGTTCTCTGATGATTCAAGGCATGACCTTGAAGTTTCATACCCAGACCTCTATCGATTCGGAGTTCCACGGTCATCTCCGGCGTTGCTCCGGCGTACCATGGTTGTTTAAGCCTGATTCTAACCTCTCCGACTCAGATCGGTGACTTTCAAAGCCTTTCTCATCTTTAGGGTTCTTCTAAAACCCTAACCCTTCGAGGTTTTCTCCGATTTCTTTAGATCCGTTGTGTATCTACGCTTTCCCTGAGCTTTCAAATGATTTCCCTAACTTTTCTTTCAAAAATTACTTTCAAAACCGCTTCTCTTCCGATCTAGTGTTTTCTGGGAAAGTATTTAAGTATTTTCTGACTTTCTTTTTCTTTCGTGTGTATTTGCCTCTGTGGTGTTCTTGTATTCTCTTTTACCATGTTTCTTATATGCTTCTCTTACTTTGTTTTCCTATATTATGTTCTCGTATGCTTTTCTACTATATTTCCTTTCTCATGTGTTCTTGTGTTTCTCCTACTGTATTTTTCATTACTAAGTTCCTAAGTTTCTTTATTAAATTCCTTCTACTGAGCTCTGTTTAAAGTTTCTTCTAAAAACTTCTTAGCATGCTTTTTCTACTATTCTTAACAGCCTTTTCTCATTATGATTCGAATTAGTTTCTTCCACTCTGTCTGCTTTGAACCATTCTACTGTGTTTGCATGTTACTTTGCTATCATGTTTCTCATGAATTCTGAAAGAAGCATGTTAGAAGTTTCAATTATTTTCTGAAACCCCTAAACATGTTTTCGACTCAATTGCTTGCCCTCTCATCTTTGCTTCGTGATTTGCCTGAACTAGGGTTTTTATATTAGAACCCCTAACTCTTTCAGACCAACTTCGATTTTGGACATCCGTGTTTGCATATGATTCTTGATTTTTACTAAACTCTTCTACACCGGATTTTCTATTGATGACACTACAATTTTCTTTCATGCTTAATATGTTCGTGTGCTCCTTATATTTGAGGAACTTCCCTTTAAAGTGGCTTTCAAACTTGTGATTAATTCATAATCCCTTCTAAATAGGTCTAATTGATTCCCTTTCATTGTTTGCTGATTTCCCTTAGGTTAAAAACCTTTCCCATCTTTTTGACTCGGTTCATTCATACAAATCTTAGACCTTGTGATGTACTGGCTGTTAATTGATTTCCTTACCTTATTTGTACAAACCGTGTACTTCAAAACCCTGTCCTTAAATAACCTTTTTATGTATGTTCCCTTAATTGCTTGCTGTGCACAAAGTGTTTATTCAATTTCTTTGCTTAATTGGTTTTCACCCGTTTGAATCTGAATCCCTTAATTAAAGGGAGTTTTGTGTAATTGATCGACAATCAGTTCTTCAACTATTTTCTTACCTTATTTCTGCCTGATTTTTACACTATAAAAGGCACGCCCCTTTTTCACAAACACACAGCATACATGATTAACAATCCTTCACTACACACTTCACAATCCTTCTGAATTCTTACTTACATATAATATTACTCTCTTTTCTTGTCTGCACTGTGGCTTTTACAAGACTACTGCATTTTCTCTATTTGTTTCTTTGAAAATGGTATGTCCTAATTTAAGCTTCAGCATCATCACAATGTGTTTATTTACAGCTTTTTGTATCCATGTCTATTTTACTGTTTCTGTAGAGTTCAACATTTAACTAAAGTATGCTCACATCTTTCTGCCTGTTTCTGTTGTGAATCCTTTCTCCCCTACCCTATTACCCCTATGTGCTTATGAGTTGTGACTTAAGGCATGGAACGTAAGTTGTAGCCCATGAACTAAGTTTGAACCAATGGAGTCTTAACCTCTATATAAACAGGCCGGAGGGTGTGCGAGCATATCCCATTGCTGGGTGTGCCCATCAGCCTGCTTTTCTTTTGCTCTTGCAAATTCCCCCATGCCATATCCCCTATGTAATTAATGTGAATTGCTTCCCTCTTCCTTTCCCCTTTCAGAATTCCACTTCTACACTTACACTCTCTCTTAGTTCCTAAGTTCTGCCCCCCTCTTGTGAGCCTTGCCTTGGGACCTTGAGTTCCCTATGAACTTGGACACTTGAGGGCTGGCCTTTCCACACTGCACTATGTCTTAATCTGGTAATGTATTTGGGGTGTAAGCACTGCCCGGAGTTCATGTAGGACTCTTAGGGAACTTTGACACACCCCAAATGGGAGAAAGGCTTTGAAATCTGACCTTTTGGAGTTAGTTTACTTTATACTTCGGACAGGATGTCTGAATCAGGCTCTCCTTGGTTGTACGTTTAATTTCTGATGTATTTTCTTTACTTTACTTCTTTTTTTTTTTGGGCTGTAATAACTTTGTAATATAACTGTTGGGGATGGCTAGTGAAAAGGGAAGGGTAACCATGCATGCAAAAAGGGGTGGATAACCTGCCTATTGGAATTTCTGATTTCTACACTCTCATATATAGATACCATGGCTATAGGATTTCTGCGTTCCCACATGTAGATAATATGTCTATAGGATTTCTAATTTCAGCATTCTCATATATAGATAGCATGTCTATAGGATTTCTGCATCCCCACATGTAGATAACCTACATATAGGAATTTCTAATTTCAGCATCCTCATATGTAGATAACATGTCTATAGGATTTCTGCATTCTCATATATAGATACCATGTCTATAGGATTTCTGCATTCTCATATATAGATACCATGTCTGTAGGATGCACATGCATGTAGAAAATATGCCTATAAGTCCTTTCTGATTCTTGCATATCCACTTCTCACTAGGCAAACATGTTTATAGGTCTTAATAACCAAATGCAATTAGATGTCATGTTCAAATAAAACCCAGCATTTAGATGTCATGCCTATGGGGTTTTTGCATTTTTACTATGTCTATAAATGTATTCTAAAGTCGACAAACGCATAGAAAGCATGCCTATAGGAGTTAATCAAATCTGAATCGCCTCACTCGCTTATAAGTCTAAAATCAGTAACAATGCCTTACCAGTTGCATAACTTATGATCTTTTGCTAAAACTCCCCTTTCTTTTAATAACTAACAGCTTTCTTAAATCAGTACGTATTCAGTATAATTCATTATTTCTGAAATCAGTAGATATCATGCCTATAGGACCCTCGTCCAACACCTAGGCAAACCATAGGGTAAATTTTATAAACCAGATTAGATTTTATTAGCTACAACCAACAGGTAGGCCTGCTTCGGGCTTCTTATCTGAACTATGTAATAAATCAGTCTGCCTCAATCTTTAAGTTTAATTAGACCTTAAACAGTACGTGCAAGACATGCTAAATTATGTGTTTCTCTGTTTGAAGGAGGTGTATTTGAGCCTTTTATTTGTTTTTATGCTTTCCCCAAATTTGCTATATGTGTTTTGCCTGTCGCCTTAGTATTTTTACCTTTTGAAACAACAAATAAGCCCAACATCTCCCCCCTTTAGGATTAGTAGTCCCAAGTACCTCCGGGACTGATAGGATTGGGGTGGGTAATAGCATGCAATAAGCAAACGAGACCATTCCGCGCTTTAATACCTTAACGGGGTGGGAAAGGGTAGAGATGGATATGATGACCACGCGATAACATCACGTGTAGCCCCTCATTGAGGAGTGATTACCGGATGTTATGTGGGGTGATCCTTTTTATTAATAAACCTAGGACCCCCTTTCCCTTTGTTCTTTGTTTCTTTTAAATCTTTTAAAACCATTTCTTCTAAGAAAATCAACTCTCTTTAGTTCTTTCTGACTTTGTTTATTTGTGACCATTGCATGAAATCCCCTCTTATTTGAAGCTTTTACTTGCCTATGTGTTACTTGTATCTAAAGTCACAACAATAGTTTGGCCGGGAACCACACTAGTGGATCCTGAGGGGTGCCTAACACCTTCCCCTTGGATAATTTCAAGCCCTTACTAAATCTCAGGTTACTTGACTCAAACCCTTCTTAGTGTCCTAATGCACTTAAATCATTAGGTGGCGACTCTTCAATCCAAAACCCAATTCCCAAAAGGGAACAAGTTGTCTTCCCAAATGTCATAAACCCGATTTCGCGAGAAAAAAGGGGGCGCGACAGCAGGAAGCATCCCCAAAAACCATTCCAAAGAAGTTTAGGATGCCTGACCTTCCGAAGTACAACGGAACCTTGGACCCCAATGAGCACGTCACTGCTTACACATGTGCAGTGAAAGGCAACGACCTAGGAGACAACAATATCGAATCCGTCCTACTAAAGAAATTTGGAGAGACGCTCTCAAAGGGCGCGATGATGTGGTACCACAACTTAGCCCCACACTCGATAGATTCATTTGCCATGCTGGCAGATTCCTTCATAAAGGCACATGCTGGTGCCATCAAGGTAGCTACAAGAAAATCCGGCATTTTCAAAATCAAGTAAAGGGAGAACTAGATGCTGCGAGAGTTCGTATCTCGCTTTCAAATGGAACGAATGGAAGTGCCGCCTGTCTCTGACGACTGGGCAGTGCAGGCCTTCACACAAGGTTTGAACGAGCGAACCTCGGTTGCTTTGAAACAGCTGAAGGAGAACTTAGTCGAATATCTCGCCATGACCTGGTCGGACGTCCACAACTAATACCAATCAAAGCTTAGGGTCGAAGACGACCAACTAGGAGCTTCCTCGGGCTCGGTATATCCTAACAGGCTTCCGACAAAGGAGCTAAAGCCAAACAAAGAAAGATACCAACCATACACTGAAGATAGAAGAAGCGCCCCAAGGCGCAACATACCCCGCAACGATCAAAGGCTGGATCGAGGTCAGAACCCTCGGGGACTTGTTAACAGAGCTGGGTTTGATAGGCACACAAGGCCGACGGAGGTACCCCGCCTATCGGAATACAACTTCAATGTCGACATTTCAGACATCATATTCGCCATCAGTAAAATCAGAGACACCAGGTGGCTAAGGCCTGTGCAGTCAGATCCTTCGCAAAGGAACCATAACTTAGTGTGTGAATCTCACAGCACACATGGTCACAAGACTGAGGATTGCCGACAACTCCGCGAAGAAGTAGCCCGACTACTTAGCAAAGGTCACCTCCGAGAACTCCTCAGCGACCGAGCCAAAAATCAGTTACGGGAAAGAGAGGCAATCAAGAAGAGTGAAACAAGCGAGCCACAACATGTCATCCACATGATCTTCGGAGGTATCGATGTTCCACAGGAACCCATGGTCAGGCGAACAAAAATTTCCATCACTAGGGAGAAGCAAACTCGAGGTTGCATACCCGAGGATGCCCTCACGTTCAGCAACGAAGACATCGAGGCTCTATCTCAGTCCCATAACGACACATTGGTAATTTATTTTCTTGTAAATACATTTCTTATTAAGCGTGTGCATGTGGATCCAGGTAGCTCGGCCAACATCATCAGGTCGAGGGTGGTGGAGCAGCTCGGTCTGCTCGACCAAATCGTGCCCGCCTCTCGAGTCCTCAACATGCTCAACATGGCGAGCGAAACGACGAAAGGAGAAATCATCCTCCCGGTCAATGTGGCCGGCACTACCCAAAATGCCAAATTCCATGTCATCGAATGAGACATGAGATACAATGCCTTGCTTGGCAGGCCGTGGATACACTACATGAAAGCAGTACCATCCATCCTTCACCAAATGATGAATTTCCCGACAAAGGACGGGATAAAAAATATCTACGGAGAACAGCATGCAGCAAAAGAGATGTTTGCGGTGCACGATGTGGCACCGACACTAATACCTCCATCGTCGAAGGAGCCAAAGGATAAGAAAACGGTAAAGTAGCAATAACAAGCTATACATTCGGTTACACCCAACTAAAACAAGCAACAGACCGTACCGCGCCCTCGAAGCAAACCCTCGAAGCATATTAAAACGCGAGGCATCGCAAGCACTAAGGTATGATCATCTCCCTTTTTCATTCAGATTTTGCCCTAACCGTGTATGCAGGCACTCGATCGATGCTGCCGAAGCGCTTTCCAACCTGAAGGCCTCAGGTTTCGAAAGTGTGCGTTGCACTCTTTTCCTTCGATCGGGTTTTATCCCAAGAAGGGTTTTTACCGACAAGGTTTTTAATGAGGCAACATCTATATGCTACCTAAGGAAGGCTCAACAAGTATTCAAGGCTTCTCTTCAATCAACCTCGAATACTGAGGGGCATCCCCCCGGAAGGTCACCTCCTCGGAGTAGCCAAGGTGTGTTGAACGGGGTCTCGATCGGTAAATGATGTACCGGGCCAAACGTTCGAACGAACCGTGTCCGTATAGAGTAACCGAGCCCTAGACGGCGAAGACATGTATACTTGTACCAAGTAATCAAAGAATACATTCCCCTCCATCAAAGCATTTTGCAGAAGCTCGTCATGTCTTACGAAAATGGCTCCAGGGCCAAAAATGTCCCGAACGCTCGGGGACTAGCGTCAAAAACTCGAAGCTAAGCCCTCAATGAGGCAACATTAAGATTGCAAAAACGGCTCCAGAAGCCAACAAACATCCCGAACACTCAGGGACTGGCGTCGAAAACCCAAGGCTACATGACCTCCGGATTGGAAACTCTGAACTCGTAAGCCCTCAATGAGGCAATACCAAGTTCACAGGGAATGGCTCCCGAGCTAAGAAACTCTCGATGACTCGGGGACTACCGCCAACTGCCACCCCCATCGATCTGTCAAAACCCGAGGCTATAAGTCCCCATGCGGGCAACCTCGAACGTGTATGACCTTCATAAGGCAATATCAAATCTATAAGACCTACATAAGGCAATATCAAATCTATAAGACCTCAAGCAAGGCATGAACCATACTTGTACCATGTAACCAAATCTGCAAGACCTCAAGCAAGGCATGAACCATACTTGTACCAAGTAACCAAAGCTGTAAGACCTCAAAGGCATGTATAGATTAATAAGACCTTACAAAAGGCAAAATCCCGATCTTAAAGTTAAGGCTATATCGAACTTATAAGACCCCTAAAAAGGCATACCCTCGATATAGACGCCGAAACTACTTCACTTGGGGACTGAAAGGCTCCGACCAAACACAATGACTACGGTCACAAGGCTATACCAGCCAAACTAACGCGACTCGGGGATGCCCGACCGTCGCTATAAAATCACAGGCCTTCAATTATTTCGAAAGAACTTCGAAAAGAACCGGTTAAAATAGGCTACCCCCGACATAAGCAAAAGGGCTTCGACCATGTCATCTCCAAAAATAGGCTTCGAAACGCTCAGCCACCGAGCAAAACCTCCCGAGGTGCTCGATCATTGCCACATAACGACTCACAATCAAGGTTCTACCAAACCGTTGAGGAGTCAGGCAAAACACAATTTGAAAAGTCCTTAACGAGGGAAAAATAAAGCCTATATTAGAGGTCGCACCGACCCTAATGCGTAAAAGCCACTGCTGCCAGCTCATATAAGAGGTCGTACCGACCAAAAGCGTAAGAGCCACTGCCACTGGCTCATATAAAAGTCGTACCGACCTAAAGTGTAAGAGCCACTGCCGCCAGCTCATATAAAAAGTCGTACCGACCTAAAGCGTAAGAGCCACTGCCGCCGGCTCATATAAATGGTCATACCGACCTAAAGCGTAAGAGCCACTGCTCCCAGCTCATATAAAAAGTCGTACCGACCAAACGCGTAAGAGCCTAAGGGCCAGCCTTTTAATTCAAAAACTTAAAGGCCAATAAGCTCTAGTCGAAACCCGACTCGGAGATGAACCCAAAATAGTTAACTACATATGCCAAAGAACAAAAGCATAAGAGCTTAAACGCTTGCTTACACTAAAAGGTCGTCCTGACCAAACGCGTAAGAGCCTACGGGCGAGCTCAACGAAACCCGGGGCCGTACAATAGACCTAAGGGTTCTTCTTCCAAAGACCAGTTCATCTAGCTAATGACTGACAAACATCGAAGCAAGTGGAAGTGCATGAAAAATAAAACCGCAAGGCTTCCTTTTGATACATATATGCAAAAAATACAAATTCCATCTACAATGTTCCATGAAAGCACTATACACAGAATCGGAAAAGGAAGGCCTAATCTACGTCCCCCTCGGGGACCACGGCCTGTCGGTCTCTTTCTCTCTATCCTCGGTATCGGACAAAAGAGAGTTGGCGTCAGACTCATCCGCCTTTGCCTGCTTTACCTGTTCCGAGAGGTCAAAGCCCCTAGCATGAATCTCCTCGAGGGTTTCCCTTCTATATTTGCACCGAGCATACTCCTTGCTTCTACCCCTAGCCCTCCTCAGCTTAGCTCGAGCATCGACAACATCCTTTAGGTAAACGACCACTTTCTTATCGGACTTAGTTCGGTTCATTATGGCTTCAGCCCGGGCATCCACAACTTCGGCCTTCACCTTCTGAAGCTCAAACTCGAGCCTTGTAATCATGTCTGCTCGGACCAAGCTATTTTAACGAGCTATGCAAAGTTGAACATCGAAGGCAGAAGCTTTGGACAAAGCGGCCTTTTCCGCCACAACCTGAGCATCCACCCAAGTCTTCAGTTCATCGCACTATTACTTAATTTGGGCAATTTCACTCTCGAGGCATTCTAGACTCTCCAACTTCTTCTGCAACTGGAGTAAAACGAGACATCAGCCTCTGGGATAGAAAAGGGAACATGCGCTACTTAGAATGAAATTTACCTGCTCCTCGAGGTAGCTTTCCTAGTTCAGGCTTCGACTAGCCTCATACCGCAAGTGTGCCAACTCATCTTCCTTTTTATCACAAAGGAGCCTAAGGGATTTTTCCCCATCCACGGCTTTTTACAGCCCGGCCTCACAACGAAGCAGCTTAGATTTGAGATTGTTTAAAGCCTATGAAGGAAAAACTCAATAAAAGTATAAAAGTTGCAAAAACCAATGAATCAACATGGCCGGCAAAAACTCACCACAGAGTAGAGCCGCTGAGCTTCCTCAAAAGTCGAGCGCACATCCACTAGTCTGGTTCCATCAACACCAGTAAAACCACTCCCGGTCGGGACACGGTCACTCGATACATGCGGCCCTTGTCCTCGAGCATCCCTCAAAGTACCTTCGACGGGAGGAAGAACCGGCCGCAGAGAACCCTCATTCCTCACTTTGGGCGCTGCAGGCTCGGCTGATGCATCCTCACTAAGCCTCCGAGCTGGACTCATCCTGCTATAAGTGTCGTCACTCTACGAAGGCCCTTTTCGCTTATCATTACTATTCCTTGGCCCAAAAGCTGACGATCCTTCTCCCTCTCCAAGAGAGCACGATCTCACCTCAAAGAGCTCCCTAATGCCTGCAATGACGGAGTTAGTACACATAAAAAGAGAAAAGTGCCTTTCCAAAAAAAAAGAGAAAAATCGCATAGTACCTACTTTGGTGTTTTGCCTCCCATCTTCCCTTTGACAGATCTCGCCACTTACGACCATCATGTGTTGAATGGATCGCCAACTTCCGAGCCCAATCCGTCATGTCGGGGATCTTGTGTGGCGTCCATGAATTTGCTGCAAAAAGGGAAGGAAAAATGCATTTGCGGGACCCGCCTCCGCCATAAGTAAAATAAGCTGAAACAGCAAAGGCGCAAGTGCACCACTTACGTGCAAAGTTCCATTCCTCGAGAAACGGCTGGAACTCCGTCGGGATAATATCCACAATCCGTACTTTGACGAATCGGCTCACCCATACCCGATACCTACCTTCTTCGTCATCAACGACGAAGGGCCTAATGCATCAGCATCGCAGGGTTAGCAGGCCTCGATGGTGAAAATGCCGGTACAGCCTGATAAGATGATTGAGGGTAAAATCGAGCCCTGCTCCCTCCGCAAAGAATAACACCATCAGTACTATACGCCAAAACAATGGGTGGGCCTGTGCCAAGGTAGCCCGATATTTTCGACAGAAATCTAGCACAACCCTATCGAGGGGGGCCCAGTATGAGGGGGTACGTGTATACGTTCAGAAACCCCTCGGCACGGTCCATAATGCTCTCTTCTGGGGAAGGTACCTGTAGTACTACTTTCTCCCCCCCCCCCCCCCCCCCCCCATCCACAATCTTTTCTCACTAACTAAAGATGCCCCTCTCCTATCAGAGAGGTAAGCTTCGAAGCATACTCCCAATGCCCGTGGGCATTGGGAGGTTTTCTTGTTGGAAAATTCCCCCTCGAAGCAGAATGTCCAAGAGGCAGCTCGCCTGACTCTGGTGACTCACCACCAACCAAGCAGGGATCAGAGGTGGAACTCCCTTTTCCTTGCCGAACGAATCCTAGCGCAGTAACCATAACTATGGCAAAATCAGAGAATTGGAGCAGAAATCTGAGCAAGGATTCCCAAGTTAAAGTGGTGAAGAACCTAACACGGAGAGAAGAACTCTATACTCAGGATACCAGAATCCTCAAAAAAGAGAAGACAAACCTATCTATAGGAGCAAGCGGTGACTGTCCGTCCGCCTCAAAGGCCAGTTAAAAATACTGGCTAAGCCATTATCACTTTGGGAAGACATACCAGAACGATCGCCTCAGTCGTCTTATAACCATGTCATACAATTTATGCGGTCGAACGACATTTCGGGGGATCAAAAACCCCCGCATCAACAAGCCTCGAGATGGTACCTGATCTCGAGGACCTCTATCAAAAGGAAGATAGGCTCTAAGGAGCCCTTAGCATCGTTACAAGCATCGAGATAGTACCCGATCTCGGTGACCTCTATCAAAAAGAAGATAAGTTCTAAAAACCTACTTATATGGGCTTGGCCTCGTGGTGGTACCCTACCTCGAGAACGTCTGCTATTGCAAGTACGGTTCATTTGTTCGATCCTCCGGCCCCTGAGCTACCTGAGCCCGAGCCAAGTTTCGCTCAAAAACTACTAGTAAAACCATAAGGCTATTTCCCTCCTTCAGGTCCAGCTCAACGTTCTCTCGGTTACTTTAATCCAGGGACTATCCGAACCCAGTCGAAACATCGTCCGAGATCTATCTGCAACGCCTTAAGGTTATCTTCACTTTAAGATCAAAGCAAGTTTTCAGGTCGCCCAAGCTCGAGCAAACTCTCACTCAGGGACTGCTTTCAAAAGCCTAAAGTCTATCTTTATTCTCGGACGTCTGAGCGAATTCCCCCTTGAGGACTATTGACGGGGTCTGAAAGGCTAGGTTTCGTTCTATGAGTTCGAAGCCCTATTTTTACTCGGGAATCCCGGCGGCCTAAGCTTGTATCTATCCAACCCGGGCTCAGTCCGAGGGATGACAAAGGGCTCCACAGGATATCGTATTAATCAATCAGGAGTCGAGGAAGTACCTACGTCTGGGCCCGGTATTTGGACCGATTAGTAGTGTCATGCACTCAGATTCATCACAAATGCAAATAAAGGAAAATCCTGCATAAATAGGAGTCAAATTTAAGAAAATTCTTTGCATTAATAAACGATGATTACAAAAAAGCCCCTAAAGGGACCCTACTACAAAAGCCCACGAGGGGTCCTTATACAGAAACAAAAAAGCAAAGGCAACAGCTAAAAGTCTAAACTACTCTCGGGGGTACATCCTCGGGAACAATGCCTTCAAGAATCGTTTCTTCAGGGCCCCACCTCGACCTTCCAAATGGAATCTTCAAGGATGAGGAAGAAGCAGAAAACGATGACGAAGAAGCAAAAAAAGATGAAGAAGTGGCTGGGTGAAAAATTTGGCAAGTATGGGTCCCGCTAGTGCCACTATTGTGAAGCCAGTTCTTGAGACGCTGCACCGGTACGGGATGCAACAGTTAGTAGATGGCACCACCTCACTCCACGGAAAGCAAAAGAAGTGAAACGCCGCACCGGGTGGTTAAGAGAGATGAGTAGAAGTTCATAGTCCGTATATCCTTTAATGCAAGGGTAATTTGAGATTTCTCTCTCACTATTTCGGGCCAACAAGAACAAACCAGTGCAGTCCACTCAGTGGGGAAAAGCCCTGGGGAAGAGTCATGGAATTACTGATGAAAACATTGCCATATGACCTTACGGCCACGGTTTTCAAACATAGGAAACAATGTTGGATAAGGATAAAAAGAAGAAAGGAGTAGAAGAGCAATGGAATGAAGTTTGGTTTCAAGAAAGCCCCCATTTATAGGAACATGGCAGCATAATGACGGCAATCAATGCCTTTTGGGGAACGTAACCGACTGCAATCAATGCCTTTTTGGGAAAAGTATCGACAGGCGCAATCAATACTTTTGGGAGACTGATCGGCGGCGGAGTTATTGCTTTGAAAAAATAGACTAACAGTGTAATGAATGTTCCTAGGAAAGATGCCTCGACGGGACGTCTCAGTTATCGCAAAAGCTAATGTCATATACATAACATCATTATAGGAGGCTCGAGGAGATCGGTGTCAGAGCCGTTTCTTATTATTATTATCTAAGAAATGCGGGGACTATCTGTATACGGTAAAATCGGAGGGTCTAATTTTCGGTCATTATGACGCCTCATAAGCACGTTTCCAAAGGTTCGAGGCTATGTTCGAGATTCGCATCCAAGGAGTTATCGACATCCAACCTCGGGGCAGTGTCGATCGATGGTCATGGTTAAAAAGTGGGAAGTTCCCAAGGCATATGATCAAAGCTATCAAAGCCTGTAAGGGAAACACTAGTCTGTACCAGACTAGTGAGTAGCTGCTCCAGCTATGTTTCTTTGTAATAATTACTCATGTACTAGGGTGGGATTTCCCTCCTTATATAAAGGGGATCCTTGTCATGTAGAACATCTGAGACACAAGATATAAGACATTGAATTCAATACAATAACATTCTCAGCTCTCTAGCTTGAACATACTCTCTTAGTTTCATTATTCACATTTATTGCTTATACTCATCGTGTTCTATTAATCGTTCATCATTTATTGCTCATTATTGATCATAGAGAGCCGCCATCGCAGTTCTCGTAACTGTTAATCCTTCATCGACTACCCTTAACAGGGTATCAGATTCGACCTTGAGGCCGCACATATGCAAGCTCGAGGCCTCGATACCT
This sequence comes from Nicotiana attenuata, assembly GCF_001879085.1. Taxonomy (NCBI): domain Eukaryota; kingdom Viridiplantae; phylum Streptophyta; class Magnoliopsida; order Solanales; family Solanaceae; genus Nicotiana; species Nicotiana attenuata. The sequence goes on along the minus strand of NC_031994.1, from coordinate 45,675,602 downwards.
AGCCATTTCAGTTCCTTTATTAAGCTATCCACAAGCTATCATCTTAATTCCTAATTCTTCATTGAGCATCTACTGCCTAGCAACTAGCATAAAATAGAACACATATTTTTAGAACCACAAAATCAAATCTAATTGTTATAACCATTTTCAAGGTAAACAATTTCAGTGAATCGCGAACACGTGTGAGGCGTCGCGTTCGCGTAGAGAAGTTGGAGCAGCTCTGACCCTGGGAGTTTGTTCATCGCGTTCGCGTAGGAAGGATCGCGTTCGCGAGGGCTTGGGCAGCTGAAGCTTCACGTTCGCGAGAAGGTGCTCGCGTTTGCGAAAGAGGAAAATTGAGCTGTGAAATTTTTGTGCTTCGCGAACACGAGACTTTGACTGCGTTCGCGAAGAATGGAGCACCTGGGTAGGAAGTATAAATAGAGACCTTCGCGATTTTCAGCTCTTTTCTCACCATTTTTTGAACGGCTTTGAAGCTTTTTGAGAGGGATTGAAGAAAGATTTGAAGGGAAACACTTGGAGGTAAGGTTTTTTAACTCAATACTCGATTCTATGGCCATTTCTTACCAATTAGACATGAAATTTGTGGGATTAAAGGGTTAAAATTGAGGGATTAGGGCTTGAAATTAGAGAGTTTCCATTGGGGATTTGAGGGGCCATTTGGGGTCCGATTTTGATGTTCTTGGTATGTATAGACTCATGGGAGGACAATGATTATTTTGATGTGATTTTTATCGAATTTCGAGACGTGGGCCCGAGGGTCGGGTTTGGCCGATTTCGGAATTTTTGAGTTACTTTGATAATTTTCGTATGGGTTTCATTCCTTTAGCGTATATAAATGATAATATATTGATTTTGGTTAGATTCGGGGAATTTGGAGGCTGAATCGAGATGAAAGGGCTGTTACATCTCGCGTTTTCGTACGTTAAAAGTTTCGTCTTCTGTTAATCGACGTAGTCTCAGGGGAGAGATTATCTTGAGGCTAATATATTAATGCTAATTATAACAAGCGATAAATAAGTGTCATGAGGGATAAAGAGTACACGAATTAAAGAAAATGAGTTTCGTTGAAAGTGGCCAATTTGGGATAAAATACGGGTCGAGCGATAACACCCGATAATTATGAGCTAGTACCATATAAGGTACCATATGGCCGTGATAAAATAATGAATAAAGTATATTAAAAATGAGTATTATTTTTAGATAAATTGAGATAATTCTATATTATACGGGTAATTGGTTAATTACCGGGCAACGGAACATTACCCAGTTAATTAATAAGTGGATAAAAATTTATAAAGTACCCCTAAAACGTGGCAACAAGCCACAAATACAAAGAAGTGACTAAGTAGTCACATAATCCTATGTGGCTACCTAGGAATTAATAGGATTTATCAATTAAAAGGTTTGTTCCATTCATTTGGACACAACCAGATCAAAAACGTCAAAAATTCTTAGGTAAGAAACATACTTCATCTTTCCTAGTTTAAAGTCTTCAAGGAGGAGGAGGCTTAATTTGTTCCAAAAAAGCTTCAAAGAAGCAGAAGCTAAGTTCGATTCAAGAAATTCAAAAAAGAACAGAAGCTAATCTCGTTCAACAAATTCAAAACGCAGAAGCTTAATCCGATTTTTAGGGTTCTAAATTCAATCCACGAAGGTTTCCAACGGAATATTATACGTAGTTTTCTCTACTCCAGGTATGTTAAGGCCATCCCTTCTTTCTTTTGGCATGGTCCAAATTATACAGAAGAAACGAGCAAACGCACATTTTTCATAAATTACTCTATTCATAGAAATACTAGGGGTGTCTATATTCTTGATTCCCAACGAGAATTATTATTATCTTCTGTTCACGGGTCTCAGAATAATACGCAGCTGAAAAAGGTTATCCGGAAGAAATACAACAACAACAACAACAACAACATACCCAGTAAAATCCCACTAGTGGGGTCTGGGGAGAGTAGAGTGTACGCAGACCTTACCCCTACCCCGAAAAGGGCAGAGAGGCTGTTTCCAGGAGACTCTCGGCTCAACAGGAAAGGCAATAATATCAGAAAATAAATAAGAGAAAAGACATGTAACAATAAAAGATACCAGAAAGAAAATAACCATAACGAATAAATGAAAGGACAATAACACAAAACTATGCAAAACACCAATGTGAATACAACAAAGACCGCTAACAAACCTAACGAAACCCTAACAGACTACCCGGTACAAAGAGGGAAGAACTCTCGACTACCCCCTAGCCTACCACCCTAATGCTCGACCTCCACATGTTCCTATCAAGAGCCATGTCCTCGGAAATCCGAAGTCGCGCCATGTCCTGCCTGATAACCTCGCCCCAAGACTTCCTAGGCCTCCCTCTGCCTCTTCTCGTACCTGCCAAAGTCAACCGCTCACACCTCCTAATCGGTGCATCTAGGCTTCTCCTCCACACGTGTCCGAACCATCTAAGTCGCGCTTCCCGCATCTTGTCGTCCTCGGAAGCCACGCCCACCCTCTCCCGAATATCTTCATTCCGAATCTTATCCAGCCTAGCGTGCCCGCACATCCATCTCAACATCCTCATTTCTGCTACTTTCATCTTCTGGATATGTGAATTCTTGACTGGCCAACACTCGGCTCCATACAACATGGCCGGTCTAACCACTGCTTTATAGAACTTACCTTTGAGTTTTGGTGGCACCTTCTTGTCACACAGGACTCCAGACGCTAACCTCCATTTCATCCACCCCACCCCTATACGGTGCGTAACATCCCCATCGATCTCCCCATCTCCCTGGATAATTGACCCTAAGTACTTAAAACTTTCTCTCTTGAGGATGACCTGTGAGTCAAGCCTAACTTCCACATCCGCTTCCCCCGCCACGTTGCTGAACTTACATTCCACATATTCTGACCCATGACCAGATGGCGTTATATACGCGTATATATGTAAATATATGTATATGGGATATGGGAAAAGGTTACGGCGTTATATACGCACCACCACCTGATCAGTTGGTATATGTTGATGATGTTGACCACAGTGGACGAGACGATATGATGGGATGCCCTCAGTGGCTTGATGATATTATGTACACCATACCTATCCATGGCACGAGATTTATACGCATGTGCATGACATTATAAATGTTTCAGAATTTACAAAGTTATTCAGATTAAAGATGTGTTTCTTTATTCCATGTTTCATCTATGTCTTTTACGTACTAATTTTCATGCTTTACATACTCAGTACATTTTTCGTACTGACGCCCTATTCCACAGTGCCTGCGTTTCATGCCCGCAGGTGCAGGTAGTCAAGCTGACGGTGCCCCTTCTTAGGATCCTTGATCAGCGAGAGTTGGCATGCTCCACTTGATCCGGAGCTGCTTTTGATTTTGGTACGATACGTTTGCATATATATGGGTATGACGTGGCTCAGTCCTGTCTTTGTACAGTTATGTTTCTATTAGTGGTCTGTAGACAATATGTCTAGTTGGGTTGTATGTGGCCTTGTCGGCTTTCAGTGTTGGATGTATAGTTGTCTATATCAGCCTTGTCGGCTCGCCCAGTGTATTCTGCATGTATACGTACATATGCCTTGTCCGCAGGATTCTTTCATGTATGTTATTTTCGTAATTCAGCTGGTGTTATTCAGGTTCATATATTAGACGCATGCTTAGGGGTGTACCAACTTGCGACTAAGGGACTCTAAACATATAATGTCATACTTTATATAAATCTGCGCTGACAAGGCCGTCATAACTACTACGGCTGGCAAACTAACAAAATATACATAAAAGGCCTACAAGCCCAACATACTGCACTAACTGATCGGATATGTCTACAAGTCTTTACTGATGGATATACTATGATCGGAACAGGGCCCTGACCTAATCATAACATATATACATATATACGTAAGATGTGCATAAAGATCTAGACCCAGCAACTCCAAAGGGCTGGAGCTTACCGATCAAGCTGAACTCGGGCAACACCTAATGAGGAGGTCTACCGTTCTGTCTGTCTGAACCTGCACGCATGAAATGCAGCGCCCACAAAAAAAGGGACGTCAGTACAAAATAATATACCGAGTATGTAAGGTAAGATACTGAAAGCTGAAACTGAACTGATAATATAATAACTAAAAGTAACTGGGAGTCAAAGATAATCTGAAGATATCCTCACCTGCTGATACTGACTCAACTATCTCAATATGGTAAGTAAAATAGTTGTTCGGCCTAATAAGGCTCGGCATATATATAATTGCTCTGCCGTAGTAGGCTCGCTCATAGGCGCTTGGACATACTAGGCTTTGTATATCGGCCAAGTGGGCTCGCTTATAGGCACTCGGCTACAGTAGGCCCGGTATATAACTTACCATCTGATCACAGGTTGCCCAATCGGGGCCTGCCCATCGATTATAGCTCGATGGTGGTGAAAATACTATAATACTGTATATATATAGACCCTCTGCTCTCTTGATTGGAAGAAGACAATACTCAATTGAATGTAAAGTCTCGATAAGGGAGAATACTATAACTTATGAGACTAGGAAAATTTACATAAATTCAGGAATATGAACTTCTCTTTATGTCTCTTTATCAAACACATGTAGTTATTGGATCATGCCAAAATGAAGGAAGGTTTAGCCTTAACATACCTGAGCCGATTCTCATGACAATCCCTCTAACATACGTCAATTGCAGCAACACAAAATGGAGGATCGAAGTAGGAGAAAATCCGTACGATATTCTTGAGAAGAATTGCACCGTACTCCCTTAGAATTGCAAAATCCCATTGCTACATTCTTATACAAATTTGTTGAGCATTCATCCATTACATTTTGTAATGTTGTATGAACTTGATGAAGTAATTCACATTACTATTGTAAAATATGATAATTGTAAGCCTGAACCTTCATTATTTGGTGATTTTAGAGAAGATTTTTGTATTAGTGGGTGTGGGCCCCGCTTGTGGCTTAGTTGGTCAAAGACATCTCCAAGTTTTGCCACCTTTTATTTGAATTCAAGAGTCATGTTTATGTAAGGTTTTTGGCTACCACGTTAATCTCCATTAGGCTTATCAAAAACATCTTAATTAATTACCAATTCCTTAATTAATTTAGTAATTCTCTACTAATCCAATAATTAACTTATTACCCACATAATTAAGAATTATCTCAAATTACTTAAAATACTACTCACTCTTAATGCACTTTGTACACCTTACTATTATGGTCATATGGTACCTCGTATCGCACAAGTCAATAAATACCGTGTATTATAGCTTGGACCGTATTTTATCTCAAAATGACAAACTTCGACGAAACTCATTTTCTTCAATCCGCTTACCCTCTCACCTTCACGAATTTACTTATCACTTGTTTGAAATAGCATAATTCTTATAACCTCACAATAATCCCGTTCCTGAACTTACGTCGATTTACGACGAAACTTTAATATACGAAAATGCGGGACGTAACATCTCATTTCCGAGCACCCATAAATTTACTTATGGCATACTTTCACGTACAAAAATATGGGGGTAACAGTAGCGGCTCCATCTTATAGCATACTATCAAAAAGTTTCTGTAGGTTTCTTCATTAAATTTAAATGTGGAGCCAATCTAGAGCATTCTCCACATTGAACCTCAACCTTTCCATAAAGTCGGAGGCCATGCTATTTCAGTTGTGCCATTTCCTAGGGTCTTGTTCAATGTACAAAAATAAAGCGTCTCTAGTAAGAGTCCTCATAAATAGATTTATGCGGATTTGTTTGTTATTTCATACACCTACCAACTTGTTACAGTAAGTTCTCAAGTGAGCTTTCAGATCTCCAGTATCTCCGAACATTTCAAAATTTGGTGGTTTATATTCCTCAGCTAGCTCAACATCATGATGAATGCACAAATCTTCATAACATAAGCCCTCAATTCCTTTTCTTTTTTTTTTCACACTTTGGATTCCACCAGACAACTTTTGCAGCTCATCGGTCATGTTTTTTTATCAACAAGTCCTCGTTGGTTCAAATGTATACTAATTTTTTGAGGGGAAGGGTAAAGTTTCAACATATATTGAATTGATGCTATGGGATATAGGAACATGGACCTATGAGAGGTCATAAGTATATGTTTGTGGAGGATCGGGAGTGTGGGCTATAGATTATGAAGTGTTTGGGAAGGTGGTAGGTGACCTTTGTGGGTGTTAGGGGTATTGCAAGTTTTGGTATTGTGGTGAATTCTGGTGGTGATGCAGGATTTATTGTTGAGATGTTGTGATGGTGGCTTGCTTTGTAGAGGGAGTTGAGTTCTAGTGGAGTTAGCATTTTTTTGGTGTTCTATGTCAGGGACATTCAAAGTAAGGGATAGTTTGGCGAGGTTACGGATTTTCTCAATTCTCCTTGTAACTCCATGATACTTTGCTCCAGACGAAGAATCAGCTCATTCCGCCTCGGTATACTTCTACTGTCAAATGTTTTCATAGCTTCCCTTGGAATAGGCAAACCATCTGTAACAACTCGGTCGGTCATTTTGTGTATTGTAGCCCCATTACCCCATTTATCGCTTCTTCTATACTCATTTGTAGTTATGTTACTTTCCATGGTGGATTTTTTTGGTTTTGGGGATGTTTCGAAGTGAATTGGGATACTTAGTCCCAAGGTTGAAGGCTTAAGTTGGAAGCGTTGACCGTAATTTGACTTTTATGTAGACGACTGTAGAATGGATTTTTGATGGTTCCGATATCTTCGTATGGTGATTTTGGACTTATGAGCATGTACGGATACATATTTGGAAGTCCGTATGTCATTTTGGCTTAAATTGGCGAAGGTTAAAAAAGTTGAAGATTTGGAAGGTTGAGAAGCTTGACCGAGGGTTGACTTTGTTGATACAGGGCTTGAATTTTGGTTTTGGGAGTTAGAGTAGGTTTGTTGAATCATTTATGACTTGTGTGCAAAATTTGAGGTCAATCGAAGTTGGTTTGATATGATTCGGCATTAGTTTTAGAAGTTGGAAGTTAATTAGTTTCAATAGCCTTAAATTGGGGTATGATTCATGAATTTGATGTTGTTTGATGTGAATTGAGAATTTGACTAAGTTCGAATCATGATTTAAGATGTGTTGGTATGTTTGAATGGGGTCGAGGGCCTCAGGTATGATTTAGTTTGAAATCGGATCGAGTTTTGAACTTAAGGAATTGCTGAAGCATTAGGCTTCTGGTGTGATCACACCTGCGTGGATATGGCCGCAGGTGCGGGACCGCAGAAGCGGCCCTAGGCTCACAGAAGCGGATTTGGCTAAAGTGGGTAGATGCAGAGGTGCGAGGAAATCCTACGAGCTAGCAGGTGCGGGCAGCTAGGTGCAGAAGAGGATTTGGTTATGAGAGGTCAGAGTCATAGTTGTGGCGGTTCTCCACTGGTGCGGACGCGCAAGAGCGAAGGCAAGACCGCACAACTAGTCCCGCAGGTGCGCATAAGGGGCCGCAAATGCGCTTGGTTGGGTGTTAGTGAATTCCACAGAAGCTGACCAATTGACGGCAGAAGCAAAAAATAGGGGTGCAGGTGCAATAGTGCTAGGCAGAATGTTAGAACGAAGGGTTTCGAGTTCTTCTCACATTTTTGACATATGAAGCTCAGCTAGGGGTGATTTTTGAAAGGGTTTTGGCTACAATGAAAGAGGTAAGTGAAGATTCATCACTTTTATTGATAATTATTATTTACCCTCTAAATTTTACACTTATATTATATGTGTTTGAGGTGAAGTTTGGGGATTTTATACTATGTTGTTGGAGAATGAAAATTGAGGATTTGGAGGTCGATTTGTGGATTGAATTGGATGAACTTAGTATGGTTCGAATCTTAATTGAATTTGTGTTATGATTTTGTTAATTTTATCGGGTTCCGAGGTACGGTCCTAGGGCTGACCTTTTGGGTTGACTTTTTGACTTTTGTTAAAGACCTTAGCTTTGTCTTTTGGAATTGTTTCCTATAGCTATTATTGATGGGATTAAGTTGCTTTGACTCGATTCGAGTCGTTCGGAGGCCGATTCGCGTGCAATGGTTTGTTCGAGCATTGAGTTGCGTTCTTTGAGGTAAGTAACACATCTAAGTTTGGTGAAGGCGTGTGTGTGCACCGGTGTGTTCAAAGTTTGGGGAGGCCTTTAGGTTATTACCGGGCTTCTTTTCCTATCATATCATGTTATTCTGTGTTCTCTCTACTTGTTTGATTATTTGAATTGTGAATCATGCTAGACATCATGTCTAGATTATGTGCTAACTATTTGAGACTTAATAGGGCTATTCTTGTTGTTTCTAGGTTATATACCTTATTTGCACACATGTTCTAAGTCATGATACTATATCCGTGAATAATATCTTTGTCTCAGTACTTCTTATTTGATTCCTCGCATGTTGTTGATACCGCTTAAGGGTAATTCTATTAAATTGAGTATTTGAGATGTGTTTATTTGAGACATGAATAGCAAATGACTGAGTTTGGGACTTAGAGCCAGTTTGGTACTAATTTTGAGGTGACGCGTACGCCAGGCCCATAATGGGCTAAGTGTTATTATTTTGGAGCGTCGCATGCACCAGGCCTCACTATTGGACTAAATGATTATGATTAGCGCTTGGACAAGATCCGCCCCTCTGGAGTCTGACATGCCAGTAGTGGGCGCAGGCACATCATTTCATATACGTGCTTGATGATGGGAAGGATTGCTAGGCAACCGTACAGTGCTAAGTATATTTATTCTTGACGGATAAACAATGGTATTGTTGATTTAGATGTATACTTGTCATGTAGGCATAGAGATGTACTTTTCTCATGCTAACTGATAATTCATTTGTTGTATCCGTGTTGGGCTTTAACTGTTATACTTGAAATCATGCCCAATTTATGAAATAAGAATGGGCTTAACTTGATGTCATTGAGCTATTGTCTCTATGATTTATCCTTAATATTTTGAACTGTTATCAGTTATTGGCATTGGCATTTGACTGTTGTTTTGAGCTCATCACTGCTTTCAACCTAAGGTTAGTGTTGTTACTTATTGAGTACATTGGGTCAGTTGTACTCATACTACATTCTACACTTCGTGTGATCCAGGTACATCCGGTCGAGGTGATTTTCAGACTTGAGTTGTTGCCAATTTTTAGGAGACTATGAGGTAGTTGCCATATCGTCTGCAGTCCTTGAAGTTCTCTTTCTGTCATCTCTATCTTTATTGTTCTTATATTCAGACAGTTCTATTAGAGGATTTTGCTTGTACCTTGTTATCCAGTACTGCTTGTCTACTCGTTGACACCAAGTTTTGGGGTTGGGTGAGTTGCATCTTATTTTGTGCGAGTCAAAGTAAGATTCAACTAGTTGTTTCCCTGTTGATGGTAAAAGAGAGTGGCCACATAATATTTAAAGGTATACTAGGGTACCTATTTAATTATTAAAATTGTTATCCTATTAATCTGCTATCCGATGAGATTTTGGGTAAGGGTTCTTGTTCTTCTGAGGGGAAGGTGTTAGGCACCCCTTAAAATATACCTGAGGTACCTCCATAGGACATAGACTATGTTTAAGGAATTAGATGTCTATATTCTACTTAGTTAGAGCTTAAAGGATTTATAGCTTACTGTATGTCTTGCTTAAGGCTTACCATTTTGAAAGACAATAGAATATGTACTTTAAAAAGAGGATATAGGTTTCACTTACAAAAGCTTTTGAGAAAAGTCTACAAAATGAAAGAATTTTGGAAGTATACCGATAGTACTTATGTTTGCAAGCTTTGTAAAATATGGCTAAGTTTAAAATACTTCATCCTTTTAAAATAATAGGGCTACTTGTATAATTATAGTAAAGTAAAGGTTTTTTAAAGAAGTAGGCCTTAGGTATACCTTGAAGATTGATTCTCAAATTTTGGTACACGAATTTAAACCATTTTAAAAAGTCCTTAGTTGCAGCAGTGTTTGGTTTGCAGAAATAGCCAGCTTTTGGAAATCATTTCTGGTTCGCTTCTATTTCTGCTTTTTTTTTTTTAAAAGAGAAGGTCGTTGACTTTGCAAATCTATCTTAGTTTCAAAACTTCATGATAATCGTTAGCGAAAATAATAGTGGGAATTAAACAATAGAAATGATTAGCAATTAGAATTAGTTACTACTAAGCCATAATGCTTCTTTTATCTTTACCTATATTTTTAAGGCGTGCCTAGGTTGTTAATATCACTCAAAGATATAAAGTAAGGCATTCAATCAAATATCATAAGTTTTATATACGTATGAGAACAACAGTAAACTTATTAAAGCGATAGAGGGAAGAGATGGACTCTTGGTTTGGGTCTGAAGAAGGCTATGCCCAGTAGACGAGGAACAACAATAGCTTCAGTGACTTCCGACTCGAACTGGAACTGGGGTCTGAGTCCTTGTGAACTCAGCAGGCCCACATATTCTTAAACATGAATAACATCAATATAAGGTCCAAAATAAAAACTTTAACAAACACTAGTAATCAGGAGTGTAAATTATTGTAATGTAATGTCAAAATAGAGTAAATGAATTTATAGTGAAACCTTTTCTTTCATTTACATTAACCCTAAAGAGATTAGAAAATATCAATGATTAAGGGCTTAAGGTGAAATTCCATTCATAGCCAAGACACTCTTTGATCCCCTGGCACTTCAAAGCTCACAAGGGTCTCAAGGACCCGAGCAATGTATGTGTCAGGGAGAGCATCTCAACTACAAACTAAATCTCACTCATACATACCCCTTACCACTCATACTTACTCCTCCCTTTAGGTTTAAATGTCAATAAGGCCTTCATTGTAAATTTCAGTACAAGTCTAACAATAATACACAGGCTTAGGTATGCGTACTTCTAACAGAAACTATATAGGATGTTACTATGAACATGCAATAACAGATAATACCAAAGAGATCACAATCCTAACACCAATATGTAGTTCAGTGTTAATAACCATCAATATGCAGAAGAATGTCCAGAGAAAACAATTACAGGTACAATTAAAGAAAAGACCATTGAGTTAGACAACTTAAGAAATGGAAGAGGTACATAGTTCAAATTTACAGAGATCTTCGAACTCAACAATCTGGCTAAAAGTTTAACCAAGGTGCATGCACAAGTCAGATCTTAAGTTCAAATAGGTGCATGAGTTACTAGTTCATATAGGATCCTGAAAGAGCATCAACAAGAGTATTAAGTGAGCAAGTTGGTTTAAATTTTAATACATGATTACTTTCTCTTAAAATGTTACTGATATCCAATTCTCATTTGGCTCATTAAGAGTTAAGGCATAGTGTAATACTCAAGTAGAACAGATCATCAGAAAGGCTCTCTCAAATCCAGAAATGAATCATAGTTGACTTCTTTAAACTTAGCAAGGTTTAATCTTCATTATGTGATAGGGCGATGTAAGAACATAGGCATGGGCATGAAAGATAAACGTCTATGTTTGATAACAGGAGTGAGTACAGTAGTCCAACAACAGACAATCAATCTCAAAAATATCCCTAAGGAGTGTAAAACTACATATGATGGAGCATAGGGTCAAGCCAAATAAATTCAGCATAAAAGTTCAGAAGAAAGGAGGTATCACATTGGAATAAACAGGGTACTAATAGTAAGATGACTAGTCCAGTTACACAAGTGAATGCATCAACCCAAACATGATAGAGTTTAACTTGGTATGGTCAGATAATAGGGGGGGGTGATATACATGTAGACAAGAAGGTCCTTAGTATGATCCAAACTTAGTAGTAGATTACTAGTTCATTAAATCCTTAATCAAAGCATCCACACTACAAGAAAAATGCTCACTAGCGAAGGAAAAATTGATCCCTAATGGTGAATAGCGACCAACAAATCTGGTCTTTATAGCTTCCGCCGCTAAAGGTCTTTAAGGACGAGATATGAACTGGTCGTTAAAATTATTTCGTGACCAGTTTAGAACTGGACGTTAAATGATTTTTAAGGACCATGTTTATGGTGCCTATTTGCACATTTTAGGGACTAAATTCCCTGTCCTTAAAATGTTTTGGCAACTAGGTTAAAGCTGGTCGCTAAAACCTTTTGCGGCCACTTAAAGTTGGCTGTTATATCTTTCGCGAGAATTTTAAAGTTGGTCCTTAAGTCGAACAGGCAGCACTCAAAGCTACAGATTTAGCAACCAAATTTTCTACTTCTAAAAAGGATTTAAGGACTAACAGTCTAGTCCGTAAAGAATCAAGTCACACATCCCTAAATCACATTCAATTTGTAACAAAAAAATCTGGTAATTAATATAAAGATGATATCGCTTTCATAAAATAACTACCAAAAATGATTAACATCAGTACTTGCATCATACATCAATAATGTAAGCGAGTCACTATATTGTGTTCATAAACCCTTATCAAAAAACTATGTATCACTAATATCCCTCGACTGTAATGTAAAACTTTCTTGACATTCCTAGCAAAAAGGTATATGGTCAATCTGTACGTCGTCAAAAATATGCTTCTTCTAAACTTCAATATCGAAAACCTGTAAAAGAAATAAAAAAATTCATTTAGAAAAATTATAACAGTGTAGATGGAACAAAATCATGGCTAGACTCTATTGTTCCATTTCATCACTTGGAAAAGCTATCTTAAGCTACAGGGACAAAGAATTGAAATAAATAGTGCACAGTCTGTTATATTCGTGGGTTGGTCAAAGGAAAGATTATTAAGGTGAATGACATTATTTGAAATATCCATTTTTGGTGATATCAAAATTTACCGAGAGTGGAATGGCGGTTTCTAATCTGCTCCATCAAAAATATTCTTCTTCAACCAAATCAAAACTTACATTATATCTAGAATCAATATAGAGCCTATATTATGATGCTCAAAACATTGACCTTATTTTGGAGGGTGTAGTTCGTGACAGAGTAAATGCAAACATTGATAGCGAAGAGCTTCGACGAGCGAGTCCATCACTCCAACTAGACTGCTATTGACTAAATAGATTCAATGGCAGAATTCAATGGAATGTTTTCATCAAAAATTTATTTGACAAAGCTAATTTACATCACTGTTTCTTCTTCATCTAATTTTTTTTAAAATATTAGATGAAACTCTACAAGCTTCTCAAATAAAGGCCAACTCATTCTAATTATCTAATCTAAGTCTAAAAGTGCTGCTTTTCAAAATTTTCCTAAAGAAAAGAGGGGTGTTATATTAAAACTATGCAACTGCCTTTCTCTAATTTCCTGTATAAAAGAAAAAGGTTACCACCTGGATCATGTCCTACCTGTAAGTTCCCCACCTAGCTTCATTCTCTTTGGAGTAGGAGCTTCCAACATTCACCCAGACCTCCATTGTTTGGACATATCGTGCAGGAAGGCACAAGGGGATCCGTTTAGGCATCTCCTTGATGTGTTAAAGAAAACCCAATGCTTCTAAAAATTCAGGCCGCCATGGTTTGATTTTAGGTTCTTTAACGATTTGGTCAAATTTCTCCTCCTTGACCTACGTGCCCCAACTTTAAATCCAATACTCTCACTTTTATCACTCATACAATAACTATCAGTACTCAAAACAACCCAATTGCAAAATCCAAATCCGTTTTCTTGTTCAATCGAGAAAAAATGCACGAAAAAGAAAAAGGAAACAAAATAGATAAAAGAGAAAGAAATGAAACTCACTCTTGATTAGAAGACTATCCAATGGTATAGTTTGTGTAGAGTCGCTTGGAGTGTGATTAAAACCTTCTGAGTTCTAAGTGATGAAGTTGCAGCCTTCTGAATTCTGATGAAGTTTATTAGTCACCGCTTAGGGATTTTAAAATGAAAGAAATTTTTGGAGGGATTTTAGGGTGAAAGTGAATTTTATGAGGGATTGTACCGTGAAAGTATATTTTTGGAGCATTCTTTTTCTTTTTTACTTTAATTTCACGTTCGCACCTCTATCCCGCTAAAATCTAGTATTAGAGACCAGATATTGACTTTTATATAGACCAGAATTCATCTTGTCGTGTATTTAGAAAATAAAAAAGCATATTAGGGAGCAAAAAATATTCTCATCCCTATAAATATACTTTTAGAGACTATATCTTTAACACGTCGCTAAATGTTGGTCCCTAATAAGGCTTTTTTCTTGTAGTGCCAGTCTCATAACAAAGCTTGTACAAAGAGAGGTCATAAATTAATATAGTATAGCTTTCATATTAAACTGGGAAAATAAGTGTTAAGAAATGTTTGAGCCTATGAGTTCCAACATTAGCTTTTCTCCTCAAATTCTCCATTCTTAAGTTGTTAAAACTGGCAAGTTTCAACTTATTCTTTATGAAGCAACAAATGTATAGTGGCTTAGACATGAGTCCTTCAGAAAAGAAAGTTCATAAGTGTAGCTACATAAATACATAAACACAAGGACTAACATAGGACACTCAAGCTCATTACACAGTGATATTTTCAAGAATCACAAGATGACATGACATGTTTGAAAAGGAGATAGTCTGACAACTAAACTAGCGAGTTCAGACTACAATAGCACACTTACATTGGATCCTTAAGTGTACAATAGCAAACTTATCATGGTGGCATGGTTAACAGAGCATGAGAAGTCTTTCAACTAATAACTACAGTTCAACAGAAATTTTACAATTCAATATAGCAGATGTTATGTAATTAAGTCACGGATTAATTAACACTACTAAATCAAACAAGAATTATCATGAAGATAAGCATTTAAGTTAATAATAATGGCAGAGAACACAATGGGCAATCTAGAAATTACTAACATGCATCATAAACGAAGAGAAGACATAAAAATCACTAAATAAACACACATAATTGAAAGAAAAGATGGGGTTAGTGTACACTAACATTCTACAGAGCAAAAAACCAAGCACAGCCTCTTGTTTAGAAGTTTAGAATTCGACTGAAGCTCGGATAGTATATGAACTCAGAACCGGAGAAAAAAAAATAAAATCATTGAGAAATTTAGGGCTTTTCTCTTTCATTTTTCTATTTTGTATTAGGTGGTAGGTCGTTGTGAGGTGAGAGTATTGAAGGCTCTATTAAGACTTTGGGTTTCACAAATTCAAGTTCGATAGTGGAAGATGACGATGAGTTGATGATGTGAGCAAAACTGAATGAAATCAGAGAAGAACAGAGGGGGAAATGAATGAAAGTTTTACCTGGGTGGAAGACAACCGTTGCAGGCGAGAAAAACCATCGGACAAGAGCGAAAATTGAGAGGTCATTGCATTTGACCTCTAATTTCGAATATACATAATGAGATGCTCATGCATGCTTGATTTCGTTGCAGCACCAAAAGATTTGAAGACTTGAAGTATCATCTTTTAGTCTAAGTCTGCAAACTTAAGATTTCAAATTCATATGCTGAAATAGGGAGATATCAGCGTAACGCAGGGTCAGAAGGCATAAGGGATGATTTGGGGTAATGATTTACAACCTTGCACGATTTGGTGCAAGGTTTCTGGGACTGATGTGTCTAGGGTTGAGAGAATAGATAGAGGAAAAGGAAAGGGGGCGGCTGGGTCAGAGGTGGAATGAATTAGGGTTTTGGGGTTGGGGTTAGTCATCTCTAAGGATAAAAATCAAGAGATGGAACGAGAGATGTTACATCATTTTATAAACGACTCCGATTATTTTGAGAGTTAGGAGTTTTAAAATAATTTTATGAGAAAAAATCGATGGTCGTTAGATTATTGTGATCCAACGACAGAGATAAAATGAGACGGACCAAAACGGAATTAATCCTGGTCCGTTGATGATATGAACCAACGACCAGGACAGGTTGCGTTTGTTTTGTGAGTGAATTGGGACGGGTGACGTAGCAGAGTTTGATTGGCCTAGGGAGGGTGGCCCGTATTGCCAAGGTGGAGTAGATGGGGTTGTGTGGACTAGATCAAGTCCGTTTGGGCTTTGGTTTTAGGGCTAAAACAATTTAAAGAATAGCCATTTGTATTTAATTAGGTATTTGCAATTGTAGCCTTTTTGGTTTTTCTAACCGTTTTATAATTAATTAAATAAACTTAAATAATTTTAATAAAATATAATAGAAATTACAATCATCAAATATACTACTCCCTCCGTTCCAGTTTATGTTAACCTATTTTCTTTCGGTCCGATCCAAAAAGAATGCCCCTTTAGAAATTTAGAAACAATTTAGCTTAAACTTCCAATTATGCCCTTAATGAGAAGCTTTTGTAACCACGCAAATACTCTGGACTCCTTTTTCACTTGTTTAGCACCACAAATTCAAAAAGTCTTTATTATTTCATAAATTCCGCACTCAATCAAACAGGTTCAAATACATTGGAATGGAGGGAGGTTAATTAATTCTTTATAAAAATACTTTATTTTCAAAATTATAACATTAATTTCGAATTATTTAAATATTAGGTTAATTAACTAATATTTAACGAATAACTTATTAAATTAGTTATAAAACCTATGTAATGTATATATAGATTATATTTAATAGTCTCAAAATAGTAAGTATGAAATATTTTATTATTATGTAATACCAAATTATTAATTTCAACACTATTAATTACTATTTTGTTTCATAAAAATAGGTATTATTGATTAGAAAATACTTTCAACATATTTATTGCAAACCATTAAGTATAAATAAATTAATGTTACAAGGGAGGGTAAAAATTGGCCGTCAACAGTTGCCCCTCTTTGAGAGGAGACGATGAAAGAGTTTTCGGGCAAAAAATCGAACCAAGGCCAGTTTTGTCCATACCTCAGGCATGTATTGCAAAAATGACATATGGGTTTAAGGAAGATTATGGGTTATAGAATTAGGAGTTATGGAAGATTCTGGCTTTGGATTGCTTACATACCTCGGGCTTAACAAGGATCAGGCCTTATGTAGTTCTAGAGTTACGATTCGGAGGAGGCAATGCAATATCGTATTAATACTATACTGTGAGACGGAATATTTTGTACCCATGATAGCTCTAAATTGCGGCTTGATTTGAAAGATTTGAAGAATTAGATTTCCACTGATCGTATTTGAGTTTGAGCTTGGATCCTCGGCCCGCTTATGAGTTTATTGTCTCTCATAGCATTGTAGCTTGGTATGTTGCTTAGAAGAAGTTCTGCATTGCGATGCTTGATCCTACAAAAACAAAACATAATCATACCCATATATCGTAATGTAGATATATTAAGATGTAATGCAAATGATGCAGGAATTATGATGACTGGCTGCCGGCTAGCCGTTATTTGGGATTGGGACGACGGGATACTTGAATTTGACTTGATTGTTAGCCGAGTCATGTACCGTTGCATAGCCGTCAGAGCATTACGTATCCTCATATTGCGAGTGTCTCCATGATAGGAGTAGTTGACTTGTAATGTAGAATGTATCTCCGCGTGATAGGAGTAGTTGACTAAAATGTAAAGTATCTCCGCACGATGGGAGTTTCTGACTTAAAAATGTAATCATGCATGCAAGATTCATGAGTAAAACATCAAAACATTCGAGATAAAAATAAATAAATAAGGAGCATGCCCAAGATACTCTTTACTGCAACTAAATTATGGCGATCGATCGGCGGTATGCTTGTGATGAGGTTTGCGGCTATCCACATGTAACCTTCGATATGGCGGAGTGGTGGTGCGGAATGCTCCCATTGGCGAAGCGAGCAGTTTGTTATATACAGGGTTACGATTAGCAATGCCAACAACTCGATTTATACAGGGCGCTACGATTGATTGAGCAAACGGTTTGCCATATACATGGCTCCGGTTAGCGGGGCCAGCGACTTGTTATATACAACACGCTTCTCTGGTTGAGCAGACGGTTTGCTATACACATGGCTCCGGTTGGCGGGGCCAGCGGCTCGCTATATACAACATGCTCCACTTGGTTGAGTAGACGGTTTGCTATTTACAATATGATTCGCTTGCATTGGCGGCCTGTTTCTAAAATACCACAGAGTGGTGGGTCTACCATTGACCCAGCGTGCTCCAGTGTTGCCTCGTATCCTGTTGGTCCTGTACTCAAACAAAAATTCTTAGCAGGAGGTGTTGGTTTGTGTCGACTGTAGTCCTGGCTTTGCCTCAGGCTTGGTGAGCTTACGCCATGAAGTTTGGTAGGTGGAACGGATTATGACATTTTTAGAAAACATTTTGAAAATATTTTATCTTATGGAAAACGTCGTCGTTTCGGATTATGACATGTCTAGGAAATCCCTCTAACACGAACGTCAATTTCTGGAAGACTTTGTCCTGTTATTGTCAATCTTCTAAGATGCTTCTGATGGCGTGGCTTCTTGCTGCTGCGATTGCATCTTAATCTAAACTTAATGTGTTACAAAGGTTTTCCTAGGGTCATGACCAAACATTTTTAGGTTGCCTATATATCCGAATCAGAATCAAGTCTGAACGTAGTTCGTGGGTAACGATAATGAGAAATATGACGATGATCAAGTTTGACACAGACTGCCTACGTATCAAAATGGAATCAGGACAGTATGTAGTTCAATTACAAAAGATGATTGAATCCGATGTAGATTGCCTACGTATTCATTCCAAAGGAAATCAAGTCGCGGCGTAGTTTCGATTAGATAACAAAATAGTACTTGGAATAGGGGGAAGAGAGATAAAGAGCGGACCCTAAGTGGGTTGCCGACGTATGCCTCCGTGGGAAGTCAGGTCGGGCGTAGTTTTGTTACAACCAAAACCTATCTTTATTGTCTTTAAATGGAGTATCTCTTGATTGCATCTGAGATGATACGCTTTACGCTGGCTTTTCCATCCATCTCTGCCAAGATCAGAGCTCCTCCGGACAGCACTCGGTGGACCACGTAGGGATCTTGCCAATTTGGCACAAACATTCCTTTCGCTTCTTCTTGATGAGGGAATATCTTCTTCAAATCCAACTACCCCGATATAAATTTGCGAGGTTTTACCCTTTTGTTGAATGCACTGGCCATCCTATTTTGATATAGATGACCATGGCATACTGCGTCCACTCTCTTCTCGTCAATGATCATGAGTTGCTCCTGCCTAACCTGTATCCATTTTGCATCGTCCAACTTGGCTACTTGAAGGACTCTAAACAACGGTATCTCGACCTCTGCGGGTATCACGGCTTTAGTGGCATCCACCAACATGTATGGTGTTGTCCCAGTGGATGTCCTCATGGTAGTCCGATAACCTAGTAAGGCGAAGGATAATATCTCGTGCCATTGCCTATGATTGTCCACTATATTTCGTAGAATCCTCTTGACGTTTTTATTGGTTTCTTCAACTATTCTATTGATTTTCGGTCTATAGGATGTCGAGTTGTGGTGGACAATTTTGAACTTCTCACAAATTTCCCTCATGAGATCAATATCGAGATTGGCTGCATTGTCTGTTATGATTGACTCAGATATCCCAAATTGGCTAACTATGTTGTTACGGATGAAATCTACCACTACTTTCTTGGTAACGGCTTTGTGTGTAAAAGTTTCGACCTATTTGGTGAAGTAATCAATTGCTACCAAGATAAAACGGTGTCTATTTGATGCAGCTGGCCCTATAGGTCCAATTTTGTCCATGCCCTAAATGGCAAATGGCCAAGGCGAACCCATTAATTCAACTCATTAGGTGGAACCTGGATGAAATCCCCGTGGATCTGGCACTGGTGACACTTGTGCACATAGCGGATACTATCACTTTCCGTCGTCATCCAAAAGTATCCTGCTATGAAAATCTTCTTGGCTAAGGTGAAGCCGTCCATGTGGGGTCCGCATGTCCCTGCATGTATTTCTTCTAGCAGTCTAGTTGCTTTACCGGCATCTACACATCTTAAGAGACCCAAATCTAGGGTCCTCCTATATATGACTTCCCGTTGGGGAAAAGTGATTTGCTATCCTTCTGGGTGCTTGCTTCTGAGCATTGGTAGCGCTCTCTGGATATTCTCTTATTTCAAGGAACCTTTTGATGTCATGGTACCACGACCTACCATCTGGCTCTTCGTCTACATGGAAATAGTATGCATGCTGATCTCTAATATCTACCTCAATAATGTCGATGTAATTATTATCTGGATGCTGGATCATGGATGATAAGGTTGCAAGAGCATCGGCAAACTCGTTCAGAATCGTGGGAATGTGCTTGAACTCGATGTTTTAGAACTTCTTGCATAGCTCCTTTAGGCAGTGGGGGTACGGAAGGAATTTAACTTTCTTGATAGTATATTCCCCTTGAACTTGGTGTATCAACATATCAGAATCTCATATGATCTCAAGCACCTTGATGTTCGTGACGACCGCCATCCTAATCCCGAGGATGCATGCTTCGTACTCGGCCATATTATTGGTGCAAGGGAACCTTATCTTTGTTGATACCGGGTAATGTTGTCCTTATTCTGAAATTAGGACTGCCCCAATTCTTACTCCTTTGAAATTAGCTACTTCGACGAAGAACAGTCTCCATCCTGGGTATGACTCTGTAATGTCCTCTCAGGTGAACAACACCTATTCATCCGGAAAGTATGTAGTGAACAACTCATGATCATTGTCCTCTGGATTCTCCCTAAGGTGGTCAGCTAAGCTTGTCCTTTGATGGCCTTCTGTGTTATGTACACAATGTCAAATTCACTGAGAAGAATCTGCTAGTTGGACAATTTTCTTGTAGGCATTGGCTTCTGGAATATATACTTGGGCGGGTTGAGCCAAGATATTAGATGCGTGGTGTATGCTAACATGTAATACCTCAACTTCTTGGCAATCCAAGTCAAGGCACAGCAAGTGCGCTATATCAGATTGTATTTGTCACATAGTGTAAACTTCTTGATTAAAAAATAGATGGCTTGCTCCCTTCTCCTGGTCCCATCATGTTTTTCCAACACACATCCAAATGCATTGTCCAAAACTAACAGGTATAACAACAATGGCTTCTCGGGTCCGGGAGGAACCAACACTGGCGGATTTGATAAGTAGTCCTTGTTCTTGTTGAAGGCTTTCCGACACTCTTCTGTCCATTTTGTAGCGGCATCTTTCTTCAGCAGCTTGAAGATAGGCTCACCAATTACCATTGAAGGGGCTATGAATCGGCTGATGTAATTTAGCCTACCAAAGAAATTCATCACATCCTTTTTGCGGTTAGGTGGTGACAAGTCATGAATAACTTTGATCTTTGAAGGATCCAACTCTATCTTTTTTCTTCATATGATAAAACCGAACAATTTTTCGGCAAGGACTCCGAATGCACATTTTGTAGGACTCAACTTCAAACTATACCTCCACAAGCGCTCGAAAAACTTCTTCAGGTTGTCCAAATGTTCTGAACTCTTTCGAGATCTGATGATGACATCATCCACACATACCTCGATCACTTTGTGAATCATGTCGTAAAAGAGGGTTTTCATGGCCCTCATATATGTAGCACCAGCGTTCTTGAGGCCGAATGACATGAATCTATAGTAGTAAACTCCACATGGCATAGTGAATGTTGTCTTCTCTACATCTTCTTCATGTATCATGATCTGATGGCACCCAGAGAAAAATCCATGAACGACTACAGCTCGTGCTTCACGCACTTGTCGATAAGGATCTTCCCATACTTCTTTTGTTACCATCTCGATAATCAACATATATCCTGATCTTCCCATCCTTCTTTGTTATCGATACGATATTTGCCAACCATGTGGGATAATCGGTAACTATCACTATGTTTTCCTTTATCTGCTCGGTTACTTCTTCTTTTATCCTCAAACTCAGGTCCGGTTTGAACTTTCTGGGTTTCTGTTTGGCTGGCGGTCTGGCAGGACTAGTAGGCAATCGATGTGAAACGATGTTGGTGCTCAACCCAGGCAAGTTGTCATACAACCATGTGAATACGTCGATGTACTGTTGGAGGAGCTCGACCAATTTTTCTTTCTAGTCTGCTTCCAGATAGATGTTGATTCGAGTTTCTTTCACGTCTTCTTCGCTTCCCAGGTTGACTACTTCTGTCTCCTCAAGGTTAGGATTTTTCTAGCTTTCCAACTGTTCGATCTCTTGTGGGAGATTATCTAGCATCATTCTCTCGTCATATTCTTCATAATCTAGATCCCTTTGCTCGAGGTTTTGTTGCTTTTCATAATCGTAAAACGCGAATTTTTATCTGTTTGATTACTGAAAAGAAAAACTAAGTATAAATGAAGCGATAAATAAGTTTGTAATAATTTTAAGAAAATATTTCTTTCATTTTATCAAAAGAGGAACGGTTAAGGCTCAAGGAGGTAATTTACAAATGATTACATGCACGGTTAAATCCTGGATTGACCGTGTTTTTTTACACAATGTTTTACAACTCCACACTACCAAGACTTCCGGTGAACCAAAGACGGGCTGGCAGTCTAATTCTGCAAGTCCCCTCTTGGTTCGGCATTTGTCATTGCATTCTTCGATCATGGTCATGAACAACCTTCCCATTGCATTGACGATGTCGTCTTCTGGTGTGGAGATGACCCAAACCCGAAACACGATCTAGCACAAAAGTTTTCTTCACAAAGCCAATTTACAAGTCTTTCCAGTTGGAGGCTGATACCCTATGCTGGCTCTACCTTTTTTCCCACTTGGCTCAATTGGCTATGTTATGCCATCTAATCAGGCTCCCAGCCTGGTTCCTGCTCTGTGCCCATACTTCATCATTTCTCTCATACCAATCTTTGATTTGTATAGTGACTGCATATCCAGACTTCAATTGATCTCTTCAATCTCCATGGTCTGCATGATCGCAACTACATGAAAAGAGACCCTGTCTAATCCTTTTATGAATGGAACTGCATGTTCCAGATAAGCTGACTAGATCCATTCACCATGAACTACAATCTCTTGACGACCACACTCAAACTTCATGCACTAATGGAGGGTAGATGGGACTGCCCCTGCCATATTTATCCATGGTCTTCCTAGCAACAGGTTATATGAGGATGAAATTTCCATCACTTGGAGTGATATGGGAAACTCAGTTGGTCTGATTTGCAGAGCCAAATAGATTTCCCCAATGACGTCCTTCTGTGACCCGTCGAAACTCTTACCCTCACATGACTTTATTTTACTTCCCTCAGGTGAATACCCAACTCTCGTAGGGTAGAGTGATATGTAAATCTCTATTGTGACCCATGCCCTCTATGGGAATTTCATCTCTTCGGAAGGTGATCATATTGGCTTCGACCATCTTCCCGATGGTTATTGCCAGTGCCTCGCTAGTAGTAGTGTTGCTCAGCATGATCACACCACTTAACACTTCATCAAGGCGGCTTCTGACTGTCAGAACTCATCAGTAGATCCATGATTGATATTTGTCCAGCGGCTTTCTTTAATTCTTCCTCGACGAAGTATTCTTTGGTTGACTTCTTCTTCCAAAATTCTGCAGCTTATGGATCTGTTATATTCCTTCTCTAAATCTATTCCCTTCCTGGATTCCCTCTGTTTACTTCCTCTGAAGCGTAACACCTCCCTGACCTGGTCATTCTGTGAGCCGCTACGGAATTTGTCATCCTGGCTTTCCCTTTATGCTGATATGTCCATGGGACTGTCTTGTATTCCTGATTCTCTTGATCCTTGATAGTGGCGGTGGACTGTTGCTGATATGTCTAGACCAACACTGTAGGTTTTAACTGTACGGTGATTATTAGAGTCTTTCGGGGTGGAACCCTCACAGACTCAGTATTCCCTATTGTGAAAGTGATTCCTTTTAAGTCATACTCTTCATCCAGGGTGATCATATTAACTCCTTAATTCGGATGGTTTGGCAATGGGTTACGGTTCACATTGGACGGAGCTGGGTGCACTGAATGGCTCCACTTTTGATTAGAAACTCAATTTCATTTTTCAGTCTGAAGCAATCCTCGATATCATGCCCCGGTACTTTTGAATGGTAGATGCACTATTTGGTTGCATCAAAGTATTTCAAAGGATACTCAGGAATCCTCTATTCTATCGAATGTATCAAGCCAACTATTTTCAGTATTTCAAACAGTTAAGCCAAAGGTTTGGTAATTACGGTGTAGTTTCTGGGACATCTTTCTTCAAAATTTGGGCGAGGTCGGGGTGCATAGGTTGGCCGATTTTGATGAGTGGTAGTTTGAACTGGAGCGTGTGGTTGTGGTAGATTTGGATTTTTATAGGCGCAAGGTAGGTTATATTGAGGTTGGGGATTGTTGTATGGTTGTGTATTGTATACTGGAGCATAAGTAGGTAGGTGTGGGGAATGGGTATTTGGAGAGTAAGAGTTGTTTCCATGGTGTGGATTGGACCGGTAATAAGGAACGATTGCTGATACCTCTTCTTTTTTCTTCTTCCCACTGCCTATTGAACCAGATTGGATTTTTTTGCTAGCTGATTGCAATGTAGCCATAGATTGTACCTTGCTGGACTTTATGCCTTCCTCTAAAAAGTCTCACATCTTATGAAGTTCGGGGAACTTCTGCCCTATCATGCACATCATTTTCTCAAAGTAGATTCCTTCTTATGCTCTAATGGAATACTTAGTCAACTCATTGTCATCTAACATGGGTTGTGCTCTGGAGGCCTCCGACCTCCATCGACGTGCATACTCTTGAAATGATTCTAACGGCTTCGTCTACAAGTTTACTAGAGCGAACCTAACCGGGGTAATTTTTGTGTTGAACCGAAAATGGTTCATGAAATCTTCTCTCATATCCTGGCATTCCCTCCAGTTTCTGGGATCTTGTCGAGTGTACCAAGTAAGTGCCTCCCCTGTAAAACTCCTTATGAATAGCTTCATTCTGAATTTCTCATTTCTTCCTACTCCAACTAGCTTACCACAATAGGCTCTCAAGTGTACATGGGGATCACCTATCCCATCAAAGATATCAAACTTCGGAGGCTTGTACGCTATCGGCATGTCACATTAGGGTGTACACAGAAATCCTCATAATCGAGACTTTCTCTCCCCCGAGGGACCTGAAGGTTTTTCATTTGTTTTCTCAATGCCCGCAACTGTTTGGATACCGACTCTTCCTCCTTATATTTGGATTCCCTTTCCATTTCGGCATATTAATCGACTTCATAAGGCAGCCTGACCGTGACGGTCACAATGAAAGTGGGTTCTGAAATGACATATATGGGAGGAACATATCGCTCGTGTGTAGTGGTATCTGCCGTGGATATGTTCTAGTTTTGGTTAGTGGAGAATGTGCCACCATCACGAGGAGGGGTATGAACTTTGTTGGTAGATACAGTGGGATTTTGAGGTGTTTGAATGTAATTTGGTATATAAGGGGTGTGTATGGGAGGGTTTGGTGGGTTCGCACGGGTTAATGGGGTATAATCTATGTAGTTGATATAGGCTATAATCTCATGTCTTAGTCGCTTATTGCTCTGTAATTTATTGAACTTTAATTGTGTTCGAGCTTTAGTTGTTAGTGTTTTGTACTTATTGTGTGTTTTATGCCTTGTAGGACTGATTTCGAGCTATGTAGATGTTATGGATTAAATTTGAGTTATTTGGAGCTTTGAAGTCTGAGTAAAAGCCCAAGATATTCAGATGGGATCGCGTTCGAGGGTCGAGAACCACATCTGGATATCAAAAAGCAAGTCAAAATCCTACTCCGAGAAATCCCCACTGTCGTGGTGCGTGGGGCACCGCACTTGTGCGTTTTCATGCTATCTGTCAGAAACTAGCTCTTTGGATTTCCCCACTAATCCCCTGCAAGGGCATCGCCCCATGTGGCGCGTCTGTGCAACTTTTACAGAGTGAAAATTCTATTTCGGCTATGAGAAGGTGGTTTCATCTGGGTCCGACCCTACTTGGTATAAATACATGGAAAAACATTATTTTCTGGACATTCTACACATATTCGACCTAAGGAAGCTAAGGAGGAGTGGAAGAAGCAAAAGCACATCATTCTTTCCTCACTCAAGACCCTAGTTTTGGTTGAATTTATTCCTTTACTTTTATTATAATTGTGATGAATTACTCCATATCTATGGAGTAGTTCCCTTTAGGGTTTGATGGATTTTGTGTATTGATATTTATTTGTGGATTATAACTCTAGTTTTATGTATTGAATCAGTTTGGATGATTTAATTGTTGCATCTATTTTTACTTGTTCATGTAATTGAGAGAGGCATAACTTCTGATATCTTTGTATTATATTCTCAATTGAATTCGTAGATTCTTCTTAGTAATCGAGAGAGCCTAGTTGAATAATTGATTAAGCCTAGTTAGCATTCACTACGAATTCTTGCATACCTTCACCGCGCTTAAATTGGTTCATCTCGTGAGGTTAAGACTTAATCGAGAGAGGAGTTTCTACAATACGTTTGAACTAATAATTGAGTGAATTCGAGAGAATCACTTAAACATTAGAAGTGAATTATCTAGAGTTAGATCCCAAAAATTATCTTGCATCTATTCTATCAAAACTCTATTTTCTCCCACTGATAACCTTCTCTACTTACTCATTGCTTCGATTGTCATTAGTTAATAGATCTAGATGCTTAGTTAATTGTAGCACTAATCACATAAATCTTAGTTGTTGATCATCTTGGATAGCAATCAAGCTAGAAACTGCGAACACATTGTTTAAATCCAATTCATGTGGGTACGATATTATATTATACTATATTCGACTAGCGAGCATATTTAAGTATTTGTTTTGCGCTCGTCAAACTTTAGCACCGTTGCCGGGGATTGGCAATCAATAGTGTTTGAAATAGTTTGTAGTGCTAATTCAGGAATTTTTCCTTTTCTTTTATTTTATTTTTCCATTTTTACGTTTGGTGTTCTTCAACTATGCACAGGCTACAAGTTAGATTGGTGCATGACTCGAGCTTCTAGGAAAGAAGTGCTACCATGCGAACCAGAGATAGAAAAATAACTACTACAGTTGAGGAAGGAAAGAAATCTCACCGAGACATCGAAAAAGGTTGAGCAATCCTCAACCAAAGATATGGCTGGAACCGGTGATGATAATATAGATTTGGCTGCAAGAGAAGCATCCCAAAAATGAGAAAAAGTTGTACGAGATGGTGAGTATGCAGCTCTTAGAGATGCACAAATTGTCTATGAAGAAGGGAGGGGTCGAAGAATTACTCAAAATCAACCCTTGGCTGCAGAACCGGAGCTAGGAAATCACTTGGCAATTATGCTAGACCGGTCTACAACCAAGAATTATCAAGTGTGAGACCACCTCCAATTGCAGCTAATAATTTTGAGTTAAACTAGGGGTTGCTTCAAACCCATCAAAATTGTTGTGTCTTCAGAGGGAAGATGAACGAAGATCCAAACAACCGTGTAATGGACTTCGAGGAGATTATGAACACCTTTCAAATACAATGGTGTGTCACAAGATGCCGTTTACTTAAGGGAATTCTCCTTCACACTCAAAGATGATGCAAAGCAGTGGCTTCGAAGCTTGCATAATGGCTCGATTAGAACATGGGATGAGATGACCAGAAAATTTCTTGATAAATATTTCTCATCAGCTAAGACGTGTAAGTTTAGAAGAGAAATCCATAACTTCTGCCAGAAATATATTGAAACTGTGTTTGATGCTTGGAAGAGGTTTAAGGAGATAGTCTGAAAATGTCAACATAGTGGAATTGAACTATGGATACAACTCCAGGACTTTTGGGATGGATTGACACCGGCCTCACGTAGACATTAAACAATGCAGTTGGTGGCCTGTTAATGAAGAAGAATCCAGACGAGATAGTTAAAATTCTTAATGAGTTGTCTGAAGATGAAAATCACTGGCCCTCTGAGAGTGCTGAAAGAAGAAGATCGACGGGTGTTCACCAGGTTTATGCTAACACATCTGTCCAGGTACTGTCGCGCCTCGTTATCTCGTGAAAGCGGGTTTCGACCCGTGACAACTCTTTTAAGGAAGGGTGTTAAAAGAGAGAGTCGCCACCAAACGGGTTTGAGGTGCGTTAGGGCACCTATTTTGCAGATAACTCTGTTTGACTAGTTTACGTCACCAAAGATCGGGTAAGGGCTCGAAATTACCTTGAAGAGAAGGTGTTACGCACTCTTCGAGTTCCACAACTGTGGATCCCAGCCAAACTCAATTATATGAATTGGTCTATGTGATCAAAGATAAAAAAACAAGGAAGTTGGGAAGTTCATTATTAAACACAAAATAATTGATTTGAAAGACAAGGTGGGAGGGTCCTTATTTTTTTAGCCTAAAGGATCACCCCGTGCAACATAAATAATATTTTGTAACTCCCTCAAGATGGGGTGTTACTCATATTATTTAGCGGGCACAGACTATGATCTCCTGCTACCCGATTACTCTCTTTAAGTTGATACCTAAAGCGCACCAGTTGATTCTAAATCGTACCCTATGTGTGCACTACCCGTCCCATGCCTATGGTCCAGGAGGCTTTGGACCTCTATTTAGGTAGTTCTAGACTTCACTTAGGCTGCTCAAAAAATGATAAAACTAATCGATAGGCAAAACAAGTTGGACTTCATATAAAAGCAATTAAGGGCTCAAGTTAGCCTCCGCACTTCGACACGAATACACGCAAACACATTGAGCATTTGACAGTTGCAGATTTTAGACTAATTAAAGTTGTTGAATCCTACAGGCATGATCTCTATGTGATTTTGGATTTTAATGGGCAGACAGTTTCATATATAGAAACAAATTTCTTAATACGATTTCTAGAAGACTACGCAGTTGCCTACTGATATCGCATTTTCTACAAGATAATATCTTACTTTCTAATCCTTCACATAGCATCTCTTGCCTAACAACTAGCATAAAAATAGATCACATATTTTTAGAGCCACAAAACCAAATCTAATTGTTATTACCATTTTCAAGGTAAATAGTTTGGCGCCCACAGTGGGGCTAAAAATAATAGTGATTGTTTTCTTGCTGGTTTACTACATAACGCAAGTTATCTTTCACACTTTTTCTTGTCCAAGATCTTTGATTTCAAGTCAAAATGTCTGACTCAGTAAACGCACGTGAAAACAACAATCTTGAGGACCACGGAGAAAATGGTGTAGTTGTTCTAGGTGTTGGTGTACCACCACGAAACCCTGAGGATGTGCTAGAACCAATTCTCGTGGACGTGGTCTCGCGCGATGCTCAACACGTCGAAATAAGCTCCCACACCAACAGGAGCATACACCAAGGAGATCGACAAGAAGCTCAAAAAACCACGGCTCAGGAAGAACAAGGGGTTAGCCTTCACATCATCTTCGAGATGTTACAAGCACAATAGCTGGTGGTTGCTCAGCTGCAGAGCCACCAGAAAACTCTCAGCACGGTAGCACCGGAAATGGCTCTCCGAGCCGAGCAGGTACCAGAAAGATTGAGCAACAACGGGTCGGCAGCCGACCTCGCCATCATAAAGATGCTCGAGGACCTCACAAAGAGGATCGAGTCGAGCGAGAAGAAGATAAAAGCCAACGACAAGAAGGTAGAGACCTACAATTCTAGGGTCGATCAAATTTCGGGCGCACCCCCGATCTTAAAGGGTGTAGATTCAAAGAAGTTCGTACAAATGCCGTTCCCACAGGAAGCGGCCCCAAAACCCAGAATTTTGAGGGTCCTCCTCAAAATTCTGCCCCAGTTTCTGACAATGGGGAAAATGAAGATTTTATTAATATGTGACCGAACCCACCGGGCTGCCTACATATCCACTCTTAAACAGGAATCAGGTCACGCGTAGTTCAGTTACATCAAATGAAGAAATGTAAACAATCTAAACATTGTATCTCTTGACTGCGTCTAAGTTGATAGGCTTTGGCCAAATTTCTCCGTCCATTTCTAGAAGTATGAGTGCTTCTCCTGCTAGTAACCTGTGAACCATGTAGGGCCCTTTCCAATTAGGCAAGAATTTTCCTTTGGCCTCATCATGATGTGGGAAGATTCGCTTCAGCACCAGCTTCCCCGGTGCGAACTGTCTAGGTATGACCCTTTTGTTGAAACCTCTGGACATTCTACTCTAATAAAGTTGATCATGGCATACCGCATTCATTCCTTTCCCGTCAATAAGAGCTAATTGTTCGTAGCGACTTCTTATCCATTCTGCATCACTGAGTTCTGCTTCTTGTATAATTCTCAAAGAAGGAATTTTGACTTCGGCGGGAATGACAGCTTCGCTACCGTAAAACAACATGTAGGGAGTTGCTCTGGTTGATGTGCGGACTGTTGTACGATACCCTAATAATGCAAATGGTAATTTCTCGTGCCATTTCTTGTGGTTGTCTGCCATTTTCCTTAGAATTTTCTTCATGTTCTTGTTGGCGGCCTCCACGGCTCCGTTCATTTGAGGTCTGTATGCTGTGTAATTCTTATGCTTGATTTTGAAGGTCTCACACATGGCTTTTACTAAGTCGCTGTTGAGATTGGCGACATTGTCGGTGATGATGGATTCTGGTACCCCGAATCGCCAAACAATACGATCCCTGACAAAATCTGCGATGACTTTCTTGGTTACAGCCTTGTAAGATGCAGCCTCAACCCATTTTGTGAAGTAGTCTATGGCCACTAAAATGAACCTGTGCCCGTTCGAAGCGGCAGGCTCGATCGAACCGATGAGATCCATTCCCCAAGCGGAAAAAGGCCAATGTGCACTTGTTGCATTGAGTTCTTTTGGTGGTACCCGTATCATATCTGCATGTACTTGACACTGGTGACACTTTTGGATGTACCTGATGCAGTCCGTTTCTATAGTCATCCAAAAGTATCCTACTCTTAATGTCTTCCTGGATAAAACAAAACCATTCATGTGTGGTCCGCATGTTGCGGCATGTATCTCTTCGAGCACTTTGGAAGCTTCCTTGGCGTCAACGCACCTTAATAATCCTAGGTCTGGAGTCCTTCTGTACAGAATTCCTCCACTTTGGAAGAAATGATTGGATAATCTTCGGAGTGTGTGTTTCTAAGTAGGGTTCGCATGCTCCGGGTATTCTCCTTTTGCCAAGTATTCTTTGATAACATAAAACCACGGATGCCCATCCGTTTCTTCTTCAACGTGAGCCCAATAAGCTGGCTGATTAGGGATTATTACTGGAATGGGGTCGATGAAATTCTTGTCCGGATGTTGTATCATGGAAGATAAAGTAGCCAGTGCGTTGACGAACTTGTTCTGGAAACATGTTTAAATTCTATCTTTGTGAACCTCTTCATCAACTCTTGCACGTGATACAGGTATGGCAATATTTTGGTATTCTTGGTATCCCACTCTCCTAGAACCTAATGTTGTCTGAATCACCAATTACCAGCAGTTCCTGGATATTCCTGTCGATGGCCATATTGAGCCCCATGACGAAAGCCTTGTATTCTGCCATATTGTTGGTGCACGAAAACCCGAGCTTCGCGGATACCGGATAATGTTGACCCATCTCTGACACCAAAACTGCTCTGATACCCACTCCTTTGAAATTTGCCGCCCCGTCAAAGAACATTCTCCATCCGTCGTAAGTTTCGGTGATATATTCCCCTACAAATGATACCTCTTCATTGGGAAAATACATTTTTAATGGTTCGTATTCTCCACCTACGGGATTTTCCGCAAGATGATCCGCCAACGCTTGCTCTTTGACCACCTTCTAAGCTATATAGATGATGTCGAACTCACTTAGTAGTATCTGCCATTTTGCTAACTTCCCTGTGGGCATGGGTTTCTAGAAGATCTATTTCAGAAGATCCATCCTTGATATGAGATATGTAGTGTAGGCACAGAAGTAGTGCTCAATTTTTGAGCTATCCATGACAATGCGCAGCAGGTGCATTCCAGCAAGGAATACCATGCTTCGGAGGGTGTGAACTTCTTACTCAGATAGTAAATGGCCTGCTCTTTTCTCCCCATCTCGTCGTGTTGTCCCAAGACACAACTGAAAGCTCCATCTAGTACGGACAGATAGAGTAGCAGAGGTCTACCAGGTTCTGGCGGGACCAAGACTTGTGGTGTGGATAGGTACTCCTTCATTATATCAAAAGCTTTTTGACATTCTTCAGTCCAACTTGTTGCAGCATCTTTCTTCAGCATTTTGAAAATTGGCTCACAGATCACGGTCGATTGTGCTATGAAGAGGCTGATGTAATTGAGACGCCCCAAGAAGCTCATAACATCTTTCTTGCTCTTCGGAGGTGGAAAATCTTGGATAGCTTTGACCTTTGAAGGGTCTAATTCAATCCCTCGACGACTGACGATGAAACCTAGAAATTTCTAACAGGGACTCCGAAGGAAAACTTTGCAACATTCTATTTCAGATTGTACCTTCAAAGTCGATTAAAGAACTTCCTTAAGTCTGCTATATGATTTGTGCTTCTTCTGGATTTGATGATGACATCATCCACGTACACCTCTATTTCTTTGTGAATCTAATCATGGAAAATAGTCGTCGTGGCTCTCATATAAGTGGCTCTCATATAAGTGGCTCTAGCATTCTTCAGGCCAA
Source organism: Nicotiana attenuata (assembly GCF_001879085.1). Classification (NCBI taxonomy): domain Eukaryota; kingdom Viridiplantae; phylum Streptophyta; class Magnoliopsida; order Solanales; family Solanaceae; genus Nicotiana; species Nicotiana attenuata. The sequence goes on along the minus strand of NC_031994.1, from coordinate 45,643,227 downwards.
ACAGCATCATTTTATAACAATACATCCCCCATGGAGTGATAAAGGCTATTTTCCCGGCATCTTCCTCATCCATCCAGATCTGATGGTATCATGCGAAGCAGTCCACGAAGGATTGGAGTTCATGCTTGGCACAATTGTCGATCAATATGTGTATATTGGGTAACGGAAAAATCATCTTTGGGACTTGCTTTTTTAAATCCCAATAGTCGACACATACTCTGACCTTCCCATTCTTCTTTGGAACTGGCACAATGTTAGCCAACCAAGTAGGGTTCGACCACTCTAAGAACCTTAGCTTTAATCTGCCTGGTGACTTCCTCTTTGATTTTTAGACTCATATCAGGCTTGAACTTTCTGAGTTTCTTCTTTACAGGCGGACACATTGGGTCGTTAGGTAGTTTATGAGCCACTATAGATGTGCTCAAACCGGTCATATCATCATAAGACCATGCAAAGATATCTTCCTATTCTTTCAGGAAATGGGTGTACTCTTCTTTCTCTGATGGTGAGAGGTGAATGCTTATGCAAGTTTCTTTGACTATTTCAGAATCTCCCAAGTTGACTATCTCGGTTTCGTCCAAATTTGACTTAGGCTTGTTCTCGAAATTTTCCACCTCTCTGACAATTTCCTCAGGGATCATATCTTCTTCTTCTATTTTCGCTGAATCACTATCCTTATGTTGCGTTGTCTCATTACATGTTACAGTTGTCAGTTCATCGGGATAAGTAAAAATAATGTTGTAGAGAGAAAATGTAAAGGATAACAATAAATACTAAAATAGTAATGCATTAGATAAATCTTGCAACATTAAAACAAGTACGGCTCGATGACTCAAGCAATTATTTCAAAACAAAATGTGTCTAAAACTAAATACTAAAAACGTCTTTAATGCTACATATTGCTTTTAAAAATAGATCATGCTAATTTCCGAGCTACCTACGAACTCGACGGGCCCGGGACGGTGTAGCAGTCCAGTTCTTGAGAACGGATCCTTTCTCCATGGTCTGAATTGTAAGGTCTTCCTCCTCATCCTCCTAAACTACTGCATTGCAGTCTATGTTTTACCATCCAGAAATAAGTTCCTCAGGCCAACTAAAGCATCATCTTCTTCAGATCCCCATATCACGTCAGTCTGTTGAAATGTTTGGTGCAGATGCGGTATTGGCTGTTCAAGTGGGTAATAAGGACCACGCCAAGGTGGCAACCAATTATGATACTCGTGCCAGGTGTTTTCATACCCTAGCCCAAAAGTTGTGCCATGACGCTTTAGCTGTATTGGTTTGGTGATCCCTTGGAGATCCTTGCCGGGACCCTTGCCGGGTTCGTACCCTGTCCATAACAGCATGCTTTTAATCAAATTTCTCCACCACTTGTCTTTCTCAATTGCATTGATGCGCTCGATGCAATGGTACGTTTCTCCACCCAACTTCCTTCTATTCTCGACAACCGGAACAGTTTGATTGGTGTGAATGGGGTTACTCCAATCCCCGTGGATGATTACTTTCTGATGGTTCCATTCAAACTGCACAGCCTGATGTAGAATGGAGGCCACGGCCCCAGTAGCATGTATCCAAGCTCGTCCCAACATCAGATAATATGTGGCGGATATGTCCAATACTTGAAACTCAACATCAAACCAAGTTGGGCCCATCTACAAACATAGGTTGATTTCCCCGATCGTGGCCCTTTGGGACCCATCGAGTGTTTTCACATTCATAGTTCCTGCTCGTATTTCATGCTAGCCTTTACCCATTCTCTTCAAAGTAGTCAACGGACAAATGTTGCGGCTCGAACCCCCATCTATTAGGATTCTGGCTATGAATTTATCCTCAAATTGTTCTGTGATGTGTAGTGCCTTGTTGTGACTCACTTTTTCTGGTGGCAACTCGTCTTCGTGAAAAGTGATGTTTTGACTTTCCAACACTTGTCCCACCATGTTTGCCATTTCTCCGCTAGTGATATTGTTGGGCACTTAAACTTCGTTCAACACTTTCATCAATGCATTCCTACGCTCCTCCTAATTTTGTGGTAATGATAGAATGGATATCTTTAGTAGGGGTTTTGTTCAGATGATCAACAACAGAATATTCTCTTGCTTGCACCTTTCTCCAAAGATCGTCTGGGCCAGTTTCAATGATAGGCTGTTTGGGAGTGGCTTCTTTGCATGTTCCTCCCAAATGCTCGGGTGTGTAAACCCTACTGGTCCTAGTCATACTTTGCGCTGCACCAGCTTATTCCATTTTCCCTTTCCGTTTCTTCTTGCCTCTGCAGCGTAGTCCCATGGTATAGTATTGGATTTAGAGGACGGTATGGGTGCTACTTTCACAATGAAGGGTGTGGTCACTTCCACCTCAAACGGAGTTGGCGTGGCTGAAAGCGTTGTTACTTCTACCTCAAACGGAGTTGGTGCGGCTACTTCGACCTCAATCGGTGACTGAATCTACACTATAATAGGTGTTAGAGTGACTGGAGGTATTTTAGGTTCATCCCCTTTACGAATGAGCCCGATCGATCCATCTGGATCCCATTCATCCTTAGTTTCTATCACATTTACCCCTTTGCCTCTGTGATCCGGGAGGGGGTTGTTGCAGACATTTGGTGCAGCCTCTTTTGCTTGTATAACCTTGGTGTCAATCAATGTCTGGATCTTATCCTTCATACTGCAACACTTATCAATAGTATATCCATTCATGCCCGAGTGGTAGGCACATATCTTGTTTGGATTGACCCACTGAGAGGAATTTTCCATAGCAATGGCGGGAATAGAAGTGACATAACCAGTAGACTTTAGTCTTTCATACAATTGATCGATGGCTTCAGCAATAGGAGTGTATTGTGTGGGTGGTCTACGGCCGAAATTTGGTCTAGGTTCTTGGCAGTTTTATCGAGCTGGTGGTGGTGAGTGGTAATATGCTGGTTGGGTATTATAAGTATGGTAGATGGCGACGAGTTGTTAGTATCTGGGAGGTGAAGGATGATATGTGGGTGGTGGGGTTTGGTATGTAAGAAGAGATTTCGGACCCTGGGCTACCATTATTGCACCAACTTCTTTCTTTTTAGATATACCCCCTAACTGCAACGCTTTGTTTGTAGCTTGGAATGCCTCAAAGTTTGTCAGCGTTCCGCTTTTAGTTCCCTTTTCTATTCTTTCTCCTAATTGATGATGTCAGACAATTTATGGTTTTCAATAACCATCAACCTCTCATAGTATTATGGACCTTGAGCTCTGACGAAGAACTTATTCATCTGTTCTTCTTCTAACGCTGGCCTTACCTTTGCAGCTTTCGACCTCCATCGAGTAGCGTACTCGTGGAAAGTTTTTGTTGGCTTCTTCTTAAGATTCTGAATAAGACGTCTGGCGCATTTTCTGTATTGAACCTGAACAGATCCATAAAATTTGATGCCATGCTTACCCAGTTAACCTATTTCTTTGGGTTTTGAGTGATGTACCAAGATAGGGCATCTCCAATGAGGCTCCTCATGAATAGCTTCATGCGTATTCTTTCATCTTTACCAACCCCTACGAGCTTGTCACTGTATGTTCTCAAATGTACCTTCGGATCACCTGTCTCGTCGAACATCTCGAACTTAGGAGGTTTGTAACCCTCTGGTAGTTCTACGTCCAGCTGAATACACAAATCTTCATAATTCAGACCTTCGATGCCTTTACCGCCTTCAACACCCTGGACTCGACTAGTAAGCTTCTTGAGCTCCTCTGCCATCTTCTTGATTAGCAGGTCCTTCTCGGTGGACTCCGGTATGTATAAGGTCTGTTATGGTGTATGGGGTAAGGTTTCTACGTATATCGGGTTGCTTTGATGGACTCCAGGAATTTGGGCATAGTGGTGGTCGTTGGTTGAGTTTTGAGGATCGAGGGTAGGTTATGGTGCATTTTGAGGAGTCTGGTAGGTAGTGGTATGTGGATACTGAGTTGGATGATGATGATGTTGTGGAGGAGTCGGTACTGGTGGAGGATTGGGATTTTGAGGAGGTGTGGCATATTGGTGAGGTGCGGTAGGATTTTGTTGGTTTTGTGTGTTCTGGGGAGGTGCTGGGTTTTTGATGTTTTGTTGGTTGACGTCGGGGACGTTCAGGGTAAGGGAAAGGTTTGCCATGTTCTGGACCTGCTCAAGTTCCCCTTGTTACTCCAATATCTTTTGTTCCAACCATAAAACCAAGTCATTCTGTGCTGGAGTGCTTCGACCATCTGAAGTTTCGACATTCTTCGTGCGTAGCATTGTCTTTCCTTATATTGCTTGTATCATCCATTATGGCTTTTCCTTTGCTTTTAGGATCACTTGTAGGAGGAGGAGGAGGTGGAGGACCTCTAGATCTGGTATGATATGCTGATGATGCCAGTATGCACGAACCAACCTTAGAGGATGGGAATAAACAAATAAAGAAAAGAAGAAAAACAAAAGGTAAACAAGTCAGTGAGGAGTATTAAAAGGATTTTTGCGGTATTTAAACACATATTGAAGAATTATAAATTAGCATCCTAATTTGGGGACCTCATTATGCCTGAGGTAGGCCCAAGCGAAATATAAATTTGGAGAAAATTGATTCCAATAACTTCGTCATTTCATTAATATGATAAATAAACCAAATCTCTACTGAAATGACAATAATTATAAAGAGTCACTAATGGCATTTTGCTTTATTACAACCAAAGTCTAAAACGACTCTAGAAAGCAACTAAAAACAACATTCCTAATCTATTTGGTCCCAGATGGACCTTCTCCATGCTTGGCCTTCTTTGCTCCCTCAATAAGATTCCTCAGGTCGCGCATATCTAACAGCAGATACGCCCTTGCTAGGATCCCTCCTTCGTTGCCATCCATATTTTGACAACATGCAACCCCGTTTCTCATCTTCCCTTCAAGATCAATCATCCCCTGCTCTAAATATTCAAACCTCTCTGTCAACATAGTAGCGATTTCTCTCCACTCATTGATTGTTTCCATGTCCGCTTTATGTTATTCCAAATGCCTGGCTTCAGACTCGAAGACCCTTTTACGCAGCATCCTTTATTTGACTTGTGCTTCAAGAGCGTCGTCTATAACCCTATCCATTAGATTAATCCCTGGCTTGACATCCCCCACAATATCATCTACCAACCATGATAGATAGAAGTGCACATGGCCGGCATGATACAGATCTGGCTCAATGGTATCCTTCTCCACAATGACTTTTTGATGCCACATGTGTTGTTCCTCAAACTTAAATGGAACGGCGTTCCCCTGGAAGTCTGCCCCCTCCAGATTTGGTTATTTACACATTAATGATCAACATATTGGCATGTTTTCTCCAAATAATGCACAAATCGTGATTGTGCCCATTGGGACTATGGAAATCCCTGCGGACTTTGGACAAGGCTTGTCTTAGCGAGTTATTACGCGCACAGCGTTCTAACTCATACTAGGTTTGGACATGATGCATGCACAGTTGATATTAGAGTAAGGTTTCTAGAAGAATCTAGACCGGTACCCTCAAGCGGACATCATGAGAGGGAAAGGCACGGAACCGTCGACTGCACCGTTGATCGACTAGTTTTACCGCAAATAAGTCTTTCCAAATTTAAAGGGTGATTTAGGAAGAGCGCGGACACTCATTAAGCGCCACTATGGTATTAATTACACACGAGTGGGATATGATGTGGAGCATGCTTTATGCAAACATCAAATAACACAATGTCAAATATTTTTTGCATGTTGAAAGCAGTAAATGCAGTATTGAATGAAACGTAAATACAAAGAAAGAAAAACAAGGAAGAAGTTAGTTTGCGCAATGTGGAAATTGTAACAAAGTATATAAGGGAGTGAGGGTGGGAAGAAACATGATGTAGCAATTCTCTAAAAAATGTCAAAAGGAAAGCGCATGTTATGACCAAATTAAGCAGAGATTTGCATGTGAGTTCAAAAAAAATGGGGAAAAGGATACACAAGTAGCAAATAAAAGGGAAATGGGAACGGGATATTCATGCAACATTAAAGATAATGAATACATGCTTATCAGAGAAGACTAATTCACATAGACCAAGTTCACTTATGGTAAGAGCCTAAAAATCCCCAGCAGAGTTGTCATGCTGTCGCGCCTCGTTTTCTCTCGAAAGCGGGTTTCGACATGTGACAACTCTTTTAACGAAGGGTGTTAAAATAGAGAGTCGCCACCTAATGGGTTTGAGTTGCGTTAGGGCACCTATTTTGCAGATAACTCTGTTTGACTAGTTTGCGTCAAAGAACGGGTAAGGGCTCGAAATTACCTCGAAGAGAAGGTGTTAGACACTTTTCGAGGTCCACAACTGTGGGTCCCGACCGAACTCAATTATATGAATTAGTCTGTGTGATCAAAGATTAAAAAAACAAGGAATTTGGGAAGTTCATTATTAAACACAAAATAATTTATTTGAAAGACAAGGTGGGGTCCTAATTTTTTTAGCCTAAAGGATCACCCTGTGCAACATAAATAATATTTCATAACTCCCTCAAGATGGGGTGTTACTCATACTATTCAGCGGGCACAGACTATCATCTCCTGCTGCCCGGTTACTATCTTTAAGTTGTTACCTAAAGTGCACTAGTTGATTCTAAAACGTACCCTATGCGTGCACTACCCGTCCCATGCCTATGGTCCAAGAGGATTTGGACCTCTATTTAGGTAGTTCTAGACTTCACTTAGGCTGCTCAAAAAATAATAAAACTGATCGACAGGAAAAACAAGTTGGATTTCATATAAAAGCAATTAAGCGCTCAAGTTAGCCTCCACACTTTGACGACGAATGCACGCAAACACATTGAGCATTTGACAGTTGCAGATTTTAGACTAATTAAAGTTGTTGAATCCTATAGGCATGATCTCTATGTGATTTTGGATTTTAATGGGCAGACAGATTCATATATAGAAACCAATTTCTTAATACGATTTCTAGAAGACTACACAGTTGCCTACTTATTATAAGTGTAAGAGATTAAGCCTATAGGCACAATATCTAGGTGATTCTCACAGTAACTAACAATGGTTATAACGGGAATATGTTCAGAACTGCTTGTTGAGTCCTATAGGCATGGTTTCTAATAATGATAATTAGCACAGTGTTGAAAATTTGACATTAGCACTTGAAAGAAACGAGCAGGATAATAATGAAGATTGATTTTAGACCCTATAGGTACGATTTCTATAGTCATGATTGAAACTAATTTTAGGTCCTATAGGCATGGTATCTAAACTACAGATTAAGTATCATGTAAATTAATAGAATCCGACACAGCCTAATGCATGTGCACATTGAAATATTAGTCATATAAATCCTATACGCATGGTTTCTAATAGGTAAAAGCAAAACACATTTGGGCAAAGTAGGGAACCTATAGGCAGGATCTCTAAAGCATAGTAATTAAACATGTTTGAGCAAAGTGAGCACCTATAGGCAGGATTTCTATAATAATTGAATATAATAACATATTTGAGCACATTAAAGCACCTATAGGCAGGATCTCTACCCATTTTAATGCAAATATTAAGGTAAAACCCCTTCCCCGATTTTACTAATACCCCTAATGTTATTACAGCGTTTTTTACAGACCCAAAATGAATAGGAATAAGTTACAAAGATAAATAACTATAGGGAGCCTACAGAAGGCCCAAAGATACACCCGGCCAGGCCAGGCCTTGATTCCTATGGTTCACAATAGCCAGGAATTACATCTCCATTGACATAGGGCAGCCAGAAATCAATTGATTCACCTAGCAGGTAGAAAACAGAGTTGATCATATAGAACCAAGACCCTAGTGTGTCAGAGTTCCCAAGGGCTTCAAGAACCCAGGGCAGTGCTCACACTAAGTAGGTTAATAGGAGAGATTCAGAGAAAAACTAGGAACCAAGTCCTAGTGTGTCATAGTTCACGGTGGTCTTAAATGAACCCTGAGCAGTGCTCACACTAGGGAGGTCAAAAGATAGAACCTAAGTAGCCTTGGCTTTGAGCCGGTTAAGAATATGAACCAAACAGTAAGGGAATGGGCTAATTAAGGGATGACACTGAGGGGTACAAACATATTCAAGTTGATCACGTAGGATAGGCAATGGAACATGCTTAGATTTAAGAACAAATTCAGAAAAAACAAGTTCAACACATAATGCTTAACAAGACGAGTTGCAAGACATTTTTATAGTAAGAAGAAAAAGAGAGTTCAAATTATGCTTAGTGTAAAAGGCTAATGTCACAAGAAGGAATCATATCAATTGGCAACAGAACCTAATTGGCTGAGAACAAATTAGGGCAATTACTGGGGAATCAAAACAGGATCAAAACAGGTTATATCACAGCCAATCCAGAAACATACTTGTTATATACTTGATGAATACATTCATACTTAGTGAGCTAATCCATAGAAAGGGGATATGAGAGCACGTTCAAGTAGCAATTTTAAACAGTAGAGGGGTGGCTATCAATAACATATAGGCTAGGCAGAATTAAAATAAATTAATCAACTCAGGTCTAAACATGTCTCAAACTACAAATGTAATGGCATCTAGATTAGGAGAAGCTTAAAATTGAAGTAAGATAGTCAGAATTGCATACGAAAACAGTCCAGAAACATATTGAACAACAATCTTCTGAAGTGAAGATACATGTTGATGACAGGTAAGTAGAAGTGAAAAGATAGGGGTTTGGCAACTCACCAGTTAAGTGAAAACAAGAAGGAAAGGAAGCCCACAGTGTTATGAATATCAACAAAAGAGAAAGAACCCAGAATATTTGACCTTGGATTTCAGCCGGCCAGGAACCAAAGTGCAGAACAAGATTGTTAAAGAGCAAAGACCACACAACTTTAATTTTTAGTAATTTTTCTGAATGATTCGAAAACTTTCCAAAGGGGAATCAGGAGGGGTTTATATAGTGTAGAAATCGAACACATAAACATGGAAAATCATCAGTCAAACATTATAAAGGAAAGCAATCAAAGTCAGTAAGGAAAAGACAAAATTTCAAAACCCTAATTTTAGGCAAAGTACACAAATTGGCAGAAATCTAAAATAATTAAAAGGTAAAAATCAAATGCTGCATAGAATAAGATGAACATAGATAGAAATACCATTAATGTTAGAGAATCGAACCAGATTTTGTTCGATTTAAAAGAATCTGAAACCCTAATTTTAGGGTAAATAAAAAATCGGCAGAGAAGAACAAATTTACACATAATAGGATGCACATAGACGAGATAACACTTAAAATCAAAGAATCGAACCAGATTTTGTTATATCTAAAAGAGATATGAAACCCTAATTCTTAGGGTAAGAATCACAAAGATACACAGAGATTCATATCATAAAAGAACAAGAACGAACATAGACGGAAAAGGTCAAGGAACTGAACCAGCTGTGGTTCAAAGTGGTTGAGATCTGTTTGCCATGTTTAGGCAAGCGGTGTCGTGCCTCTTTTTCTCGCGAAATCGGGTTTCGAAACGTAAAAACTCTTTTAAAGGAAGGGTTTTAAAAGAGAGAGTCGCCACCTAACGGATTAAGGTGCGTTAAGGCACCTATTTGCAGATAACTATATTTAACTAGTTTGCGTTATCAAAGATCAGGTAAGGGCTAGAAATTACCTCGAAGAGAAGGTGTTAGGCACTCTTCAAGGTCCACAACTGTGGGTCCCGACCGAACTCAAATATATGAATTTGTCTAGGAGATCAAGTACAGGAAAAATAAGGAATTTGGGAAGTTTATTATTATACACAAATAATTGCTGAAAAACAAAGGGGCGGTCCTAAGTTTTTTTAGCCTAAAGGATCACCCCGTGCATCATAAATAATATTTCGTAACTCCCTCAAGGTGGGGTGTTACTCATATTATTCAGCGGGCACAGACAATCATCTCCTGCTACCCCATTACTATCAATAAGTTGTTTACCTAAAGCGCACTAGTCAATTCTAAATCGTGCCCTATGCGTGCACTACCCGTCCCATGCCTATGGTCCATGAGCATTTGGACCTCTATCTCAGGGTGGTTCTAGACTCTAACGTAGGCTTCTCAAAAATGGAAAATACTAGGCGACATACAAAACATTTTGGACTTTCACTTATAAGCAAATAAAGACTCAAATTGGCCTCCGCACTTAGACAACAAACACACACAAATCCCGATTAACAAAGACAGTTGCAGATGTTAACAAGTTGCAGTTGCAGAAACCTATAGGCAGGTTCTCTATGTGATTCTGGATTTAATGAGCGGGCAGTTTACAATCTCTGAAACCTACGTGGTTGCCTACTGATTACAGGTATATGAGATTAAATCTATACGCATGATATCTAGGAATTTCATGCAACAACTAATAATGGTGATCGCAGGATTATGTAAAGAATTGGTTAATTGAGTCCTATGGGCATGGTTTCTAGCGACGATGATTAGCACAGCGTTGAAGACTATTAAAGAAATGTAGGACAATTAATTAAAGTGATTCAGACCCTATTGGCATGAGTTCTACAATTAAAACTGATTTTAGATCCTATAGGCGTGATTTCTATAACTAAAGCTGATTAATAAGCAATCACACATTAATAAAACAAGTTTGCAGGTTTGGTATACACATACTCGTAATAAAGAAGGGATTCAAATTATGTTAAGTGTAGATGCTAGTGAGAATCATATTTAACTGGTAGCACAATTCAAACATAGTGAAAGCAGGTCATTGCAAGAATTATGCAAGTAAGGCATGTTTAAGTGACAGGATTGCTACCAAAATCAAACACATAAAGAGAGGCTAGAATGCAAATGTTCTAAACATTAGTAACACATTGGCTAGGAAAACTTAAAGAAAACTTAATTAACTCAGGTCCAAGCATTTTTCAAACCACAAATGTAATGGAATTTAGAGTAGAAAGGCCTAACATTGAGTAATGCACTCAGATTTGCATACGAGAATAGCCCAGAAGGCGCAGTAAGCTATGAACTTCAGAAGTGAAAACACATGCAAGCTACAGATACATATGAATGGAACTGCAAAGGGTTTGATAACTCATAGTTAAGCGAAAAACAAGAAAAAACAAAGTCCACAGTAGCAAAACCTAGAATTTCTGGACTTGGCTTTCAACCGGCCAGGAATCAGAATATAGAACAAGAATATGAGAGAACAAGAGTAGCAACTTCAGTTTTTAGTGAATATTAACGATTCAAGTCCTCTGAAAGGGGAATAAGGAGGGGTTTATATATAGGTAGAAATTAACACTTAATCATGGAAACAAATCATTCAGATGCAAGTAGTTTAGAAAGAAAATATTTCGGAATCAATTAGAGGTAATTTAGGGCACAAATCAAGGATTCAGTAAATCAAGGAAACACAAAAAATTATTGTTCAGAATATTTAAGGCAAATATTAGAAGTAAAAATTAGCAAAAATTATTCAGAATATTTAAGGCAAATACACAAAAATACCAAAACACAAATCGTCCAGAATATTTAAAGTAAATACTAAAGTAAAAATTAGGGAAACACAAGGAAAGAGAGAAATATGTAACGACCCGACCCGTCATTTTGAGCAATTTCACTTTGCTTGCCAGTTCTCGGGCATGACTAGCCCCGTCTGAGGTATTATGACTCATATAAATCGTCGGTTTTGGTTTTCAGGATAATCGGGATAGATTTGAAAGAACAATTCTCAGTTTGAAGCTTTATATTTGAAAGTTTTGACAGAGTTTTAACTTCTTAGTATTCGATCTCGAATTTGGATTTTTATGATTTGGTTAGCTCCGTCGGGTGATTTTGGACGTAGGAGCGTGTCCGGAATGGAATTTGGAGGTCCGTGATGGATTTAGGCTTGAATTGGAGAAATTGGAAATTTGGCCTTTCCGGTCGGCAGTGGAAATCTTGATATCGTGGTCGGAATGGAATTCCGGAAATTTGAGTAGGTCCGTTGTGTCATTTGTGACATGTGTGCAAAATTTCAGGTCATTCGGATGAGGTTTGATAGGTTTTTGGATCGGTTGTGGAATTCGGAAGTTTTTGAAATCATTAGGCTTGAATCCGAGGGTGATTTGGTGTTACGATGTCGTTCTGAATGTTCCGAGGGTTGGTATGAGTTTGAATGATGATATGTGACTTGTTTGTATTTTTGGTTGAGGTTCCGGAGGCCTCGGGATGATTTCGGTTAGTTTTTGGAGAGTTGAACTTGAGAAATTGCAGCTGGTATTGCTGCTTCTGTCATATCCGCACCTGCGGATTGAGGACCGCGGGTACGAGCTCCACAGGAGCGGAAGAGAGGCGCAGATGCATAGCAGGGGTCGCATGTGCGATTTGGTCCCCGCATCTGCGATGACCGCAGGTGCGGTCAGGCAACCGCAGAAGCGGGAACGCCCTTTTTATGAGATTCCGTAGAAGCGAAGATTTTTGCGCAGATGCGGCCCCGCAGATGCGTAATAGGGACCCCAAATGCGAATGTGTTGGGCAGAATATATATAAAGGCTCCTTCGCGATTTTCAGTCATTTCTTCACCATTTTTGGTCGATTTTGGAGCTCCAAGTTGTTATTTCAAGAGGGAATCAAGTGTTTTCAGAGAGGTAAGCTACTTGGGCTTTGTATCTTGAGCTTATGGTGATTATTTCATTGTTTAATAATGAAATTTGTGGGAAAATCAGAGAAAGAATTTGGGAAATTAGGGCTTGAAATTGGAGAGTTAAAATGGGGACTTGAGGGGCCATTTGAGGTCCGATTTTGATGATCTTGGTATGTATAGACTCGTGGGAGGATGAGGATTCTGTTGATGTGATTTTTGTCGGATTACTAGACGTGGGCCCAGGGGTCGGGTTTGACCAATTTCGGGATTTTGGTGTAAATTGATTATTTTCGCGTGGGCTTTGTTCCCTTAGCGTATATTGATGTGATAATTCTGATTTTGGGTAGATTCGAGGTGAGTTGAGGTTGAGTCGAGAGGAAAAGGCGTCGCGGAGTAGGATTTTCGTCCGGTTTGAGGTAAGTAAGATTGTAAATGTTGACCGGAGGTATGAAACTTCACATCGTTGTGCTACTTTGAGGCGACGCACGCGCTAGATGACGAGCGTGGGGGCATGCCCAGTTGGGGATTGTGACTTGGTCCGTCCCGTACGACTATTAAGTCACGTATTTGATTGAAAACTATTTGATACTATTGTGTTTTGGAAAGTATTATTATGTTTTTGTGTTGAATGCCATATTAGGGCCTCGTGCCAACTATTTGGACCCTTAGGGGCTTTTTACTACTATTCCTCACAGTTTTGGCTTAATAATTGTACTCAGTCATGCTATGTTTTACTGATTTCATAACTCAGCCTTATTTACCCAGTTCTGATGCTATAAATGATATTTTGGGTCGAACGCCTGTTTACTGATAGTCAGAGTGGCTTGTGAGGTTGATGACTGAGAGACGCCAAGGGCCTGATTGTGAGATTGATGACTGAGAGAGGCCGAGGGCCTAGTTGTGAGGATTTTATATATATATATATATATATATATATTATGGATCGGGATGCAGGCCGCAGCGATATATATATATATATATATATATATATATGGATCGGGCTGCACGCCACATCGATATAGCACTTGGGTTGTAGGAGCCCCTCCGGAGTCTGCACACCCCCAGTGAGCGCAGTCGACTATATATATGGATCGGGCTGCACGCTGCAGCAATATATGGGTCGGGCTGCATGCCGCAGCAGTTATTATATGGTACCTATTGAGCGTGAGTGCTGAGTGTGAGCGCTGATTGATGAGAGTTGAGTCAAGAGTGACTGAGAGGCTTGCCCGAGGGGCTATATATACAGGTATACGACTGATGCTTTTTCTGAGGGGCTTGTTCTATGAAATTACCGTTTTCACACATCTTTACACTGAGCCTCTATTGAAAATGTTAAATAAATGTTTTGAACAACTTTCATTGAAACTGGAATATTTACGAGATGTTTGGAATTAAATTGCTGATTTGGTTTTGTTATTTCCATTGAGAGTTTTCTGTTATGTGATGTAAATGAATGATCGAGGGGTTTTGCCAGAGGGCTGTTTATGATTTATTTTTGCTCGAGGGGCCAATTACGATTTTCATCACTTTAACTATAAACTACATTGAACCTCCATTGAAACTGTTAGAAAGTTATTTTTCAAAGGATTTTACTGAAATTGGAGTTTAACGAGAGGATTTGATTTGTATCCTATTTTTCTTTTTTGGAAAACATACTGTACCCGCTATGGTGCTATAATGTGGATTACGTGATTTCTTACTACTCAATATTTATTTACTTTTATTACTTACTGAGTTGGCTTACTCACATTACTCCATGCACCTTGTGTGCAGATTCAGGTATTTTTGAGCTTTCAGCAGCTTCTGTGTATTTTCCGGAGTTAGCAAGGTAGCTGCCCAGCGTTCGCAGCCCTGCCCTTCTCTTTCCTATCCTAATACTTTATATTTCAGAATTAATTTGTATTAAGCAGACAGTGTTGAGTTGTACATTGGCTCATGACTAGTGACACCAGATTCGGGCTATGTTGATTGTATTTTTGTACTTGTTTCCGCGTATTTCTCTTGATATATTAAAAATGAAGGAATTGAGACTTAACTTATTTAGAAATGTGAATTTATAAATAATCTCCGTATTGTTCGTGTTGTTTTGGGGCTGGACTAGTACTGTGATAGGCGCCATCACGATCGGGGTATTTGGGGTCGTGACAAGTTGGTATCAGAGCCTAGGTTACAAGGGTCTCACGAGTCATGAGCAGGTTTAGTAGAGTCTCGCGGATCGGTACGGAGACGTCCGTATTATCTTCGAGAGGCTGCAGAACCTTTAGGAAATCCCACATTCTTGAATTCTTATCGTGCGTCATTGATTCATCTTGAAATGTAACTCTTTTAATTCCTTCCACGCGTTCGTATGCGCGCATGAGCTCTCGGTATTTGCTGTGCATCGACGGCTTATGATTCCCTGATCGAGGGGCGAGATGTGATTTTCGTGTGTTAATGTTGGGCTAGTCTGGAGGACATGAGGCCGGGCTCTGCTTGTAGCTTGAGCACTGAGGTGTTGATTGTGTGAGCACGTGCGTTTGGATTTATATGCTCGATAGTGTCCCTATTAGGGGAGGTATTGACTGGATAGCTACGTGATGAGTATGATGTGATCGCGAGATGTGTTCATATGATTTGAATGAGACGAGAAGGGTTTGCTTGGGGGTAGCAAGAGCTATCAGGTGCTTGATTTCCATCGTGATTTGATGTATAGCACCGAGTTGTGGGTATGTTGAAGGATCTTTTCATGTTGTCTAGTTGGGAAGTGAAGTGGATTTCACGTTGTGATATGAGTTCAAACTCAGGAAGATTATGTGATTGCGTGATGTTTATTATGGTGGAAGGGTATAAAGAGATGTTAGCTTGAGGCAAAGCAGGTGGGTTATCTCCTGCTGAGTGTTCTGGAGTTTGGGTGATCCTTATGTTGTTGGTTGGAAGTCCCTTTTTATCAGTGAATTATACGTGCTGCAGTTTGTGTTTGGATCGCGTAGAAGAGTTGTCTTGACTGTTACGAGGGTGAATGCGAGGTTCCCAAATGATTTGAGGTACTAGATGGTCTGTGTTGCACGAGCTTATGAAGGATTGAGTTTAACCTCGCTATGGTATTATGGCAGTAACAGAGTATATGCGTTATGAGCTATTGTGTGGATCTATGGCTTTGAGCCAAGTGGGGGAGTCTGCTATTGATCAGTTGATTGCACGGTTATGTACTATGTTGCTTCCAGTTTGAGGCATACTGGTGAATCAATTATGGCTTACAGAGGTTGAGATCGAGGATGACTCGAATAAAGGGAATTTTGGATAAAGGTCATGTTATGCTTCATGGGTGTATAAGAATTTTGGAATGACTTGAGTTGTTATTGGTGAGGGATGTAATGTTCATAGAGCAGGAATTTATTTGGTTGCAGGGTTACTCTCTGCGGTGTCAGAGTGCTAATGGAGCACAGGTCGTCCAGTCCGTTTGACCGGTCTAATTGAGGTGTGAGCAAAGCGGATGACTCCTGAGAATGGTTCTAATGGTTCAAGATTTTACATGTATTAATTGGGATTTCAGGTGTATTTGGCTAGAAACTGAGGTTTACATTGGAGGATGACAAGACTTGTGGCATTTGTGCATCATTATGAATTCTACATACCAGTATCAGGAAGGCAAAGGTAATGGCTTTAGCTTTGCAGAAGGTCTCTTCGGAGCGGGTATTTTAGCTGTGGTACTTTTGGGGGTGCTTCAGAAGAATATGATGGTTTATGAGCCTTAGGGAGGTGTGGTTTTATGCTAAAGTTCGTGGGGCAAGTTTTAGTTTAGGATAGTGGTGTACTAGCAAGGAAATATATCAATTTGAAGGTAATTCGGAAGGAACTCAGAGAATTAGGACAACTTGGTAGTAGGTTGGGTCGGCATGGTAATGGATGGTCGGTTCTGGGGTGCTTATGATGCAGTGGGTTTCTACAGGTGTTTCGTGGCAATGCTCTTAGGTTTTGATGGCGTGCATAGCTTGGTTGAGTTAGAGGAATTCAGTCCTGACGGTTTGGTTTTTTGCAAATAGGATTCGGAGAGCTCTTGATGGTTTCTACCACGGTCGGAGGTGTACATTTTCTATTGGCGTGAGGAGCATGTGATGTATAGTGATTTCTTCTAGATGGGATCAAATGGAAAGTTCTTGGCTAGTTGAATACATAGTTGCTTGTGGCTCGGAATGGATTATGAAGTCCTAATATTTGACATAGGATGGCATGGTATATGCGGCATGTTGTGTAGGGTCGAGATTGAATGTGTAAGGTCACAGTTCAGTTCTGAAAGGAAGGTCATAAATTCTTAGGCAGCATAGGCAGTTTCAGATGATTAGGCAAGTGATATTGCTAATTGGTGTGGCTTGATTAGGGTATACATTTCAGAAAGGGTAATGTGATTGAGTTATGGATACTTCTTTGGTATTGCGGCACTCTCTTGTTTGATCGCTTGCTGGAGTTCAGATTTTTGCTTTGTGGCACAGAAAAATTTCAGGAGTATTCCTCGTAGGATGACCGTGTAATCCGAGAAGTGTAGATATTCAGGCGGTGGAGTTGAGACCAGAAATGGTGATTCGTATGTTATAATGGATTTGGAAACTCAGAGTTTTCGTGAGTAGATGGTTTCGTGGTTGTGGACTGTGAAAATGTAGCTAAGGTTAGTTAGAGGATAGTATGTGTTGTGATTCAGTCACTGTGGACTTTCGGAGGGTTAAATATCTGTTGTGGGTGACCAGAGTTGACTTGGGGTTCATTAGTAGGCCTAACATGGATGTGTGTTATGCACCGGGTCGGATTTGTTGACTCCAAACTGCTATTGTTGAGAGATGTGTCATTCGATTGTTGTTGAGTTATTCATGTTCTGGAGCAATCTATGAGTTACTCCCATGTGTTGCGAGTAGTTGTGATTTGTGGTTATATGCACATATGGTGCGGTTCTACTTGGGCTTTATAGCAGAATTTGAGTGAGACGGGCATTTGGGTGTTGCATGATTGATTGCGCATTGGTTATGTTTTCTTGGACTGGTATGACTTTGAATCATTTTCTTCGTGGTTATGGTGATTCACTATTGGTACTAGACACCAAATTGCACGTGGTTGTTGATTTGAGCATAGTGACTTGAGGTGATTCATGTGGATGAGTGTTTGAGTAGGATCGCGCAGTGCAGCGAAGTTATGTGGAGGTAGGATCCTTCGGGTTAGATTCGTGTGTTCTGGTTCTACAGTGGTGATGGGTTCTTAGCATCGTGTTGTGATGGTACTGGTGAGCTTGTGGTACAGCTCTCTCATTTGAGTCATTTTTCATGATTTTAGTACATTCGGACTGCTGCTTATTGGTGCACGAATTGCAGGGGTTGTGGCTTTAGATTGTATTGATGTGTCATGTTACCAGAGTAGTCGTGTTAGATTTGATGAGGCCATTGGACCTATAATACGTACTAACGGATTCGAATTTAGCATGTTGGAGGGAGAATATCGATGTTCGGCTTAGAAATTGCTATGGTCCTTGCCAAAGGAGAAGTGACTTCATGAATGGTTGATCTGAGGAATGGTTATGACTTTCTGCGTGTTTCATTCATCATTGGCAGTATACGAAAATGTTGGAATAAGGCTTTATTTGATAAGAGGTTATTATCGGTATTCGGTTGTTTTGAGCGGCTGCTGTGATTTTAAGTTATCACTATGAGTGTGTGAGTTGTGTGGAATATCATGTGATTTCCATCTTGAATTGTGGTTATGGTTTAATGCAGCGTTTCGGACTTATTCAGAGTATAGATGTGAGATTCTGATCTTATAGATGATTTCGGAAGTGGAAACACATTTAGTTCTAGGGTTTATGGGCTAGATTGGATTACAAAATTTCAATATGTTGTGCTATCGGACCTATATGAGATAGAGTGACGTGGGATCACCCCCGGGTATGTGCATGGTAAGGTTACACAGTGATTTGATGGTTTTCGGAACAACTCTGGACACGTTCGAGGATGAACGTATGTATAAGTGGGGGAGGATGTAACGGCCCGACCGGTCGTTTTGAGCAATTGCATCACTTGCCAGTTCTCGGGCATGACTAGCCCCGTGTGAGGTATTATGACTAATGTAAATCGCCGGTTTTGGCTTTCAGGATAATCAAAATAGATTTGGAAGAACAATTCTCAGTTTGAAGCTTTAAATTTGAAAGGTTCGACCAAGTTTTGACTTCATAGTATTCGATCTCAGATTTTGATTTTTATGATTTGGTTAGCTCCGTCGGGTGATTTTGGACTTAGGAGCACGTCCAGAATGGAATTTGGAGGTCCGTGATGGATTTAGTCTTGAATTGGCAAAATAGGAAATTTGGCATTTCCGGTCGGCAGTGGAAATCTTGATATCGGGGTCGGAATGGAATTCCGGAATTTGAGTAGGTCCGTTGTGTCATTTATGACGTGTGTGCAAAATTTCAAGTCATTCGGATGTGGTTTGATAGGTTTTTGGATCGGTAGCGGAATTCGGAAGTTTTTGAAATCCTTAGGCTTGAATCCGAAGGTGATTTGGTGTTATGATGTCGTTTTGAATGTTTCGAGGGTTGGTATGAGTTTGAATGATGATATGTGACTTGTTCGTATTTTTGGTTGAGGTCCCGAGGGCCTCGAGATGATTTCGGATAGTTTTCGGAGAGTTGAACTTGAGAAATTGCAACTGGTATTGCTGCTTCTATCATATCCGCACCTGCGGATTGGGAACCGCAGGTACGAGCTCCGCAGGAGCGAAAGAGAGGCGCAGATGTGCAGCAGGGGTCGCATGTGTGGTTTGGTCCCTGCATCTGCGATGACCGCAGGTGCAGTCAGGCAACCGCAGAAACGGGAATGCCCTTTTTATGAGATTCCGCAGAAGCGAAGATTTTTGCGCAGATGCGGCCCCACAAATGCGTAATGGGGACCGCATATGCGGAAGTGCTGGGCAGAATATGTATAAAGTCTCCTTCCCGATTTTTAGTCATTTCTTCACCATTTTTTGTCGATTTTTGAGCTCCAAGCTTTGATTTCAAGTGGGAATCAAGTGTTTTCAGAGAGGTAAGCTACTTGGGCTTTGTATCTTGTGTTTACGGTGATTATTCCATTGTTTAATCATATAATTTGTGGGAAAATCAGAGAAAGAATTTGAGAAATTAGGGCTTGAAATTGGAGAGTTAAATTGGGGATTTGATGGGCGATTTGAGGTCCGATTTTAATGATATTGGTATGTATAGACTCGTGGGAGGATGAGGATTCTATTGATGTGATTTTTATCGGATTCCTAGATGTGAGCCCGGGGGTCGGGTTTGACGAATTTCGGGATTTTGATGTAAATTGATTATTTTCGCCTGGGCTTTGTTCCCTTAGCGTATATTGATGTTATGATTCTGATTTTGGATAGATTCGAGGCGAGTTGAGGCCGAGTCGAGAGGCAAAGGCGTCGCGGAATAGGATTTTCATCCAATTTGAGGTAAGTAATGATTGTAAATGTCGACTGCAGGGTATGAAACCCCGGATTTCACATCGTTGTGCTAATTTGAGGTGGCACACGCTAGATGACGAGCGTGGGGGCGTGCATCATTGGGGATTGTGACTTGGTCCATCCCGTACGACTATTAAGTCGCGTATTTGATTGAAACCTATTTGATACTATTGTGTTCTGGAAAGTATTATTATGTTTTTGAGCTGAATGCCATATTTGGGCCTCGTGCCAACCGTTTGGACCCTTAGGGGCTTTTTACGACTATTCCTCACTGTTTTTGGCTTAATAATTGTACTCAGTCATGTTGTGTTTTACTGATTTCATAACTCGGCCTTATTTACCCAGTTCTGGTGCTATAAATGATATTTTGGGCCGAACGCCCTGTTTACTGATAGTCCGAGTGGCTTGTGAGGTTGATGACTGAGAGAGGCCGANGTCGCGACCGCCGACACGATATATATATATATATATATATATATATGAATCGGGTTGCATACCGCAACGATATAGCGCTTGGGATGTTGGAGCCCCTACGGAGTCTGTACACCCCCAGTGAGCATAGTCGACTATATATATGGATCGGGCTGCACGCCAGAGCGATATATGGGTTGGGCTGCACGCCGCAGCGGTTATTATATGGTACCTATTTAGCGTGAGTGCTGAGTGTGAGCGCTAATTGATGAGAGTTGAGTCATGAGTGACTGACACGCTTTCCTGAGGGGCTATATATACAGGTATACGACTGATGCTTTGCCTGAGGGGCTTGTTCTATGAAATTACCGTTTTCACTCATCTTTACACTGAGCCTCTATTGAGAATGTTAAACAAATGTTTTGAACAACTTTCATTGAAACTAGAATATTTACGAGATGTTTGGAATTAAATTGTTGATTTGGTTTTGTTATTTCCATTGTGATTTTCTTGTTATGTGTTGTAAATGAATGACCGAGGGGTTTTGCCAGAAGGGCTGTTTATGATTTGTTTTTGCCCGAGGGGCCGATTACGATTTTCATCACTTTCACTGTAAACTACATTGAACCTCTATTGAAACTGTTAGAAAGTTATTTTTCAAAGGATTTTACTGAAATTGGAGTTTAACGAGAGGATTTGATTTGTATCTTGTTTTTTTTTTTTGGAAAACATATTGTACCCGCTGTGGTGCTATGACGTGGATTACGTGATTTCTTACTGCTCAGTCTTTATTTACTTTTATTACTTACTGAGTTGGCGTACTCACATTACTCCTGCACCTTGCGTGCAGATTCAGGTATTTTTGAGCTTTCAGCAGCTTCTGTGTATTTTCCTGAGTTAGCAAGGTAGCTGCACGGCGTTCGCAGCCCTGCCCTTCTCTTTCCTATCCTAATACTTTATATTTCAGACTTAATTTGTATTAAGCAGACAGTGTTGAGTTGTACTTTGGCTCATGACTAGTGACACCAGATTCGGGCTGTGTTGATTGTATTTTCGTACTTGTTTCTGCGTATTTCTCTTGATATTTTAAAATGAAGGAATTGAGACTTAACCTATTCGGAAAGTGAACTTATAAATGATCTAAATATTGTTCGTGTTGTTTTTAGGCTGGCCTAGTACTGTGATAGGCGTCATAACGACTGGGGTATTTGGGGTCATCGAGCACAGAAAATGAAAGATTCATCAGAACCAGTAAGGAAAAGGGAAAGTCTAAAACCCTAGTTTTTTTTAGGAAAATGAATATTGACAAGAATATAACAAAAATCGGTCACATGGTAGAATATAGGGCGAACATAGACATAATTACATTTAAAATGAGGGAATCGAACAAATTTTGGTTCGATCTAAAGAGATCTGAAAACCCTAGTTTTAGGGTAAGTAAAAATCTCAATGATACACGGAGATTCATAGAGATTCATACCATAAAAGAATAAGAACGAACACAGACGGAAAAGGTCAAGGAACTGAACCAGTTTTTTGTTTGAAATTGAAGAGATCCGCTTGCCATGTTAAGGCAAGCAACTAGGTAACACAAAAAACGAGTAACCAGTAGTGAGAGGAGGTAAATAAGGCAAGAGAATCCATGGTGGATTCCGAGTTGGGGCCGGATTTGGAGAGGATTATAGGTTAACGGCGCTAGCATTTCTTCAGAGGAGAAGAGAGAGTAGAGAGCGTATGAAGGCGGCGGGTAAAGGGGCAAATGGGTTAGGGTTTTGGGTGAAAGGGGGATAATTAAAAGGGGTAGGTTGATTGTAGGCCGTTGATCTCTAAGATTAACGGCCAGGATTTTTAAATGGGACTGGGGCGGATCGAGTAAATGGGTCACCGGTAGGGTTAAAAATAAAGGAATTTTCTTTTGGGCATGGGTAATTGGGTTAGTGTATAGGGTAATAGGACTGGGTTATTAGGTCCGAAATTGAGTAGGAATTTAGGCTAGTTTTTAAGCAATTTATAAAAGCAATTAATAAATAATAAAAATATTTTTGTGCAGTAAAATGATTTTAAATTATTACTTAATATTATAAAATATAAAAAGTCATTTTCCATATAAATAATTTTATTTACATGCATATGGGCTATTATTATAAAATATGCAATTTAGCCCAAAAAATACAATATGTAATTATAAGAAATGCACTGAAAATATTTAAGACCTCACATTGGAACAAATGATAAGTTTAGATGATTAAATCATCATAAAAATAATTTGGAGGGTAATTATTGGATAAAATGCAGAAATAAAATTGATTTAAAGCCTATAAAAATTATGAAAAATTGAAAAAAAAAATGCTTGTGTGTGCTCATAAACAAAAATGGTGATGCATATGCACTATTTTGAAAGTATATGTATATAAAGTTAAAAATGAGGAAAAAATTGTGTATCAACAGCTGCCCCTGTTTACCCGGGAAGGATGAAAGAGTTGCCGGGTAACGAAATGATGACCGATTTTGAGCAAATGGAGTGATTTTCAAAATTATAAGCTGAACCCTGGTTTCTGAGCTGCCTACATATCCCTGATTTTACAGGAATCCGGCCAAGTGTAGTTCTGGATCCAACGGTAAACGAAACCGGGGGAGTTGTTATAGGAATGGTTGTATGTTTTGGAAAAGGTTCTTTTGAGTAGGATAGTATCAGATAAATTTATGCGAAGTCATGAATGTGAATTTGAGATGTTATGGATGTATCACAAGGAAGATATCTGAATTGTCATAGAGTAAAAGGTGAGCAATTACTGATGGTCGGTTATGTTTGAAACGATTGATGGATGTGAATGTTATGAACGGAAACCGGAGCGAAGATTGCTCCTGTTTGAAGAACGGTTACTTCCTGGGTTACCTGCAAAACTTAAAAAATGATGCATGCAAAACATATATGGGGTTATTGCGAGAATTTAAACATGATTCAAATTCCCTTTAGACTGTGGAGATTGTCTTTGGATGGTGAGGATTATGTCCTTAGACCATGACGTCCTGGGCCATGAATAGCAAGATAAGGGATCAGCAAGCCATGAAATGATGTTCTTAGGCCATGAGAATGGTGCCTCTGAACCATGATGCCTTTGAATATGATGTGCAGTATTGAGAGATCCCTAGGCCATGACATGGTGTCTTCAGACTATGAGGATGATGCCTTCGGACTATGACGCCTTTGGATAATATAGCAATGTTTCAGCCCATGAAATGCAGACACATGATGATGGATCATATAAGCGAAACAAGATAGAGCTTAGTCTTGCATAAGATTGGGACAGAGCTCAGCCCCGGCAAGGCAAAATAGTGTTAGTTTGCGAGTAGCGTAACATTTGGTATTGGGCAAGGAAAGGCAGAGCTTAGCCTTATGTAGTTAGGGAGGCAATGCTTAGCCTCGTGCGAGAAGAGGAGACAATGCTTAGTCTTGATGGAAGGAAAGGCAGTGCTTAGCCTTATGCAGTTTAGGGAGACGGGGCTTAGCCTCATGCAAGAAAATGAGACAGGGCTTAGTCTCATGCAATTGAAGGCAGTGCTTAGCCTTATGCAATTTAGGGAGGCAGGGCTTAGCCTCATGCAAGAAAAGGAGACAGGGCTTAGTCTCATTGCAATGAAAGGCAGTGCTTAGCCTTATGCAGTTAGGGAGGCAGGGCTTAGCCTCATGCAAATAGGAGATAGATGGAAAAGTAAAGTATTTCTTAGCTAGAGATGTTCATGCTAGATAATTTGTTGTCTTGAGGGCCGTGTTTTTTATGTATCTGTGAGTATCGTTGTCTTATTGTACCTGCATTCAAAGAAAGATTTGTGAGTTCTGTGGGGGTAAGGTCGGTTCGTGCTTTTGCCTGCTTGATTTTCTTTGCTTTGCTTTGGAGATCCCATTCGAGTTACCCTGGGTAACATCTAGCTGCCATAGAAATGAAGTTTTCAAAAAGTATGAATGCATTTGATAGACATGGTTATTTTGAAACATAGTAGTTTACGATATAAAGTAAATTAAATGAACCAATGACTACGACACTTTAGAGATATTGCGACTTCTTTGCATTAGAATTTTGACGGTCCTCCTCAAAATTCTGCCCCAGTTTAATAAGCGGTTCTTTGACTGTTTTGCATATGACGAAGTTGGCTGGACTTGCTCCGGAATTTTAAGGGTCCTCCTCAAAATTATGCCCCAGTTTTTTATCATGGGGTAAACGAAGATTTTATTAAGATGTGATCGAACCCACAAGGCTGCCTACATATCTACTCTTAAACGGGAATCAGGTCAAGCGTAGTTTAGTTACATCAAATGAAGAAATGTAAACAATCTAAACATAGTATCTCTTGACTTCGTCTGAATTGATAGGCTTTAGCCAAAATTCTCCATCGATTTCTGCAAGTATGAGTGCACCTCCTGTTAGTACCCTGTGAACCATGAAGTGCCCCTACTAATTAGGTGAAAATTTCCCTTTGGCTTCATCCTGATGTGGAAAGATTCGCTTCAGCACCAGCTGCCCTGGTGTGAACTGTCTGGGTCTGACCCTTTTGTTGAAAGCTCTGGACATTCTATTTTGATAAAGCTGACCATGGCATACCGCATTCATTCATTTCCCGTCAATAAGGGCCAATTGTTCAGAGCGACTTCGTATCCGTTCTGCATCACTGAGTTCTGCTTCTTGTATAATTCTCAAAGAAGGAATTTCGAGTTCGGCAGGAATGACAGCTTTAGTACCGTAGACCAACATGTAGGAGTTGCTCCGGTTGATGTGCGAACCGTGGTACGATATCCAAGTAGGGCGAATGGCCACTTCTCGTGCCATTTCTTGTAGTTAAGCTTGTGAGTCACTATGGATGGACTCAAACCAGTCATATCATCGTAAGACCATGCAAATGTGTCCTCATACTCCTCAGGAACTGAATGTACTCTTCTTTATCTGATGGTGATAGGTGAATACTTATACGAGTTTCTTTGACTGTTTCAGAATCTCCCAAATTGACTATCTTGGTTTCGTCCAAATTAGACTTGGGCTTGTTCTCAGAATTTTCCACCTCTCTGACAATTTCCTCGGGGATTTTATCTTCTTCTTCTCTTTCGTCCGAATCACTATCCTTATGTTGCGTTGTCTCATTACATGTCACAGTCGTCGGTTCATCAGGATAAGTAATAGTAATGTTGTACAGAGAAAAAATGTAAAGGATAATAATAAATACTAAAATAGCAATGCATTAGATAAATCTTGATACACTAAAACATGTACAGCTCGATGATTCGAGCAATTATTTCAAAACAAAACGCGTCTAAAACAAAATACTGAAAATGTCTTAAATGCTTAAAATTGCTTTAAAAAATATATCATGCTAATTGCCAGGCTACCCAGGAACTCGACGGGCCCAGGATGGTGCAGCAGTCCAGTTCTTGAGAACAGCTCCCTCTCCCACGATCTGGATTGTAAGGTCTTCCTCCTCCTCCTCTTCAACTATTGCATTGCACTCCATGTCTTCGTCGTCTAGAAATAGATTCCTTAGGCCAGATAAAGCCTCATCTTTTTCAGATCCCCATATTACCTCAGCTTGTTGAAACGTCTGGTGCAAATGCGGTATTAACTGTTCAAGAGGGTAATAGGGACCATGCCGTGGCGGCGACCAATCATCGTACTCCTTCCAGGTGCACTGATATCCAAGTCCAAAGGTTGTACCGTGACGTTTTGGTTGTATTGGCTTAGTGATACCCTGGAGATTCTTGTCGAGACCTTTACCGGGTTCATACCCTGTCCATAACAGTATGCTTTCAATCTTATTGCTCCACCACTTGTCTTTCTCGATTGCATTGACGCGCCCGATACGATGGTACGTTTCTCCACCCAACTTCCTTCTATTCTCGACAACCGAAATGGTTTGATTGGTGTAAATGGGATTACATCCGTCTCCATGAATGATCATTTCCTGATGATTCCATTCGAACTTCACGGCCTGGTGTAGCGTAGAAGCTATGTCTCCAGCAGCATGTATCCAAGGTCATCCCAACAGCAGATTGTATTTGGCAGATATATCCAATGCTTGAAACTCAACATCAAACCAAGTTGGACCCATCTACAGACACATGTTTATTTCCCCGATCGTGGCCCTTTGGGACCCATCGAATGCTTTCACATTCATAGTTCCTGCTCGAATCTCATGCAAGCCTTTAATCAACCTCTTCAAAGTAGTCAACGGACAAATGTTGAGGCTTGAACCCCCATCTATTAGGACTCTGGCTATGAATTTATCCTCAAATTATACTGTGATGTGTAGTGCCCTGTTGTGACTCAGCCCTTCTCGTGGCAACTCTTCTTCGTGAAAAGTGATCTTGTGGCTTTCCAGCACTTGTCCCACCATATTAGCCATTTTACCACTAGTGATATTATTGGGTACATAGGCTTCGTTCAACACTTTCATTAATGCGTTCCTACGCATCTCAGAATTCTGTAGTGGCGATAGAATGGATATCTGAGCAGGGGTTTTGTTCACATGATCAACCACAGAATACTCTCTTGCCTGCACCTTTCTCCAAATAACGTCTATGCCAGTTTCAATTATAGGTTGTTTAGGAGCGGCTTCTTTACTTGTTACTCTCAAATGTTCGAGTGTGTAAACCCTGCCTGTCCTGGTCATGCCTTGTGCGGCACCTTTTTCTTCCATTTTCCCTTTTCCTTTCCTTCTCGCCTCTGCAGCATAGTCCCATGGTATAGCATTGGAATTAAAGGAGAGTGTAGGTGCTACCGTCGCAGTGAAGGGTGTGGTTACTTCCACCTCAAACAGAGTTGGTGCGGCTACGGGCGTTGTTTCTTTAACCTCAAACGGAGTTGGCATGGCTATTTCAACTTTAATTGGCGAATGAATATACTCTATAGTAGGTGTGAGAGTGACTAGAGGTACTTTGGGCTCATCCCTTCTCGAATGAGTCCAATTGATCCTTCCGGATCCCATTCTTCATCAGTGTCGATCACATTTACCCCCTCTCCCCTGTGATCCAGGAGTGGGTTGTTGCGAACATTTGGTGCAGCCTCTTTTGCATGTAAAACTTTGGTGTCAATGAACATCTGGATCTTATCCTTCAAAGTGTGACATTCATAAATAATATTTCCCTTCATGCTCGAGTGATAGGCACATGTCTTGTTCGGATTAACCCACTTGGAAGAGTTTTCCATAGTAACAGCGGAAATGGGGGTGACATAACCGGCAGCCTTCAGTCTTTCGTACAACTGATCGATGGGTTCAGCAATAGGAGTATATAGTCTGGGTGGTCTGCGGTCAATATTTGGTCTGGGTTTCTGGTAGTTTTGGTGGGCAGGTGGTGGTGAGTGGTAATATGTAGGTTGTGTGTTATAAGTATGGTAGGTGGCGGCGGGTTATTGGTATCTGGAAGGTGAAGGCCGATATGTGGGTGGTGGGGTTTGGTATGTGAAAGGAGATTTCGGACCCTGGGTTACCATTACTGCACCAACTTCTTTCTTTTTCGATATACCCCCTAACTGCAAGGCTTTATTTGTAGCTTGGAATGCCTCAAAGTTTGTCACCATTCCGCTTTTAATTCCATCTTCTATTCTTTCTCCTAATATGATGATGTCAGATAATTTATGGTTTTCAATAACCATCAACCTCTCATAGTATTCTGGACCTTGAGCTCTAACGAAGAACTTATTCATCTGTTCTTCTTCCAGCGCTGGCCTTACCTTTGCAGCTTTTGACCTCCATCGAGTAGCGTACTCGCAGAACGTTTCTGTTGGCTTCTTCTTAAGATTCTAAATGTAGAAGATGTCTGGTGCATTTTCTGTATTGAACCTGAACCGATCCATAAAATCTGACGCCATGCTTACCCAGTTAACCCATTTCTTTTGATTTTGGCTGATATACCAAGACAGGGCGTCTCCGGTGAGGCTCCTTATGAACAACTTCATGCGGATTCTTTCATCCTTACCAACTCCTATGAGCTTGTTGCAGTATGTCCATAGATGCACCTTTAGTTCACATGTTCCGTCAAACATTTCGAACTTGGGAGATTTGTATCCCTCTGGCAGTTCTACGTCCGGCTGAATACACAAATCTTCATAATTCAGACCTTCGATGCCTTTACCACCTTTAACACCCTAGATTCGACTAGTAAGCTTCTTGAGCTCCTCTGCCATGTACTTGACGAGAAGGTCCTTCTCGGCAGACTCCAGTGTGTATAAGGTCTGTTGTAGGGTAAGGTTTTTACGTATATGGGGTTGCTTTGATGGACTCCAAGAATTTGGGCATAGTGGTGGTCGTTGGTTGAGTTTAGAGGATCGGGGGTAGGTTGTGGTGCGTTCTGAGGAGTGTGATAGGTAGTGGTTTGTGGATACTGGGTTGGCTGATGATGATGTTGTGGAGGAGTTGGTACTGGTGGAGGATTCGGATTTTGAGGCGGTTTGGCGTATTGGTGAGGTGCATGAGGATTTTGTTGGTTTTGTGTATTCTGGGGAGGTGATTTTTGTTGGTTGA
Source organism: Nicotiana attenuata (assembly GCF_001879085.1). Taxonomy (NCBI): domain Eukaryota; kingdom Viridiplantae; phylum Streptophyta; class Magnoliopsida; order Solanales; family Solanaceae; genus Nicotiana; species Nicotiana attenuata. The sequence continues at coordinate 45,614,301 of NC_031994.1, read as the reverse complement.
CGTCGGGGACGTTAAGGGTAAGGGAAAGGTTTGCCAAGTTCCGGACCTGCTCAAGTTCCCCTTGTAACTCCAGCATCTTCTGTTCCAAATGCAAAACCAAGTCATTCTGTGCCAAAGTGCTTTGACCATCTGAAGTTTCGACATTCTCTTCGTGCGTAGCATTGTCTTTCCTGATATTGCTTGTATCATCCATTCTGGCTTTTCCTTTGCTTTTTAGGATCGTTCGGAGGAGGAGGAGGAGGTGGAGGACCTCTTTATCTAGTATGATATGTTGATGATGCCAATATGCACAACCAACCTTAAAGGATGGGAATAAACAAATAAAGAAAAGAGGAAAACAAAAGGTCAACAAGTCAGTGGGGAGTATTAAAAGGATGTTTGCGATATTTAAACATATATTGCGGAATTATGAATTTGCATCCTAATTTGGGGACCTCATTGTGCCCGAGGTAGGCCTAAGAGACATATAGATTTGGAGAAAATCGACGCCAATAACTGTGTCATTTCATTAATATTATGAATAAACCAAATCTCTACTAAAACGACAATAATGATAAAGAGTCACTAATGGCATTCGCCTTATTACAATCAAAGCCTAAAACGAGTCTAGAAAGCATAATTCCTAATCTATTTGGTCCCTCTCCATGCTTGGCCTTCTTTGTTCCATCGATCAAGTTCCCCGTGTCGCGCATGTCCAGCAGCAGATACGCCCTTGCTAGGAGCCCTCCTTCATTGCCATCCATGTTTTGACAGCCTGCAACCCTGTTTCTCATCTTCCCTTTAAACTCCATTAACCCTCGCTCTAAATACTCCAACCTCTCTGTTGATTTAGTAGTGATTCCTCTCCATTCGTTGATTGCTTCCATGTCTACTTTGTGTTGTTCCAAGTGTTTGGCCTCAGATTCAAAAATCCTTTTACGTAACCTCCTATATTTGACTTGTGCCTTGGCAGCGTCGTCTATGACCCTATTTCCCAAATCAATCCCCGGCTTGACTTCTCCTGTTATGTCATCGACCAACCATGATGGGTAGAAACACACATGGCCAGCTTGGTACCGATCTGGCTCGATGGTATCCTTTTCCATAATGACTTTTAGATGCCACATGTGTTGTGCTCGTACTTGAATGGAATAGCATCACATTGGAAATCTGCTTTATATTGAACTATCTCGAAAACTCGGGGTATGACTTGTTTCCTCCCAGCTTGCCTCATGACTCTGATGGGACCATAAGGATAGATACCCCTTAATCCGATTAGCACTAGATGAGGAACATCTCTTGACCTGATGATGAATTCGCTAGTAGGGAACCATTCGAACATCCAATGGACCTTGTCGTCAGTCTAATTGCTAAAGAAATGTACCCATCCCATAGCGTTTCCTGGTTAGGCAAACCTAGTCAGGATAAAAGTCATTCTTTTCGGGTGGTGAAAAGCTATGTGGTCATTCCATGGTCGCCGCTGAATTCTTGCCGATATTGTCCCCTTTGATGATGTTCCAACAACCATATTTGTAGTAGCAAATTACAACCCTCAAAATGCCTATATCCTTTCTTACAGCGGTCCAAAGCTCGGTATATCTCTGCTACGATCATTGCGATAATAAGGTAGGTCTGTCCCTCAATTCCATCCATTAGGAACTTGGTAACCATAGCTAAGCGAGTGTGAATCCTTTCTCCTTGCAATGGGAATACCAACATCCCCAGAAAACAGACAATGAACACAAAAACCCGACGGTGGGTCCAACCCAAAGAAGTAATGGCAAACTCATCATGGTAAATGTAGTAGGATTTGCTGTGCCCATAACATCGATAAAAGGAAGTCGAAGGGTATATAAGACTTCTTCAAGAAGATTAACCCATCATTCTTTCTAAAACCCATCATTTTCAGAAACCCTCAAGAAGTGTAATTTTTCAGTACCAATAGACCAAGGCTATCCCAGGAAAGTCATGCAAAGCCCCTATTTCCTCTAGAAGGGGAGTCATTTCTATATCACCGAAACGGAAAGCAGCCCTCATTTTATTCCAGAACATAGTAGCGACCTCGATCGTACATTGTTTGGCTGAATGTCTAGCAAAGAAGGTAAATTCCCAAGAACTCTTTTCAAATGGTTTTTGTCACTTGGTGCAAGATTTTCCCACCAATCCAGCAGCAATGGTGGGATATTCTGAACCATGCCGAACCTGGGGACCTCGTGCCTCATTTCTACAAAATAAGTAGAGTTAGCCCTTTCCCCCTCCAGATTTGTCTATTTACACGTTAATGATCAATATATTGGCATGTTTTCTCCAAATAATGCACAAATTGTGATTGTGTCAATTGGGATTATGGAAATCCCGATGGACTTTGGACAAGACTTGCCTTACCGAGTTATTACGTGGATAGCATTCTAGCCCATACTAGGTTTGGACATGATGCATGCACATTCAATATTAGAGCGAGGGTTTCTAGAAGAGTTTAGACCGGTACCCTCAAGCGGACAACTTGAGAGGAAAAGGCACGGAACCGTCGGCTGCACCGCTGATCGACTAGTTTTACCGCAAATAAGCCTTTCCAAATTTAAAGGGTGATTTATGAAGAGCGCGGAAACTCATCATGTGCCGCTATGGTATTAATGCGCACGAGTGGAATATGATGTGGAGCACACTTTATGCAAAGATAAAATAACACATTGTCAAGTATTTTTTGCATGTTGAAAGCAGTAAATGCAGTATTGAATGAACGTAAAGACATAAAAGAAAGAAAAATAGGGAAGAAGCTAGTTCGCGTAATGAAAGAATCGTAATAAAGAAAATAAAGGGGTAAGGATTGGGGAGATACATGATATAGCAAAATCAAAAGTTTGGAGCAAGTGAACATTATTAGGAAATTTGGAGAAACGCACGTTGTAATCAAATCAAACAAAAAGTTGCATATGAGTTCATATAAAAGGGAAATAGGGAAGAGGATGTGCATGTAACAATAAAAAGGGGAAATGGGAGCGGGATATTCAAGTAACAACAAAATAACAAAGACATGCTAATCGGGAAAGATTAATTCATATGGACCAAGTTCACTTATGGTAAGAGCCTAAAAATCCCCATCAGAGTCGACATGCTGTCGCACCCCTTTTTCTCACGAAATCGGGTTTCGACACGTGACAACTCTTTTAAAGGAAGGGTGTTAAAAGAATTAGTCTAGGAGATCAAGTACAGTAAAAATAAGGAATTTGGGAAGTTTATTATTAATCACAAATAATTGATGAAAGACAAAGGGGGGGTGCCTCAGTTTTTTTTTAGCCTAAAGGATCACCCCATGCAACATAAATAATATTTCGTAACTCCCTCAAGGTAGGGTGTTACTCATATTATTCAGCGGGCACAGACTATCATCTCCTGCTACCCAATTACTATCTTTAAGTTGTTTACCTAAAGCGCACTAGTCAATTCTAAGCCATGCCCTATGCGTAGAGTACCCGTCCCATGCCTATGGTCCAGGAGGCATTTGGACCTCTATCTCAGGGTGGTTCTAGACTCTAACTTAGGCTACTCAAATATGAAAAATACTAGGCGACATACAAAACATTTTGGACTTTCACTTATAAGCAAATAAGGGCTCAAATTGGCCTCCGCACTTAGACAACAAACACACGCAAATCCTGATTAACAAAGTTGCAGATTTTAACAAGTTGCAGTTGTAGAAACCTATAGGCAGGATCTTTAAGTGATTCTTGATATAATGAGTAGGCAGTTTACAATCTCTGAAACCTACACGGTTGCCTACTGATTACAAGTATAAGAGATTAAATCTATAGGCATAATATCAAGGCATTTCTTGCAGCAACTAATAGTGGTGATCACAGGGTTATGTTCAGAATTGGTTAATTGAGTCCTATAGGCATGGTTTCTTGCGACGATGATTAGCACAACGTTGAAGACTATTAAAGAAACGAGTAGGACAATTAATTAAACTGATTCAGACCCTATAGGCATGAGTCCTATAATCAAAACTGATTTTAGATCCTATAGGCGTGATTTCTATAATTAAAACAGATTTCAGACCCTATAGGCATGATCTATATAATTAAACTGATTTGAGACCCTATAGGCACGATCTCTAAAATAGATTTTAGATCCTATAGGCATGATTTCTATAATTAAAACTAATTTTAGACCCTATTGGCATGATCTCTAAAACTGATTTTATATCCTATAGGCATGATTTCTAACAAGCAGGCATAGAGAATATTTGATCCAAATGAAGAACCTATAGGCAGGATTTCTACAATGACTGGAAAGTAACACGTTTTGAGCAAAGAGAACGTACCTATAGCTATGATTTCTAACGCATGATACTTGAACATGTTTGAACAAAGTAGCATATTTTAACTAGGTAATGGACCTATAAGCAGTATCTCTACCCATTTCAGTACAAGTATAGGATAAAAGCCCCTTCCCCGATTTCACTAATACCCAAAAATGTTATTACAAGAATTATTACAGACCCGGAATGAATAGAATAAATTACAAAGTAGAATAGCTATAGGGAGCCTACAGCAGGCCCAAAAGTACACCCAGCCCAGCCAGGCCTTCACATAGTTCACAACAGCCCAGAAGATAGTTTTTACAGCCAAAACCCAGTAGCCATCAGAAATACAACCATGTACACAAGCCCATTGGCTTATTCAGCAAATGAAATGGGATAGAACTTGAGCCATTATGACAAATATGGCAAAGAACCTTGGACCCTAGTGTGTCATAGTTCCTAAGGGCTTCAAGAACCCAGGGCAGTGCTCACACTAGGGAGGTTAACGGAGGAGATTCGGGGATACACTGAGGACCAAGACCTAGTGTGTCAGAGTGCACAAGAGTCTCAATCGGACCCCGAGCAGTGCTCACACTAGGGAGGTCAAAATAACATAAGTGATAATGAGGGAGACTGGACAAAAGCTGAGGGACAGAACTGAAAAGATCAAGTTGCGCACACATAGCAAATAATCAGACACGCTTTAGGCTTTGAAAGTAGACTTAGTAGAGATTTAGAAGAACAACATCTAGTGCATAAGCAATCACACATTAATAAAACATGTTTGCAGGTTTGGTATATACATACTCGTAATAAAGAAGGTATTCAAATTATGTTAAGTGTAGATGCTAGTGAGAATCATATTGACTGGTAGCAGAATTCAAACAGGATGAAAGCAGGTCATTGCAAGAATTATGCAAGTAAGGCATGCTTAGGTGACAACATTGCTACCAAAATCAAACACATAAAGAGAGGCTAGAATGCAAAGGTTCTAAACATTAGTAACACATAGGCTAGGCAAACGTAAAGAAAACTTAATTAACTCAGGTCCAGGCATGTTTCAAACCACAAACATAATGGAATTTAGACTAGAAAGGCCTAACATTAAGTAATGCAGTCAGATTTGTATACGAGAATAGCCCAGAAGGCGCATTAAGCTATGAACTTCAGAAGTCAAAACACATGCAAGCTATAGGAATGCAATTGCAAAGGTTTTAATAACTCACTAGTTAAGCGAAAAACAATAAAGAACAAAGTCCACAGTAGCAAAACCCAGAATTTTTGGCCTTGGCTTTCAGCCGGCTAGGAATCAGAATATAGAACAAGAATATGAGAGAACAAGAGTAATAACTTCCATTTTTTTTTAGTGAATATCAAGGATTCAAGTCTTCTTAAAGGGGAATAGGCAGGGGTTTATATAGTGGTAAGAATTAACACATAATCATAGAGACAAATCATTCAGATGCAAGTAGGTTAGAAAGAAAATATTCCGGAATCAATTAGAGGTAATTTAGGGCACAAATCAAGGATTCGGTAAATCAGGAAAACACACAAAATTATTGTTCAGAATATTTAAGGCAAATACTAGAAGTAAAAAATATCAAAAATCGTTCAGAATATTTAAGGCAAATACACAAAAATACCAAAACGCAAATAGTCCAGAATATTTAAAGCAAATACTATAGTAAAAATTAGGAAAACACAAGGAAAGAGAGTAATAGAACACATAAAAGAAAATATTTCATCCAAACCAGTAAGGAAAAGGGAAAAGTCTCAAACCCTAGTTTTTTAGGAAAATGAATGTTGACAATAATACAACAAAAATCGGTCACATGGTCGAATATAGGGCGAACATAGACATAATAACATTTAAAATCAGGGAATCGAAACAATTTTTGTTCGATCTAAAGAGATCTGGAAACCCTAGTTTTAGGGTAAGTAAGAATCTCAAAGATACACAGAGATTCATACCATAAATGAATAAGAACGAACACAGATGGAAAAGGTCAAGGAACTGAACTAGTTTTTGGTTTGAAATTGAAGAGATCCGCTTGCCATGTTTAGGCAAGCAACTAGGTAACACCATAAACGAGTAACTAGTAGTGAGAGGAGGTAAATAAGGCAAGATAATCCATGGTGGATTCCGTTTTGGGGCCGGATTTGGAGAGGATTATAGGTTAACAGCGCTAGGGTTTCTTCAGAGGAGAAGAGAGAGAAGAGAGCATATGAAGGCGGCGGGTAAAGGGGCAAATGGGTTAGGGTTTTAGGTGAAATGGGGGTAATCAAAAGGGGTAGGTTAATTGTAGGGCGTTGATATTAGAGATCAACGATCGGGATTTTAAAACGGGACTGGGGCAGGTCGTGTAAGTGGGTCACCGGTTGGGTTAAAAATAAAGGGGTTTTATTTTGGGCATGGGTAATTGGGTTAGTGTACGGGGTAATTGGGCTGGGTTATTAGGTCCGAAATTGAGTAGGAATTTTGGGCTAGTTTTTAAATACCCAATATTTAATAAATAAATTATTTATAAAAGCAATTAATAAATAATAAAAATATTACTTGTGCACTAAAATAATTTAAAATAATTACTTAATATTATAGAAATATAAAAAGTCATTTTCTGTATAAATAATGTATTATACATGCATATGGGCTATTATTGTAAAATGTGTAATTTAGCCCTAAAAATACAAAATGTAATTATAAGAAATGCATTAAAAATATTTAAGACCTCATATTGGTACAAATGATAAGTTCAGATGATTAAATCATCATAAATATAATTTGGAGGGTAATTATTGGGTAAAATGCAGAAATAAAATTAATTTAAAGCCTTTAAAAATTATGAAAAAATATTTAAAAAAAAATGCTTGTGTGTGCTCATAAACCAAAATGATGATGCTATGCACTATTTTGAAAGTACATGTATATATAGTTAAAAATGAGGGAAAAATTGGATATCAACGAGCGGTATATAGCAGGTTCCAGTACCAGGGGGAAGTAGAATATGGCAAGAAATAGCTATGTAATCCCATGTCCGGTGGGATTAGGAGAGAAAAAATGGAGGGAGATGGCTAGGGTTTGGGCAGAGAGATGAGAGAATCCAAAGGAGGCAGATGGTGAAGAATAGTTTAGGGTTAGGGGGTTTGGTTAATTAAAAGGGTAGGAGTAATACGGGCCGTTGATTTTAGAGATCAACGGCCACGATTAGTTGGGGGTTCTGGGTCGGGTTAGGTTTAGTTGACTGGGCTGGGGTTATTTGCTTTGGGAAGTATGTTGGGCTAGTGTATTAGGTGATTGGGCTGGGGGTAGGTCCGAAAATAGGTAGAATTTAGGCTAATTTTTAAATACCCAATATTTGATGAATAAATAATTTATAAAAGTAATTAATAAATACCAAAAATATTATTTGTGCACTAAAATGATTAATAATAATTACTTAATATTATAAAAATATAAAAAGTTATTTTCTGCATAAATAATGTAACAATACATTAATATAGACTATTTTTGCAAAAATGTGCAATTAGCCATAAAAATACAAATGTAATTATAAAAAATCAACTGAAAATATTTAAAACCTTATGTTAAGATGATCAAATCATCATAAAATAATTTGGAGGATAATTATTGGATATTTATATATAATAAAATGCAGGAATAAATTGGTTTAAAGTCTTCAAGAATTATGAAAAATTATAAAGAAAATATTTGTGTATGCTTATAAATCAAATGATGATGCATATGCACTATTTTGAAAGTATATGTATATATATATATTTAAAATACGAGGGAAAAATTGGGTATCAACAAATACAGCTTGATGCTATGTCTAAAGAAATACGGAAGCTGACCTTAGCTACAATACAGAGTGAACCTCATGCAGCTTGTGATATATGTGGAAGAGGACATCCTACTCATCAGTGTCAAGCCTCAACTGAGGAAGTGAATGTTGTGGGAAACTATAACTTTAATGCAACGGGTCATAGACACACCGATTTTTCATGGAGTTTATCTGGGGGTACTGCGAATGCATGGCAGTAAAAAAACCCCAGACCCCAGGGACAAGGAGCTCCAGTCTTCCAAAATCAGCAGAGGCAGCAATTTCAGCCTCAATAGTCTAATCGGCCTGGTCTAGAAGATCTAATGAAAGTCTTCATTGTCAAGACACATAAGTGGCTAGATGCTCATGGAGCAGCCATCAAAGAACTTGGAACATCTTTTCGAAACTTGGAGAGACAAGTGGGAAAGATTGCAACAATATTATCCGAGAGAGTCCCAGGTACCCTGCCAGCTGATACGGAGAGAAATCCCAAAGAAAAAGTTAATGTTGTAACCTTGAGAAGTGGGCAAGTGTTGAAATATCCCACCCTAAGCCAAAAAGAGGTAGTACCTGAAATGAAAGTGGGAGAAGCTAAAAATTGATGCTGATAAGAAGAAGAAAGGGAAGAAGGGAGCTAACAAAAAGAAGGAGGAGGAACCTTCGAAAAGGGAGGAATCTAATGAGAGCGAGCATATGCTCGATTTGCCTTTTCCCCAAAAGCTATATAGAGAAATATTGGAAAAGCAGTTTGAAAGATTTCTCAATATGCTGAAACAGGTTAATGTAAACTTACCATTCACAGAAGTGCTCTCACAAATGCCAGCTTATGCCAAGTTGTTGAAGGAATCCTGACGAAGAAGAGAAAGATAGAAAATACCTCCTTGGTCAATCTCACGGAGTATTTCTGTGCAATCTTGCAAAATAAACTCCCACAAAAGTGTGGAGATCCAGGGAGTTTTACTATACATTGCTCTTTAGGCACTTCTAATTTTGATAAGTCCTTATGTGATTGGTGCCTCAACTAACTTAATGCCTCTATCTATTTACAGGAAACTGGAGAATGAGATTGGAGAGATAAGGTTTGCACCAATATCTTTGCAGCTGGCAGACCAAACTACTCTAATACCCGAGGAGTTAGTGGAAGATGTGTTAGTTCGGGTAGATAAGTTAATATTTCCTATACATTTTATTGTAGTGAAGATGGAGGAGAACAAAGAGGTCCCCCTCATCCTAGGAAGACCATTCCTATCAACGGGTAGAGAAATATTAGATATACACGAGAGAAAGCTCATGCTTAGAGTGGGTGAGGAGTCTGTGACTTTCAATATGGACGTAGAAACGGGCGTGAAAAAAGAGAAGCCAGCTGCAAGTGTAGAGTGGAAAGTGAAGAGTTCGAGAGAGAAGGCCACATTGAGTGAGAAAGATAAGTGTGGGGTGTACCCCAAGAAGGCTGAGAAGAAGTTGTCTGCATTACTTTGGGCGCGAAGAATAGAGCCCGACTTTGACTCAGGCCCGACTAGAGATTCAGGGAAGTTTCCTTTACCTTATGCTTTTAATTGTGTGTCATAGGGACATGCCACAACTTAAAGTGCGAGGTGGGGGATATGTGTATGTTTTACATATATTAGTTTTTAGTTTTGCTTTTTAGTAGTTAGAGATAGAGAAAAAATTCGAAAAATATAAAAAATTTAATATTTTTGATTTTCCCCGACGATGGATATCATATCAACAGGTTTCTTGAGGGATTAAAGTCGAAAGAAAAAAGACAAAAAGATTCTCTTTTGTAGGTAGTGTAATAATTCCCCCTTGGTTTTTCTTTGTGCAACGGTTCTTTTCCAAGGATTTTCTTTGAACTGGGTGCAGTTAGTTTTTCAGTTTTTTTAGGAGTAACAAACCTTGTGCTATGATTTGAATTGAATGCAATATCTCTTGAATTAGTTATGCCTTGAGAATAGTAAGTGCTTTAGTTGTGACGCTTAGGCTCAGTTTTGATTCTTATATACGTACCTTAATTTGTATGATCTTAACATTGCTTAACTGCTTTGACTAGAGTGTCTTGATGAGTCCAATCTTGAGTAAGTGATGTGCCATCTGTGTGTGAGATTTTGTACTATTCAATTCGTTGCATTTGATGTCTAGAACTTGTCCCGTGTGTCTGCAAAGCGAAATAGCAGTTTATTTTTGTCTTGGAAGTGATATAGGCATGCCAGTTATATGTTTTTACCCACCTAATTGTTATGCATCTTAGTTAATCCTTTCGAGCCTGTAATCCTATTTCTTTTGTAACCACATCAGAAGTCATCCCCATTTGTTTGAATTGACCATATATTTGAATCTTTTTACCTCTCGTGAGCACTTGAATTTGTTATGAACTTTGTAAAAGTTGAAGTGTGGGGTGGTTGGTTTGGCTTTTGAGTGAAACCAACGAAATAAGGAGAAAGGTCACTCTATTGAAAAAGTAAGAGTCACTTGAATTGAAAAAGAAAAGAAAAAAATTGTATTGTTGAGAAAAATATTCTTTGATAGTGGTGACTCTTGATGTAGTTGTGCTTAAAAAAAGTACAGAGTTAATGTATATTGATGTGAAGTTGGAGTTTTGGTTTGACATAAGTGTGGGGTTGTGAGCAATGAAATTGTATGTATTAAAAGTGATTAGGGAGGTGTAGTCACTCTTATATCTAAATGCATCATACCCGTCCCGTAGCCTACATTACAACCAACTAAAGTCCTACTTGATCCTTGACTGAATAGGCTCAATTAGTAGAGTAGTACACTATGGGCAAGCCTATGGTGCATCTTTTCTTGCATATGAATGTTGTTTCTGAGAGTGAGCGAATTCTTTCTATCTTAAGTTTTTAATTGTTCTTAATTTCTATTGTGTGTGGAACTACTCTCTACTATTGTGTATATACGGTCGAAATTAGGTATGCCCGATTTCATAGGCTCGAGGAGTTGCTTCGAGAATAAGCTCAAAACGACCTAGCTCAAGCCCGATGGCGGAGTATAGAACTTGAAGCTCGAAATGCTCGATGAAAACCAAGGCCGAGTATGACTAACCTCGAGATAATATTTAGTAATAGAAAGAGCGAGATTCCTGCAACGGCCCGAAGATCCCGGCGTAAATTTCGTAACGGATTTGTACTTGCGGTTAGACAGCTGTCCAATAAGATTCCCTACTATAATTAGAAGTGTACCTTATTTAGGACCCCCCAACTATATAAAGGGGAGCCCATTCATTTGTAACACACAATTCATTGACAAGAGAATATGCGTTCATCACCTTCTTGCTTATTGTTCGTCAAAGTTGCCTTATAATTTTATTGTTCTTACTTACCTACCTCTAGGCTATCATAAGTCAAGGTCAAGACTAGGCTTGCACACGGGTTTAACTTGCTTTATTCTTCAATTAATATACTATATTCCTTGTTTATCGATTGGTATTGGACTAAATCGCGTATCTTTAAACCAACAATATAAGTTTAATTGTTACTCAGATTTTAGGGTAAACAGTTTGGCACCCACCGTGGGGCTAAGGATAATTGTTATTGTTTCAGTGCTGATTCTGATAACACACGTTATTTTCACACTTGTTCCTGTCAAAGATTTTTTGTTCTCAGGTTAAAACATGTCAAACTCAAAAACGCACCCGTACATGGTGATGACGGTCTTGGATTTCACGGGGAAAACGATAACGTAATTGCTCCAGGAGCCGGGGTGCCACCGATTAACCCTGAGGAAGTGCCGATTGCCGATCCAATCAATGTCAGTTCACACATTGCTTTGAACGCGAACTTAGGCGTGGACCCCGGAGGGAGTGTGCGCAGGGAAGGCCGATATGGTGGCCAAGGAACACAAGGCGTAGGAGATGGGGGAGTTAGTCTCCAGGTAATATTCGAGATGCTACAGGCTCAACAGGGCGCTATTGCTCAGCTTCAGAGTCAACATAGAACTCCGAGTGTGGTCGAGCCGGAAATCACTCGCCGTACCGAGCCAGTGCCGGAAAGGACGAATGGTAACGGATCAGGAGCTAATCCTACAATTATGAAAATGCTCGAGGAGCTCACCAAAAGAATTGAGTTGGGAGAAAGGAAAATCAAAGATAATGACAAAAAAATGGAAACATACAACTCCCGAGTCGATTAGATACCGGGGGCACCTCTGATCTTAAAGGGTTTGGATTCATAAAAGTTTGTGCAGAAGCCTTTTCCTTAGAGTGCGGCTCCAAAGCCCATTCCTATGAAGTTCCGTATGCCGGATATAATGAAATACAATGGTACAACAAATCCTAATGAACATATCACCTCGTACACATGCGGGATAAAGGGAAATGACTTAGAAGACAATGAGATCGAGTCTGTTTTGCTAAAAAAATTTGGGGAAACCCTATCAAAGGGAGCAATGATGTGGTATCACAACTTGCCACCGAATTCCACCGACTTATTTGCCATGTTAGTAGATTCTTTTGTGAAGGCACACGCCGGGGCCATAAAGGTTGCAACAAGAAAATCAGACGTTTTCAAGATAAGACAAAGGGATAACGAAATACTGAGTGAGTTCGTGTCCCAATTCAAATGGAACGCATGGAGTTACCACCGGTCACAAATGATTGGGCCATGCAAGCTTTCACCCAGGGGTTGAACGAGCGTAGTTCGATAGCATCACGACAGCTGAAGCAAAATTTGATCGAGTATCCAGCTGTAACTTGGGCAGATGTGCACAATCGATATCAATCAAAGATCAGGGTCGAGCACGACCAGTTAGGAGCCCTTTCGGGTTCAGTTCATCCAAACAGGTTGGCAATTAAAGCCCCGAGGGACACCGACAGGGAACCAAGGTCGAACAGGGAATAATATCAACCATATGCCACAGATCGAAGGAACAATGGCTCGGGATGCAATCCATACTGGAATGATCGAAGAAACGATCGAGGACATAATTCTCGGGGACTTATGAGCAAAAGTGGTTTTGATAAGCATGCCGATCCCGTGGAGGCAGCTTGGTTATCAGAATATAATGTTAGCATTGAATCATCAGGCATTGTATCAGCAATCGGAAGGATCAAGGATACTAGATGGCCCTGACCCATACAAACTGATCCTTCTCAAAGAAACCCAAATTTGATGTGCAAATATCATGGCATGCATGGTCACAAGACCGAGGATCGCAGACAATTAAGGGGGGAGGTAGCCCGACTATTCAACGAGGGCCACCTTCGAGAGTTCCTTAGCGATCGAGCCAAGAATCATATCAGACATAGAGACGCCAATAGGAAAATTGAACAGGAGGAACCTCAACATGTCATTCATATCATCGTCAGCGGGGTCGATATTCCGCAAGGGCCCGTGTTCAAGCGCACCAAGGTATCGATTACCAGGGAGAAACGGACCCGGGATTATGTGCCGAGGGCTCCGTATCATTCAACGACAAAGAAGTAAAAGGCATTTCTCAACCACACAACAACGCCCTGGTAATTTCTATCTTACTAAATAAAGTTCAAGTTAAGCGTGCTTTAGTGGATCCAGGTAGATCAGCGAATATCATCTGATCGAGGGTCGTGGAGCAGCTCGGCCTACAAGATCAAATTGTGCCCGCAGCTGGGGTCTTAAACGGCTTCAACATGGCCAATGAAACAACTAAAGGGGAGATTACTCTACCAGTAAACGTGGTCGGAACCATTCAAGATACCAATTTCCACGTGATCGAGGGCGACATGAGATACAATGACCTACTCGGGAGGCCCTGGATTCACAACATGAGTGCAGTTCCTTCGACTCTCCACCAAATGATGAAATTCCCGACATCGGACGGTGTGAAAACAGTATACGAGGAGCAGCATGCGGCGAAGGAAATGTTTGGAGTTGACGAGGTAATACCAGTATCGACTTTATCAACTCCGGAGAGGTCGAGCATCAAAGGCAAACAGGAAACCAAATAGCAATCACTACCACCAACCTCGATCGAATCGGCAAAGCAGAAGATAGAATAAGAAGAGGAGGATTTTTTTACCCCTTAAACCTTTATTGTTCCCGAAGACTCCGACGCTACCAAATCAACTGTCGAGGAGCTGGAACATATTATATTGATCGAGCATCTTCCCGAGAGAAAGGTATACCTGAGAACAAGGTTAACCCCCGAACTCAGGAAAAAGCTTATTCAATTTGTTATCGATAACATAGATTGTTTTGCATGGTCCCATTTACAAATAACAGGGATCCCACCGGAGATAACAACACATCGGCTAAGCCTCAACCCTAGGTTCAAACTGGTGAAACTAAAGAGAAGGCACCAGTTCGAGGTAAAGCATGCATTCATAAAGGACGAGGTAACTAAACTTCTCAAAATAGGGTCCATTCGGGAGGAAAAATACCCCGAACGGTTAGCCAATGTAGTCGTAGTCCCTAAAAAGGGAACAAACTTAGAATGTGTGTAGATTACAAGGATTTGAACAAGGCATGCCCTAACGACTCTTTTCCACTGCCTAACATCGATCGCATGATCGATGCCATGGCTGGCCACGAGATACTTACCTTTCTCGATGCCTATTCCGGGTACAATAAAATTCAGATGAACCCGGAAGACCAGGAGAAGACCTCATTCATTACCAAGTACTGAACATATTATTACAATGTAATGCCTTTCGGGATAAAAAATGCAGGGGCTACTTACCAACGCCTGGTAAATAAGATGTTCGAAGAACAAATAGGTAAGTCAATGGAAGTTTATATTGATGACATTCTAGTTAAATCCCTGCGCGCAGAGGACCATTTGGCTCATTTGCAGGAAAAGTTCGAGATTTCGAGTAAATACAACATAAAACTCAACCTCGGGAAATGTGCTTTCAGGGTCGGCTCGAGCAATTTCCTAGGCTTCATGGTGTCAAATCGAGGGATCGAGATCAACCCCAATAAAATCAAGGCAATCGAAGACATCAACGCTGTGGACAGCGTAAAAGCCGTGCCGAGGCTAACTGGGCGGAAAGCTATTTTAGGCCGATTTATCTTGAGGTCATCGGATCGAAGCCACAGATTTTTCTCTTTTCTCAAGAAAAAGAACGATTTCACCTGGACCCCGGAGTGTCAACAAGCATTAGAGCAATTAAAGTGATACCTATCAAGCCCATCATTGTGTCACACCTTGAAGGCAGATGAGAAACTCTTCTTGTACTTGACGGTGTCAGAAATTGCAGTGAGTGGTGTCTTATCTTGAGAAGATCAAGGTACACAATTTTCCGTTTATTATGTAAGTCGAACCTTAGGGGAAGCAGAAATTAGATACCCACACTTAGAGAAATTGGCACTTGCACTGATAAGCGCTTCTAGAAAGTTAAAACAGTACTTTCAGTCTCACCCCATATGTGTGTCAACCACTTATCCACTTCGTAATATTTTGCACAAACCCGAACTTTCGGGATGATTGGCCAAATGGGCTGTCAAACTCAGTGGGTACGATATTGAGTATCAACCCCGAACGGTCACCAAGTCCCAAATACTAGCGTACTTCGTGGTCGATTTCACGCCAACCCTCGTACCCGAGGTCGAAAAGGAACTCTTGTTAAAATCGGGCACATCATCGAGGGTGATTCTAATGTGAAGGGGTCCGGTCTAGGCATCATTTTGAAGCCACCCACAGGTAGCATTATTAGGCAGTCTATCAAAACTACTAGATTGACTGACAATGGGGCCGAGTACGAGGCCATGATTGTAGGTCTCGAGCTAGCTAAAATCTTGGGGGCAAAATTTATTGAAGCCAAGTGTGACTCTTTATTGGTGGTGAACCAACTAAACAAAAGCTTCGAAGTTTGAAAGGATAGAATGCAAAGGTATTTGGACAAGCTATAGGTAACATTGCACCGCTTCAAGGAGTGGACTCTAGATCACGTACCTCGAGAACAAAATAGTGAGGCCGATGCACTAGCGAATTTGGGATCATCAGTCGAAGAAGACGATATTATCCCAGGGACTATCGTCCAATTATCGAGATCTGTGATCGAGGAGGGTCACGCCGAGATAAACTCTACAAGCTTGGCCTGGGATTGGAGGAATATATATATTGAATATTTAAAGAATGGAAAGCTCCCATCGGACCCTAAAGAGTCAAGTGCCCTACGAACCAAAGCTGCCCTATTCACATTGGATGAAGATGGAACGTTATACATGAGGACTTCCGATGGACCATTGGCGGTATGTTTAGGGATGGGGGACATCGATTATGTTTTACGAGAGGTCTACGAAGGCACTTGTGGGAACCACTCCGACGCTGAATCTTTGATTCACAAAATCATTAGAGCAGGGTACTACTGGGATAGCATGGAGAAAGACACTAAGGAGTTTATTCAAAAATGTGATAAATGTCAAAGGTTAGCATCGATGATCCATCATCCCGGAGAACAACTTCATTCAGTCCTATCCCCGTGGCCATTCATAAAATGGGGGATGGATATCGTTGGCCCTCTGCCAGCGGCCCCAGGTAAAGCTAAATTCATTTTGTTTATGACTGACTACTTTTCTACATGGGTGGAAGCACAGGCTTTCGAAAAGGTCAGAGAAAAAGAAGCTATAGACTTCATCTAGGACCACATCGTGTGTCGATTCGGGATACCTGCTGAAATCGTATGCGACAACGGAAAGCAATTCATCAGCAGCAAGGTTACAGAGTTCCTCGAAGAACACAAAGTAAAAATGATCTTATCAACGCCGTATCACCTAAGCGGAAACGGACAGGCCGAATCGATAAACAAGACTATCATCCAAAATTTAAAGAAAAGATTGAGCGATGCTAAAGGAAAATGGAGAGAAGTTCTACCCAAATTCCTTTGGGCATATGGAACGACATCAAAGTCCAGCACGGGGCAACCCCATTCTCCTTAGTATATAGCTCCGAGGCCTTAATCCCAGTCGAGGTCGGGGAACCTAGCGCCAGATTTTGACATGCAACAGAGGAATCAAATCATGAGGCTATGAATACTAGCCGCAAAATATTGGATGAGAAACGAGAAGTTGCACTTGTTCGGATTGCTGCACAGAAGCAAAGAATCGAAAGATATTACAATAGAAGATCCAACCTTCGCCACTTCGGAATTGGGGACTTAGTTCTAAGGAAGGTCACCCTCAATACTGGAGACCCAAACGAAGGGAAACTAGGCCCGAATTGGGAAGGAACATATCGAGTCATCAGTGTCATCGAAAAGAGATCCTACAAACTTGGCACGATGGAAGGCGAACGATTGCCAAACAATTGGAACGTATCACTACTCAAACGATATTATTGCTAAGGTATGAATCTCTCCCTTTTCCATTTGTATTTGATATTAACTTATTGAAGGTGTTCGATCGAGGCGTCGAGGAAACTCTTCAACACCATGATCTTAGGTTTTAAAGCACGCGTTGCACTCTTTTTCCCTTAGATCGTTTTTATCCCGAATGGGTTTTTCCGGTGAGGTTTTTAATGAGGCAAAAATTATGTGCTACTAGAGAAAAATTCAACAGTATCTAAGGCTTCTTTTCAATCAACCTCGAATACTGGGGGGCATCACCCTCGGAGGTTATATTTTCGAGAAAAATACTTAATGCCAAAGGGCCTTGATAGGGAAACCTTGTAATGGGCCAAGCGGTCGAGTGAACCGTGTCCGTATAGATTAGTCGAGCCCCGATGGCAAAACATGTACGCATGTATGAATTATTCAAAGAAGAATTCCTTCTATATCAAACGCTTTGTGTCTCAAAGAAGTTTGCTACTTTACAAGCTTCATACTTATGATTTTGTGAGAAATTGCTCACGGGCCAAGCGCAAATACACCTCGAATACTCGGGGACTATAATCGAAAGTAAACACATTCGAGTTATCTAAACTCGAATTCATAAGACCTCAAAGAGGTGCCCCTCGATCTACAGGCCAAGGCCATCTTTCTCGGGGATTGACACCTTGAACAAGTTCAAAGTGTTATTGGGGAACAAGCCCAAGAGGCATACCCAAAGGCTACGGCCAAATTAATGCGGCTCTGAGACGTCCAAACCCCACAATCAAAATGGCCTTCAAGTTCTTTGAAAAACCGGTTAAAATAGGCTACCCCCGGCAAATAATAAAAGGGCTTTGATAAAATCAGCCCTCGAAAAACCTTAAGAGGTATCAAAATTATCTTAACACAAACGTGCTAAGGCATAAAAAGCAAAAGGGTTTCAATCAACATTGAACCCTCAAAAAACCCAATGGGTAAAAAATACATGCTAAGGCATAAAGAAATTTTCACTAAGTGTTTTAAGCCAAAAGAGGGGAATAATAGCCATCTTTTAGAGGCCATAACAGCTCGATCTAAAAGAGCCTAAGGGCTAATACACTTAGGGTTCGAGATCTTGTTCTCACCCAATCCGAACCCAAGGGTTCGATTATCCCAAGCCCAAATAAACAATCACTTGATTATGGCTCGAGGACTCACCATTATCCGGCACAAGACCTTAAGGGTCTATGCCCCAAAGTTTGAACCTTATTCAACTCGACCATGGAATTTTAAGGAAGCCATCCAAGACAACGTCTCGAACACGCCGTTCAAAGCATGAAACTATGCTACAATTTTGCAAGGCAAGAAACATGTCCATAAAAATTGAGAAGACATTCAAGAAAAATTTTCTTTTATATATTTGAAAAAAGATATGTACAAGAGACCGACAAGAGGTCTTACAAAAAGAAAAAAATACAAAAAGAAAATAAAAATCCTAGCTATGCCCGGGGCTAGTTTTTCCCTCGGGAGCAGCTTCCTCTTTGGGCCCCCCATCATTGTCAGACCCACCTTTGATGCCTTCATCATCATTATTGTCGGAGGAGGAGACGAGAAATCTATCATCAGCCTCGTGCGCCTTTACTTGAGTTATCTCTTCAAAGAGGTTGTAACCTCGAGCGTGGATTTCCTCGAGGGTCTCCCTCGGGGATTAGCACTTGGCCAGATCATTACTCCGTCGCTCTCGGTCGGAGGCTTCCCTTAGCTGCATTTGAGCAACCTCAGCTTTCGTTAAGTACACAGCAATGGTTTTGTCAGCCGTAACCTTCGTCTTCTTGACCTCTACCCTGGCCTCGGCAAGCTTGACCTCGAGCTCGTCGATCCTTTTGACCTGGGCCAAACTTTTCTCTTTAATGCCCCGGAGTTAGGCCTCAGCCGATGCCAGTTTGGCCAAAGCAGCCTCCTTCCCCGCAGCAAGGCGGTCCATATTCTCCTTCCACCGATTGCAGACGGCCTTGATCTGATCGACCTCCCCTCGAAGCAGCTCGATCCTCTCAAGTTTGCTGCAGCTGAGACACTAAAGTCTTAGCCTCCACAGTTGGGTCGATTAGACCATACTCTTTCAAAATGACAATTACCTTCTTGTCTAGCTCGGCCTCATCCTTACGAGCCTTGGCCAAGTTGGCCCTAAGGTCCTCGAGCTCCTCCTCCTTTTGACTGCAAAGGAGCTTCAAAGCGTTCCTCTCATCCGAGGTCTTCTGGAGCTCGTCCTCACATTTGCTCAGGTCGTCCCTAAACCTGGCAAAAGCCTTCACACAAAAAAGAACACAAGTTAGAATAAAGGGAGAAGAAGGAAAGAAAAATTACAACCATAGGAATTAAGGCTTACTCGAGAAAAAAAGGCATTGAGCCTCTTCGAAGAGGGTAGATGCGTCATTGAGATCGGCGGCATCATCGACCCCGGTAAAGCAATCCCGGAAAGGATCATCTTCACTAGGGAGTCCGCTTAAGTCAGGCATATGCAGAGCCCGGGCCTCCCTTATAGCCTCCTCGGAATAAGCTGGTAGAGGGGAAGAGTGACCTATTGTCTTGGTCCCGAGAAAATAACTCGGCTCTGTTCAGCCCTGGGGATCTCGGAACCTGTCCCCTCTGGTGTTCTTGTAGATGGCCGAGGAACAATCTCGACCTCGGCCGATTCAGGGGCTTTGCCTGCATCTTTCTTTGAAGCCTCCTCACCACGAGGCAGGGTCTTCGGTTCAGAGGGCTTGGCAGCTTCAACCGGCTTCCTAGCTCGGGCCACCAGCGCCAAGTTTTCACCCTCATCTTCTTCTTCATCATTCAGCTGGTGGACTGAGTCTATATCCGCTGGAATGTGATTCCTCCTGCGTCTTTCAGTAGGAGCCCTTTTATCTTGAGGGTCTTCAGGCTTCGAGACCCTTTTCCTCTTATTATCTTTCCCCGATTTCGGAATCGGGGACTCAGTCTCTTCCCTGGGCGGGGCCGGCCTCATTTAAGAGACATCTCCAATGCCTGCATGAATGAGAATTAGGTATGAGTACAGAAACATCTCCGATAAAGAGGAAAGCATCAAAAACGTACAAGAAGAACTTACCGTGGTGTTTGGCTTTGCATCTACCCCTCGACAAATCACGCCAGCGGCGCTCGTCATATGAGAGGGTCGCGACTAGTTTCCGAACCCAGTCTTCGAGGTCGGTGACCGCATGGGGCATCCAAGTCGACCGCTACAAAAAAGATGAAGGCATCACGCAATGAAAAAACGGAATACAAAAGGCTACTGGGAAATAACTTCACTTACGATCGGGGTTCCACTGCTCTAGGAACGGTATTTTCTCATCTGGGATGATGTTGCAAGTCCTCACTCGCACAAACCGGCTCATCTAGCCCCGATCTTTATCCTCGTCGTTGCTAGCGAAGAAGGCCTTGGTCGACCAGCATTGGAGCTTGATCAACCCTCAAAAAAGCTGAGGTTGGTACAATCGAATAAGATGATTTAGGGTGAACTCTAGCCCCTCGGCCTTGCTGGAGAAATAACAAAGCATGATCACTATGCGCCAGAAAGAAGTGTGGATCTGGCCGAGGGTGACCTGATACCTATTGCAAAAGTCTATCACGACTGGATCGATGGGACCCAGTGTGAAGGTGTAAGTGTAAACACTTAGGAACCCCTCCACATGAGTGGTGATACTCTCCTCGAGGGTGGGGATCTATACCACGACTTCATCCCCCCCATCCACAATCCCTCTTCATGGCCTCGAGGTGTTTCTCCGTTATCGAGTAGATATACCTCGATACATGCTCACATCGGCCAGGAATTGCAAGGGGATTTTCAACTTTGAAGTCTTTCTTTATGACACAAGGGTCGGGAACAATCTCGTGAAGGGTCGGCGCTTTATCATCGGCCGGGAAGAAAAGGAGGAAGCTTTCTCCTTTTGAAGAATGGTTTTGGAGGTTTTCACCATTGATTTAGGTTAGAGGAAGTGGAAAGAGGCAAAGTTTGATATCTTTCGGCACTAAAAGGGTGGGAGCAATAGGTAGTGAAAGAGAGAGATGAAGAGGGGGAGAGATCGGGGAAGTTTGAAGGTGGTTTGAAGGTTGAAGTAAAGTTTTTGATTCGAATAAGGAGCCTTGTATTTACAGGCAAACCGCGACGGTTCGGCGGCACTAGTGGCCGACCGCCACTGCAAGCATTTACTGTCTTGGGGAAGCGAACCGATGGGACGTTTCGGTCACTTCTAGCGCTTATGTCACGGGGATGACATCATCATTAGGGGCCCGGAAAATTGAGGCTCAAATCATTTCTTATCATCTTATTCTAAGAAACGGGGGGACTATTTGAATACGGTCGAAATCAAGTATGCCCGATTTCGTAGGCTCGGGGAGTTGCTTCGAGAATAAGCTCAAAACGGACCTGGCTCGAGCCCGATGGCGGAGTATAGAACTTGAAGATCGAAGTGCTCGATGAAAACCAAGGACGAGTATGACCAACCTCGAGATAATACCATTATGGTTTAGTAACAGAAAGAGCGAGATTCCTGCAACGGCTCGAAGATCCCGGCGTAAATTCCGAAACGGATTTGTACTTGGCAGTTAGAGAACTGTCCAATAAGATTCCCTACTATAATTAGAAGTGTACCTTATTTAGGACCCCCTACTATATAAAGGGGAGCCCATTCATTTGTAACACACAATTCATTCACAAGAGAATATGCATTCATAACCTTCTTGCTTATTGTTCGTCAGAGTTGCCTTATAATTTTACTGTTCTTACTTACCTTCCTCGAGGCTATCATATCTCGAGGTCAAGACCGAGCTTGCACACTGGTTTGACTTGCTTTATTCTTCAATTAATATACTATTTTCCTTGTTTATCAATTGGTATTGGATTAAATCATGTATCTTTAAAATCATAATATAAGTTTAATTGTTACTCAGATTTTAGGGTAAACATTGTGTTAGGGCACTTGATTCATGAAGGAAAGGTAATGTCATTGACTCTATGTTAGAGTAAGTGAGTGAGTTGTGAATAATGCCTAGTGCTTTTGAGTTAAATTTTGAGGCTAGGATGTTACAGTATTGTACTTAGTCTATTTTAAATATTCTTGGTGTGATGAGTTAGGAGACATGTTTAAAAAGGTCGTGTCTATATGAAGTGTTGTTTGATTACTCGAGGACGAGCAATGGTTTAAGTTTGGGGTGTTGATGGTAAGCTATAGTCTCGTGTTTTAGTCGCTTATTGCACTCTGATTTACTGCACTTAATTGTGTTTGAGCTTTAATTGTAAGTGTTTTGTACTTATTGTGTGTTTTATGCCTTGTAGGAGTGATTCTGAGCTATGTAGATTATGGAATGAATTTGAGCTATTTGGAGTTTTGAAGTCTGAGTAAAAGCCCAAGGGATTAAGCCGGGATTGCGTTCGTGGGTCGAGAACCACATCATGATATTAGAAAGCAAGGAAAAATTTGTACTCTGAGAAATCCCCGATGTCGCGGCACGTGGGGCGCCGCGCTTGTGCATTTTCATGTTGTCTGTCAGAAACTAGCTCTCTGGATTTCCCCACTAATGCCCCTCATGTCGTATCACCCTATGCGGTGCGCCTGTGCAATTTTTACAGAGTGAAAATCCTATTTCGGCTAGGAGAAGGTGGTTTTGTTTGGGCACGGCCCTACATGGTATAAATGCATGGAAAAACGTTATTTTCTAGACTTTTGACACATATTCGACCTAAGGAAGCTAAGAAGGACTGGGAGGAGCAAACGCACAAGGATTTCATCATTACTTCCTCACTCAAGACCTGAGAGAGGCATAACTCGTGATATCTTTGTATTATATTGTCGGTTTAATTCATAGATTCTTCTTAGTAATCGGGAGAGGCTAGTTGAATCATTGATTAAACCTAGTTAGGAGGATAATCGAGAGAGGTTCTCCTAAAGACCAATTCACTCTGAATTCTTGCATACCTTCACCGAGCTTGAATTTGTTCATCTCATGATGTTAAGACTTAATCGAGAGAGGAGTTTCAACTAAAAGTTTGAACTAATAATTGAGTGAATTCGAGATACTCACTTAAACATTAGAAGTGATTTATCTTGAGTTAGATCCCAACAATTATCTCGCACCTATTCAATCAAAACCCTATTTTCTCCCACTGATAACCTTCTCTGCTTACTCATTGTTTCGATTGTCATTAGTCAATAGCTCTAGATTCTTAGTTAATTGTAGAACTAATCACATAAATCTCAATTATCGATCATCTTGGATAGCAATCAAGCTAGAAACTATGAAAATAATATTTAAATCCAATCCTTGTGGATACGATATTATGTTATACTATATTAGACTAGCAATATTTAAGTGTGTGTTTTGTGCTCGTCAGTGGTAGGGACTAAAGTAAGGGTATTATTTGCTTGGTGAGTAGTTGAAGGAAAGTGGTTGATGATCTAATCTAGAGAAGGAAAATGGGGTGGTTGTGGGAGCGTCGTCACGGCCAGATGTGCTAATTCTTGAATGTGTTGTATTTTTTCTCTTAACAATTCCATCTCTTGGGCCATCCTATCAATATGTTCGTCATTTCGAGTATCATCCTTCTCTCCCAATCGCCCCGGGATATCAACTATTATTAGAGCGTGTTTGATCGGGTTATCTATCGCAGACATCTTCCCTTTCGATCTCAAGTTGTACGGTGGTTCCGCTAGTTTTAGGTCAACACAAACCAACTTTCTCTTTTGGGAGATAATATTAATGAAGTAATAGATAAAAGGAAAAGAAAAAGAAGAAGTCAGTTTCAGTGTTCGCACAAATATAGGCACACAGAGCAGCTAGTTCACGGATTCAAGAAAGTGCATTTCCTAAAGTTTGAGGGACCTCTCTTTGCCGGAGGTAGGCCTAAATCGTGAATATTTGACAAACAATTAGAGTTGACACATTGAGATCCGAAGCAAACTCTGGTTTTCATTAATAATATTTGGATTGTAACAGGCGGGAGCAAAGGTTACATCATTGTTTTCAACATTCATAAGATTACATGGGCTCAACAAACTTGATCTTAGGGAAATTAAAGGGTTTGAGATAAAAGATACAATATCGGACAAGGGGTGAAATCAACTAGCTTCTAACAACCATCCCAGAATCATTCCTCATCTCTTCTTCTTCTTCTTTCGGTTCTTCGTCCTGGTCTTCTCATTGAACTCGGTGCACTCAACTACTCTGTCGTCATCTTCGGGAGGTGGCAGCATATGATCAATTGACCCCAGGACCACTTGGCGGTGAATGGAGGAACTCACGAGGTAGTGCGTAAATATCTCATGATAGATTTGCAAGGTCGCCACTACATCTTCTAGCCAGGCTACTCCTTCCCTGCTTGGTCGAGTTAGCTAATCTTTTTCATTGATTCATACATAGTACTCTGGAGTGCACCACGAATTCTGACCCATTGATATTGTGATTAGATCGTTGCACACCTCCTGAAGCCTCATTATCCTTGGATCGGGATCATCCCATTGTACTCGTCTTCTGTTTACCTTGAGAATGGTAATTACAATTAGATTTGATTTAATGGTTCTAAAAATACGTGATTTATTTTTATGCTAGTTGTTATGTAGTAGATGCTAAGTGTGAAACCAGAAAATAAGAGAAAAGCTTGAAGGTTGTGTGTCAAACAAACCGGGTAGCTGAGAATCGGGGCCTCGAGCTAGGGTATACGGGGCCTCGGGGTCGAGCTGAACGTTAGGCTGTGGACACTCGATGGAGGACTAACAATTCTAAGATCTTTGATGATGGCTCTTTAAGATCAATGATGAGTGATAAATGAAGAACAATCAATGAAAACAAAATAAATGCAGGTAATGTAATAAATGTAAGCAGTAGAATCAAAGGAGAATATGTTTAGGTTAGAGAGCAGAGAATGTTCTTGTTCTTGTATTGAGTGTTGTGTATTGTATATCCTTACAAAATGATAAGGATCCCCTTTATACATGAGGGGGGATCCCAACATAGTACAAATTCATTTATTACAAAGATGTGTGGCGGTACAACCATTTAATGTCTCGGTACGGACTTGAACTAGCCTAATAGACTAGGTCAGCTTTAATCACGTGCCTTGGGAACTTCCTGTTTGTCCATCATAGCCGTCGATTTGTACTGCCTCAAGGTCGAACATTGAGAACCCTCGGGGTCGAACCTCGAGCTGAGCCTCGAGCCTTCTGGGGCAATTTTACGAAGCGCCATAATGACCATAAAATCGGACTCTCCGATTTTAGCGTATACAGATAGTCCCCGCATTTCTTAGAATGAAATGATAAGAAACGATCTTGAACTCTTGACTTTCTTGAACATCTCGCAATGACAGCATGCTTGTGATGTCAGTGTTCCATGTGACTAAAAACATCCTATCAGTCCATCTTCCCAGAAGCATTCAATACACTGCCGGTTCATTCTCCCAAAGGCGGTGATTTCGCCGCCGATCCGTTTCCCAAAAAGCATTGATTGCGCTTGTCGATAAGTTTCCCAAAGGAATTTATTGCGCCTTTGGTTATGCAACTGCCTTTCTATAAATAGGAGTTTTCTTGAACCAAAACTTCATCCAGTCATTCTTCAACAGCCTTTAACCCTTTCTTCTCTTCATCCTCATCTAAACCCTATTTTTCATGGTTCAAGCTCGTGACCGTAAGGTCACACGGCAGTGGTTTCGCCCATTATGCCATGGCTCTTTTTTAGAGCTCTTCCCCACTGAGTGGGATCGCCTGGTTTGTTGTTGTTGTCATTGTTGTTGTTGTTGGCCCGAAATAATGAGATAGGGGCTTCAAATTGTTCCCGCATCAGAGGATGTGTGGACCGTGAACTGCTGCTCATCTCTCTTAACTTCAACCTGGTGTGGCACTTCACTCCCTTTGCTTTCCTTGGAGTGAGGTGCGTCATCTACTAACTGTTGCATCCCACACCGGAGAACGTTTCAAGAAGTGTCTTAACAATAGTAGTGCTCACGAGACCTATACTAGCCAAATTTTTCACCAAGCCATAATTTTCCTGGCTTTAAAAGCTTTTGCTCTTTGATAGGCTATAGCCTTCTTCCTCATCTATTGCTGCTTCGGAGGAGATTTTCGAAGACGTCGCTCTGAAGATCGAAATGGGATCCCCGAGGAAATGGTTCTCGCAGATGTCGCTCCCGAGGATGTACCTCCGAGAGTAGATTAGACTTCTAGTTGTTATTTTCCGCTTTTTTTGTTTCTGTGTAAGGACCCCTCGTGGGCTTTTTTAATCATCGTTTATTAATAAAAAAATGTTTCTTCAATTTGACTTTGATCTGTTCTGGATTTCCCTTTGTCTTCATTTGTAAAGAACCTGAGCATGTGACTTTATCGATCAGTCTGAAAACTGGACCCGGGCGTGGGCATTTCCTTGGTTTTTGATTGGTTGTTATGATATTTCCTGAAAAACCCTTTGACATCCCTCGGACTAAGTCCGGATTGACCTGATTCAAACTTAGGCCACCGGGACTTTCGACTTTGAATTGAGCGAGAGTGAGGCCTCGAATTTTAGACCAAAACTTAGCCTTTTTAGGCCCTGTTGGTAGTCCTCGAGAGATGAATTTGCTCGATCACCTAAAAATAAAGACAACCCTCAGGCCTTTTCAAATAGTCCCCGAGTGAGAGTTTACTTGAACTCGGGTAGCCTCGAAAACTTGTTTTGAATTTAAAATGAAGATATCCCTAAGGTGTTATAGATAGACCCTGAGTGAGGATACGCTCGAACTTGGATGGCCCCTGGGCTAAAGTAACTGAGAGGGTGTTTAAATTGAACTGAAGGCGAGAATAGCCCTGAGGATTTATTAATAACCCTCGAGTGGGAACTGGCTCGGATCTAGAAATATCCTCGAGATTGGGCACCATCACGAGGCTAGGTTTATGCGAGTAGCTCCTAAGAGCCCATCGTTATAGCAACAAAGATCCTCGAGATCAGGCACCATCTCGAGGCTCTGTCAAAGATATCGAGCTACCCTAGCACAGGTTC
Source organism: Nicotiana attenuata (assembly GCF_001879085.1). NCBI lineage: Eukaryota > Viridiplantae > Streptophyta > Magnoliopsida > Solanales > Solanaceae > Nicotiana > Nicotiana attenuata. The sequence goes on along the minus strand of NC_031994.1, from coordinate 45,586,961 downwards.
ACCCGTCGTTCTAGAGGGTAGTTTTGATGATGAGGTTCTTTGCGGAGGAAGCCGGGCTTGAGTTCACTCTTAGCCATCTCATTAGGCTGTACCGGCCCTTTTATCACTGAGGCCTGATAACTTTGCGATGTCGATCCACCAGGCCCTTTGTTGTCGATGATGAAGAAGATAGGGACCGAGGGTGGATAAGTCGATTCGTCCGAGTACGGACTGTTGATGTTATCACCGTGGAGTTCCTGCCATTTCCTGAGAAATGGAATTTCACACGTAAGTGGTACACTTGTGTTTTTATCGTTTTTGCTCACGGTGAAGGCGGATTCTGTAAAGACGCTTTCTTTTCCCTTTTTGCAACAATCCCGTGGATGCCATATGAGGTCCCCGACCTGACAGACTGGGCTTGGAAGTTGGCAGCCCGCTCGACCTATGATGAGCGTAAGCGGCGAGATCTGTCCAAGGGTAGGTGGGAGGCAAAACACCACGGTATGTGTCATGTGGTTCGTTTTCTTTGAAAGCTACTTTGTTTTACGTGTGCTAACTCCGTCATCATAGGCACTGGGGAATTTTCTGAGATGAGACCATGCCCCCTTGGAGAAGATAAAGGATCGTCGGCTTCGGGACCGAGGAATAATAACAAGCGGAAGGAACCCTCGAAGGGTGAAGGTGCTCATAGCGGGGCAAGTCCTACCCGGAGGCTCAGAGAAGATATATCAGCTGAGCCTACAGCACCCGAGGCTTCTGGCCTTGCAAAAATGGTTCCTCCTTTGCCGCCGTCTTCTTTTCCCGTCGAAGGTACTTCGAGGGCAAGGATTTTCTGGCACCGTCTTCTTCTCCCGTCGAAGGAACTTCGAGGGATGTCGAGGCTAGGGGCCGCCTAACTCAAACGAGGTCTCGAACGATCATATTTTTATTGGGAGCGGTTCTACTGGGGCCGATGAGACCAGGCCAGTAGATGTACACTCAACTTTTGAGGAGGCTCTGCGGCTCTGCTCTGTTGTGAGTTTTGGTCAATTGTATTGGTTTTTCGATTTTGCACTTTCATTTTCTTATTGAGTTCCATTTTCATATGCCTTTGACAGGCTTAAGTCCGAGCTAGTTCGTCGTGAAGCCGGGTTGCGAAAAGCCTTGGATAGGGAGATATCCCTCAGGCTTCTTTGTGATCAAAAGGCAGAGAAGTTGGTATACCTGCGGTATGAGGCGAGTCGGAGCCGGAACTACGAAAGCTACCTCGAGGGACAGGTAACCTCTGTTTCGAGGGGGTGCATGTTTCTTCTTCTATCCTCTGAGATTAATATTTTGACACTTCAGCTACAGAGAAAGACGGAGGACCTGGAACGCCAGTGGGGTGAGGTTTGTCTGGCCAAGTGTGAATGTGATGAGCTAAAGGTTCAGGCTGATGCCCAAGTTGCGGCCAAGTAGAATGCTTTGGCCAAGGCTTTTGCCCTCGAGGTGCGCCTCCGGGTTGCTCCTGAAAAAAGCTCGGTTCAAACGAGCGTGATTGCAAGGCTTGATTCCGAACTTTTGAAGATGAAGGCTGAGGTCGTGGACGCCCGGGCTGAAGCTGAAGAGATTCGGGTTAAGGCGGACAAAAAAAGTGGCCGTCTATTTAAAAGACGCTGTCGATGATTGCGCTGAGTTGAGAGGGGCTTCCGATCGAGAGAGCAGAAGCAATAAGTTTGCCCGGTGCAAATCTCGAAGGGAAACTTTCGAAGAGATCCACGCTAGGGGCTTCGATCTCTCGGAAGAGATAGCGAAGGCCAAGGCGGATGAATACGATGCCAAGTTCCTCGTATCTGATGCCGAAGATAATGGAGAAGAGGCCGATGGGGCCGTAGTCCCCGAGGGGGAAATACACTAGGCTTTTTCTTTTTGATTCTTTATTCAGTGTTTTTAGAGAACTTTGTAAACTGAGCTTCGTATATACATATAAAAGGAAGCCTTTCAGTTTCATCCTTCATGCATTTCCCTTTGCTTGTGTACGTCTCTTTTTGTTTCGACTTCATATGTCTGTCGATGTTTGGCCAAGTGAACTGGACTTCGAGGTAAAAAACCTTAGGTTTGTAAATCGCCCTGAGGCTTGTTGAGCTGGCCCATAGGCTCTTACGCATTTTCCCTTAGGCATTTTTAGTTAACTATTTCGGGCTCAGTCTTCGAGCCAGATTTCGACTCAAGCTCATTGACCCTTAAATTTTTGAATTTTTAAGCTGGCGTCTGGGCTCTTACGCGTTGGGTCGGTTACGACCTCTAATGTAGGCTGGCGACAGTGGCTCTTACGCATTGTATCGGTACGACCTTTTGATTTAAGTCGGCGACAGTGGATCTTACGCATGGGGTCGGTACGACCTTTTGATTTAAGCTGGTGGCAGTGGCTCTTACGCGTGGGGTCGGTATGACCTTTTGATTTAAGCCGGAGGCAGTGGCTCTTATGTGTAGGGTCGGTACGACCTTTAACATAGGCTTTATTTTTCCCTTGCTAAAGAGTTTTTGAAGTTTTGTGTTCGCCCGACTCTTTGACGGTTCAATAAGATCCTCGATTGTGAGTCGTTATGTGACGACAGATGAGCACCTCGGGAGGTTTCGCTCAATGGTTGAATTGTTTCGAAGCCTTTTCATTGTTTGGAGCTGATGTGATCGAAGCTCTTTTGCTTATGCCGAGGGTAGCCTGATTAACCGGTTCTTTTCGAAGTATTTTCGAAGTAATAGAAGTCCTGTGATTTTATAGCGACGGTAGCCCGTCCTCGAGTCGCGTGAGTTTGGCTGGTACAGCCTTGTGACCGTAGTCATCGTACTTGGCCATAGCCTTTTAGTCCCCAAATAAAGTAGCTTCGGCGTTTATATATTCCTTTTTAGGTGTCTTACAAGTTCGAATATATAACCTTAACTTTAAGATCGGGATTATGCCTTTTGTAAGGTCTTATAAATTTTAACATGCCTTACTTGAGGTCTTACAGATTTGGTTACTTGGTATCAGTATAACTCATGCCTTGCTTGAGGTCTTACAGGTTTGGTATTGCCTTGTGAAGGTCTTATGAGCTCGAGGTTGCCCGCATGGGGTCTTATAGCCTTGAGTTTGACAAATCGATGGGGTGACCGTTGGTGACAGTCCCCGGGACATCGAGAGTTTTTTGGCTCTTGAGCCGTTTTGTGTAAACATGGAGTTGCCTCATTGAGGGCTTATGATTTCGAAGTTTTCGACCCGGAGGTCATATGGCTTCGAGTTTTTGACGTCAGTCTCCAAGTGTTCGGGAAATTTCTGGCTCTGGAGCCATTTCTTGAAAAAATAGCGGATTTCTTTGAAGCGCAAAGTGTTTTGTTTGAAAAATATTCCTTGATTACTTGACACAAGTATACATGTTTTCGTCGTCAAGGGTTCAATTATTCTATGCGGACACAGTTTATTCACGTTTGGCCCGATACATCATTTTCCTATTGAGACCCTTTTTGGCTCATCTTGACTTCTTCGAGGGGGTGATCTCCCGGGGGAATGCCCCCCAGTATTCGAGGTTGATTGAAGAGAATCCTTGAATACTTGTTAAGTTCTCCTCAGGTAGCATATAGATGTTGCCTCGTTAAAAACAAACCCTTCTTGGGATAAAACCCGATCGAAGGAAAAGAGTGCAGCGCATGCTTTCAAACAAGAGGTCTTCAAGCTGGAAAGCGCTTCGATTGCTCTGATCGGACACCTGCACACAGGTTAGTGTAAGATGTAAAATAAAAAAGGGAGACGATTATACCTTAGTGGTGATGGCGCTTCGAGCCTCGATGTGCTTCAATTGTTTGCTCCGGGTACGCGGTACGGTCCTTTACTTGTTTATTCGGGTGTAGCTGAGAATGTATCTCGTGATTGCTACTTCCCTGTTTGCTTATCCTTTAGCTCCTTTAATATTGAAGGCGCCGATGCCGGTGCCACATCGTGCACCGCGAACATCTCTCTTGCTGCACGCTGTTCTCCGTACATAGTTTTTATTCCATCCTTTGTCAGAAATTTCATCATTTGATGAAGAGTTGATGGTACTGCTCTCATGCAGTGTATCCATGGCCTTCTGAGTAAGGGATTGTATCTCATGTCTCCCTCGATGACATGAAACTTAGCATTTTGGGTTGTGCCGGCCATGTTGACCGGGAGGGTGATCTCCCCTTTCGTCGTCTCGCTCGCCATGTTGAATCCGTTGAGGACTCGAGAAGAGGGCACGATTTGGTCGAGTAGTCCGAGCCGCTACACCACCCTCTGTGAGCACGTGATTTTTGCCACGCTTAAATTACTCCTATAAATTCCTTAGAGTAAGGATTTTTTCTTTATTATTTGAATTAATTGCATGATTTCGTGCCTTGTTTGCATTTTTGTGTGCATTTTAGTTTCCATAATTCATAAAAATACAAAAATATAGTACCTTTGCATTTAGGACTCAATTTTATATTTTTAGTTTTATTGGTCAATTAACATCACAAAAATAAGAGAAAATCACAAAAATAGTTCTTTTGCATTTTTACTTAGTTTTCTTTTAAATTAGGATTTAGTTAATTTTAGAAAAATTAATTAGTTTAATGCTAGAATTAAATCAGGTCTTTGTTATTTTTTTTATTTAACAAAATAAAAAAAATAAAAAAAAATGGAAAAGGAAGAGAAAATGAAAAGAGAATTAAAAGAAATTGAAATCCTTAATAAAGACCCAATTTTTGGGCCACTCTTTAAAATTCCAGCCCAAATTAGCCAGACCCCAGTCCAAACCCAAAATGCCCAACCCGGTCCAGCCCTTGAACATTAAAACGACGTCGTTTGGGGCGTCTTGATCCTGACCGTCTAGGTTCTTTGATCGGACGGTCAGGAACTTGGGTGGGCTTGATATATATATGTCCAAACCCCACCCCACCCCCCTATCCGGTCATCTCTCACACACCCCTATATACACCACCACTCCGCCGCCGTCCTCCGCCGTCTGCCGCCGGCCGAAAATCGCCTCCGCCGGCGGCGAGTCTCTGATGGCCACCAAAATTTCACCATCGCCTCTCCTTCACTTCCCCATTCCATATCCGCCCTTGGTTTTCTTCAAATCCCACCCAGACTGTTCGAATAAACGAAACCCTAGCGCCGCCTCCGCCGTGTCCGGCGGCGTCGCCTCAAAATCCCACCAAACTTACACTCCAGACTCGCCTTAACCCCCTCTTCCCAAATCCCAAATTAATTTCCTTCAAACCTAGCCAGAACCAGTCGAATCTTAGATCTAGGGTTTAGGTCAAAGCCTGGATCGAAGTTCAAGGGCTTATCAGTGTTCAAATTGGTTCCAAAATGATGTTATGTGCCTGTTCTTGGCAAAGAACAAGCATATAACATTATTTGGGGACCAAATTCGAAGTCAATCCAGTTAGGGCCAAAATCAGTAAGTTTCTCGTAATTTCTTTTCTTTTTATTTTATCTGTTCTTCTCCTTTTTTTTCTCCTTGCCAAATAAATCTTGTTTGAATAAAATTGATCCTTCATTCATGTTCAGTTCTTTGTCATGTTTAATCAAATTTGTGCCTTAATTTTTGTTTGCCAATTTTAGGTTCTTTGGTTAAGTTTTTTTTTAGTTAGTTTCTTTTTCTCTGATTCGTACTATATGATCCTGTTTGATTCATAATTTTTCTGTTTGATTGGTATAGATAGCATGATTTTGTATTAGTTTTGTTCTTAATTTTTAGTTAGTTCATAGTATTAGTCTGTAATTGTTATTTAGAATTAATTCAGGTTCTAATTAGATTTTGGTAGTTCAATTTTAGGGGTTTTTGATAATCAGGCCTTGTTTGGTTATAGCTGAATACACCCTAGCCCTTGAGTGATTAACGCTATTTAGTTTGGACTAAGCTTAACAGGGTTGGGGGATAGTTTGACTAGGTTGGTAATTCCAAATTGACTAAAAAGGTAGTTTAGGATTTTTAGATAAAAGGAATCTTGTAGTAACTGAAATAGAATTCCCTAGAAGCTTCTAGATAGGGGTTTACATTTGAATTTCAGAAGTTTAGTGATAAAACTTGAGAAACAAGTCAGTCTTTTAGGGACTAACTAAGCAAAAACTGAAAAATAAAAGAGGGGGCAAGGGGGTAAAGGTAAAATCTGAAACTTCCCTTAGCCTTGCCTATAAAGGCAGCTCACTACTGCCTTGCCTGAGAAGTTTTGGAGATCCAACAATTTGAAATTCAACAAAAAATCCAAATCCTATAGCTGAGAGAAATCTGAAAACTTCAGAATTCAGATCCAAAGCTACTGAAAAACTACTGAAAAAATCCAAAAAATTTCTGGTAGAAATAGGGAGTTTAGATACAAAACATTAGATCCTAGAAACAATGTCCTGGAAAATCAAAAAAAAATATAGTATAAAATCCTTTCCAGATCTATTTTTGTTCAACTGCATTGGTTCCTCGAGTTGGTTTTCAAATCTAGCTGGTGTATGTGGTTGATTGAAGTTCCTTTGAAGTCAATTGCATCCTTTTCCTTTTCCTGGATTTTTGGTGTTCGATTTGTGGGCTGTGTTGCTGCTGGTTTTAGTTGACGATTATTACCTGCTGCTGCTGACTGATCCTCTCCTTCCTTTCTATCTCATTGTAATTCCAGGTACATCCTTCATTTCAAGTGTATTTGAATTACTGGAGAAATCATGTTATTGTTGTTGCTCTCATGATTAGTCTACTGTTAGATATGTAGTAAGAATAGTTGACATTTGAACATTCTCTGATTTGTACTTAACCGGACTATATGGACTTTCTGATTTGATTGATTATGGCATCAGTTATGGTAGGATTCATGTTAGTTATTCATGACACTATAATTCATGATTCGTTTAAATTTGCTGCTGACTTTTAATATTCATGATAGTAGGATTAATCCTATAGGTGTTAACAAAACAGTGTCTCACGTATTCATCATTTTGTGAATGTTTCATATGGTATCTTACTGATTTAAATGCAACTCTCTGATTAAATGTTAGTAAAAGTGATATTAGAATTAGTGCAAACAATTATAATCGGTTTTTGAAATCAAATAACCACTGTTCCAGCATGTCAAATAAGTTCTGAGTGTGATTACACTAACTAGCGATCAAAGCCTTTAAATGTTTGTAACATGTCGTCAGTTTAGATTAAGTATCAAATGTAGAATTAATTAATAGTGGTATTGAATTTGGAATTCCCTTCTACTTGTTATCCTAATCAATGAACTGAACAGCTTGTAATCCTTTCAGTAATTTGTTTGGGCCCGTTGATAAGCTAGGGCGCATAGCCGAAGCCATTTGTTGGACCCCAATATGACTGACGAAGGGGTTAATTCCAGGCCTACCTGCTTTCCCAATCGGGCTTGCGTTGAGGCTAAGGCTGGTAACAGTCCGCCAAGCGAACTGACATCACTGTTATTTGTTGGGCCAAATTCAAAATTCAATACTGAAGGCCTGAGTGTATATTAAGATTACGAGATTAAATTTATAACATAGGCTTTGGGCCTCCTAGTTAAGTAGCATGCTTGAGTTAAGAGGTTTGTCTCTTGTTCAAGTGTGGACTTGAACTTAAGGCCCAAATTCCTTGATCACTTTAGATAATAGCAATTAATAATATTAATTAACTAGGCCCTTTTAGAGACAAAAATAAATAAAAAAATTATAGTTGCTTTAGAATAAAAATGAGATGAGCCTCGCCAAACAAAACACATAAATTGCGGGGCCCTCATTAAATGCTTAAATAAACTTAGAATTCGAAGCGGGCCGTTTAGCGAATTTCACGGCCCTCCGCAAAGTTAATAATACGTTAGTCGCTTTAGGCGCGCTTTTAATAATTTTACCTTCTTAAATACGGGTGTGCATTTCATGCAACCCAAATCCAAATCCAAAAACGTTGAATAAGAATGTGTCGAGGATCCGGGTGCATTTCATGTGACGTGGTCCAAAAATACGTTTTTATACGACGTTCACTTTCTTAAAATTAACCAAAAAGCGGTAAATAATCTTAAAATTGCACTATAGGTTGGAACATGCAAAAATTAGATTTTTTATCCATTTATAATAATTTAAGCGACCGTGCTAGAACCACGGGATTCGGGGGTGCCTAACACCTTCCCTCGAGTCAACAGAATTCCTTATTCAGAATTTCTGGTTCGCAGACTCCAATTGGGAAGTCGAAATTTTCCTCGATTTGGGATTCAAGTTAAACCGGTGACTTGGGACACCAAAAGCCAATCCTATCCCAAGTGGCGACTCTAAAAACAAATAAATAATCCCATTTCGAATAATGTCACTTTAAATGGAAAAACTCCTTTATACATTATCCTTCTGGGTAGGTGTGTAAAAAAGGAGGTGTGACACCCTCAACCTGATAATGTTGGCGAGCTACCTGGATCCACAAGTACACGTTTAATTTGACATGTATTCACAAGAAAAGAGATTACCAGTGCGTCGTTAAGAGGCTGAGACAGGGTCTCGATGTCCTTGTCGCTGAATGTGAGAGCGTCGTCGGGTATGTAACCTCGAGTTCGTTTTTCCCTAGTGATGGATATTTTTGTTTGTTTGACAATGGGTTCATGTGGGACGTCAACTCCCCCAACAATCATGTGGATGACATGTTGTGGTTCTTCTGTTTCATTTTTTCTGTTCGCCTCTCTTTCCCGAAATTGATTTTTGGCTCGGTCGCTGAGGAACTCTCGGAGGTGCCCTTTGCTAATTAGTCGGGCTACTTCTTCTCGGAGTTGTCTGCAATCTTCGGTCCTATGACTGTGCGTGCCGTGAAACTCGCACACCAGGTTGGGGTTCCTTTGTGACGAATCTGATTGTACGGGTTTTTGCCACCTTGTTTCTCTGAGTTTACTGTTGGCAGAGACAACGTCTGAAACATCAATGATGAAGTTGTATTCGGACAATCGGGGTGCCTCCGTTGGTCCTGTATGTCTGTCGAATTCGACTCTGCCCACGAGTCCCGGAGGATTCTGACCTCGGTTTGTCCTTCGATCATTTCGGGGTATGTAACGCCTCGGGGCTTTTCTTCGATCTTCAGTGTATGGTTCATACTTTTCCTTGTTTGGCCTTGGTTCCTTTGCCAAGAGCCTGCCAGGATATACAGAGCTCGAGGGGGCTCCTAGTTGGTCATCTTCGACCCTGATCTTTGATTGGTATCGGTTGTGGACATTCGACCAAGCCACGGCGGGATATTCAACCAAGTTCTATTTCAGTTGCTTTGAAGCCACCGAGCTTCGTTCGTTCTAACCTTGAGTGAAGGCATGCACTTCCAGTCATCGGAGACTGGTGGTAGTTCCATTCGCTCTATTTGAAAGCGAGATACGAACTCCCGCGGAATCTCATTTTCTCTCTGTTTGATTTTGAAGACGTCGGGTTTCCTTGTAGAAACCTTGATGGCACTGGCATGTGCCTTTATGAAAGAATCTGCAAGCATGGCAAATGAGTCTATCGGATTCGGGGCGAGGTTGTGATACCACATCATGGCCCTTTTCGAAAGTGTTTCTCCGAACTTTTTTAGCAGGACGGATTCAATCTCGTCGTCCTTCAGGTCGTTGCCCTTCACTGCACAAGTGTAAGCAGTGATGTGCTCGTTAGGGTCGGAGGTTCCGTTATACTTCGGAAGATCGGGCATTCTGAATTTCTTCAGGATGGGCCTTGGAGCAGCATTTTGTGGGAATGTCTTTTGTATGTTCTTCGAATCTACACCTTTCAGGATCGGGGGTGCACCCAGAATTTGATCGACCCTTGAATTGTAGGTCTCCACCTTTTTGTCATTGGCTTCTATCTTTTTTTCGCCCGATTCAATCCTCATTGTGAGGTCCTCGAGCATCTTCACGATGGCGGGGTTGGCTGCTGACCCGTTGTTGCTTGATCTTTCTGGTACTTGTTCGGCTTGATGAGCCGCTTCCAGTGCCGTTGTGCTTGGAGTTTTTTGGTGGCTTTACAGTTGCGCAATTTCCAGCTGCTGTGCCCGTAACATCTCGAAGATGATATGAAGGCTAACCTCTTGTTCCTCCCGAGCCGGGGTTTTTTGGTCTTCTTGTTGGTTTTCTTGGCGTATACTTCTGTTGGTGTGGGAGCTTATGTCGACGTGTTGGGCATTGCACGAGACCACGTCCACGGGAATTGGTTCTGGTGCATCCTCAGGGTTTCGTGGTGTACACCAATACCTGGAACAGCTACACCATTCTCCCCATGGTCCTCAGGACCGTTGTTTTCATATGCATTCACTGAGTTAGACATTTTGACCTGAAATCAAAGGTTCTTGAACAAGAAAAATTGTGAAAGATAAACTTGCTTATGTAGTAAACCAGCAAGAAAACAATCACTATTATTTTTAGCCCCACGGTGGGCGCCAAACTATTTACCTTGAAAATGGTAATTATAATTAGATTTGATTTTGTGGTTCTAAAAACACGTGATTTATTTTTATGCTAGTTGTTAAGCAATAGATGCTAAGTGTGAAACCAGAAAATAAGAGAAAAGCTTGAAGGTTGTGTGTCAAACAAACAGGGTAGCTGAGAATCGGGGCCTCGAGCTAGGCTATACGGGGCCTCGGGGTCGAGCTAAACGTTAGGCTGTGGACACTCGATGGAGGACTAACAATTCTAAGAGCTTTGATGATGGCTCTTTATGATCAATGATGAGTGATAAATGAAGAACAATCAATGAAAACAAAATAAATGCAGGTAATGTAATAAATGTAAGCAGTAGAATCAAAGGAGAATATGTTTAGGTTTAGAGCAGAGAATTTTCTTGTTCTTGTATTGAGTGTTGTGTATTGTATATCCTTACAAAATGATAAGGATCCCCTTAATATATGAGGGGGGGATCCCAACATAGTACAAATGCATTTATTACAAAGAAACGTGGCTGGTACAGCTATTTAATGCCTCGGTACGGGCTTGAACTAGCCTAATAGACTAGGTCAGCTTTAATCACATACCTTGGGAACTTCCCGTTTGTCCATCATAGCCGTCGATTCGTACTTCCTCGAGGTCGAACATTGAGAACCCTCGGGGTCGAACCTCGAGTTGAGCCTCGAGCCTTCTGGGGCGATCTTATGAAGCGCCATAATGACCATATAATCAGACTCTCCAATTTTATCCATATACATCTTCATACCGTGTTGTCCTCGTCTAAAGAGGTACATCCTGAATCAACCCGAACCGCTTGAGAACTCATAGGGGTGCATATGGCTGGATGCCTTCGAGTCCTTTCAGCTCAATGAAATATTTCTGGGGAGTCCTTAGAATTTCCCCGCAGCTCAGCCATGATAGCTTCCATTTTATCCACTCCCTTCATAGGTTGGTCAGCATCTCTCTCCATTCTTCCTGTCAATGCGGGGAGACCTAATTCCTCTTTCTCTCACTATGACTTTGAATCATGTTGCTAACGCCCACAAAGTAGTCAACTGTGGCCTCTAATTGAAAGAAGTGCTCTATGGCCCATATTTGAAGCAACATGTTGCAGCCCTTGAAGAAATTGTACCCCCGGGAATATGCAGACAATGCTTTGAGAATTTCTGCTAACACCATAGGTACCAAGGTGGCTTGGAGGTTTCCCCGAAATGTTGCCAAGGCCACAGGCAGCAAGTTAATATTTATCCGTCCTCTCCTTTGCGGAGAAACTAGCAGTCCTAGCAAGGCCAAAGATAAGGTTATGAGTCGGAGACTTTCTCAGCTTGCCTGATCATACTAAAATTCTCCAAAGTACCATTCATAGCTCTCACGATGTCCAAACCTGTCGAAAAATTGGTCCAAGCTTACCTATCCATCTTTGATGTTCCTTAAGCTCTGAATACCCTTTAAACCTAGGCATTGAGAAACCTGTAGTCGGGCATAGTGGCCGGTAGTATCGGCTTCCTCCCTATAAATGGAAGCTCTGTGAAGCTGGTGACTTCTTCCAATGTTGGCACCAACTCACAGTCAGCAAACTTGAAAACAACCTTGGCCGGATCCCAGAACTTTATCAGTAAACGGGTGAGTACCTTATCTGCCCGGATGTTCAGTAAGGTAGTTAATGCTCCTAGGTGCGTCCTGATTTCATCTCCATGCTCTTGGCAGATGTTATTCCACCATTGCATGTGGTGCTCCCATTACCATATTGATTTTGGAGATGTTCTGGTTGATTTCCATTTCTATGGAGGGTAGAGAAAAGAGTTTGATAAGCGTTTGCTTCGGGTCTTTAGTGTCTTGTCATGGTTAGTTTGTCGTTCCACGCAGGTCATGTCATTGGGTGCATAACCCGTTGACATTAGGGTAGCTTTCCTAATTGTGAGTCAATGCCAAGGATGACTCACCTAAGGTTTATCCAGTATGACCTATGTTTTCTAGAGTAAAGTGTTCCCTAATTTTGAGTTGGACTTAATACTGCGAGAAGTTATGTCAGGTGACCTGACAAAGCCATTATCTGAAACTAAAGAATTTTGAAAGAAGGTTTGAAGGGGTGTAAAAGACAACCCTCGCGTGCCATTGTGTGTGATAGTGTACGACCAACACTCGGTAGGAAAGAGTTTGATGATAGTACATATAAAGCGGTAACAGATAGTTGAATGTTAGTAATAACATTTAAAGTAAGCAGGTAAGTACATAAAAGGCAAGTAAGGCAGGTAAGCACATAGTTGCCAATTAAACGTAGTTAAAGCAGTATATCAACAATCCTATATTTCGACTCCAGTCTAAGTCTGCTAAGTTCAGAAGCTAAGTGTGAATTTCCAGTAGAGTCGTGTAATGCCTAGCTAAAGTTGTTGCATCCTATTTTGTGCGAGTCAAAATAAGATTCAACAAGTGGTTTCTCTATTGATGATAAAAGTTAGTCGACAGCTAATATTTAAAGGTATACTAAAGTACCTATTTAATTATTAAGATCATTATCCTATTAGTCTGCTAACTGATGCGATTTTAGGTAAGGGTTCTTGTACTTCTAAGGGAAGGTGTTAGGCATCCCTTAAAATCTATCTGATGTAGCTCTATAGGACCTAGACTGGGTTTAAGGAATTAGATGTATATATTCCACTTAGTTAGAGCTTAAAGGTTTTATAGCTTACTCTATGTCTTGCTTAAGGCTTACCGTTTTGAAAAAAAATATTATAATGTACTTTAAAAAGAGGATATAGAATTCATTTATAAAAGCCTTTGAGAAAATTCTACATAATTGAAAGAATTTTGGAAGTATACCTATAGTACTTATGTTTGCAAGCTTTGTATAATATGTCTAAGTTTAAAATACTTCATCCTTTAAAATGGTAGGGCTACTTGTATAATTCTAATAAAGTAAGGTTGTTTAAAGAAGTAGGCCTTAGGTATACCTTGAAGATTGATTCTCTAATTTTGGTTCTCGATTTCAAACCATTTTAAAAAGTCCTTCATTGCAGCAGTGTTTGGTTCGCAGAAATAGCCAGCTTTTGGTAATCATTTCTTGTTCACTTCTGTTTTTGCTTATTTTAAAATGAGAAGGATGTTGACCTTGCAAATCTGTCTTAGTTTCAAACTTCATGAAAATCTTTAGTGAAAAAAATAGCGGGAGTTAAACAATAGATATGATTAGAAGTTAGAATTAATTACTACTAAGTCACAATGTTTCTTTTATCTTTACCTAGGTTTTTAGGGCTTGCCTATGTTGTTAATATAACTCAATGATATAAAGTAAGGCATTTAATCAAATATCATCAGTAAACATATTAAAGCGACAGAGGAAAGAGATGGATTGTTGGTTTGGGCCTCAAGAAGGCTAGGCCCAGCAGACGAGGAACAGCAGCACTCGAGCTAGAACTTGGGCTTGAGTCCTCGTGAACTCAGCAGGGCTAGTTCATATACATGTACAAAAGAGAGAGGTAGACATTAGAAACAAGGCCCAACGTATACTTAAACATGAATAATATCAATGTAAGGTCCAAAATAAAAATTGTAACAAGCACTAGTAATTGAAAGTGTAAATTAATGTAATGTAATGTAAAAATAGAGTAAAGGTGTTTACCGTGAAAATGGTAATAACAATTAAATTTGATTATGAGGTTCTAAAAATATGTGATCTATTTTTATGCTAGTTGTGAAGCGATGGATGCTAAGTAAAAGGTTAGAAATCAGGATTATAGCTTAGAAACGGTATGATAGTCGAACCAAACAATTGAGATCGGGGGTCTCGAGCCGTCGATTGTGAAGCCTCGGGGTCGAGCTAGATGGCCGATTCGGGGCAGTCGATAGGGGGATAACAGTTATGAGAGCTATGATGATGGCCCTTTATGATCAATGATACGCAATAAATGAAGAACAATAAATGGAACACAATGAATATAAGCAATAAATGAAGTAGTAAGACCAAGAGAATATATTAGAGAGCAGAGAGAATGTTCTTGTGTATTTAGTATTGAGCATCAGATACTTACAAGGTGATAAGGATCCCCTTTATATATGAGGGGGAATCCCAACATAGTACAAAAGCATTAATTACAAAGATATGGGGCAGGTATAGCCACTTAATGCCCTGATACGTGTCAAAGCTAGCCCTCTAGGTTTTGTCAGTCCTAGTCGTGCGCCTAGGGAACTTCCCACTGTTCTAACATAACCGTTGACTTGTGCTGCCTCGAGGTTGGACATCGATGTCCCCTCGAGATAAATCTCGACCGTAGTCTCGAACCTTTGGAAAGCTTGCTCACGAGGCGTTGTAATGACCAAAAATTGGACCCTCCAATTTTACCGCATACAGATAGTCCCCGCGTTTCTTAGAGTGTAACGACAAGAAACGACCTTGATACCCATCTCTTCGAACTTTCCGTGATGAGGTCATGCTTATGACGTAAGCCGCTGTGATAACTGAGGCATCCCGTCGGTTCAACTTTTCTGTGTCATTCAATGTACTGTCGATTCTTATTCTTCAAAGCGATAATATCGCCGTCGATTCGGTTCCCAAAACACGCATTAATTGCGCCTACTGATACATCTTTCAAGGGCATTAATGAGGTCGTCGATTACACTGCCACCCTTTCTATAAATGGGAGCCTTTTGGGACCAATTCTTCATCCAAATGCTCTTCAACAGCCGTTCACCCCTTTCCTCTCTTCATCTTCATCCATTGTTATTTCCTATGTTTGAGGCCCGTGGCCTTAAGGTTACATGGTGGTGTTCTCATCAGTTAGGCAGTGGCCCTTTTCCACGGCTTTTCCCTACTGAGCGAGATTGTACTAATTTGTTGTTGTTGTTGTTGTTGTTGACCTGAGGTGATGAGAGAGAAATCTCAAATTATCCTCGCATTAGAGGATACGCGGACTATGAACTTCCACTCATCTCTCCTAATTACTCGGTGGGACGCCTCACTCCCTTTGCTTTCCGTGGAGTGAGGTGGTACTACCGACTAACTGTTGCATCCCACGCCGGTGCAACGTATCAAGAAGTGGCTTCACAATAGTAGTGCTGGCGAAATCCGTACTAGCCAAATTTTTCACCTAGCTACTTCTTCATCCCCCTCCGCTCTTCTGCGTCACTTTCCTCTTCTCCATCTTCTCCCTTGAAGATGCCGTTCTGGAAGATCGAGATGGGCTCTCAAAGAGATGGTGCTCAAAGACACTGCTATCGAAGCTGCAACCTCGAGAATAGGCTAGGCTCTAGGCTTTTATTATATATGTACCTTTTTGCTTCTTTGTTTCTGTGTAAGGACCCCTCGTGGGCTTTGTAATCATGTGTAAGGACCCCTCGCGGGCTTTGTGACCGTTGTTTATTAATGGAAAAGATGTTCCTTCAATTCGTCTCTGATTTATGCTTTATTTCCTTTTACCTGTATTTGCAAAGAATCTGAATGCGTGATTCTTCTGATCGGTGCGAATGTTGAGCCTGGGTGCAAGTATTTCTCCAGCTCTTGACTAATTAATCCGATTCCTTGTGGAATCCTTTTTCGGCCCTTGGGCCAATCCCGGGTAGGATCGATAAACTTGGATCGTCGGGACCCCTGACTTCGAGTTGGATAAAAGTAAGGCTTTGAACTTTCGGAACGAAACTCAGCTCTTTAAACCCCACGATACCCCTCGAGAGGGAGTTTGCTCGGGTGTCTGAGAATAGAGATAGCTTGATCTGAAGATGAAAGATAGCCCTAAGGCTTTATCGGTAGCCTTCGAGCGGGAGTTGGATCGAGCTTAGGTAATTCGAGGTCCGAAGAATTGGGTAGACGATCCGTACTCGCAATAGATGAAATTCTCGAAGTAGGGTGCCACCCCAAGGTCAATCTTATATATGAGCAGCTCCTTTTATAGCTTAATTTCTTCTTGGGAGAGGTCTCGAGATCGGGTACCATCTCGGGATTTGCAGTGATATTAATGGCTTCTTGGAGCCTGTCTTCTTTTGATGGAGGTCCTCGAGATCGAGTACCATCTCGGGACTTGTAATGATATTAATGGCTTCTTGGAGCCTGTCTTCTTTTGATGGAGGTCCTCGAGATCGGGTACCATCTCAGGACTTGTAATGATATTAATGGCTTCTTGGAGACTATCTTCTTTTGATGGAGGTCCTCGAGATCGGGTACCATCTCATGACTTGTAATGATATTAATGGCTTCTTGGAGCCTGTCTTCTTTTGATGGAGGTCCTCCAGATCGGGAACCATCTCAAGGCTTGGTCTCGAGGCTTGGTCATATAGTGGCGTCGAGTGTATGGCATGGTTACGAAGTGACCGAGGCGATCCTGGCGGTGCGTCTTCCCAAAGTGATTAAAGCTTTGGCCAGTATTTTTAATTGGCATTTGAGGCAGGCGGATCGTCACCGCTCTTTCCATGTATAGGGTCGTCTTCGCCCTTTTGAAGGTACCGCCATTCTGAGTAGTTATCCTCTTTTCCTGCATTAGGTCCTCCATCATTTCAGTATTGACGCTCTTGCCCAAATTACTCGCCAATTCTCGAGTTTTACCATAGTGATGACTGCTACATCAGGATCCGTTCGGCAAGGGGGAGAGAGTTCCGCCTCTGGTTATCGCCTTGTTGGCGGAGTGCTGCTGATGTTAGGCGGGCCCGCCTCGGGGCATTTTTCTTTGAAAGGGGACTTCTCATCAGAAAGGTCTCCCGATGCTCAGAGTCAGCCGGAGCATACCTTGAAGTTTACTTCTTTGACAGGAGAGGGACACCTTGAGTCGGTGAGGAAAGACTGTGGATGGGGGGAAAAGGTAGTATTGCTAATACCTTCCCCGGGAGAGAGCATCACGGACCTTGTCGAGGGGTTTTTGAATGTGTCCGCGTATCCTTTTACACTGGGCCCCCTTGATAGAGTTGTGCTTGACTTCTGTCGAAAGTATCAGGTTACCTTGGTGAAGATTCACCCGTCATTTTGGCGGATAGTGTTGATTATGAGGTTCTTTACGGAGAAGGCAGGGCTTGAATTCACGCTCAGTCATCTTATCAGGCTGTACCGGCCTTTTCACCATCGAGGTCTGCTAACCTTACGATGCTCGTCGACCACGCCCTTCATTCTTGATGATGAAGAAGATGGAGATCGGGAGCGGATGAGCCGATTCGTCCGAGTACGGACTGTTGATATTATCCCCATGGAGTTCATGCCTTTCCTTGAGGAATGGAATTTTACACGTAAGTGGTACACTCATGCCTCTGTAGTTTTTTAATTATGGTGAAGGTAGGTTCCGTGAATGTGCCTTCCTTTCCTCTTCTACAGCAATTTCATGGATGTCGTGCGAGGTCCCTAATCTTCCGGATTGGGCTCGGGAGTTGGCGACTCACTCGACTTATGATGAGCGTAAGTGGCGAGCTTTGTCTCGGGGTAGATGGGAAGCAAAACATCATGGTACATGTTGTGCGATTTGTTCCCTCCTTTTTCATTTGGAAAGGTACTTTCTCTGCCCGCGTATCGACTCTTGTTATTGTAGGCATCGGGGAGTCTCTTGGGGCGAGGCCGTGCCCTCTCGGAGAAGGAGAAGGATTGCCAGCTTCTGGGCTAAAGAATGATAACAATGACCAAGAAATGCCTTTGCAGGGCGACGGTGTTCAAAGCAAAGCTAACCCAGACCGGGGGCTCGGAGAGGATGTATTGATCGAGCCTGCTGCGCCCGTGATTTTCGATTTTGGAAAGGCGGTTTCTCCTCCGCCGTCGTCTTCTTTTTCCGCTGATGGTACTTTGAGGCATGAGGGTTATCTGCCGCCGACTCTGTCTCCCATCAAAGGTGCTTCAGGGGATACTCGAAACTCGGGATCGCATATGCCGAGCGACAGTGGCCCGACCGAGATCGGATCTTCCAGGGCTGAGGGAGCTAGACTATCAGATGCGCGCTCGACCTTCGAGGAAGCTCAGCGGCTTCATTCTGCGGTAAGTTTTGGCGCAGGCCTTTTGAATTACGCGCCTTCCCTTTCTTATTGAGTTTTCTTTTGCAGGCCTTTCATAAGCTTAGGTCCGAGCTGCTTCGCTGTGAGGCCAGGCTGCGGAAGGCTTTGGATAGGGAGAAATCCCTTAGGCTCCTTTATGAAGAAATGGAAATCGATTTGACACGCTTACGGTATGAGGCGAGCCGAAGCTTGAATTACGAGAGCTACCTGAAGGAGCAGGTAGTTTTTGTTCCAAGGGAGTGTGTGTTCCTTCTTCTAGCTCTTGAGGCTAATGTTTTGTTCATTTCAGCTGCAGAAAAAGACAGAGGGCCTGGAGCGCCTTCGGAATGAAGCTGGCCGAGCCAAGCGCGAGTATGATGAGTTAAAGGCTCAGGCGGACATTCAGGCTTCAGCGGGGAAGGCTGCTCTAGCTAAAGCCTCCGCCTTTGAGGTTCAGCTTCGCTTAGCTCGTGATAATAGCTCGGTTCAAACAGATATGATTACGAAGCTCGAGTCTGAGCTTTTGAAGATAAAGGTCGAGGTTGTGGATGCTGGGCTGAAGCCGTAATGAGCCGAACCAAGGTTGACCAGAAAGTGGCAGTCTATTTGAGGGACGCTGCCGATGCTCAAGCTGAGCTGAGAAGGACTTTTGTCCACGAGGATAGGAGCAAGTAATATGCTCGGTATAAGTCTCGAAGGAAAACCCTCGACGGGATCCATGCTAGGGGCTTTGACCTCTCAGAAGAGGTGAAACGGGCGAGGGCGCACGAACGGGGTGATAAGTTACTTCTGTCCAACGCCGAGGATAGCGAGGATGAGGCCGACGGGCCATAGTCCCCAAGGGGGATGTAGATTTCATTTCCTGATTCTGCATATAGTACTTTCAAAGTACATTTGTAAATGGAGCTTGTATTTTCTCGCATATATGTATAAAAGGAAATCTCGTGGTGTTATTCCTCCTGCATTTCTTTTTGTCTTGATTTTAGCTAGATGAACTGGTCTTTAATTTGAAAAGAATCCTTAGATTCATAATATGGCCCTAGGGCTCATTAGGCTGGCCCGTAGGCTCTTACGCGCTCGGTCGATACGACATTTTAGTATAAGCGGGCATTCGAGCTCTTATGCTTCTGCTCTTAGGCATGTTTGGTCAACTGTTTTGGGTTCAGTCTCCGAGTTGGGTATCGACTCGAGCTCATTCGACCCTCAAGTTTTGAATTTCAAGCTGGCCCTTAAGCTCTTACGCGCTGGATCGGTACGACCTTTTGTGTGGGCTGGCGATAGTGGCTCTTACGCTTTTGGGTCGATGCGATCTTTAATGTGAGCTGGCGTCAATGGCTCTTACGCTTTGGGCCGATGCGACCTTTAATGTGAGCTGGCCTCAATGGCTCTTAGGCTTTGGGTCGGTATGACCTCTAATATAGGCTTTATTTTCCCTCGTTAAGGATTTTTGAGACTGTGTTTGCCTGACTCTTCGACGGTTTTGATAAAAACCTCGATTATGAATCGTTATATGGCGATGATCGAGCACCTCGGGAGGTTTGGCTCGGAGGCTGAGTATCTCAAAGCCTGTAAATTGGAGCTGACATGGTCGAAGCTCTTTTGCCTATGTCGAGGGTAACATGTTTAACCGGTTCTTTTCGAAGTAGGTTCGAAGTAATTGAAGGCCTCTGATTTTGTAGCGACGGTCGGGCATCCCCGAGTCGCGTTAATTTGGCAGGTACAGCCTTGTGACTGTAGTCACTTGTGTTTGGCCGGAGCCTTTCAATCCCGAGTGAAGTAGTTTCGGCGTCTATATCGAGGGTATGCCTTTTAGGGGTCTTACAAGTTCGATAGATACTCTATACAAGTATAGTTCGTGCCTTGCTTGAGGTCTTATTGATATTGTCACTTGGTATATGTGTGGTTCATGCCTTGCTTGAGGTCTTACAGATATTGTTGTTTCCTTATGTAGGTCTTACGAGACCGAGTCTGCCCGCTTGGGGTCTTACGGCCTCGAGTTTTTAATAAGTGGTGATTGGCGACAGTCCCCGAGTCATCGAGGGTACCTTGGCTCGGGATCCATTTCTTGTAAACTTGGTATTGCCTCATTGAGGGCTTATGATTTCGGAGTTTCCGACCCAGAGGCCATGCGATTTTTGAGATTTTGACACCAGTCCCCGAGTGATCGGGGCAGTTTCGACTTTGGAGCCGTTTTGTGACTTTGATGTTGCCTCGTTGAGGGCTTACGATTTTGGAGTTTAGAGCTCCGTCCCGGAGGTCATTCAGGTTTTGAATTGTTGACGCCAGTCCCCGAGTGTCCGGGACGTTTTTGGCTCTGGAGCTGTTTTGTGAAAATGCCGAGCTTCTTTGAAACGCGAAATGCTTTGGAAAGTATTCTTTTGATTACTTGACATAAGTATACATGTTTTTGTTGTTAAGGGCTCGGTTATTCTATGCGGACACGGCTCATTCGACCGTTTAGCCCGGTACATTATCTTCCTATCGAGACCCTGTTCAGCACATCTTGGCTTCTCCGAGGAGGTGATTTTCCGGGGGGGAGGGCGGATGCCCTTCAGTGTTCGAGGTTGATTGAAATGAAGCCTTGAATACTTTTTTGAGTGTTTCTTAGGTAGCATTTGGATGTTGCCTCGTTAAAAACCTTGTCGGTAAAACCCTTCTTGGGATAAAACCCAATCGAAGGAAAAGAGTGCAACGTATGCTTTTTGGAACCTAAGGCCTTCGATTCAGAAAGTGCTTTGGCTTTCGATCGGATACCTGCACCCAGGTTAGTGTAGAATGTAAATTGAAAGAAAAGAGGGGGCGGATCATACCTTAGTGTTGATGGCGCTTCGACCCCTGACATGTTACGATCATTTTTCACGAGGACGGGGTACGGTCCTTTGCTTCATTCTGTTTGGACTTAGCCGAGTGTGTAGCTCGTTTTTGCGATTTCACTGTTTGCTTATCCTTTGCTTCTTTCGAAGGTGGAGGTACTGGTGTCGGCGCTACGTCGTGTACTGTGAACATTTCTCTTGCCGCATGCTGTTCCCCGTAGACGGTTTTTATCCCATCCTTTGTCGGGAACATCATCATTTGATGAAGGGTTGATGGTACCGCTCTCATGCAGTGTATCCATGGCCTTCCGAGCAAGGCATTGTATCTTATGTCTCCTTCGATGACATGGAATTTGAAATTTTGGGTTGTGCCGGCCACGTTAACTGGGAGGGTGATTTCCCCTTTAGTTGTTTCGCTCGCCGTGTTGAATCCGTTGAGGACTCGAGAGGCGGGCACGATTTGGTTGAGCAGCCCGAGCTGCTCTACCACCCTCGATCTGATAATGTTGGCCGAGCTACCTGGATCCACGAGTACACGTTTAACTTGAAATGTATTTACAAGGAAAGAGATTACCAGTGCGTCGTTGTGAGGTTGAGACAAGGTCTCGATGTCCTCGTCGCTGAATGTGAGAGCATCCTCGGGTATGTAACCTCGAGTTCGCTTTTCTCTGGTGATGGATATTTTTGTTCTTCTTATCATGGGCTCTGGTGGGGCATCGATGCCTCCCAAGATCATGTGGATGACATGTTGTGGCTCATTTGTTATGTTCTTCTTGATCGCCTCTCTTTCCCGGAACTTTTTTTTAGCCCGGTCGCTGAGGAATTCTCGGAGGTGACCTTTGCTAAGTAGCTGAGCTACTTCTTCTCGGAGCTGGTGGCGATCCTCGATCCTGTGGCCGTGCGTGTTGTCAAATTCACACACTAAGTTATGATTTCTTTGCGAAGGATCTGATTGCACAGGCTTAGGCCACATGGTGTCTCTGATTATACTGATGGCGAATACGATGTCTGACACGTCAATGTTGAAGTTGTATTCCGACAAGCGAGGTGCCTCCGTCGGCTCTGTGTACCTATCGAACCCGGCTCTGCTGACAAGTCCTCGAGGATTCTGGCCTCGGTCCATCCTTCGACCATTGTGGGGTATGTTGCGCCTCGGGGCGTTTCTTCTATCTTCAGTGTAAGGTTGGTATCTTTCCTTGTTTGGCTTTAGCTCTTTTGCCGGAAGCCTGGTGGGATATACTAAGCCCGAGGGGGCTTCTAGTTGGTCGTCATCGACCCTGATCTTTGACTGATATCGGTTGTGGACATCCGACCAAGTCATGGCGGGATATTCAACCAGATTTTGCTTTAGTTGTTTCGAAGCCACCGAGCTTCGTTCGTTCAAACCTTAGGTGAAGGCCTGTACTGTCATCGGAGACTGGTGGTAGTTCCATTCGTTCCATTTGAAAGCGAGACACGAACTCTCGCAGCATCTCGTTCTCCCTTTGCTTAATTTTGAAGACGTTGAATTTCCTTGTGGCCACCTTGATGGCCCCGGCGTGTGCTTTTATGAAAGAATCTGCCAGCATGGCAAATGAGTCTATAAAGTTAGGAGATAGGTTGTGATACCACATCATGGCCCCCTTTTGAGAGTGTCTCCCCGAACTTTTTCAGCAGGACGGACTAGATCTCATTATCCCTCAGGTCGTTGCCTTTCACCGCACAGGTGTAAGCAGTGACATGCTCGTTGGGGTTCGAGGTTCCGTTATACTTCGGAAGGTCGGGCATTCTGAACTTCTTTGGAATGGGTTTCGGAGCAGCTTTCTGCGGGAGTGGCTTTTGTACAAACTTCTTCGAATCTATACCCTTCAGGACCGGGGGTGTGCCCGGGATTTGGTCGACCCTAGAGTTGTAGGTCTCTACCATCTTATCGTTGTCTTCTATCTTTTTCTCGCCCGACTCGATCCTCTTGGTGAGATCCTCGAGCATTTTTACGATGGCGGGGTTGGTTGCCGATCCGTTGTTGCTTGATCTTTCCGGTACTTGCTCGACTGGGGAAGCTGTTCCCGGTGCTACCGTGCTGGGAGTTTTTTGGTGACTTTGCAGTTGGGCAATCGCAAACTGTTGTGCCTGTAACATTTCAAAAATAACATGAAGTCTAACCTCCCGTTTTTCCCTAGTCGAGATTTTTGGACTTCTTGTTGCTCTACTTGATGTATGCTCCTGTTGGTGTGGGAGCTTATATCGACGTGTTGGGCCTCGCGCGAGACCGCTTCCACGGGAATTGGTTCTGGCGCGTTCCCAGGGTTTCGTGGTGGTACACCAACAGCTGTGATGACTTATATAAGTCCACCAAACTATAGAGTATCTGGTCCTCTATGAGGCTGATACGTAGAATGCAGTAACGACTGAATGGAAAGAAGGCCAGAGATTTTCTACGTGGAAAAATCCCACACAAGGGGATCAAAAAACCACGACCTACACCTGTAGTCTTTAAACTCAACTAACTTGTAATCTACCTATTACAAGCCACTTTGCAAACACCCTTTTGCAAAGACTTCAAACTAACTTGTGATGCACCACCACAAGCCACTCTATAACTCTCCTAGTTACAGAGGATTTAACTTATGACTATTCCTAGTCACAGCATAAACTCTAAAGTTTACGAATTTGGTTTGTTCCTAAGGCAGCGCTTCTAAGAAAGCAAACTAGGAATTACAATGTAGAACAATTAACAAGATTACAACTCAACTATGGACGTACATAAGACTCGGTTAGAAACTGATCCTTAGTGGAGTTGTCTTCTTGTTCTTGACACACCAGTGACTTCAATGCTAGATGAACTTTGTTATGCTTGAGAGAATATCACTGAATGCACGAGGAATAGTGTGTCTTGCACCAGGTTATTTTATTACAAAAGATGGCACAATGGATAGTGATGTCAACTCAAGGTGTACACTTCTTCTCAATCAGAAGTGACTGTTGTACAATCTGCACAGCCACTTCTGGGCAGTTGCGTTCCGGCTGGATAGTGGGCTTTGTACTTCCTGTCAGGACACACCAACAGATCGGGTCCTAGTTGTGTTCCTCTTCTGTAACAATTGCCAGATGGTCACTTTCTTCTGTCACGTTCCAGTTGTGTACTTGACTTGTACTTTTTGTCAGAGAACCCTAAGAAAGCAGGTCCCTGTTGTGTTCCTCTTTATCTTGATTGCGTACAGTCATTGACTTGCTTGTGTCAGAGAACCCTAAAGGACCAGATCATCAGGTCCCTGTTGTGTTCCTCCCTTTGCTGATTTTCAGGCTTCGATTAGTTCACATGAAATGTATGTCCTGTGCGCCAGTTGCTCTATCTGGTTCTTCATGACAAGTTTGTTAGATCATCATAACATAAAATACTGAAAACCCATCAATTTCCCCCTTTTTGATGATGACAAACTTAGGCATGGACGGTATTTGTTTAGAGCAGAAATAACCAGATGAGATGCCAGAAGTTCCCCTTAATCTAAGATCTCCATCATTCTCACACGTAAGTTCCCCCTTAATCTAAGATCTCCCATCATTCTCACACTTCTTCTTTTCCCCCTTTTGGCATCATTAAAAAGGACAGGAATTAAAAAGAGCACCAGCAGGTAAGAAGCATAAAGAAGTCTAACACAGGTAGCTCATGCCACATATGTGCACACAACATGAAAGAAAAGAGAATCCAGAGGAACACAGGGTTGTACAAGCAACAAGAAGGAAGCTGTTTCATTAATGTTTACATTGGACTGAGTAATTTAGGAGCAGTAATGGTTAAGTACAACATGCCATCACAACAAAACATGCAAACAAAAGTAAAACAGCAGCCATAGGAGGTTGGAACAAAAATAGCTTGACACAGGGAGGGTCCTAGGGGATACTAAAGAAGGAGGCTTGGAAGAAGAGACAGCCACGATTTTGAGAACCAGGTCCAGTCTAGCATTTGCGGACAAATGTTCTTCAAGTAATTGAGCCCGAAGTCTCTCATTTTCCTTTGTCAATCGTGTAATCTCCTCACGTACAGAATCAGGTCCTTTAACTGCTTGACTGAGCTGAGTTTTTAGTACGGCATTTTGAGCCCTCAGCCTTCTTATTTCCTCAGAGGCTACATTTTGAGCGTTGATCAGCTGAGAGATGGTCGAGATGCTTCCACCAACCTTTTTAATACATTCACATTCTTCTAGAGTGGTCTTAAAGAAGGTTTGCTTGTGTGTGCCCACTCTGGGATTCCCCAAGGGAACCTTATAGAATCTGAACACCTGAGTGAGGAGAAAGCCATAAGGTAACCCATGATTTCCACCCTTGAAATTTGCCACCTTCTGCATATGGTCTATCATGATTGCAGGCATATTATTGGGACAAACTCATTGAGCGCTTCCATTAGGACCATGTCCGATCTTGTAGAAATAGAGCGCCTCTCAGAGCGGGGTAAGAGCAATTTATTAACCAGTTCAAAAAGAAGCTGGTACTCAGGAAGCAAAACCTTCTTATGCACCTGTTCCCCCTGTTGAATACCTTGTTCTTTCAGGATGGCTCTCTGAAAGTTTACTCCACAGACACCCTTAACTGAGAACATACCTTCACACGGAATTCTGAGAATCTTTCCCAACATCGAAGCGTCGAGTACAATGTCTACTCCATTTACAAGCGCACAAATGTGATCCCCCTCAACAGTGAAGAGAGATGCGTAAAAAGTTTGTACTGCATCTTCGCACACCAGAGGCATTCTCTCTTCAAACAAGTGTTCCCATTGTTGAAATTCCACAATCTCCAAAATTTGCCTCATGCCTGTCATCTCCGAAATTGCTGGATCAAATGTACAACCCCATAACACTTTCTGAGTTCTTAATCTCTGTTGCCAAAGACCACCATCACGGGTCATAGACTTTATTGTACCAGGTTCCTTAATAGTTTCCTCTTTTTCTTTGCTAGACCCTTCGGCAGACTTTCCTTTCCAGCTTGCCATCCCCACAGTATTGTCCTCAGACACGACCAGCTCAGTTAGACTCCGGTTAGACTTGCTACTGTACTTTACAGATGACCCTTTTGTTTCTCAACAGTTTCATCGATGGCCTTTTTCATAGACTGTTGAATTATCATAGGTTGTTGTACTGAGGAACCAAGTTACTTGGAAGCATCTTGGTCTATTGGTTTACTGACACTCTCTTGATGAAGTCCTTTGGATTTATTTTCCTCTTTTTCCTTGTCTTGACACTCCTCTTACTTTTCTGAAATGAGGACTCAGAACTCTCTTGCTGTAGTGACCTGATAGTGAGTGATTTGGAGGAGGACTCTAAGAGCTTGGAGTGAACAGGAGGTGCAGGAGTGAGTTTGCATAGAAAAGAATCAGGTTCATCAGAAGGCTTTTCTGAGAATATCTCATGAGCCAGGGACTCGAGGAGTGTTGTGGTTCTTACATCTCCTAGGAATGGAATTTCTTCCCCCTGGTACTCAGACGAGAGATATGCTCCTTCATTCATCAGACTCTCAGCAGCTATAGCCATGATGTTATGAGCTGCTTCCTTTTCTGGTGACTCCTTGAGAGTCACTGAGTCCAACATGGAGGTGTTCAGATACTGGTCAGGATCATCCTCAGGGGCTTCTGACACTTGAGGAGTAAATCCTCCTGTGTGATCTTTGATGAGATCGTGGGATTGGCTAGACATAGGATTCTCAAAATAATGGTAAATAGGGTTTATCAGAAATGGAAAAACCGTAGGTGTGGAGGAGGAACCAGGAGTTAGTAAGGTGGTAGAGGGTGTGAAATAATGACGCTCTGGGGATGATTTCAAGGATAATGATGAAGTGGGGCCAGCGCCAATGGTGGGAGAATGAGATGATTGTTCGATCGCCATTAGATGAATACTTGGTAGACGGGTAGATAGAGAGAGATAAAGAAAAGATCCCAGTTGTACAGAGTAGATGAAGGTTCATGACTTGCCTTGACAGAGAAAGAGGGCTTTATTGGAAGAAGGGCTAATGATGAGTGGAGAGCGAAATAGGTTCTGAATAGTTTTGAAGAGCGGCGGTAGGTTTGTAGGAAAGTGTTACCGTGCAGAGGGGATGAGAGGATTTGAAAGACAAGACATGACACGCAGACGCAGCAAAGTCATATGATGTGGCATTTGAATTAATTTTGTTAAACACACTTTTTTTGTTTTAGGAGGGCATGCAGAATAAGCACATTACTACTAACCTGAGATACAAGAATCTGATGCCAGAGCAGTCTTTTGAACAAAGTTTTAGCAGCTCCCCTCTCGCAGTTCATAGCCATACATTTAGCTTCTATGATCGTCATGCGTGTTTACCTACAATGGTATTGATGTGAGTTAGGCTTGGTCAGAAAACACTTTAGCTACCTTTACCTGATGGTATCTTACACAACCAGCAAATGGAAGATCAGATTCTTCATTAGATTCTTGTGACCCCATCTTCACCTTGATTTATCCGGAATATTCTCTTCTTGAGGTTTTGATGCAGATATTTGGAGTTTGGTCTTCTGTTCTGCAATGCTTTCCACCGATCAATCCTTTCTTCATATTGACCCTCAGAGGATGATCTCACCCTTCAATGTGTTTGCAATTTCTCTCCAGTTGTTGATGAGGTCATTTCATTTTGCTTCCTTGTCTCCCAGAAGATAAGGCATGAATCATGATAGGTGCACCAGGTTCTGTATGAGACGTGGTGGAGGAAGTTGAATTGTCTTTTGCCAGTTTCCTTCATCTTGCTCACTTTATCATCCTCCCTATTTGAAGCCTCAGATACTTCCAAGAGACAGGATTGGTTCATCATATTGATCATCATCATTTCTTTCTTGGCAAGGAAAAGTGTCTTGTTGAATATCCCATGAGCATCTCCTGCCATTTAGTGCTTCCTTTGTCGGGGACCTTTTGACCTTGTTTTGTGGGTTGTTTCCCAGAAGGATTTCTTCACTCGTCTATTTGCATTGTGTTTCCCAAGCTGATCCTTCCTGTTGTCAAGAGCAAGGCATTTTCTTCTAATTGGCGGTTCCTGGTGAGTTTTGATTTAGGAAGGACCTGGTTCGACACCTGTTCTCAAGAGAGAGCAGTGTTCATTCCTTTTGCCCAGAATTTTGGTGATTCCATAGGCGATGAGCACTGTCCATGCATCATTTTCTAGTTCCGTCTTTTCCTACTCAAGTGCCAAGGGAACCTCTCTGCCTTTTCATTCACTGAGAATGTACCCTTTACTTTCTTTTCGAGGATACATTCCCTTCCTGCAGGGCTTTCAATGAGAAGCATTTCATGATATTTCCAGCTGTGTGCTTTAGGCATTCACTGTCCATAGTCCATCGCAGTCTGCTTCCTCTCTCTGCTCCCTGCACATGCACATCAAGGGTTAGATTTAGAAACCCAAACTAGTTTGGGTCCCTTGTTATTATAAAAAGGATGAATGAGGGATTTCCTAGTCCACGCAGGCAGCATCCGTTTTTTGCGAATGGTACCTGGTCCTTTGCTAGTAGTCACTCTATCAGTGAACGCTTTGTTCTTCTGAGCAGACTGAACCCTGGCCTGACAATTTTCTTTAAAACGCCCATTGTTTCCGCAGTGGGTACATAGCCAGTTATCAGGTACAGTGACATACTTGCTGTATGGGTTGTAGGGAGTTTTCTCCCTTTGGAACCCGATGCCATGCTTTTTCCCACTATTGTTGAGATACATGGCAGTAACAGCATCTGAGGACCAGGTCCACTTCAAGGATTTCTCAAGATCATTTCTTACTTTCTCCAACTCAGCTTGGAGTTGCTGATTCCTCTCGAGTTCACTGCAAAGACTGGTTTTTACAACATTTAACTCTTTTTCAATCATGATGTATGCCTCACTGGCTACTTCCTTCCCTTTCCCAAGGCTTACATTCCTATGTTCTCTATTGATTCCCTCAATGGTTTCCTCTAGATCAGCGCATATTGCTAACATGTCATCCCTTTCCTCTTCAGTAGATGCAACTTTTTCTTCTAAGGTGTGTTTCTCATTGTTAAGGCCTTCTATTGTTTCTTTTAGATCAACAACTACTACAATCAGATCGTCTCTCTCATTTTCCACGCTGGTTATTCTTTCATTCAAGGCCTCCTTTTCTATTTCAAGATTAGCTATGGTCTCATCTCGGTCTACTACACAGACCACTAGATCATCTCTCGATTTCTCTGCCTCTCCTAGTTCTATTGTGAGGGTCTCCTTATCGTTTATAAGGCTATAGTAGGCATCAATTAGGATATTTGATAAAGACCTTAGCTTCTTGGAAGAGTAGGATTTCAGATTTCTCTGAGCATCCCGGAAGCTTACTTCATCATCTTCATCTTCTTCATCATCATCATTTGACTGAGCCATCAGAGCGAACAGTGAGTCGTACTTTGTTGCTTCAGTTTCCACTGCCATCAAGGAACTGTCTTCTGCATCTGATTCCCTTTCGGATTCACTTGAGGAATCTCCCCAAGCAGCAAGAGTCTGCTTAACGATATTGTCAGCAGCACTTTTTCTATTGAATCTTTTCTCTGGAACCAGGTTCTTTTTTCCTGCTTTGTCAGGATTTTGCTTGTACTGCTCCTGTTTTGCGAGTGGGCAGTCTTTGATGAAATGCCCTGGCTTTCCATATCTGTGATAGAGATCGTTGTTCCTTGTTTTACTTGAACTGCCCCACTTTGGTAAATCACCGTTTCTTTGAACCTTCTTTTGAAATCTCTTAGTAAGATATGCCATGTCACTATCTTCATCACTTGAATCACTGCTTTCAGCCTTAAGCACCGGGTTCTTTTCCTTCTTAGGCTCTCTTCTTTCACTGTCTTTCTTTCTTTTCATCTCGTAAGTTTTCAGATTACCAATCAACTCATCCATAGTCAGAGTCTGTAGATCTTTAGCTTCAGTGATGGCATTTACCTTACTTTCCCAAGACCCAGGTAGGACGCTGAGGATTTTCCTTACGAGCTTATTTCTGGGAATGACATCTCCAAGTGAATGAAGCTCATTTATGATGGAGGTGAATCTAGTGTGCATATCTTGTATAGATTCATCATCCTTCATCCTAAAGAGCTCATATTCTGTGGTGAGCATGTCAATCTTGGATTGTTTAACCTGAGTGGTTCCTTCATGAGCGGTTTGCAACGCCTCCCATATTTCTTTGGCAGTTTCACAAGCTGAGACTCTGTTGTACTCATCAGGTCCTATGCCACACATCAAGATTTTCTTGGCACGGTAGTTCTTTTCTACAGCTTTTCTGTCAATGTCGTTGTGCTCTCTTCTTCCTTTCGGCACCATTTGCCCTGTTTCTTCAATCTTCTTCATGGGAACATGTGGACCATCACATATAATGTCCCACAACTCTGAATCTTCTGCCATAATGAAATCATGCATCCTGGTCTTCCACCAGCCGTAGTATTGACCATTGAATCTGGGAGGTCTATAGGTTGATTGTCCTTCTTCAAAGTTTGGTGGAGCAGCCATTTGAGGATCCTTCCTAGGTGTTAGCCTGATAGGAAAAACCTGCTCTGATACCAATTAATGACTTATATGAGTCCACCAAACTATAGAGTACCTGGTCCTCTATGAGACTGATACGTAGAATGCAGTAATGACAGAATGTAAAGAAGGCCAGAGATTTTCTACGTGGAAAAATCCCACACAAGGGGATCAAAAAACCACGACCTGCACCTGTAGGCTTTAAACTCAACTAACTTGTAATCTACCTATTACAAGCCACTTTGCAAACACCCTTTTGCAAAGACTTCAAACTAACTTGTGATGCACCACCACAAGCCACTCTATAACTCTCCTAGTTACAGAGGATTTAACTTATGACTATTCCTAGTCACAACATAAACTCTAAAGTTTAGGAATTTGGTTTGTTCCTAAGACAACGCTTCTAAGAAAGCAAACTAGGAATTACAATGTAGAACAATTAACAAGATTACAACTCAACTATGGACGTACATAAGACTCGGTTAGAAACTAATCCTTAGTGGAGTTGTCTTCTTGTTCTTGACACACCAGTGACTTCAATGCTAGATGAACTTTGTTATGCTTGAGAGAATATCACTGAATGCATGAGGAATAGTGCGTCTTGCACCAGGTTGTTTTATCACAAAAGATGGCACAATGGATAGTGATGTCAACTCAAGGTGTATACTTCTTCTCAATCAGAAGTGACTGTTGTACAATCTGCACAGCCACTTTTGGGCAGTTGCGTTCCAGCTGGATAGTGGGCTTTGTACTTCTTCTCAGGACACACCAACAGACCGGGTCCTAGTTGTGTTCGTCTTCTATAACAGTTGCCAGATGGTCACTTTCTTCTGTCACGTTCCAGCTGTGTACTTGACTTGTACTTTTTGTCAGAGAACCCTAAGACAGCAGGTCCCTGTTGTGTTCCTCTATATCTTGATTGCGTACAGTCATTGACTTGCTTGTGTCAGAGAACCCTAAATGACTAGATCACCATGTCCCTGTTGTGTTCCTCCCTTTGCTGATTTTTAAGCTTCGATTAGTTCACATGAAATGTATGTCCCGTGCGCCAGGTGCTCTATCTGGTTCTTCATGACAAGTTTGTTAGATCATCAAAACATAAAATACTGAAAACCCATCAACCTGGAACATTCATACCATTCTCTCCGTGGTCTTCAAGATTGTTGTTTTCACCTCCATTAACTAAGTTAGACTTTTCGACCTGAAATCGAAGATTTTGGACAAGAAAAAGCGTGAAAGATAACTTGTGTTATGTAGTAAAACCAGCAAGAAAATAATCACTATTATTTTTAGCCCCACGGTGGGTGCCAAACTGTTTACCGTGAAAATGGTAATAACAATTAAATTTTATTATGAGGTTCTAAAAATACATGATCTATTTTTATGCTAGTTGTGAAGCGATGGATGCTAAGTAAAAGGTTAGAAATCAGGATTATAGCTTAGGAACGGTATGATAGTCGAACTAAACAGTTGAGATCGGGGGTCTCGAGCCGTCGATTGTGAAGCCTCAGGGTCGAGCTGGATGGTAGATTCGGGGTGGTCGAGAGGGGGATAACAGTTATGAGAGCTATGATGATGGTCCTTTATAATCAATGATAAGCAATAATTGAAGAACAATAAATGGAACACAATGAATATAAGCAACAAATGAAGTAGTAAGACCAAGAGAATATATTAGAGAGCAGAGAGAATGTTCTTGTGTATTTAGTATTGAGCATCAGATCCTTACAAGGTGATAAGGATCCTCTTTATATATGAGGGGGAATCCCAACATAGTACAAAAGAATTAATTATAAAGATATGGGGCAGGTATATCCACTTAATGCCCTGATACGGGTCAGAGCTAGCCCTCTAGGTTTTGTCAGTCCTAGTCGTGCGCCTAGGGAACTTCCCACTGTTCTAACATAACCGTTGACTTGCGCTGCCTCGAAGTTGGACATCGATGTCCCCTCAGGATAAATCTCGACCGTAGTCTCGAGCCTTTGGAAAGCTTGCTTACGAGGCGTTGTTATGACCGAAAATTGGACCCTCCGATTTTACCGCATACAAAAGGAATTTACAGTGAAACCTTTTCTTTCATTTAACACTAACCCTAACTAGATTAGCAAATAACAATGATAAAGGGACTACGGTGAAATTCCATTCATGGCCAAGACACTCTTTGAGTCCCTGGCACTTCAAAGTTCACAAGGGTCTCAAGGACCCCGAGCAGTGCATGTGTCAGGAAGAGCATCTCAACTACAAACTAAATATCACTCCTAAATAACCCTAACCACTCACACTTACTCCTCCCTTTAGGTTTAAATGCTAATGAGGCCTTCATTGTAAATTTCAGTACAACTGTAACAATAATACACAGGCTTAGGCATGTGTACTTCTAACAGAAACTATATAGGATGTTATTATGAACATGTAATAATAGATAATACTAAAGAGATCACAATCCTAACACCAATATATAGTTCATTGTTAAGAACCACCAATATGCAGAAGAATATCCAGAGAAAAAAATTACAGCTACAATTAAAGGGAAGGATCAGTAGCAGATTGTGTCAAAAGTTCAAACCATTGAGGCAACTTATGAAATGGAAGAGCTACATAGTCCAAATTTAGAGAGATCTTCAAACTCAACAGTCTGGGCTTAAGTTAAACAGGGGTACATGCATAGGTCAAGTCTTAAGTTCAAATAGGTGCATGAGTTACTGGTTCATATAGGATCCTTAAAGAGCATCGACAAAAGTATTAAGTGAGCAAGTTGGTTTCAACTTTAATAGATGATTATTTTCTCTTATAAGGTTCCCGATATCACATTCTCATTTGGCTCATTAAGATTTAAGGCATAATGGCATACTCATGTAGAACAGATATCACCAGAAAGGCTCTCTCCAATACAAAAATGAATCGTAGTTGACTTATGCAAGCTTGGCAAGGTTTAATCTTCATTATTTGATAGGGAAATGTAAGAACATAGGCATGAGTATGAAAGATAAGCAGAGATTCTGTTTGATTACAGGAATGAGTACAGTAGTCCAAGAGCAGACAATCAATCTCAAAAATATCCCAAAGGAGTGTAATACTACAATATGATGGAGCATAGGGTCAAGCCAACAATTCAGCATAAAAGTTCAGAAGAAAGAAGGTATCACATTGGAATAAACAGGGTACTAATAGTAAGATGACTAGTCTAGTTATACAAGTGAATGCATCAACCCAAACATGATAGAGTTTAACTTGGTATGGTCAGTTCAAGGGGGGTAATATACATGTAGACAAGAAGGTCAATCTTAGTATGATTCAAACTTAGTAGTAGGATTACTAGTCCATTAAATCCTTAATCAAAACATCCAGGCTCATAATTAAACCTGTACAAACAGAGGTCATTAATTAATATAGAATAGCTTTCATTTTAAACTGGGCAAATAGGTATTAAGAAATGCTTGAGCCTATGCGTACCAACAGTAGCTTTTCTCCTCAACTTCTCCATTATTAAGTTGTGAAAACTGGTAAGGATCAACTTCTTCTTTTATGAAGCAAAAAATTGTAGTGGCCTAGATATGAGTCCTTCTGACAAGAAAGTTCTTAAGCGTAGCTAGACAGATACATAAATACAAGGACTAACAGAGGATACTCAAGCTCATTGCACAGTGATGTTTTCAAGAATCGGAAGATGACAGGACATGTTTGAAAAGCAGATAGTCTGACAACTAAACTACATTGGATCCTTAACTGTACATAACAAACATGGTTCATAATATACAGGTTAAGCATGGCATGGATCAACAAATAGAATAACATAATTATCCCCATAACTAGTGTAATATAGAAGTAGCAAACATAAGCTCCTAGCAAAACATCATATAGGTCTAAGATCATAATTTTGTCAAGTTATTATAGTGGAATGGTTAACCGAACATCAGAGGTCCTTCAACTAATAACAAGAGTTCAGCAAACAATTTACCATTCATCAAGTAGGTTTTATCTAATTAAGTAACAAATTAATAAGCAATACTAAAGCAAACAGGGATTATCATGAGGATAAGCATTTAAGTTAATAAAAACGACAGAGAACAAAATAGGCAATCCAAAAATTATTAACATGCATCATGAACAAAGAGAAGACATCAAAATCACTAAATAAACACATGTAATTGAAAGAAAAGGGAGGGTCAGTGTACACTGCCCTTCTACAGAGCAGTAAACCAAGCAAAGCCTCTTGTTTAGCCATTTAGAATCTGAACTCAAGCTCGGACAGTATATGAACTCAGAACGGGAGAAATAAACGAAAATCAGGGAGAAATTTAGGGCTTTTCTCTTTCATTTTTCTATGTTGTATTAGGTGGTAGGTCGTTGTTAGGTGGGAGTATTGAAGGCTCTATTTATAATGGCAATTAAAGCCTTAGGGTTTCACAAATTCAAACTCGATAGTGAAAGATGACGATGAGTTGATGATGTGATCCAAATTGAGTGAAATTAGAGAAGAACAGAGGAGAAAAATAACGAGATTTTTACCTTGGTGGAAGACAGTCATTGCAGGCGAGAAAACCCATCAAACAAGATCGGAAATCTAGAGGTCATTGCATTTTACCTCAGGTTTCGAATAAACACAATGAGATGCTCATGCATGCTCTTATATCGTTGCAGCACCACAAGATTTGAAGACTTGAAGTTTCATCTTTGAGTCCTAAGTCAAAAAACTTGGGATTTTAAATTTATATAAGGAAATAGGGAGATATCGGCATGATTCGCAAAGTTATAAGGCATAAAGGATTATTTGGGGTCATGATTTACCCCCTTGCACGATTTGGTGCAAGGTTTTTGGGACTGATGGGTCTAGGGTTTGAGAGAATAGAGAGAGGAACGGGAAAGGGGCGGTTGGGTCAGAGGGAAAATTAATTATGGTTTGGGGTTGGGACTAGTAATCTCTAGGGATAAAAAAAATAAGAGATGGAACGGGAGCCGTCGGATCATTTGATCAATGACTCTGATAAATTTGAGAGTTAGGAGTTTTAAAATAATTTTATGGGGAAAGTCGATGGCCGTTGGATTCTTGTGATCCAAAGGCGGAGATTAAACGAGACAGACTTTTAAAATAAATGACAAAATAGGATCAATCATGGTTCGTTGATGATATGAATCGACGGCCAGGATGGGCTGTGTTTGTTTTGTGAGTAAATTAGGACGGGTGACGTGGCGAAGTTTGATTGGCTTAGGGAGGGTGGCCTGGATCGCCAAGGTGGAGTAGATGGGGTTGTGTGGACTGGATCAGGTCCGTTTGGGCTTTGGTTTTTTGGGCTAAAACAATTTAAAGAATAGCCATTTGTATTTAAATAGCTATTTGCAACTATAGCCTTTTGGTTTTTTTATCCCTTTCATTATTAATTTAATAAACTTAAATAATTTCAATAAAATTTAATAGAAATGATAATCATCAAATATACTACTAATTACAGTAACTAATTATTTATAAAAAATTATTTACATTTCAAATTATGACATTAATTTCGAATTATTGAAATAGTAGGCTAATTAAATAAAATTTAAGGAATAACTTATTAAATTAATTATAAAACCTATGTAATGTATATAAAGATTATTTTAATAGTCTCAAAATAGTAAGTATGATATATCTTATAATTATGTAATACCAAATTATTAATTTCAATACTATTAATTACTAATTATTTTATAAAAATAGGTATTATTGATTAGAAAATACTTTCAACACATTTATTGCAAATCACTAAGTATAAATAAATTAATTTTAAAATAGAGGGTCAAAATTGATCGTCAATAGGATGTAGTTGTATTTTGGCTTTATTGTCGGATATTTTATGATATTCTTCCGTTGTTGAGTTATTAGACCATGTTATTTCATTTTCATTGATATTGTGTGACTGTTGGCTTACCTAGCGGGTTGGGATA
This sequence comes from Nicotiana attenuata, assembly GCF_001879085.1. Taxonomy (NCBI): domain Eukaryota; kingdom Viridiplantae; phylum Streptophyta; class Magnoliopsida; order Solanales; family Solanaceae; genus Nicotiana; species Nicotiana attenuata. The sequence continues at coordinate 45,550,495 of NC_031994.1, read as the reverse complement.
GGTGCCATCATGACTTGTGGATTTTTGGGTCGTGACAAGTTAGTATTAGAGTGCTAGGTTACTTAGGTCTCACGAGTCATGAGCAAGTTTAGTAGACTCTTGCGGATCAGTATGGAGACGTTTGTACTTATCTTTGAGAGGCTACCGAGCCGTTAGGAAACTTCACTTTATTGTATTCTTGTCACGCGGATTTGTTAATTCCGGAATCTGAACTTCTATAACTCTATTCTCTCATTGATAGTGAGGACAGGTACGACCGGATCAGACGGACGGCCACATATACCACCAGCTAGGGTCGTAAGAGGCCTAGGCTGCAGTAGAGGCGGAGGTGCGGCTCGTACTACAGCTAGAGCAGTAGATGTGGAGCCATTAATTGCTCCACCTGAGGAGCAGATACCAGATATTGTTGAGCCGATGGGACTAGCTCAGGCACCAGTTGTGCCGATTGTGATCCCAAGAGGGGTGGAGTTAGAGAACTCTTAGGATTTCCTAGACCGGTGTCAACGGATTCTACATACAACGGGTATATTGGAGACTAGTGGAGTTGCATTTACCACTTTTCAGCTGACATGGGAAGCCTACATACGGTGGCAGGCCTATAAGTTAAGCATGCCAGTTGGCGCAACGCCACTATCATGGCATGAGTTCTCCATTCTCTTTTTAGAGAAGTTTATCCCACAAACTCGCATGAAGGAGATACATAGAGATTTTGAGAAGCTACGTCAGGGAGATATGACTGTGACCCGTATGAGATGAGATTTGCACATTTGGCCCATCACGCTATATGGTTGGTTCCCACAAAGAGAGAGAGAGGATCATAAGGTTCCTTAATGACCTCAACTATGCCTTATGCTATAGTTTGGCCCAAGAGGCCGAGACGGATGCTAGGTTCGACCAGATGGTCGAGATTGCTAGGCTCTTGGAGTCAATTTGCAGGCTTGAGCGCGAGGATCGGGAAGGCAAGAGGCCCCGTGGATTTGGTTGTTTCAATAGCACCTCATCTGGAGGTCACTCACATCACAGTAGAGGTTGTCCTTACAGGCTCGTTCAGATGGCTTGTCCGATTTATCGTGGTGCATCAACTAGTCATAGATCATATAGTGCTCATCCAGGCCAGTCATCTTTCAGTGCCCTCCAAGCTCAGAGTTCATCCCGTGCTCCATCAGTTCAGGGTTCGTCAGTACCGGTTCTTCCAGTGGTTATTCTAGTTCTCGAGGTCTGATTCAGGCCCCCACCATTATTTCTAGCTCGAGGTTGTTACGGCTGTGGAGAGTTGGGGAATGTGAGGAAGTATTTCCCCCATCACTTCAGAGGTCCAGTGCAGCAGGGAGTCCAGTCTATGACCCCATCACCAGTTGCTTCATCACCCGCTTAGCAAGCTTGGGGTGGGACTCAGGCAGTTCGAGGTCTCCCTAGAGGGGGAAGTCGATCAGGTGGTGGTTAGGCTCGATGTTATGCTTTTCCCCCTAGGACAAAGGTAGTTTCTTCAGACATAGTGATAACATGTATTTTTTAAGTGTGCCATAGGGATGCTTCCATATTATTTGACCCTAGTTCCGCTTGTTCATATGTATCATCGTACTTTTCTCATTATTTGGATATGCCCCATGATTCTTTAGTAATGTCTATTTATGTATCTAAGTCGGTGGGTGATTCTATTATTGTAGACCGTGTGTATCGGTCATGTATGGTGACTATTGGGGGATTGGAGATAAGGGTTGATCTTTTACTACTTAGTATAGTTTATTTTGATGTGATTCTAGGCATGGATTGATTGTCACCATGTCACGCTATACTGGATTGTCACGCTAAGACCGAGACATTGGCAATGCTGGAAGGGCATGCCACCCAGCAAGGACATTGATCGTGCTGGGCACTCAGCTCATCTATATTCCTCCGTATTGTATGGCACCAGCAGGGATGAAGGAATTAAAAGAAGAGATATATGATCTACTTTATAAGGGATTCATTAGGCTTAGTGTGTCGCCTTGGGGTGCACTGGTTCTATTTGTGAATAAGAAGGATGGTACTATGCGGATGTGCATAGATTATAGGTAGTTGAACAAAGTTACAATTAAGAACAAGTACCCACTACCGCGCATTGATGACTTATTTGACAAGCTTTAGGGAGCTAGAGTGATTTCGAAAATTGATTTGAGGTTTGGGTGTCATCAGCTGAAGATTCAGGATTCTGATATTTTGAAGACGGCATTGAGGACACGCTATGGTCATTACGAGTTCCTTGTGATGTCTTTTGGGCTGACCAATGCCCCAACAGCATTTATGCATCTGATGAACAGTATATTTTAACCATATCTTTATTTTTTTGTCATAACATTCATTGATGATATACTGGTGTACTCACGCAGCCAAAAGGATCATGAGTAGCATATGAGGATTGTGCTCCAGACGTTGAGGGAGAAGAAGCTATATGCTAAATTCTCCAAGTGTGAGTTTTGGCTTGATTTCGTGGTGTTCTTGGGCAACGTGGTGTCCAATGAGGGTATCAAGGTAGATTCAAAGAAGATTAAGGTAGTTCCGAGTTGGCCCAAACCGTCTTTAGCTATTGAGATTCGGAGTTTTCTTGTCTTGGCCGGATATTATCGTCATTTTGTGGAGGGTTTCTCGTCCATTGCCACACCTTTGACTAGATTGACCCAGAAGGGTGCCTCATTCAGGCGGTCTGATGAGTGTGAGGGGAGATTTCAGAAGCTCAAGAGTGCCTTGACCACAGCTTCGGTTCTAGTTTTGCCGTCAGCATGAGGTTCATATACTGTTTATTATGAATCTTCACGGATTATTATTAGGTGTGTCTTGATGCAAGAAGGTAGGGTGATTTCTTATGCTTCGTTCCAGTTGAAGCCCCATGAGAAGAACTACCTCGTTCATGATTCAAAGTTGGTAGCCATTGTTCATGCATTGAAGATTTGGAATCACGATCTCTACGGAATGTCTTGCGAGGTATTCACAGATCATCGAAGTATACAACACTTGTTTAAGCAAAAGGATAAAAACTTGCGGCAGCGGAGGTGGTTGGGGTTGTTAAAAGATTATGATATCACCATTTTGTTACATCCCGGGAAGGCCAATGTGGCGGCCGATGCCTTGAGCAGAAAGGCTATGAGTATAGGTAGCCTTGCATATATTCCGGTTGGTGAGAGGCCACTAGCATCAGATGTTCGATCCTTAGCTAATCAGTCCGTGAGGTTAGATGTTTCGGAACCTAGCTAGGTTCTTGTTTGCATGGTTTCTCGGTCTTCTTTGTACGAGCGCATCAGAGAAGGTCAGTATGACGACCCCTATTTGCTTGTCCTCAAGGACACGGTGTAGCATGGTGATGCTAAGGGGGTTTCTATTGGATATGATGGGTTGTTGCAGATGCAGGGTCGGATTTGTGTGCCCAATGTGGATGGGTTGCACGAGTTAATTCTTGAGGAGGCCCATAGTTCGCGGTATTCATGTATCAGGACTTGAGGCAACACTATTGGTGGAGAATAATGAAGAAAGATATAGTAGAGTATTTGGCTCAGTGCTTGAACTGTCAGTAAGTAAAGTACGAGCATCAGAGGCCGGGCGGTTTGCTTCAGAAACTTGAGATCCCCAAGTGGAAATGGGAGCGTGTTACCATGGACTTCGTTGTTAGGCTCCCACAGACTTTGAAGAAATTTGATGCAGTTTGAGCTATTGTGGACCGGTTAACTAAGCCCGTACATTCCATTTCGATTATGACTACCTATTCTTCAGAGCGGCTGGCTTAGATATATATCCGCGGGATTGTTCATCTTCACGGTATGCCGGTGTTTATTATTTTTTATTGAGGCATATAATTTACATTGCAGTTTTGGAGAGCAGTGCAGCGAGAGTTGGGCACACGGGTTGAGTTGAGTACAGCATTCCACCCCCAGACGGACAGACAGTGCAAGCGCACCATTCAAATCTTGGAGGATATGCTACGTGCTTGTGTTATGGATTTTGGGGGTTCTTGGGATCAGTTCTACCGCTTGCAAAGTTTGCCTACAATAACAGCTACCAATCGAGTATTCAGATGGCTCCTTATGAGGCCTTATATGGGAGGCGGTGTTTATCTCCAGTTGGTTGGTTTGAGCCGGGAGAGGCTAGGTTCTTGGGCACTGATCTGGTTCGGGATGCATTGGATAAAGTCAAGTTGATTCATGATTGGCTTCATACAGAGTCTAGATAGAAGAGTTATACTGATCAGAAGGTTCGTGATGTTGCATATATAGTGGGAGAGAAGGTGTTTCTCATAGTTTCAACCATGAAGGGTGTGAGGATTGGAGAGTGGACTACAAGCTTGCATTGCCACCTAGGCTATCGGGTGATCACCTAGTGTTTCATGTTTTTATGCTCCGGAAGTATTATGGTGACCCGTTTTATGTCTTGGACTTCCACACGGTATAGCTAGATGGGGATTTGACTTATGATGTAGAGCCAGTGGCTATTTTGGATTGATAGGTTCGCAAATTGAGATTAAGGAAATAGCTTCGGTGAAAGTTCAGTGGAGAGGTCAGCCAGTTGTGGAGGCTACTTGGGAGGCCGAGCATGAGATGCGGAGGAGATATCCACACCTATTCGAGAGTCATATGTATGATTCTATACCCATTCGACAATGAATGTTTGTTTAAGACGGGGAGAATGTCACGATCCAGCCGGTCGTTTTGTATATTGTAGCCTCGTTCCCGCCTTTATCCCTTCTTCTATACTCATTTTTGGTTATGTGACTTTCCGGGGTGGTTGGTTTGGTTTCGGGGATGTTTCGGAGTGAATTGGAACACTTAGTCCCAAGGTTGAAGTCTTAAGTTGGAAGAGTTGACCGGAGTTCGACTTTTGTGTAGGCGACTTCGGAACGGAGCTGTGATGCTTCCGATAGCTTTGTATGGTGATTTTGGACTTAGGAGTATATCTGGATATTGATTTGGAGATACGTAGATCGTTTTGGTTTTACTTGGCGAAGGTTATAAAGTTGAAGGTTTGGAAGGTTGAAAAGTTTGATGGAGGGTTGACTTTGTTGAAAAATGGGCTCGGGTTTTAGTTCCGGGTGTTGGAGTAGGTTCGTTGTGTCATTGATGGATTGTGTGCAAAATTTGAGGTCAATCAGAGTTGGTTTTATATGATCCTACATTGGTTTTAGAAGTTGAAAGTTCATTAGTTTCAATAGGCTTGAATTGGGGTATGATTCGTGAATTTGATGTTGTTTGATGTGAATTGAGACTTCGACTTAGATTGTATCATGTTTTAGGATGTGTTGCTATTGTTTGAATGGGGTCTCGGGGGCCTCGGGTATGATTCGAATTGAAATCGGATTGAGTTTTGGACTTAAGGAATTGCTAAAGCTTAAGGCTTCTGGTGTGATCGCATCTGCGTGGGTTTGGCCGCAGGTGCGAGACCACAGAAGTGGCCCTGGGTTCGCAGAATTGTTTTGGCTGAAGCTGGGTATATGCGCAGGTGCGAGGAAACATTTCGCACCTGCGAGCTCGTAGATGCGGGCAGCTAGGCGCAGAAGCGGATTTGGTCAGGAGAGGCTGGAGTCGCAGAAGAGGAGGTTCTCCGCAGGTGCGAATGCACAGGAGCGAAGGCAGGATTGCAGAAGCAGTCCTGCATGTGAGTATGAGGGCTCGCAGGTTCACTTGGTCAGGCATTAAGTGAATTCCGCAGAAGAGGACCCCTTGACCGCAGAAGCAGTTCTACAGAAGCGGAAAATAAAGTTGGAGGTGCGATAGTGCTGGGCAGAATGTTAAATAGAAAGTTTCAAGTTTTTCTCTCATTTTGGACTTGTGGAGCTCGGCTAGGGGCGATCTTAGAGAGGGTTTTGGCTACAGTTGAAGAGGTAAGTGAATATTCATCTCTTTTATTTATAATAATTTTTTTTACATCTAGATTATGTATGTTTGAGGTAAAATTTGGAGATTTTAAACTATATTGTTGGAGAATGAAAATTGAGGATTTGGAGGTTGATTTGTGGATGGAATTGGATGAATTTAGTATGCTTGGACTCGTAATTGAATGGGTGTCCGAATTTTGTAAATTTTGTTGGGTTCCAAGGTGCTAGCCCGGAGTTGACTTTTTGATTTTGGTTAAAGACCTTAGCTTTATCTTTTGAAATTATTTCCTATATCTATTAATGATGGGATTAAGTTGCTTTGACTAGATTCGAGTCGTTCGGAGGCCGATTCGCGTGGCAGGGGTTTGTTAGATCATTGAGTTGCACGCTTTGAAGTAAGTAACACATCTAAACTTGGATTTCAGGGCATTTAACCCTAAGAACTATGTTATATGAAAGCTATTGGGGTGACATACGCGCTAGGTGAAGGGCGTGTGTGCGTGCATCAGTGTGTTCATGGTTTGGGAGGCCTTTAGGTTATTACCGGGCTTATGTTTGCTATCATATCATGTTATCCAGTGTTCCGTCTACTTATTTGATTATTTGAACTGTGAATCGTGTTAGACATCATGTCTAGGTTATGTGCTAACTATTTGAGACCTAATATGGCTATTCTTGTTATTTCTGAGTTATATACCTTATTTGCACACATGTTCTCAGTCATGACACTATATCCATGGATAATATCTTTGTCTTAGTACTTCTTAGTTGATTCCTCACATGTTGTTGATACCGCTTAAGGGTAGTTCTGTTAAACCGGATATTTGAGACGTGTTTATCAGAGACTTGAATGGCAGATGACTGATTTGGGCCTTAGAGCCGGTTTGGTACTGATTTTGAGGTGACGCATACGCCAAGCCCATATTGTGCTAATTGTTATTGTTTTGGGGCAACGCGTGCACCAGGCCTCACTATTAGACTAAACGATTATGAATAGCGCTTGGACAGGATATGCCCCTCCAGAGTCCAATATGCCAGTAGTAGGCACAGGCACAACATTTCATATACGTGCTTGATGATGGGCAGTTATGCCAGGCACCCGTACAGTGCTAAGTATATATATTCTTGACGAATCCACAATGATACTGGTTATTTACATCTATACTTGTCATGTAGGCATAGAGAACATTCCTCATGCTAACTGATAATTGACATGTATTACCTGTGTTGGGCTTTAACTGTTATACTTGAAAGCATACCTAAGTTTTCAAAATGTGAACAAGCTGAACTGGATATCATTGAGCTACAGTCTCTACGTTTTATCCTTTATATAATGAACTGTTATCGGTTATTGGTATTAGCATTTGATTATTGTTCGGAGCTCGTCACTGATTCAACCCAAGGTTAGTGTTGTTACTTATTGAGTACATTGAGTCGGTTATACTCATACTATACTCTGCACTTCCTGTGCAGATTCAGGTACATCCGGTCGAGGTGATTTTCAGACTTAAGTTGTTGCTAGCTTTTAGGAGACTACGAGGTAGCTGCCATATCGTCTGCAGTCCTTGATGTTCTCTTTCTAACAAATACCTCTCTCCAAAGACCAAACTCAAAGCTCGACCACCGCTTTGCCTTTCAAACAAGCCTCCAAACCAATAGAATCTAGCAATTTACCAACCAAACGATTCAAATTAAGCCTTAGGAACTACCCAAGATTGTAAAGAATTCAATTTAGGTTACTATTGAAAAAGTCAACAAAAGTCAACACCCGGGCCCGCTTGGTCCAAACCCGAAATTCGGACCAAAACTCGAGTATCCATTCACCCCCGGGCCCGGTTATGTAATTTGTTTTGGAATCCGACCTCAATTTGAGGCCTAAATCCCTATTTTGTCATTTCCCTAATTCTACCAAAAACCCCAATTTCCATCATGAAAACTCTAGATTTTAGGTTGAAATCTTAGGAAAAGTAGTGAAAGATTGAAAGAAACTAGTTTAGAGTCACTTACCAATGATTTGGGGAAGAAAGGTTCTTTGAAAAATCGTCTCTAGGATTCTTGAGTTTGAAAATTTGAGAATGAACCAAAAATCCCGTCTAAGTTATATTTGATCAGTTGCAGGTGTCGCATTTGCGACCTGGGGTTCTTAGCCACTCATATTCATAACAATAATCAAAATATTATTTTCAAACATAAAAGCTGTGAATACTAGATGAAGGATGAAAGAATCGATGAATTTTGTGCTCTCGAGGGTTTCGTACTTGTGTTTTTTCTCTCAAAGTGGTGTCTCCCCCTCCAAACTAGGTTTAGGTTTTCTTTTATACTATTTGGGGCGTCTTGGGTTGAAATAACCAAGTCCCGAGTGAAATAGGACAAGTTCCCGTTACCAGCACCTATGGTAGCGTGGGTGCTAGCCCTGGCACTGGGAATTTTGAAGGTCTGATTTCTGTGCCACAGGTAGTTCCCCACGCTAGTCTGGGCGCTACTTTGTGGCCTTTTTACCATTTCGTCCCCTTTTTTGCTTCAATTCACACACCTTCATCCCATATTGCCTCCAAATGATTCCTACACATAAAAATACCATGAATTAGCACAAATTATTATATTACAGATGCAAAATCTACGAAACATGAGTAAAATGCGAGGCAATATGCATAAAATTATTCATACTTTAAGTCAAATATCAACTTCCCACACTTAAACTCTTGCTTCCCTCGAGCAATGGAACTATAGCTACACCACCACAACGTACACATCAACTACGGAGGAGCAATTCAATTTTTCAATCATACACTCTACCTTTGACTATGGTCGATACCTACAATCAAGCATGAATATATGTATTTCACATTCCTCCCGTTTTAAACATGCCCAAGTATAAACAATTTAATTCAACCAATTCCAACACCATATCCATAACCACCCTACCTCAAGAGCTGACTCACTACCACTAAGCACTCTAAACTCGCGCACTCACCCAACAAGAGTAATTAACAACATTACTAATCCATCATAAGATCAAGTGCCCTCACCTACAAACAAGAGAGTGAATATAGAAATAGTCTGCATATTCAAATATGACTTTGAACATAAATTAAGGACATCACACAATTGAACAAAATTCGCTCACTCTCACAAAGAATTTCATGTGCATCCGTGGTCGTACCATAAGCTTGTCTAAGCTAGCCAAATCAAGGATCAATTAGGACTTAAGGTTGTAATGTAGGCTAAGGTATGGATAGAATACATTTAGGAATAGTGAATAACCCTCCAAAGAACTTTAATACACTACACTCAAGAATCGAGCACGTTTTCTTCTCAACACTCGCCAGAAATCATACAACATGTTCACCGTGAAATTGGTAATTACAATTAGATTTGATTTTGTGGTTCCAAAAATACGTGATCTATTTTTATGCTAGTTTTTTAGGCAATAGATGCTAAGTAAGAGATTAGAAAATGAGATAAGGGCTGGAGAACAAGGTGGCAACCAAACCAACTGGCTGATAATCGGGGCCGCCTATTCGGGGTCTCGAGGTCGAGTCTGATGTCCTGCCGAGGGCAGCCAATGGACGAATAACAACTATGATAAAGTTAATGGCGGCTTTTTATGGCAATAATAAGCAATAAATAAAGAACAATAAATGTAAGAAATAGATGAAGCAATAAGAACAAGACAATATGTTAAGTGGGAAAGCAGAGAGAATGTTCTGGTATTGAATATTGAATCCCGACTTCGCTAGCCAGAACGAAATGGACATATGAGCGGTCGATTACGAGAGCTCGACCGATCAGACTGGGAAGAAGAGAAAGAAAGGTCAATCTATATCAGAGGGCTACAGATGACAAGGATCCCCTTTATATATGAGGGAGAACCCAAACATAGTACAAAAGCATTTATTACAAAGTAAGATAGCTGGCACAGCTACCTAGTAATCTAGCGCAGACTGGTACTATTCTTGCAGGTGATGCCAATTTGGACCACATACCTAGGGAACTTCCCGTTTACCTTCGATAACCACAGACTCATGCTTCGTCGAGGTCGAGTGTGAAGAGCCTTCGAGGTCGAAGCCTCGAGCTGCGTCCCCGGATCTGCAGGGCCTTTTTGAGGCTAAGGGAGAGATGCAATGATCGCGAAATCGGGCCTCCCGATCTCGCCTGTATACAGATAGTCCCCGCATTTTTTAGAATGAAACGATAAGAAACGACCTCGAGTTCATGTCCCCCCACCCCGGTACTTTCATAACGACGGCATTCATATCTTGCCAAATGATTGACATGATAGAATAAGGTGTCAAAAGGTCACGTACACACAGCCTTAAAAGCCTTCGTATTAATTACAGCGGCTCGCTGTCCTTTGGCCTCCTTCACCGTGCATATTTGGCCTCTATAAATACCTCTTCTCTCGTTCCTTATTGTTCACTCTCGTTCTTTCTTTGAAATGCAATTTCCTTTTCTCCTCTGAAGTCTTTTAAGAATGGCGAAAACTTCCGGCTCTGCTTCTCAGGAGAATGAACCTCCTCCTCCTCACTTTCATCCAAAGGCAAAGCAGTAGTGCCCCCTCATGTTGAGGAATGCGTTCCAGGGTCCTTTGCAACGGCTTCCGATTTCAAGGTCGAAAAACCATCTTCGAAGTCGGGGCGTCGTGAGCCTGTGTCTAAATATATTAGCTCAATAGCAGACGTCGAAAGGGTGAGGACTGATTACCGCTGGAGGGATATGGTGCTTGTGGAGGTCCCTTCTCAGGAGGAGGATATAACGACATACAAAGCTGATTTTCTCAGTGTGTATACTTACCCGTTTACCCTTGGGCCGGTGGGGCCATCCTCGCCTCCGATAGACCCCGTGGTTCTCGACTTCTGCCGATGGTATCGAGTGACCCTCGGCCAAATTCACCCTTCGTTCTGGCACATTGTCTACATGATCAGGTATTATGTGAACATGCTTGGGGAGATGCCCTTCACCCTCGACCACCTAGTCAGGATGTACAGCCCCCGTCTATTTCGTGGGGGCCTAATTAAGCTCCACTGCCGAGCTTCGAGGGCCCCTTTTGCTTGCATCGACGAAGTCGGGAATGGAGGGTGGATGAGCCGTTTTGTCCGAGTTAGGACTTCGGACCTGATCCCGGTGAAAAGGATGCTGTTCCCCGAATGATGGAACATTGAACGTAAGTAGATACGTTATCTAGCATCTCCTTGCTTCTTTTTAGGTACATCTTTCCACGCGCTAATTTCTTCTGCTGATGCAGCTGTAGCAGTTTACCCCGGCGCGGTTACGGACCTCTCGGGCTGGGTCGGTCGGCTGGACTCGATTTGCCCATACGCTGAGCGAGTGTGGCGTGATCTGTCCCAAGCTCGATGGGAAGCCAAGGATCATGGTGAGCCTTTACTCTTGCTACAGTCGTATGCTTTAATCTGAATTGCTACTGATAGCGTCCTTACTCTATGTGCTTACCTCTTGCATTCGTGTAGGTCTGGGGGAGGTTCCCTTGATGAAGGAAATATCACCTAGCGAAGAGGATTCCTTAAGACGCGTCGAAGGGAAGAAAAGACAAAGGGATCCGTCGAATGAACCCTTGGAATCCAAGAAAACCAAGGTGGAAGAAACTAAGGCCGACCCAGCAGCCTTAACTCCAGAAGCAGCGGGAAGTCCACGAGCTGAATGCGAGGGAGAAAATAATTTCTTGATAGCGTCCGAGGGAGGGGAAAACCCGATCGACCCTCGCGCCGAAGAGACGATGGCTCCCGAATCGGAGCTTGATGTCGTCGTGGTCCAACTTCGGGCTTGAGATGCCACTGAGGAAGTATTGGGTGTTGTCCCCAAGCCGGCTGATGGCCAAAATATCCCTCGAGCTGAGACGCATTCGGTAGGCGGTTCGGAGGAAACCAGTTCTGAAGCCCTGCAGGGACAAGAGACGGCCCCGACTGACCCTGATGATGTTGTTGTCGTGAGTGATTCCCCTCAGGGAACGATCTTCCCTCCTAAGGGAACGCAAGATGCCCAGAATGAAGAACCTTCCAATGTGGGGTGCCCATTAGAGGCAGAGATGCGTTTTAAAGGCCTTTAGCCGCTCCCGAGAGAATCCCCGAGCTTGATGCTTCGCTCGTCTTCAGCGAGATGAACAGGCTTTGTGAGCAGGTAGTTTTTGTAAATCCTGCCTGTCGTCCTGATCTTTATCTTTCTAACTTGTCTTCTTCATGGCTTCAGGCCAGGGCGCTTTATAATCAGACCTTCGCCCGACTTCAGGCTGAGGTAACTCGCCACGAGCGTGAGAAAACTCATCTCATTGAACAGGTTACCTAGCTTCCGTTTGCTATTGTCTGAATGTTTGCCAGATCCCAGCATTTTGACATCTTTGATCTGATTCGTGTAGTTTGAGAGGGAAGGTGCCTTATTGAGGGAGGAGCTCCGAGCCAGAGACTCCAAAATTATCGAACTCAAACAAAACGTGAGCGAGATAACGTTCGAGAGGGATACCCTCCAAGAAAAGATGGCCTTAGTCGGGCTCCAGCTTCATGATGCGAGGGCGGATAGTGACAAGTATAGAGGTCTCCATTCTGAATTAGTTGTTGCACTATCCAAAATCAAAACTGAAGCTGAGGCGCTTATATCTTTGCATAAAGAGGATGTCGTTGTAGTAAATGCTCAAGCCGGGGGAGCGCCTGAGGAGACCGAATTGAAATTGACATGAGTCGTAGAGCATGCTCGGTTAGAATCTCGGAGGCGGACTCTCGAGAATGTACACGCGGGGGGTATCAATTTGTCTACCGAGCTCGAGAGTGTGAAGACCCTAGAGAAGAAAGTTGCTGCCCTATTCGACTCTGGAGGTGCGTCAGGTAGTGGCTTAGGAGATGATGAGAATGAAGGCGGAACCCTCAGAGGGGAAGAGGCTGTTGAAAGTCCTGGGGTTGTAGCCGGAACTGTTGGGGCGCAACCTCCGGCGGGACCATCAAAGATGTAAGCTCGATGGTAGATTAGGGCTCGATTGTAAAAGCCTTCCTTGTAAGGGTTTTTAAAGGTCTTGTAAACGTGCCTCTGTGAGCAATATGTATAAAAAGGCTTTTCATTTTTTATCACTTCTTTTCTCCTTTGCCTTTTGGGAATAATGCGTGATGTTTTTTGATAATTGATCTGAGATCTTAGACCTTGGGTTAGACCCTCGGGTTTTCGCTATTGCTGAGCGACTCGTAATGGTCGAAGGTCAGTCCCCGAGTGTTCTCAGGTTAGACCTGGCTCTTATACGTTGGGTTGGTGCAACCTTTGATTTTAGTGCTGGCGATAGTGGCTCTTACGCGTTGGGTCGGTACGACCTCCTGTATGGGCTGGCGACAGTAGCTCTTATGCATTGGGTCGGTACGACTTTTTAATGTAAGCTGGCATCTTAGGCTCTTATGCTTTCGCCCTTAGGCATATTTAGTTAACTGTTTCGAGTTCAGTCTCCGAGTCGGGTCCAGCCCTTAGGCTCTTACGCGTTGGGTCGGTACGACCTTTTAATGTAAGCTGGCTTCAGTGGCTCTTACGCTTTAGGTCGGTACGACCTTTTATATGGGCTGGCGACAGTGGCTCTTACGCAATGGGTCGATGCGACCTCTAATATAGGCTTTATTTTTCCCTCGTTAAGGACTTTTGAAGTTGTGTATGCCCGAATCTTCGACGGTTTGATAAAAACCTCAATTTTGAGCCGTTATATGGCGATGATCGAGCACCTCGGGAGGTTTGGCTTGGTGGCTGAGTATCTCGAAGGCTGTGGTTAGGAGCTGACATGGTCGAAGCTCTTTTGCCTATGTCGAGGGTAGCCTGTTTAACTGGTTCTTTTCGAAGTATTTTCAAAGTAATTGAAGGTCTAAGATTTTATAGCGACGATCGGGTGTCCCTGAGTTGCATTAGTTTGGCTGGTACAGCCTTGTGACCCTAGTCATTTGTGTTTGGCCTGAGCCTTTCAGTCCTCGAGTGAAGTAGCTTCGGCGTCTATATCGAGGGTATGCCTTATTAGGGGTCTTACAAGTTCGATATATAGCCTACAATTTAAGATCGGGGTTATGCCTTTAGTAAGGTCTTACAAGTTTTACATGCCTTTGAGGTCTTACAGTTTTGGCTACTTGGTAGAAGTATGGTTCATGCCTTGCTTGAGGTCTTACAGATATTGTTGCCTCCTTATATAGGTCTTACAAGACCAAGGGTGCCTGCACGTGGCCTTATGGCCTCGGGTTTTGATAAGTCGATGGGGGTGGCGACTGGCGGCAGTCCCCGAGTCATCAAGGGTTTTTTGGCTCAGGAGCCATTACTTGTAAACTTGGTATTGCCTCATTGCGGGCTTACAATTTCGGGGTTTCCGACCCGGAGGTCATGTGGCCTTGAGTTTTTTTATGCCAGTCCCCGAGTGTTCGGGACATTTTTGGCTCTGTAGCCGTTTTGTGATCTTGATATTTCCTCATTGAGGGCTTATGAGTTTGAAGCTCCGACCCGGGGGTCAAACGCCTTTGAGTTACTGATGCCAGTCCCCGAGTATTCGGGATGTTTTTTGGCTCTAGGGCCGTATTTTGCTAAAAATACCGAGCTTCCTTGAAACGCGAAATGCTTTGATGAAGGGGAAAGTGTTCTTTGATTACTTGGTACAAGTATACACGTTTTTGCTATTACAGGCTCGGTTGTTCTATGTGGACATGGTTCGTTCGACGGTTTGGCCTGGTACATTATTTTCCTATCGAGACCCCGCTTAGTGCATCTTGGCTTCTCCGAGTAGGTGACCCTCCGGGGGGTGCCCCCCCAGTATTTGAGGTCGACTGCAAAAGAAGCCTTAGATACTTATTGAGTCTTCCTTAGGTAGCATATGGATGTTGCCTCGTTAAAAACCTTGACGGTAAAACCCTTCTAGGGATAAAATCCGGTCGAAGGAAAAGAGTACAATGCATGCTTTTAAGAACTCGAGGTCCTCGAGTCAAGGGTGTTCTAGAATCTTCCATCGGATACCTTAGCAATAGTATCGTTTCAGCATTGATATGTTCCAATTTCTTGGAAGATGTTCGCCTTCCATGGTACCGAGCTTGTAGGACCCTTTGCCGATTACTCCAAGGACGCGGTACAGTCCTTCCAAATTTTGGCCTAGCTTTCCTTCATTAGGATTTCGGGTGTTGAGGGTGACTTTCCTTAGGACCAATTCCTCGACTCCGAGATGTCGGAGGTTTGTTCTCCTGTTATAATACCTCTCGATCATTTGCTTTTGGGCGGCCATTCGGACCAGTGAGGCTTCTCGCTTTTCATCAATTAGTTTGAGGGCAGTAGTCATGGCCTCGTTGTTCGAGCTCTCGGTGGAGTGTCGGAATCTGGCACTTGGCTCTCCGGCCTCCACTGGTATCAAAGCCTCGGCACCATATACTAGAGAGAAAGGCGTTATCCCTGTGCTTGATTTTGGAGTTGTTCGGTATGATCATAGCACTTTGGGCAATATTTTTCTCCACTTTCCCTTAGCGCTTTCCAACTTTTTTTTAGGTTTTGGATGATGGTTTTGTTTGTAGATTCGGCCTGACCGTTTGCACACGGGTGGTAGGGCGTTGACAGGATTCTCTTGATTTTGTGATCCTCGAGGAACTGTGTTACTTTGCTTCCGATGAACTGCCTCCCATTATCGCATGTTATCTCGGAAGGAATGCCGAATCGGCACATAATGTGGTCCCAGATGAAGTCAATGACTTCTTTTTCTCTTATATTTTTTAAGGCCTGCGCTTCCACCCATTTTGAGAAATAGTCAGTCATAAATAAAATTAATTTAGCTTAACCCGGTGCCGTTGGTAGAGGTCCGACAATGTCCATTCCCCATTTCATGAACGGCCACGGCGATAAGACAGAGTGTAACTGTTCACCGGGTCTTGTCGCACTTTCTGACGAATTCCTTGGTGTCTTTTTCCACGTTGTCCCAGTAGTAGCCTGCCATGATCACCTTTCAGACTAAGGAATCGGCGCCGGAGTGGTTTCCGCAGGTACCCTCGTGAATTTCACGAAGTACATAATTTGTGTCACCCGGCCCCAGACACACTGCTAGGGGACCATCGAAGGTTCTTCTGTACAGAGT
The DNA here is from genome assembly GCF_001879085.1 of Nicotiana attenuata. NCBI lineage: Eukaryota > Viridiplantae > Streptophyta > Magnoliopsida > Solanales > Solanaceae > Nicotiana > Nicotiana attenuata. The sequence continues at coordinate 45,534,590 of NC_031994.1, read as the reverse complement.
CCCATTTTCGTCGAGCGAGAACCGGGCTGCTTTGGTTCGCAGGGCCCTTGATTCCTTCAGATCCGTGGGTAGTTTCCCATCTTTCAAATAGTCAATATATTTATTTCTCCAGTCCCATGTTAGGCTAGTGGAATTAATCTCAGCATGACCTTCCTCGACCACTGATTTGGATAGCTGGACAACAGCCCCGGGGAGTAAGTTATCTTCTTCAACAGATGATCCCAGGTTAGCGAAGGCATCGGCCTCGCTGTTCTGCTCTCGAGGTATATGGACCGGGTCCATTCTATGAAACAGCGTAATGTGACTTGGATTTTTTCCAAGTATCTTTGCATCCTGTCTTCTCGGACCTCGAAGCTCCCATTTACCTGATTTATTACCAGGAGTGAGTCGCATTTTTCTTCGACGATCTCAGCTCCCAAGCATTTGGCCAATTCCAGACCTGCAATCACAGCCTCATGCTCGGCTTCATTGTTAGTCAATCTTGTAGTTTTTATAGATTGCCTGATCATGCCACCCGTAGGCGGCTTCAGGACTATACCGAGTCTGGATCCTCTCACGTTCGAGGCGCCGTCAGTGAACAGGGTCCACACCCCGGAAGATGTGCCCGCTTTTAGTAAAAGTTCTTTTTCTACCTCGGGCACGAGGGAGGGCGAGAAGTCGGCCACGAAGTCCGCCAGAATTTGGGACTTGATAGCCGTTCGGGGTTGATACTCGATATCATACCCCCCGAGTTCGATGGCCCGTTTGGCCAATCGGCCCGATAGTTCGGGCTTGTGCAATTTTCTTCAGATAGGGTACGTTGTTAAAACGCAAATGCGGTGGCATTGAAAATAAGGTTTCAATTTTCACGATGCGCTTATTAATGCAAGAGCTAATTTTTCTAAGTGCGGATACCTGGTTTCGGCATCCCATCCCCCAGGGTCCGACTTACATAATAGACAGGAAATTGCGTACCTTGCATTTCTCGAACTATCACACCGCTTAACGCTATTTTGGATACGGCCAGGTATAAATACAGCATTTCATCCTCTTTTGGTGTGTGGAGCAAAGGCGAACTAGTCAGATATCGCTTCAATTCCTCCAAGGCGTGTTGGTATTCTGGAGTCCATTCGAAGTTGCTTTTCTTTTTGAGTAAAGAGAAGAAATGATGACTCCTGTCTGATGACCTTGATATGAATCTGCCCAGAGCCGCTATCCACCCTGTTAGCCGTTGCACGGCCTTTACATTATTTATCACCGTGATCTCTTCGATGGCCTTGATTTTATCGGGGTTGATCTCGATCCCCCTGTTCGACACCATGAAGCCTAAGAATTTGCCCGAACCCACTCCGAAGGCACATTTTTCGGGGTTAAGCTTCATGTTGTAACTTCTGAGGATGTCAAATATTTCCTGCAAATGAGTCAAATGGTCCTCTGCGCGTAGGGACTTAACTAGCATGTCATCGATATGAACTTCCATATATTTGCCTATTTGATGCTCGAACATTTTATTAACTAGACGTTGGTACGTAGCCCCTGCATTTTTCTGCCCGAAGGGCATTATATTGTAACAATAGGTACCATACTTCATGATGAACGAAGTCTTTTCCCTATCCCCGGGGTTCATCTGAATTTGATTGTACCCCGAGTAAGCGTCGAGAAAAGTGAGGGTCTCGTGGCCGGCTGTGGCATCGATCAGACGATCGATGTTAGGTAATGGGAACGAATCCTTGGGGCACGCCTTATTTAAGTCTTTATAATCTACGCACATTCTTAACTTATTTCCCTTTTTGGGTACTACCACTACATTGGCCAGCCATTCTAGGTACTTTACCTCTCTAATGGATCCTATTTTAAGGAGTTTCGTTACCTCGTCCTTGATGAACGCGTGTTTTACTTCGGACTGGGGCCTTCTTTATTGCTTCACCGAATTTGAATCTGGGGTCGACACTCAGTCGATGGGTGGTTGATTCCTGTCATATCTAAGTGGGACCAACCGAAACAGTCGATGTTATTAATAAGGAACTGAATGAGTTTTTTCCTGAGTTCTGGGGTTAACCCTGTTCCCAAGTATACCTTTCGATATGGGAGATGTTCGATCAAAACAGCTTGCTCCAGCTCTTCAATTGTCGATTTCGTTGCATCCGACTCTTCGGGGGCAACGAAAGTTCGAGGAGCAAGGAAATTTTCTTCATCAGCCTCGGGGGTCTGTACGCTTACCGACTCATCCGAGGTAGACTGTGCTGGATTCGGCGCCTCCCAGTGAACCACGAACATTTCTTTTGCTGCTTGTTGTTCTCCATATATGGTCGTTATGCCGTCCTTTGTTGGAAACTTCATCATCTGGTGTAGAGTTGACGCTACTGCACGCATGTTGTGTATCCATGGCCTGTCGAGCAATGCGTTGTATCTCGTGTCACCGCCGATGACATGGAACTTGGTGTTCTGATCTGTACCGGACATGTCAACTGGGAGGGCGATCTCCCCTTTCGTTACCTCGCCGGCCATGTTGAAATCGTGGAGGACCCGGGAGGTGGGTACGATCTGATCGAGCAACCCAAGCTGTTCTACTACCTCTGACCTGATTATGTTGGCCGAGCTACCTGGATCCATGAGCACACGTTTAATTCAAATGTTACTTAAGAGAAATGAAATTACCAGTGCGTCGTTGTGCAGTTGCGTCAAGGTCTCGAAATCTTCCTCGCCGAATGCAAGGGTGTTTTCGGTCATGTGGTCTCGAATCGGTCCTTCTATTGCAGTGGATATTTTTATCCGTTTGATCACGGGTCCTTAGGGGATGTCGGTACTTCTGATAATCATATGGACGACATGCTGAGGAATCTCTCTTTTCGCCCAGGTCGGATTTCTTCGAGTTTCCTGCTGAATCTCTCGGTGTGCGCTCTTGTTAATGTGAGGACCGGCTTTAATGTATTGGGCATTGCATGAGGTCGCACCCTCGATAAACGGTTCTGGTGTACTCTCAGGGTTTTGCGGTGGCACACCCATACCTGGAATAACCATACCGCCCTTTCCATAGTCTTTGAGGCTGTTATTTTCAGGTACATTTACTGATTTAGGCATCTTGACCTGAATTCGAAAATCTTGGACAAGAATAAGTGTGAAAGATAACATGCGTTATGGAGTGAACCAGCAAGAAAATAATCACTATTATTTTTATCCCCACGGTGGGCGCCAAACTGTTTACTGTGAAAATGGTAATTACAATTAGATTTGATTTTGTGGTTCTAAAAATACGTGATCTATTTTTATGCTAGTTGTTTAGGCAATAGATGCTAAGTAAGAGATTAGAAAATGAGATAAGAGCTTGAGAAAAAAGTGGCAACCAAACCAATTGGCTGATAATCGGGGCCTCGAGCTTGCCTATTCAGGGTCTCGAGGTCGAGTCTGATGTCCTGTCCGGGGCAACCGATGGACGAATAACAACTATGATAAAGTTAATGGCGGCTCTTTATGGCCAATAATAAGCAATAAATGAAGAACAATAAATGTAAGTAATAGATGAAGCAATAAGAACAAGACAATATGTTAAGTGGGAAAGCAGAGAGAATGTTCTTGTATTGAATATTGAATATCAGATGACCTACAGATGACAAGGATCCCCTTTATATATGAGGGAGAACCCAAACATAGTACAAAAGCATTTATTACAAAGTAAGATAGCTGGCACAGCTACCTAGTAATCTAGCGCAGACTGGTACTATTCTTGCAGGTGATGCTAGTTTGGACCACATACCTAGGGAACTTCCCGCCTACCTTCGATAACCACAGACTCATGTTGCGTCGAGGTCGAGTGTGAGAGCCTTCGAGGTCGAAGCCTCGAGTTGCATCCCCGGATCTTCGGGGCCTTTTGAGGCTAAGGGAGAGACGCAATGATCGCGAAAACGGGCCTTCCGATCTCACCCGTATACACAAAACATAACCCTTTCTTCAATTTAGCACTTCTACATCCCCACTAGCATGCATTAGTAAGATTAGGAAGTGTGTGTTTTTCTTCTTTTTGACTATCAACATTATTTGTCTATTTTTTTCTCTTTTCTTGCAATTTTTCTTTTCTCTCTTTTTTTTTCTACACATACTCCATACATTAAGGTTCATCGACTAATGGTAGTTTTCACAACTTTAGTGCACCTTATGGACCCTTCCATGATTCCACTCGAAAGCTACTTCCCAAATCTCTCACCTTACTTTTAGCGCCTAAGTACCTTTGGAGGTAAAGGTTCAACAAGCTCAAATTAAGAACAAAACATGGATATGGCTTGTAGTGCAGGTGCCAAAGAAAAGGTCTATAGGCTCAAAGGGCTAGCAACGGGAAAATTTTATTTGTAAGTGACAAGCACATCTATGATCAAGCAAGAAATGCCTACGCCATCTCCTAGACTAGCACAACTTAATGATTATCACACGGGGCAAGTTCTAGCCTACGCAGGATAGCATAGAATAACACAAATCCTCACACACACGTTCCACATGACTCAATCAAGACGGTTATGTTCAACTCTCAAGTCAAGCAAGCACATATAGGTGAGAAATTTAAAGCAATAATGCACTAGGTGAGATACAAGTCAAACAACTGAGAAAAAGGCATCACAGAGTAGGCTATTTATTTCACTTAGGCATCACAATTCAAATCAAATATAACAGGAAGACAAAGCACATGCTATAGCCTAATGTGCCAGCACCAAACATGTCAACAGATATCTCATAGACACTCAATTTTCTTCCTATCCTATCCTAATAAAATAAAATAAAAAATATCCGATTCAAGCTACAACCTTGGAAAAGAACCGGCGCCTAAAGAAAAACCAAGGGATACTACCTAACTATCCTGAAACACAAAAGAATATCTTTTTAGTGTTTTTAAGCGGACTTTAATCCCTCAAGAAAACTGTCCGAAAGATCCATCGTCAGGAAAATTACGAGCTTTCTCTGATGTTTATTTATTTCTTCTATTTCTGTTTTGTTTTAATTAGACTATTACTAACTAACTAGACTATGTCTACTACGAATTCTAAAAGAAAAACTAATAAAAAAAGGTTATACAATTACAATTCAGCAAGTAGTTCCCCCACCCCATACTTATATTATGTATAGTCCCCGATGCATATAAGAATTCAGAACAAAGAAAGGTGGAAAGAAGAACTCCCTGCTAGGCGTACCCATGAGGGTCATACTCGGATCCTTCATCCTAAGAGTTCTCACCAGCCAAAACTCTGGGCTCATCATCGTCCGCTCCCAGGGGCACCAAAGTCATTTGCCCCGTGACATCATCACCAATATCATCCTCATCATCTGAGCCTTTGTGGATGTTATCATCCTCCGATGGGTGAATGGGACTGCCAGGCGCAATCCCCAACATTTACTTTGAAGAACTGGATAGATCATTGTTTAGATGCATACGCTCCTCATCTATCACGACCAACCTGCTCATTATCACATTTAGTGAACTATATAGATACTTGTTGAAGTTTCCATCCCTCTCATTCCTTGCAGCCTAGCTCAGCTTGGACGTCGACTCCAACAAAGAAGTAATGTCCATCAGTCCCTTTGGAGCCTCCACCACCTCATCATAATCGGGGTACTCAGGCACCTCGCTGAGAGCATGTACTGCGTCAATAAGTTGCCAAAGACGAATCTTTTTATTTTCCGCCCAAACCGTGTGCGGGCCATCTCCCCTAACATGATCTCACCCACATTTATGGGTCGCCCAATCATCAGGAACGCGCTCGAGTGCACTCACTGTTGTGCTCTACAGGCATCAGTCTGGCCTGTACAAAGTTCTACCACACCTTGGCATTTTTTTGAAGTCGAAGAGGATCGTCTCAAGATGTGCATCACCCTTAGTCCTTGTCCATTTTGCATTAGAATCGACTCCACATAGAGTGTGACGAATAGCCTGGTAGCTTGTGCACTTGCTAAACTTTTGCAGCCTCCGCGGGTTAGGGCAATCCACTCCTAAGAATTTGCATAAGGATGCCCTATCTAATGGTACATCTTTTCCTCGAACCCACGACATGAACCGATGCTCATTCTAATTTTCATATAGCTCCCTTACCATGCTCAAATTTGCATGTCTCGGGCACTCAAGAACTTGTCCATCTTCATATCTCTCAACTATGCTAGCAAGTCGGGGAAATTCTTCTCCAAGGTGGTCACATTAATCCCCATTTCAGAGACGTATCGCCCTTATGGCTCAAAGTTATGATATCAATGGATGGCAAACTCGCAAACCAGATCCAACTAGGGTCGTGGTCCTGATGGTTCCTTCATTGACCCATCGGCAACATGTTTCCCTTTAGCTTGCCGAGATTGCATGCGCTTGTTAGGAGGGACAGCAGTGGTACAGGACTTCCCCACTCCTTTGACTTTGTTAGCACCGTCATGAGCCATAGCAACCTACAACACAATCAATTTGGATGTGAGAATTAATCATGAAAACCACCTAAGGTTATCGTGACAGTCAAAGATGACCCCACACTTAAAACCGAAAGCTTTATGCCATATACTCACAATAGTGGTTCAAAAGTGCACAAAGGGTGCACCACAAGGCAATGGGTATTCAAAACTTCCCCATGCCACACAATTATAGTCCAAGTGCTATTTTCACACACGACAAGTAGTCCACTATGGCCATGACTTAGCCTTAGTGCAAGCAAGCAACACTTGAGTCCCAATTACTACAATTAGTACAATATACTAACTAATTCTAACAAGAAGCTACAATATACATTACACATGATACAAGGTGTGGGTAGTGTGACTACGGTATGGTGAACATGGAAGAAAAGCTTCGGGCTCTATAAAACCACCCCCCAAACACCCTATACTTAGCCCAAAATTACATACAAACACACCAGGCTACTCAGACTTCACCGGTGCATAATTCACTCTTTCAAGCATTTTATCAAACACATGATGGGCATCAACTGTGTGCAACTCAATTCAACAATGGTGAAACATGGTGTCCCTCCCAAGATTACTACTCCGTAGAACAAAGTCACAACCAATTTTTACATAGAGACCACCCACCATAGCAACATAAAGTCTAAGAGAACACTATGGGAGATTGGCGAGTGGGGGTCGTTTGGAATGGGGAGGGTGTTACAACTCAAAGGAATCACAAAATACAAGAAAAGAACGAGGAAGAAGACACATACCTTTGAGTTTGAGATAAAATCAAGCGAAGAACAATGGAGAAATTGAGAGAGAGAGGGGGGGAGAGAGAGAGAGAGCAAGAAGCGGGAAGAGAGAGTAGTGGGGATAGAGAAGAGGGTTTGGGGTTAGAGTTATTTCTAATTAGATGGGGGAATAGGTATGGGTAATGGGTATGGGTTATTAGGTGAGTGTAGATGGGTATCTGGGTAGGGTTTTATGGCTTATGGGTAAAAAAATAATAAAACTAAAATAAAGAAAATAAAAAGAAAAAATATATATACTCACCTATCCCCCAGCCCAGCGCATCGCGCTAGGCCTGGCGCTGGGGAGGGGGGCTTACTTCTATTTCTTCCGTCCTTTTAATTAGATGGGGGAATAGGTATAGGTAATGGGTATGGGTTATTAGGTGAGTGTAGATGGGTATCTGGGTCGGGTTTTATGGGTAAGAAAATAATAAAACTAAAATAAAGAAAATAAAAAGAAAAAAAATATATACTCACCGGCTGGGGAGGGGGGCTTACTTCTGTTTTTTCCGCCTCAAGCAGCTTGGGGCGCTGGACTAGGCGCTGATTTTCGCAAATTTTTTTTGAATGAACATTCCCACCAACCGGAGCACTTAGTACATATATTATACATATTCCACACCATTCCTACCTATTATTTCTGTGACTACAAAGAAAACAAAAATCTCTAATCTACTCTAACTAAAAAGAAAAATGATAAACCATGAAAGTAATAAATATTGGGATGCCTCCCAACAAGCGCCTGATTTAACATCGCGGCACGACGCAACACGCTCCCTCACGCATCCACCAAGTCTATAGAAGTTTTGTGACGACGAACGCCACCACCCCAATAGTATTTCACTCTCTGCCCATTGACAAAAAATGTGTCATTGCGTTTGGTATCCCTTAGCCCAACTGCCCTATGCTTTGTAACCCGCACTACTTTAAATGGACCCGACCATCTAAACTTGAGCTTCCCAGAAAAGAGCTTCAACCTTGAATTTAACAATAGAACGGCTTGACCGGATTCAAACTCACGATGTAAAATGTGTTTGTCATGCCATCTCTTTGTACTACTTCGCATTCTCATATCCGTGTAGTCGAAACACTTCGAGCTCATTTATTGCAACATTCGTTTTTCCCCAGCTAGATCCATATCAAAATTGAGCTTCTTGATTTCCCAATATGCCTAGTTCACAAGCCCAACAAACAATTGACAAGCCTTTCCATAAACCAACATGTACGGTGAAGCTCCAATTGGAGGTCTGTATGCAGTGCGATATGCCCAAAGAGCATCATCCAGCTTGCTAGTTCAATCTTCCTACCTGCGCCTCGTTGTCTTCTCCAAAATTTGTTTCACCTCCCTATTTGAGACCTCCACTTGACCACTGGTTTGCGGATGATAAGAAGTTGCGACCTTGTGTCTCACCCCATACTTAGCTAAGAGGTTGCCCAATAATTTGTTACAAAAGTGTGTACCTCCATCATTGATCAAAGTAAGCGGAGTTCCAAATCTCGTGAAAATATTTTTCTTAACAAAGCTCACCACCACCTTAGCATCATTAGTAGGCAGATTCATAGCCTCAACCCACTTTGATACATAGTCAACTGCAACCAAGATGTACCGATGACCATTTGCTGCTCGAAACGGCCCCATGAAGTCTATTCCCCAAACATCAAAGATTTCGATATCAAGTATTCCCTTTAATGGCATCTAATGCCTTCTCGAAATTGTACATGTCCTTTGGCACCTATCACATCTTTTCACAAAAGCATTGTGTATCCTTGAATATCTTGGGCCAATAGAATCCCGACTGCAACACCTTTGCAACCGTTTTGTTTCCACCATGGTGCCCCCATATGGTGTTGCATGATAATCATATAAAATTGCTTCCATCTCCTCCTCAGGAACACATCGGCGCACTAGCTGATCTGCACACTGCTTAAAAAAATGGCTTATCCCATAGAGTAAAGTCTAACATCATGCATGAATTTTCTCTTACCATCCGGGGATAACTCTGACGGAGTCACCCCATTTACAATAAAGTTTACATAGTCAGGATACCATGGGGTTGTGCCAGCTGTGATGGCTAGAAATTTCTCATCGGGAAAACTTTCCTGAATTTTTGCCCCTTCCTCAACATGTGCGCGTGTTTCCAAGCACGATAAATGGTCTGCTACCTGATTTTCTGTCCTTTTTCGATCTTTGACTTACACGTTAAATTCCTACAAAAGAAAAATCCAATAACTTTAGTTCCCAGCAAGTAGGCCCTAAATTTGTCAAATGCATATACTACTACTAGCAACTCTTTTTCTGTGACTATGTAATTTATCTGAATTGGGTTTAGAGTTTTGCTAGCATAGTAAATTGAGTGGAACACTTTAATTTTCCTCTGGCCCAATACGGCCCCAATTGTCATGTCACTAGCATCACACATCAACTTATAAGGTTCTCCCCAGTCTGAGGCGGTGATAATTGGTGCAGTCACCAATCTCTTTTTTCAACTCCTCGTATGCCTTCAGACACGGTTCATCAAACTTGAAAGGTGTATCCTTCTCAAGCAACCTGCACAAGGGAGAAGAAATCCTAGAGAAATCTTTAATGAATCTACGATACATGTCCCAAAAAGCTTCTGACTCCTTTGACGGAGATTGGAGGTGGCAGTTTTTCAATTGCATCTACTTTTGACTTATCCACCTCCAACCCATCATTGAACACCTTGTGCCCAAGTACTGTTGATACCCAATTTTTTCCTATAATATTTTTTGAAATGCATATATACCTTTAAAACTATGCATTAGCATCAATCGTATTTTCCCATAATTTTTACATCTTTAAATTAATTTATTTCAATATTTTCTTCATATAAATAATTGTAAAATTGCATCACAAATGAATTTAGAACATGTCTTGATTTAATATTACTATTATGGTCCTATTGAGTCCAAATTATTTTATAAATAGCCAAATTGGCACCTTTTGGCTATAATTGCAATAACTTTGCAATTATAGCCCATGCGTACATTTTTGCATTATTTTTTTACCAGAAATTAGTCATTTGCATTTTAAATAACTAAATAACTATTTTTAAAACATTTCTATGCATGAAATTTATTTTTATAATTAGTAATTATTATACAAATTATTTTTTAATTAATTGATTGGGGTATTTAATAAATAGCCACTTTTATTTTTTGCCCTAAAATTAACCAACCTAACACCCTTATAAACCAGCCCAAAAATCACAGGCCCAATACCCACCTGCCTGACCCAGTACCCGGGCAAATCCTGGTCGTTGATCATTGTGATCAACGGTCCAGATTTCCCCTTACCATAATTAAACTAACCTACACCCCCCCCCCCC